>NC_054060.1:36813799-37427728 GCF_017639655.2 Falco naumanni
TGCCATTTTCTTACAAGTACAGAGTGCCAAAGTAAAGACTATATCCTGTGTTTGAAATGCTAGAAAGAATCAACTTCATGGACATCTATTTTAATCTACCTTCCTGAAAAATGTGGAACCTGAACTTGCACATTTTTTAAATTCCTACAACTTCTAAAATCCTTGCTGAAACATGCCTCATGATGAAATGTGAAACTTCCAGGCGTGTAGCAGACTCAGCTGTCGCGCTAAGAGTCTCACAGGTGGCTGTGGGAGTGAGGACACAGCCCTCCAGCTGGGTCACGAGGTTTGCAAAGGATCCCTTTGCTCTCCAGACTCCTTCTCAGAGAGGTGTCTAGGTGCAGCTAGATCTAATCCTAGTCTCAGACTTGGTCAACGGCTTTAAGTCTAAAGAATTATATGTACAGCCACTCATCAGAGTTAATGTTTGCCTGTCAGAGCCCAGTTTAAGGACTTTCACTGAGAGTCAACATTTGCCTGTTTCACTGAAACAGTTTCACAAAGTTGAAAAATGAGATGATTTATTAAGGCTACAGATATAACAAGTTTGGAATTTCCATCGATAAATATACTTACTGCAAAAACTGAGCTCAAGTTAAGAGCACAGCACTTTTGTTAGTAATATTGCCCTGGGCTAACATCAGATACAGTCAGAGGAGCACATCTTACCAAAGAGGCGTCCCTGCTTGGGGAGGAGAGAGGTCCAGGTCCGTCAACCCATCCTGTAGTTAGAGTTCTCATCCTCAGAGGGGGAAAAAAAAAAAGATTCTAAAATGCCAGATTTTATTCTTGTGGCGATGTGGGACTAAGTCAATTATTGTGTGCCAGTTAGCCCTTAACAAGGTGCCAATTCAGGAAGGTCAGTTTGGCCTGATGGATCAGTGCGGAGCAAGGGGGATTCAGTACAGATGCAGATGTATAGTTACAGATCTGTGGGGGTTTTCCTGGCCTTCCCTGAAGCACCACCAGGCTGTGAGGCCCCTGCGTCACCCTGAGTGTCACCCGGTTGGTTTGCTTGTTAGACCACATCCATTATCTGTTTCATGAGATAGACACGCTGCTCAAGTCAAACTCCCACCTCCCCTTTGAGCTGAACACAGTCGTTCATTGTCAGGGCAGGATGGGGGCCGTGGGGAGCACTGCACCACAGTAGTATAGTCCAGTGTCTATTGACTCTGAATAGCTGACTTGAAATATTATTTTTTTCTTCACAGATACTACAGCAGAGAATTACAAAGGCGACCAGGAAAAGTGTAACAATAAAATTCTTCAGAGTTTTCCTTGACCATCAGTTTTGTAAGCAATATTCCAGAATATGAGGTGTTCTACCCGGACACCTCTTCCAAGGACAGAGTGGACTACCAGGGTGTAAAACAGCAGGTTGCTCCACAAGGGAGTGTGAGCCGGGAGCCAAGGGTAAAACCAAGGCAGGCAGGGGGCAGTGAGCACACTGACAAGGGTAATAAGCCCACAGTGCCTGAACAAGAAGGGGAGAAGTGGTCCGGTGATGTTTCACCCAAAAGCTCAATGGTTGCCACACAAATCTGTAATAATGAGGTAGGGCCAAGGACAAGCCAAGGAGTCAGGCCAGCGAGGCAAGGCTGGGCTCAGCAAAGTACAAGGCTGAACTCCGGCACAGCCACAGCACAGCTCCGGCAAGGATCAGGGCCAAGGGGCCAGGCTTAGCTAGGATGGGAAACCCTCGGCCAAGGCTTCTTACAGCTCTTTCTCACGCTGCTCCTTTTGTACTGCTCAGTTCCAAGGTAAATCAGAGCTAGTTCTGAGCTGTAATTCAAGCTTAATAATTAACTAAAAGTCCTCACTGCAAATGTTTTCTTGTTTATCAGAGTCTTTTCTGCACCAATTCAAGCAGAAGCTATGAAAGATTCTTCAATTCCTCCCATTTCTGTGCCCTCTTAGAAGTGGGATGGTTGAGGTTATTGCGTGCTCAGTATCCTGAATAAAAATGTGTAATTGATTTTTTTAACCTAGTTTACCCTGATTCCAGCTTAGTAAACCTACTTTCTCAACTCTTTAAACAACTACAATACCATTCACAACTAAATCTGAAAGTGTAAGTGATCTCCACATCAGATTGTTCTCACTCTTTCCCTAAATCCTCTGATTTCTAAGGCAAACCTTTCTTTGAAGGTTTTTTCTTTGCCTCTAGAAACTGTGCTTATTAAGAAGTAGATGCTTTGGAAATGTCCCTGAAGTATGAAGGCCTTTCCAACAATTTCTCTTCTTACTTTTTCTGAAGGCACAAGAACAATTTGATCCCAAAGATGTCATCTTTATATAAAGTAATATCTTATCTATATAAAATCGTCTTTATCCAAAAATATGTGATCTTTCTAGTACAGATGACTGCAGGAACTACTTCCCTCAGTATCTGCTTACCTACTTAAAATCCAAGACTAGAACTTATATTTCATGTGTCTATTTAAAATTAATCCAAAATGTATTACCGCTATCAACTTTTCTGTTATGTCCTAATTATTGAACTCAACTCTAAAGCGGCATCTGTGTTCAGTAATTTGAAAAACAAATAATATTGCATCAAGAATGTTAGTGAAGTATAGAATACATGCTTTGTGACATAATTTCCAATGGTATATAGCTTCCTAGTTTTAATTAATTTACATTTAATTTAGGAATCTTCAGTTCTACTGTTTTGGAGATGGCTTGAAGGATTGTTTTGTCACCAAAGCTAACATGCACACAAAAGAAGGTTTGTAGATGCTGTACACATACCCATACCTGCTAGTAAATACACAACAGCATTTAGCTGTTACATGTACTAAACTTGCAACCTTCACTGTTACACTGAATCCAATTCTTAGAACTTGAACATGTACAAGGAAAAAACTACTAGGTTTATTTCCACACTCGTTGATGCTGAGGCTCAATTATTAAGTTATTTTTCTAGTGATGCAACTTTACCATTACTATATTTTTTATAGTCTAGGATTTTGTTTGCCTAGGAACTTTTTAGTTGAAACTCCTGCTCTCTGGAAAAGCTTTTTCTCCAGTTTTCTTCTCCTTCTGAATTAGGATCTATTGAAACTTATGCCTATGAATGGAAAAAAGCTCTTACCTACGGATAATAAAAGTTACAGCTGCCACCATACCTATTATTGTTCCTCCAAAGCTAACGTTTTTATGTAACTATTCCTGATTTAAGGGGCTTCTGCTGGGCATGACATTCTACTGTCATTCTCCAAACCAAATAACTGTGTGTACCATTTTTTTGGACCCGTGCTAGACAAAGACAGCACACATTTCAGCAAACAGGTACTGCCGTCCTCTTGCAATGCTATCATGGTTTAACCCCAACCAGTAACTGCTGGGGTGGCAACTACCACGTAGGTGCTCACTCACTCCCCTCCCACCCAGAGATGGGGAGGAGAATCAGAAAGGAATGTAAAACTCAAGGTTTGAGATAAGAACAATTTAATAATTGAAATAAAATTAAAACAAAAGAACAACAGTAATGATAACAATAACAGTTATAATGAAAAGGAGGGGGGAGAGAAATGAAATCCAAAAGAAAGGGAGAAAAGAAAACTAGTGACACACAATACAACTGCTCACCACCAACCGACTGATGCCCAGCCAGTCCCTGAGCAATGATCAGCTGGTCCCAGCCAACCCCCCCAGTTTATATACTCAGCATGTCATCCCATGGTATGGAATATCCTTTTGGCTGGTTTGGGTCAGCTGTCCTGGCTGTGTCCCCCCCAGTCCACCGTGTCCTTCCAGCCCTCCTGCTGGCAAGGCCTGAGAAACCAAAAAGTCCCTGACCCAGTACAAACACTACTCAGCAACAACCAAAAACATCAGTGTGCCATCAACATTGTTTTTACACCAAATCTAAAACAACAGCACTGCACTACCTGCTAAGAAGAAAACTAACTCTATCCCAGCTGAAATCAGGACAAATGCTCTCAAAGCAAGCAGCAGAACCAGATACTGGAAAGAAACACTAGTAACTCTGTGGAAGGTGAAGTGTCCTGTGTCACTAAGTTTGCATAGATATAATTCTTGCATTGTACATATAATTTCAGCTAAGAAGTGCAAAATTATGCATTTATTCTGGGAAAGTGTAAATCAAGATATAAAGTATAAAACTATAAAGACAGTATCCCTTGTAGCAGTCACAAGGGAATATAAGATGAGGACCAATTTAAAATACCAAATTGTAGTTACAAACTTAACTGAATCCATTAACTTTGTAATAAACAGCATATAAAGTAATTTATGATAAGATTAAAAATTATTCTGGGGCCTTGCTAACACTCCATGAATCCAGGCCTTTCCGTGCTCATTCTCTCAGCCTTTCTATGCAGCTGAGCTTTTATTATAAATTATAACTGACATTTGTTAGTACTGGAATTGTTGAGTTTTGCTATAACAAATATAATCTTGTTCAACGATTTAAGTCCCTTCAGAATTCCTTTTGAGAGAGATGACTGGCAGTTACCAGACTCCCTTACACATACTTCAAGAACCATACACTTTTACAAAAAATGCAGACATGCTGCCCATGGTCCATACAATTATTGCTGTCACCTACAGTTCAAAAGTAAAACTACATTTTATGAGATTAGTTTCTCTGCCTCTGAAGTACCTTTTCACTGCAAAAATACTCCTTCTAAGTGTCTATCGATCCTATTTCTAGTATGAATCACTTTTTTTGTGACCTAAAGATCTTATGATCGCTTTGTCTTCCAGTAAGACATGAGAAAGTAGGCAACAAGACAGCCTGAGGAACAGTTTTAAGAAAGCATGAAGCTAGCCAGCTTTACATTTCACTATGATCACAGATTTTGCATGCATAATTCCATGTGTTAAAGAAAACTAGACACATACCACCACATCTTTCTACTTATGTTAGTCATCTGAAATCAACTGTTTAGGTAATTTCACTTGCTGCTGTTTGCTTCCCTCAAGTAAACCCTAAAGCACTGAGATAACAACATAACAAAACTGTGTCAGAACTCAAACAGAATTAATTTGAAAGCAATGTTGTAAAAGCATTAAGGCTGCAACACCAAGCACTCAAAAGTTATTTAAATGCTGGAACTAGAATTCTCTATGCAAATGTCATTTCATTTCTTTGTGGCTTATAAAAATAAAGAAAAGCCTTATTCAGCACTACAGAAGCAGCCTTTTTTGGAAATGAGAATAAAACCCAGTTTTCCTGGATGTTATTTCAGTGCTTTGAACATGAAATAACTTTCTTCCAGCCAACTTTTACTTTGTTATTTTTTAATTTTGTAACTTTCATACAGCAAGGAGTTCTATGAAATTGTGTAATTAAAGACTATTATGATGCAAATGTATATGAGGAACAAGTATGGGACTAATCCTTAGGAAATCAACAAATGCAAGACTGAGGCCCATGCAGTTAAGTGCAGCAATGTATGTAGCTTCCTAGCACGTGTTGTTGGTATGGAACAGTTTCTGGTTAAAGACCAGGTTCTTCAACATTCGATTAAAATCTGAATTTCCTGAAAGCAAAAGTTGCTCAGATTCTGACGAGAAAATGGCAAATCGACTGCCTGCCTGGGTGTTGTGATTTAACCCCACTTGGCAACTAAGTACCACGTAGCCACTCGCTCACTCCCCAGCCTGCCCTGCAGCAGGTCGGGGAGGAGAATCGGGGAAAAAGGTAAGACTCGAAGGATGAGTTAAAAACAATTTAATCATTGAAATAAAATAAACAACAATGAAAAGGAAAGAGAAGGGGAGAGGAATAAAATCCAAAGGAAAGGGAAAAAACAAGTGATGCACAATGCTCACCCCCTGCTGACTGATGCCCAGCCAGTCCCTGACCCCCAGTTTCTTGTGCCCCTTCAGCCCTCTCGCTGGCAGGGGCTAAGAAACCAAATAGTCCTTGACTCAGTATAAACATGACTTAGCAACAACTAAAAACATCAGTGTGTTATCAACATTGTTCTCATACCAAATTCAAAACACAGCCTTGTACCAGCTACTGAGAAATAAAAATAACTATATCCCAGCCAAAACCAGGACACTGGGTTTTGAATTTTGAATTAGAGTTGAGTATTGTGGTTGTTGGGGTTTTTTACCTTTGCATTTACAGTAATGTTTGAAGTAGTAAATCTTACTGAATAACCACAGTTGCCCCATGTTATTTACTTTAATACTGTATAATCAGAAAATATTATATACTGTATAAATCAGAAAAATTGAAATCCCTCAGACATTGCCTACAAGATGAAAGACTGTTTTTAGTCTAGTTTCCTAAGGAAATGAAGCACAAGCAATAACACGGTTGTTGTCCATCAGTCCCTCCCTTAATAATTTTGACTATTTAACCAATTCAATCAAAGGTAACAAAAGAACAGAGATCACAGAGATAATAAGGTCTGCAAAAACCCATGGGTGGGAGGCAGAGATATGTGCTTTTGTTGCCTCTTTTGAAGGAAGAGGCAGGGAGAATCCAGCTTTATCCTCCCCGTCTGGCTGGCCTAGCAGCTAGGAGGTAATGGCAAGCTCTTCCCTGAGTACAGGTGTAGTACATGCTGCTACTCGCCCAGGCAGAGCATTAAAGGACGGCAGATGCAGGACACATGGGCTTGGGACAATGAGAAGACTGGTCAGGGACTTCTAGGAGATATGGGTGAGAATGAGTGTGTGCAAATGTGGGACTTGGAAATACCAGGTTTCAGCATTTCCCCCATTAATAGAACTATCTGATAAAACATGAAAGTATGTTAAACTCTTGGTTGAAAAAGGGAACTGTATTTCTCAGATTTGTCCCCACTATTAGCTCTGACAGAAACCACATCTGGAAGCAGTCTTTTTAGCCTAAAACTGAAGCAACACAAAACTGGGATCAGCTAAAATAGAGTAACCATAGGAACACAGTGCCTATCTTCATTAGCCCTCACTGCAGAACAGAACAAAAAGAGTATCAATTATTCACAAGTCATGAAGCATGTTTCACCCAAGCACACAGGAACTTGGGTTAAGCAGAGCTGGGAAAACTTCAGACAGTTTGGTATGAGAATACTTTCTCCTAGTGCACTTGTCAAATAATCTTGACAAAAGAAATCAGTCTGCTTTTGAAGACTGCTTTTCAAAGCTGAGTAACACGATCACAAAAGAGAAACAGGATCATATGACTGCTACATTAGACAGTATAAAGGTGCATGATCTTACACGACCTGCAGACATATGCAAAACCTTCCATAGGTCTTCACATGCTTAAAGTTACATATGTCCCTAAGTCTGAATGACTGAATCCATATTAATCAAGAGATTACAAAGGAAAAGATTTTTTAAAAACAACTTCTTGAGTATTTCAATACAAGTGGCACTCTTAAAATTCTGGAAATCTCAAAAGGAGAGGATATGAATAATTTTAGTAGGATGTTACAGAAAAAAATGCTTGGACCGATTTCCATATATTGTAATAGATTAGCAGTTCTTTAAAATACAGAAGTTATTTTGACTCAAATGTTAGAAAACATTTCAGTTAATGGAATCGAGGGTTTCAGCCTGAAATGCATGTCCTATAGAATTTATAGTATATAACTAGGACTATTTTTATCTAAGAAAAACATGAAAGTTACATCGTTGTGCTTGGGTATAACTGCCACGCTTTATTAGAATAGTGATAAAAAGCCATTAAGCTGCTCTGTGGAAGCAGACAACCAAAGCAGCTGTCAGACAACTGAAATCATAGTCACTATGCAAAGAAAGGAAAGTGTCATACTCAAGAAAGGATTTTGGTGCACATTATTTTATAGAAGCATATGTGTTTGACAAAAAAGGAAAAGAAATGCATTGAGAAGCACCACAAAACCAGACTCAAGGTACAGAAAACAACCAGCCAGAGCAAGCCCCAAAAAGGTGACCCAGACATAAACGTGGAACTTTCTAGGCTGAGCGTTGGCTGAAATCCAGCTTTTTCAGTGGCTTAGAACTGGGAGCAAATAATCTCGCTCTTACAGTTCGGATTTCTCCTGTGTGCTGAGCAGCAGCTCATCTATACACCCTCTTATGTTATTTTTGACACCACAATTAATTTTTCCTTCTAATTAAAATAACCCACAGGACCCTGTATTTTGGCCAGCTGCTTGGGTCAGAGCTGTAACACCACTATTTAGAAGGGCAGAGTCCTATAAATCATTGCATTAATGCAGATACTGATCCCGGTACTGCAGAAACGGCAATGAAACAAGCTGTAATTTTAATTCCTTCATGTGTCCTACATGGTGTCTTACACGCATACTTAATGTATCTTCTTGTGAGATAATAAGTACTGGAAAACTCCCTGAAGACATAATGCTGCAACAAAATCAAGCCTGTAGACCCCAATTCAATCATATTCGCTTGTCTAGGTCAAACTACAGAATAACAGATGCTAAGAATGTTACATTCAGCATCCAGATCTTTGGTTAAATTAATTAATGGATCTCAGTATTGTAATATCCAATTCATGAGCACGCTACCTGGTGTAATTTAAGGATGCTTAACTGGGAAAAGGGCGGGTTAGGCATATAAATATTAAATTCCCAAAAGGCAGCTGAATGCTGAACTAGACAGCAGTCTGGGGTACATCTAAGAACCAACAGAAAATGCCAAGAAGTTGCATCTGGGATGGATTTTTGCCACAGAAACAACATCCTTTTTATTCCTCAAATAAATAAATAGCTATTCTTTAGAGCAGGGAGATTGTCTAGATTCATGCTTGTATCAGTGTACAGTTGTAACATGTAGCTTCACTTGGTATTTATATCCCAAAAGTGGAGCAGCTCCAAGAGAAAGTTTTAGAAGCCTGCTCTGGAACACATGTGATGCAGATCATCCTCCGGAGATATGGAAGACCTGCCTTTAACTCCCTGCTCCCAATCACGTCGTTCAGGATATAAAAATAACCTCCCTGCTAAATGCTGTAATCACAGACCTACTGGGTGTAATGAGATGAATACTTATCAAAGCCTTTATGCAAGATGTGTAAATGTATGTATAAAGACGTCTGTAGCTGTGCCCTTTGAACATCTACTGAGGCTTCCCACAGCAAAGGCTATGTCCAGGCTGAGCGTCCCAGTGGGTGTCAGGCTGCTAACAAACTCGACAGCAGTGGCATCCATCTCGTCCCTACTATTAGCACTTAAATCCTTCAGTAACTGCATTGCTCTTCAGGTCTTCCGAGTTTCTCGGATTTGAACCCTTGATTCTATGGACTCAGCAGCACGGTTTGTTCAGCTTGCAACTGACACTCGCCTTCTAGAAGCGATTTTGTTTTCCCCCCCATTAGGCAAAACGCTTTAACACAGCATCCCTGAGCCATGATTCACCCTGCTGGAGCAGACGTGCCCTGCCCGGCCAGCAGGGCAGGGACGCGGCGCCCAGCCCTCCGCAGCCGCGGCCTGAGGGGGAAGCGGCGCCGCAGGCACCCGCGCAGCCGCCCGGGGGGACCCGCGCCCGGGGCCGCGGCCGGGCGGGCACAGCCGGGCCGCCGCGGTTGCCAAGCGGGTACAGGCGGCTGCCGGCCCGCACCCCGGCTCCAGGCCCTTTTCCCGGCGGGAGGAGCCCCGCGCCTTCCAGGCCTTTCTCAACAGCGCAGAGGGACTGAGGGGGGTGGGTTGGGGCGGTGGGACAGGGGGTCGGGGCGGTCACGCTCCCCCCCCGCTCCCCCCCCCGCTCCCTTCTAGGACGTTCTGAGGCGCAGGGCGGCGCAATACGTCACCCGCCGCTTGCGCAATGCCCCCCGGGCCCCGCCCCCTCAGCGCCGCGCGCGCCCACCCGCCAGCCCGCGCGCCCGCCTCCCGCCTGCGCCCGCCCCCCCCCGCCCGGCCGAGCCGGCGGTTGGACAAACAGGGAGCGCGCGCTCATTCAGCCGCCGGCTCATGCGCAGAGCCCCCCGGCCGGGGAGGCGGCGGACAGCGCCTGTGCAGGACTCGCGCTCTGACGGGCGCCTTTCGCGGCCGGCTACCATTGGCTGCGAGCGGCTCGGCCCCGCCGCCTCGGAGCGCGGCCGGGAGTCTCCGCCCCGTTCCCCCGCGCCCCCCACCGCCGTGCCGCCCCCTCCCCCGTGCCTGTCAGTGAAGGTTCCCGATGGTTCTGGAAGGAGGCGGCGCCGGGCGTATATAAGCCAAGCGGGCGGCGGGGAGTGCGCACTAGTGAAGGTTTGGCTGTGTGGGTAGAGCGCGCTTTCTGCTTCAGCGAGGAGACTCGGAGCTTATTCCCCCGCAAAGGTGAGCAGCGCGGGCGGCGTGGCGGCGGCTGGAGACCCCCGAGGGGTGGCGGCTCGGCGGGAGCGCTCTGCTCCCGCATCCCCGCTGCGGTGGGGGGGGTGGTGCGGGACGTGGCTTTTCTCCTTGCTCCTGCGGCCCCTGTTAAAAGCGAAGGGGGCTCGGAGGGGTGCTAGGTATTGAAGTTCGGGTACGGCTGAAAGGCGGCGAGGTGCCCAAGCCCGTGTATCCAATTCATTTTTGTCTCGGAAATAAAGGGGGGGGGGGGGGCGACACCGGTGGGCAGCTCCTGGGAGAGCGGGTTCTTTAGGTTGCAGAGGTGGGGGAGGGGGGCGTAGGTGGCGGGCAGGGAGGGCTGTTTTTTGTGGAGTAGCCCACCCCTTCACAGGGGCGCAAGAGGCGAGTGACCTGAGCCCGCCTCGCTGCGGAGGGGCAGGCGCGGGGGGGCGAGGGAGCTGTGCTAGGGGTGGGGGGGCGGCCGGCCGGCGTGGAAGCCTAAGGTGGAGGGGTCGCTGCTGGGGCGGGAGTGGGGGAAGGGGCTGCGCGGCACTGCGCTCTGCCCGCCGCGGGGGGTGCGCGCAGCGCGGGGCTGGTGCTGACAGGGAGTGGGTGGAGGGGGGGGGGGGCGGTCGGGGAAGGCTCTGGCAGTTTCTAGAATCTTTCATGGTTCCGGCGGCAGCCTGCAGGGGGCGCTGCGCGGCGGCGCGCGGCGGGCTGCTCGCACTGGGAGGCTCTCCGGGATCGCTCGCCGGGCCACGGCTGGTGGCCGGTTGGCTTATTTGGTTATTTTTTCCTTTGTTAGCTTCGTAGTTAAGCACTGGAGGGTTGCACTTGGTTTCCACTAATTATATGTAGCGATTAAAGTGGGCTCGTGGAGGGCTTTTCCTTTCGAGTCGGATTCGTAGTTGCTGAGCTGTGGCGCGGGCAGAGGATACCTGCGCAGCAGGTGGCCGGTCGGACTCTTGATAACTCTCCGTAGGCCAGAGTGACGAGCTCGTCTGGACCGTATCGGTACATAAATTCTAGTTGTGGATCGTGGCTACATCTCCGAATACTAATTGTGCGAGCAAAATGAGAGGTGGATGTGAGAAAAAGAGAAGTGGGGCCAGATGGGCACGCACCGTTGTGAGAATCTATTTGTCCTGCAGCTAACCTCTCAAACGCAAGGCTGAGTTCTCGGTTTAATTTTCCTCTTCGTAATGTGTGCTTAGTTTGTGATGAGGGGGAAGTTAAGCCGTACATTAAATGGTAGATTAGTGGAGGAGAGAGCGAAAGTTCTGTCTCCCTAAATTGTGCAAACCAAAGCGAATGTAAAGCAGGCCTTGTAGTTACAATGTTGTATTTAACTTCTGCAAGATTCCTGAATTGTTACTGGTAGGAAATGAGATCTGGGGGCAAGTTTCTTTGTGTTCCTGTGGTGTAGTTAGTGTATTGGAAGCCACGTTATCTGAATGCTAATGTCACAAAACGATGTGTGCACCAAGCTGTTCTTGACGGGTTTCAACTCCCTCTCTTTACAGATGCCAGAAGCTGTGCAAACTCAAGACCAGCCAATGGAGGAGGAGGTGGAGACCTTTGCCTTTCAGGCTGAGATTGCTCAGTTGATGTCTCTGATCATCAACACTTTCTACTCCAACAAGGAAATCTTTCTGAGGGAGCTGATCTCCAACTCATCAGATGTATGTACCTTAACTCATACCCTAGTTTGCATCCATTAGGACTATGGAATTCTTTAGGAATAGTAGGGTAATGTTAAAAGTCTGCCTCTTCTCTTACAGGCTCTGGATAAGATAAGATATGAGAGCTTGACTGACCCAAGCAAGCTGGATTCTGGCAAAGAGCTGAAAATTAACCTAATTCCAAACAAGCATGATCGCACTCTGACCATTGTGGATACAGGCATAGGGATGACCAAAGCTGACCTGGTCAACAACCTTGGTACTATTGCCAAGTCTGGTACCAAGGCTTTTATGGAAGCACTGCAGGCAGGGGCTGATATATCCATGATTGGTCAGTTTGGTGTTGGCTTTTATTCTGCCTACCTAGTTGCAGAAAAAGTGACAGTGATCACCAAGCACAATGATGATGAGCAGTATGCTTGGGAGTCATCAGCTGGAGGATCTTTCACTGTCAGACTTGATAATGGTGAGTATTAAATGTTTACGCTCAGGTATGCTTTCTAAAGATTACTGGCATACAGGTGCCTAGTCTGTACATTGAAAAAGCAAAAAAAGACAGATGAAATGGGTTGTACTAGTAATGGGCTGGATCAAGCACAAGCACGGCTGTTCTCTTCCAGTTAGATAACTTGATAACATGATAAAGGAATGCCAGAGTAAATGGTGCATTGTAATTAAGGCTAAGCTTGCAAAGCTTATACATACAAATACTTCTGTAGACTCCTTCAATTACTCTGTGTAGAGAAACTTGAAAGAGAACATACCAACAGACTAATGAGTGAAAATCTCATTAACTGAAATACATGCTGGGTACATTGAGCTTGTTGAAGTGTGTGGACAGGGCTGTTTCTGCACATGGAAGCTTACATTTTCCCTGTGGTAAAAATATTCCTGATGGAACAGTGCCTTTTTGAAGGACTATTGGAGAACTGGGTCAAAGTGTAGTTTGCTGCTGTGCAAGTAAAATGCGTAAACTCTGTTCTAGGTGAACCTTTGGGCCGTGGAACAAAAGTCATCCTGCATCTCAAAGAAGATCAAACTGAATACCTTGAAGAACGGAGAATCAAGGAGATTGTGAAGAAGCATTCTCAGTTCATTGGCTATCCTATTACACTCTTTGTATGTACCTTGCTCAAAATACTAAACACTGCCACCTTAACTTGAGTTCTTGAAGTTTTAAGAAAGCAGTTGATGTGTATTTTGCTAATTAAAATTGTAACAGATCTTATGTGGATGTAGCTCTTGTATTTAATAGCTATGTTTCCAACTTCGTTTTTCAAGATGCTGAGAAATCTTATTTTGGGAGATAAGGGAAAAAAAATGGTTTTGCCAAGCTAGTAGTTTCTGTCTTCAAACCACCAAGAAAATTAACTATGGTTATTTATAGCTATCCATTCCTGGTGGTAATTCAGTGTAATGTAACTATGGTCTACCACATCAGCACATGGGAACAAAACACTTGCATTAGTTGAGTCTAGAAGGCAAACTTGATGTTATGTTGATGTAGTTTCTAGCTTTGTGAGACTAGAGGGAGTACTTCCTGGCTGTTACTGGTAAAACTTACAGGTTTCTTAAATCAACTAACCTCTTCTGTAGGTGGAGAAGGAACGTGATAAGGAGGTGAGTGACGATGAGGCTGAGGAAAAGGAAGAGGAAAAAGAAGAGAAGGAGGAAAAGACAGAAGATAAACCAGAGATTGAGGATGTTGGTTCTGATGAAGAAGAAGAAAAGAAGGATGGAGACAAGAAGAAGAAGAAGAAGATCAAGGAGAAGTACATTGATCAGGAAGAGCTCAACAAGACCAAGCCCATTTGGACCAGGAATCCAGATGACATAACCAATGAAGAGTATGGGGAATTCTACAAGAGTCTAACTAATGACTGGGAGGATCACTTGGCTGTCAAAGTAAGTTCTTGTGTGTCTGCAGGCACAATTGCACTTGGCACTGAAACTGGAAGGTTGCTAAACATGCTGCTGAACTCTGATCCATTGTCCCAGATCTTAATTGTCTTTAAGTTCGTACTACTTGTGGTGATACTGTTTCATCAACACTTCACTGTGTGAGGGTGGCACTTGTGCTACAGTTACTCTGATTACTATTAAGGCTGTGTTTATAATATTAACAAAATCTGCACTACGTGAAAGTGTGTCCACATGCTTTCCCAGTTTGTAGCTTAGTTCTCAAAAATTTCAGCTAAATGCAAATTGAGTTATTTGGGTTTGTAGCTTAGTCTTGAAAAGGCCTAGACTAGAGATAAACAGGATGGTGAAATGCAATTGTCCTTTTGTGTCACACTGGGAAGTGCTGTAAATACACATGCTTCCTGAAGCTTAGCGTGTATAGTGTAGAGAATTGAAGTAAGTCTTCTGAATTGGCCTGCGTGTGTGGTAACAACTGCATAGAACTTTGCGCCGTCTGGCAGGAGAAAGCCTTGTTCTTGACCAGTGACTTGCCTACTGTGTTTTTCCTGAAATCTAGTTTACTGTCTGCCTTCTGCATTTCAAGAACTGCTAAACAGTACTGAAGTGAGAGCTGTCCCAATTGATCTAAACTTACCTTGCTTGCTCGCAGCATTTCTCTGTGGAAGGGCAGTTGGAATTCAGAGCTCTCCTCTTCGTCCCCCGGCGTGCACCCTTTGATCTGTTTGAAAACAGGAAGAAGAAGAATAACATTAAGCTCTATGTACGCAGAGTTTTCATCATGGACAACTGTGAAGAACTGATCCCTGAATATCTGAGTAAGTATATATTTGAGGAAAATGTTTCCCAAAACGTTGAACAGAATAAGTTCGCAACTTTGTTTCCCTGCATATGGTTTGGGGGGGAGACTTGAGCCTAAAACAGAGCTGATCAGGAAGCATCTGAGCAGTTCAAAGTACTGCTTAGTTTGTGTGGTCTAGAGAATTCTGTAGAAACAAATTCATGATTTTAAAAGGGTGAAGTTCCTTGGGTGATGATGGGTTATGGTTTCCTTTGAGATGTGCAAAGCTAATTCTTACCCTGTGTCATCCTCTAGATTTCATGAGAGGTGTGGTAGACTCTGAGGACTTACCTCTGAATATTTCTCGTGAAATGCTGCAGCAAAGCAAAATCCTGAAAGTGATCCGGAAGAACTTGGTGAAGAAGTGCTTGGAACTTTTCACTGAGTTGGCTGAAGACAAGGAGAACTACAAAAAGTTCTATGAGCAGTTCTCAAAGAACATCAAGGTTTGTAGTGTTTCTAGTTTAATAATACTGATAGTAGAACTATCAAGGTTTTTTAAGTCTGAAATAACAAATTACCATAATTGTGGTTCCTTTACATCTAAATGGTTCCTTCTTGTACTCCTGTAGCTTGGTATACATGAAGACTCTCAGAACCGCAAGAAGCTCTCAGAATTGCTGAGGTACTATACATCTGCATCTGGTGATGAGATGGTTTCTCTGAAGGACTATTGCACTCGAATGAAGGAAAACCAGAAACATGTCTACTACATTACTGGTGAGTTGGGTAACACTAATTTTCTGTAAAAGCAGGTACATCTGTAGAAAATGGAAAATAGCAGTTTTCCTGGTGAATTCAGAACTACATTGGGGTGACCACATAGTGTAGGACGTGCCTTGTCAGGCTTGCTGTGGTTCCTTACTGAGGGACTGTCCCCCATGAGGACAGCACAACCAGCTACAGGTAATGGTGCCCCTTGTGCAGCCAGCTTATGCACCATTTATTTTCACTGTGAGCCCAGAAATTACGCTTCAGTCTTGGAGGTGTCTTCAGGGTAGCTTTGTGTTCAGGCTTTAGCTGATAAATTTGACCAGGAGTATCTGAATTCAAGAGCCAGTGCTCAAACTAGGTTTACTATTTGGGCACCAGATACCAAGGCTTTTTCTCAAAAGGTAAATGCTGTGTAGGGCTTCCCTGGTCTGGTTTCTTCCTTGGCAGGAACAATGGTGAGCATTTCTTGCTTGGCATTCCAGGAAATGTAAATAGGCTTTGAAACCACTGAAGTGTATTAGACAAGCTGTGGTGTCAGTTTGAAACACTGGAGTCTTCTGGCCAGCCTAAGCTTTGCAGTAGCCTGTCACACCTCTCGTGTGCCACTCTCTTTTTTTTTTTTTTTTTTTTTTCATGGAAGTGCTGTGTAGGCTTTTCAGAAAATGAGTTATCTGCCACACTACACGTCTGAGGCTCAAACAAGAACTGTGGCATTCTTGTTTCTTGCAGGTGAAACAAAGGATCAGGTGGCCAACTCTGCTTTTGTGGAGCGTCTTCGTAAACATGGGCTGGAAGTGATCTACATGATTGAGCCTATTGATGAGTACTGTGTGCAGCAGCTGAAGGAATTTGAAGGCAAGACCCTGGTTTCTGTAACAAAAGAGGGTTTGGAGCTTCCAGAAGATGAGGAAGAAAAGAAGAAACAGGAAGAGAAGAAAGCGAAATTCGAAAACCTTTGCAAAATAATGAAAGACATCCTTGAAAAGAAAGTAGAAAAGGTAATAGTCATACACTCTGAGTGTAAGGGGCTTAATGATCTGGAAGTTGCTGCAGAGAAGGGTCAGATAGCAGTGTCTGTAAAAGTTACTTTTTCTGAAAGAGCAGTTCTCTGCAAGACAGGGCTTTAATAGATACAAGGTATGATTTTGGGTTTTAGTCAGGTTGGTATTGTGGATTCTTCAGCTCTAGCTAATGAGTCTCGGGTCTTGCATGCCATGTAGCACCATTTTGAAGTTGAACCTTGGTTAAATCACGGAATTGTAAATCAAATGACAAACCCAGGGCTCTGTATTTGGTTTTCTAGGTGGTTGTGTCCAATCGTTTAGTTACTTCTCCGTGCTGTATTGTAACAAGCACATATGGCTGGACTGCCAATATGGAGAGGATCATGAAAGCGCAGGCTTTAAGAGACAACTCCACAATGGGATACATGGCAGCAAAGAAGCATCTGGAGATTAATCCTGATCATTCCATCATTGAAACACTGAGGCAGAAAGCAGAGGCTGATAAGAATGACAAGTCTGTGAAGGATCTTGTCATCTTGCTGTATGAGACGGCACTCCTGTCCTCTGGCTTCAGTTTAGAAGACCCTCAGACACATGCCAACCGCATTTACAGAATGATCAAACTTGGCCTGGGTAAGTCAGAAACTGTCCTGTCTCCCCTAAAAGCCTGGGTGTGGTTCCATGCCCTCGCAGGGTGTGGATCTGTGTGCTGCCTTATACTTGCGGAAAGAGGTTCCCTCATCAGTTGAAGGGCTAGAGGGGATAAAAGTTTGATAACAGTGCACGTGTTTCCTGTACAGGCATTGATGAAGATGATGCTGCTGCAGAAGAAGGTAGTCCAGCAGTTACTGAAGAGATGCCGCCTCTTGAGGGAGATGATGACACATCACGCATGGAGGAGGTGGATTAAAACAGTTTACAGGAACTCATGAATGTTTCCTTGGCTAATACGAATAAGTTATATTTTGTATATTATGAATGTTACCTGCCAAAAAAAAAAATCTTGACACTTTGTCTGCATTCCCTCTTTATATTTATTTTCAAAGATGTTATACCTTTATTTTTGTTACATTGCTTTTTCAGCTGATGTGAGATACAAATGCCATTGAGGGAATACTTTCTTTAACACTGTACAACCCTAAACAGGCAAGTAAGGAGTAGTTATTTTTGTCTGTATTAGCTGGTTGCAGGTGGCAGGGTTTTTTGACTTATTCTTAATTGCCAGAGATGTGGGAAAGAAGTAACAAAGATGGTATGATATCAGGATGTTCAAGTTTGTTTAGTGTTACACAGCTCTTCAACTCTAAATATATCTAACATACAGTACCTAGTAACTAGGTATCTAGGAGAGCTGAAATACTTGGGGAAGCTTTAACCCTTTTGCTCCTAACAAGGTCTTGATGTTTAAAGTTGTTTTTTATACTGTTTAAGGATTCTGGATTGCACTCTACCATAGAATAGAATCCACTGTAAATCTCTATTGTGACTTATGCAACTCTGCATGTACAGTTCAAACCTAGAACTGTAAGAATAAAAGTGTTAAGAATGAGTTGTGCTGCTGACTTGTCTGTTAACACTGGGAACAAAACCTGCTGTCCTCTTTGTATCAGTTGCCGCTTTGGATCATGAGTGCTAGCTGCTGTCCCAGTAAATCTGCAGCACTGCATGTTTTTTGCCATGTTGCTCCAAACTAGTACCACATAAAAGCAGAAAAGACAACTTCAGCTGCCAGCCTGATGCATCGTGCTGTACTGTGACCAGTCTTGCATGTGAGGTTGGGTGGTCGGCACTACCTCACCAGGCGGTCAGGGGGCTCCTGGGCTGTCCTGTGTTCGGTGTTCCTTGGGCTTGATCTTCAAAGGACTAGTAAAGGGAGAGTTAGTAGCCAAGGTCAGCAACTTCCACTGCCTGCTGGGCACCTGGTGCCAATGAGATGGCCTGCGGTGACTTGGGGATGGTTAAAACATCTGCCTGGTACTTGACAGCAAGCCTGAGTTTAATGAACATGTTGGGGAGGAGTGAGAGGGGGTAAAGGCAGGTTGAGCATCCTGTACTGTGCTTTTGTCGAGTCTTAATTTTCTTCCCCTTTCCATTTCTTTCCGTAACACAATTTGAGCTGTTTTCCAAGGTAAAGTAACTTGCGTATGTTCATTGAACAATGACTTACAAAGTGGGTGTAATTTACTACATGGTGTTAAAGAGATGTACTAGCTCTGGGTTTGTAGCACCCACGTCGTGGTAAAAATGCTTTGGCTCTGTGTGAGATGGGCTCTGCATCCTGGGCAATGTCTTCCTGGGAGCCAACACTGGTGACTGGGGTTGTGTTAACCGGGTTACCCAGCCTCAGTAGGGAGATCCAGCAGTAACTGAAAATGGATGCTACTTGTCCTTGCTCAGTCGGCATCTCACCTTTAAGTAAGGAAACATGCTGTTCAAAAACAACTTCTGCAGCTCCCAGCGCTTTACACGCGCTGTTAGGTACCTGGAGTTTGTCAGCCTGTTCCAGCCCCTGGTGACCTAGAGGAGTTGCCTCATGGCACCTACAAATTAGCTCGGAGTCCTGGCTCCCCGCGTGTGGGGCACTTGTCTTCCCCACCTGCCATTCCATGTCCTTAAATGTCCAAAAGCAGTTCAAATTAAGGATGGCAGAGGAGATGGGTGCTTACCGTGTTGGTGACGGCAGGGAGCGAGGTGAGGTAAAGCAATGGCAGAACGTGGAAGTCATTTACTCGGGCAGCGAGGGGAGAGATGTAGTTCCCTCTGCACCACAGCTCGGGCTGGGCAAGATGAACTTCAGCATTGCTCTTGTGCATTCCGTTCCCGGCAGCAGGACTAGGGTGCAATGTCTTCATGTCCCATTACCCTGTACCATAGCAATGAATGTCGCCATGGTAATGAAGATGACATCGAAAGGGACGCAGGCTTCCAGCTTGTGACAGGAGTTGCACAGTTCAAACATGTCAGTACTGACTGGCAGTTGGTGTCCATGAACGAAGCGGTGGCCAGAAGGTAAATGCTTGTGTCTTACGCTGGTAATGCCCTGCTGGTGTGCTGGCTTTTTGTTGAGGTAGTAAGGACACTTACTGCAAGTTCTCTTGCTCGGCTACCTGTTGTAGCAGTTCAGAGTCTTTGGACAGTAGATAAAGGTGTTGCAGAGCACCGCGGTGGCCTTGGGGAAAGGCTGGGTGCACTAATAACTTCTTTTCAGGGCTCTGTGTCCCTGCCAAGAGGCCCATGGTGCCATACTGTTCGGGGCTTACAAGGTCATTCTTCTAAGTAAGAAACACAACAAAGTTCAGCAAAGGTTGGGAACTGATCCTAAAATAAGTTTCTCCTTATTTGAGCTGCAGGACAGTGGAACTGTCCACTTGGAATTCCAAGTGATGACAACGTGGCACAGCTCGGGGGTACGCTCTCCTTGCCTCCCGGTTTAGAGCTTAGACTGCTGATGATCAGAGGTTTCATTAAAGCTCATCAGAAATTTTTTCCCGTTGATGGTCGTCTTTTGCAATCAGATCGGGGTTAAGGCATTAGGATCCTGAATATGGAGGTACTTGATTCTACTGCTTTCTCTGGAGAGGAAGCCTATTCTCTGTTTGGTTTGGATTTTTGAAACTTGGGAGCTAACGTGCTGGTGCCTCCGTTGCTCTAATGAAAGGCTCCCACCACTGTGTGCCACACAGTAATAAATTTTGGATGGCAGCAGAAAGGGAAAAATAGCTTTCATTGTCCTAGAAATGGCAACAGTCAATTGAACCTGATGGATTTCCAAATATGACGAGGAAAGGAGCAGAAAAAAAATAACACTGGTAATTTCTGTGCTGTGATGAATGGGGGGGGCGGGGGGGGGCAACTGCATTTTTTTGTGAAACAAAAATGCATCTAGAACGCGGTACTCATAGCCCCTGTACATAAACACTATAGCATTAGTGGCCAAGGATGTGTCTTGCCCATGAGGAGTTTTTTCATGCATTTTGCATTCATTTACAGCTACGAAGTGTCTGTTCATTCATGTTCTTAGTTTGTTTCTGGAGGTCTTAATTTGGCAGTAGAAGCCTTGGCAAATGGGTCAGATGGTTCTGCCTGTGCATTGATTAATCAGTATTTGCTTAATAGTGAGGGCACCCTAAAGAAAGAGTAACTTTAATATCAAATCTGTTTGTATGTTTGTGGTGCTTCATTATGTAGTGATCTCGTATATACTGCACTGTATGTACAAATATATATGAAGTAAATGATAAAAGCCAATTTCTGTTCTGCAAAGCAGCTGTAAACTGTGCTTTTACTGTCTTTGCTCACAACTTGATTTTAATAGGAGGTGGAGTCTATAAGGTTTCCTACACTGGTCATAGGCAAAAACACACAGTGTGAGAGAGACCTTGCAGTTTCTGCAGCCTCTTGTTTCCAACTTCCCACAGCGCTCTCAGGCTTGACTGAAATGTTCTTGATCACTGTTTGGTGGTGGGTTGGCCATATGGCCAACCAGCTGCAGATCTTCATTCTCTGATCTGCACTTGCTTCATCTGATGAACTTAATTTGGATTAAGTGTCTTGTTTGGATTGCTCCCTATTGCAAATGAAGTAAAACCCCTTTTACCACAATACAGTCCCACCCTGCATTTAAAAAAAAAAAAAACACAACCGTTTTATGTGTGAAAGACGCAACTCCTAATATCTAAATAGCACAAGCAATACTGGTGTTGGGCTTCATTGCCAAACAGCAACTCCAACAGTATTTGAGAATTAACATTTAGAGATAGGCATTGCCCCCCAAAGACAACTCGTAGTAAGACGTGTGTGCTTCTGCCAAGCCCTCTGCCAAAATTAATAGAAAGATCTCTGCTCATTCTGATCCTGCCTGTAGGTACCCTGAGAATAACCTTTCTTGTCTTTGGCTGGCAGCTGGAAGCGGACCAGCAGCAGGAGCAGATGAGTGCCGACAGCCACAGAGCCCCTGGGATGCGTGGGGGCTGTCCGGAGGCAGGGTGATGCTGGTCTGAGAGTAAAGGGAGAAAAAAGCACTAGGAGGTGTCAACTGGGCTCTTTGGGCAGGGTGGAAAACTGTTATGGAAGGGCTGTGACTTTAATTAAAAAGGCTCATCTTGCTTCATCTTGACCTTCAGAGATTGGGAGTTCATTCAGTTTTGGGGTTTTTTTCCTAAAAGTTCACCACCTTCTGTCCCCGTGCAGAAGAAGTATTATTTGCCTGATTGCTTTGGTTTCAGCCCCCAAACCCCAGCTGAAGCACCCAGGAGGCTGCAGAGTTGCACTTGGAAAGCCAAAAGCCCCAGTTTGTCCCCTACCCTTTGCATTTCTTATGGTGGGAGGTTTGGCTGGAACAAGATATCTGTGACTCAGATACGGTTCGCTGTGAATCAGTTCCCTGTTCACGGCTCGCAGATGCAATCTGCAGCTAAATGATAATCATTTCCATTGACTAGTGGGAGATATTCGAGATTATCAATTAATAATTCAACATAAACTGCCACCTAAATCTGCTCCCGAGGACGGCAATCCTGGCTGTTCTGCGGGCAGAAGGCGAGACATAGCCCTTCCCTGATGGACATGCGACCTCAGGCAGCCTCTGCTCCAGCTGTAGTGCTGGCTCTGCTGCCCCGGCCCCAGAGCTTTAAGGGTTTTTTTCATCTTGGACAAATGAGATTTTTACATTTTTTTCCTCTAGCACATTTCACAGCAGACAATCCAGTACATTTGGTCTCTATATGTAGAGGTCAATGGTATTTCAAATGGCAGGGGGATTAGTTTTTTAAGGAATTAGAGAGATGCAATTGTCATTTATTAGATGGAAGTTAAAACAGCAAGGCTGAACTGATCTGCTGAGAGAGGTTTCCACGGTGCTGGCCTCCGAGGGCACCCTGTGAAGCAGTGGGGGACAAGGAGCAATGACACCGTTGGGAACAAGAGAAGCGTGTTACCTAAATTCCCAGCTGGCCAGAAAGCCTGGGCTCGGGGGAAATCAGAGCTACCTGGGGCTGGCGCAGGGTCTGTGCAACATCAAGTGCTTTTCCCAAGGTGACGAGGACAGCCGAAGCACCGAGCAGCAGTACAGCAACAAACGGCTCCAGCAGGCATTTCTGTGCCTCTGAACCCCCCTGGCCACCCTCCTTGGACATACTGCACCAAGCAGGTACAGCTGAAAGCCACCCCGGCTTGGTGACAGCATTGCGTGTGTGCTTTAAAAAGCAGAATCCCAAAACCTTCCTTGGAAATCTGTCACCTTCCCATAGCTCTACTGCCCGGCCCCTTACAGCCAGGTGTTGGCAGTGGGTTCCTCATGCACACCATGGCCTGGCCTCCACATCACAGTTCCATCTGCAATCCCTCACAGACCAGCAGTCCTCTTGAGCCCCAGGCACTGGCGCCTGGTTACTCACAGCTGTTGCCCATAAAGCATCAGTAGCTACCGGTGGACAGGCTCTTGTGGGAGCAAGTACCCCAGGCCACCTGTGTGGATTAAGGATGATGATTGTAGGTGCTCATTCAGCTCAGGTGGCTCTGCAGGCACCACACAGTGCTTCTCAGCTCCCACCTTGGGGGCATGTGGGACGTTTTTGGCTGCTGTGCTCTGCTTTGAAAGTGGCTGGAGAATCCAGAGAAGGGGGCAGAACCATCAGATGGTGCTGGCATGGGTAAAGAAGGTAAGGAGATGGAAAAGGAGGTGTCTGGGAAGGAAAGAGGTGTATGGGATAGGGCCCAGCTTAGCCGGAGGCAGAAATGGGGTGGAAGGCTTGTGGAGTCTGAGCTGCTCCCAGTGCAGCTGCTCTCGCTGTCACCTCCCCAGGGACTTGTTCCTGGTGCCTTTTCAGAGCAACAACCCACTGCTGGCTTCAAAGTGAGATGCTTGTTTGACTAAGGCTTTTATAAGTATTTTAAAATTAATTTAAAAATATAGTACCTTCTGTGTTGTGTGGGAGGACTAAGAAAGCCAGATAGGAAGGAAATAATGGGAAGGACAGGACTCGATCTGAAAAAGTAAAAAGGATTAGTTCCTCATTTCCCTATAAAAAGGAGAAGGGAATGGATGGCCTTTAAGGGGTCAAATCAGATCTGTGTCTTTGTGAAAAATGGGCCTGATTCTTAGTTCTCTGGTAAATCTGAAAAAAAATTACTATACCTGGTATTTAAAAATAGCAAAATTGTTGTTCCTTTTCTCAGTGAGTGATGGCCAGTAAGGGTGGTGGTATCTAAGCCCTCCAAATCACACCTGATGGATTGTAAGTGATTAAGAGAGATGCGCAGAAAGTGTTGTGTGCCCAGCTGCATCCATCTGTCCAGCAGATGGGAGGTCACCTGCTGCAGCACTCTGCGAGTAGCCCGGCTGCCTCTGGAGGGGAGGGGTGGGTGTCCCTCTGAGTACTGATATCTTCTGCCAGCCTGAAAGTCGCGTGAATGACACAGGGCTACAGGACATAAATCTGTGGGAGCAGAGGGGGAGCATCGCATCAGGCCTGGCAGGCTCAGCTGTAGATGGGTGTGCGTGTCTGTGTGTACGTGTGCTCTCTCTATATATACACACACATCACACCTAGAGAAATGTGGTGCCTGGAGGGCTCAAGCTGCCGTGCTGTTCCGTCTGCATTTCTGCTGTAGACCTCCATGCAGCTGGCTCTGCTGAGCGCGCTGTGAAGGGCCACCTGGAGCCTCCAGCAGTGGCCCCAAGTGCTGTCGCAGGAGGACTTTACTCCCTTTTTTGCCTTGTTTCACTCCCATCTTTTCCAAACGGGTGCAACCCCCAGGCTGAGGGAGCTGGGGTGGGGGCGGGGCGGCCGGGGCCAGAGCTATAAAGCTGGAGGCAGGTGAAGGTGCCGGGAGCAGGATGGCCGCAGCTGGGAGCAGGATGGCCGCAGCTGAGAAGAGGCAGCAGCGGAGGAAGAGGCGTGGGGCTGGGCAGCCCATGGAGGGTAGGGGGCTGAAGGCAGAACCTGCAGCAGGATCCTGGATGGGGGGTACACACACTGAATACCCAGGTGGGAGGGCTGGGATGGAGGGCTGATTCTCAGCATGGCTTTGCGTTTGTCCCTCTCTGGTATGGTTTGGTGTCCTGAGTAGAAATACCTGTCTGAAGAGTCAGAAAACTTGTAGTGCCTTTAACAAAAAAAGGGGAAATGAAAAAAAATTCCACTTTACAGAGTATAAGCTTCTTTTCTAAAAAAAATTAAATTTTTATAACACTGCGAAGGGCCAGTGAATCAGGTCATCGTTATGGTAGAGGCCAGTGGCTTTTTCCTGTTTGTTTTTTAAACAGAAACTGCTTGTTTGAGAACTTAACACAGACTTTGTAAAGGATTGAACAACCTTTCTAGCATAAAGGGAGTTACTACGTCCGGGCAATTTATCTACAAGAAGATTTTCTTTAATGTGCTCTCCTACCCTCTGCCTGTTTCAGTAGATGCTCAGGAGATGAAGGATTCTGTTAAAATCCCAGGCTACATAGAAAGACTGGCACATAAATACATGGTAACTTTTTTTTTTCTAATTGCTGCTTTTCTATCTCCCTGTTGAAATATAATTTAAAAAGTGTTAGTTGCTTTGCAATTAGCCTGATAGGGCAGCTAGGTCTGCTAGAAAGTATATGAATGTATATGCTAGAGTGTATGAAGAACAGGTGAGAATGGATTAATTCAAATGGTGTCACCTGCAAAGGAACAAAAGGGGAGGGAGGAAGCTATTCCACTTCTGTGCTACCACCTGGGGAATAAGGGGGGGGGGGAGAGCTGCTTGTTTGTGTAAGGTCTCTGTAGTAAGAGCTTCAGAAAAAAATGAGAATGTAGTTTTAATTCTTTATCTGCAGTTACATTTCTGAGACAGAGGCCCACCAAAGGCAAAGAAGCAAATCGAACCTCAGTGCAAATCAAAAAACACATTTCCTGAAGTTATTTACAAACACAAACTGTTCCTAGCAAACACAAGCCATGTTCTGGATAGCTTCCCATTGTATTTGGGGGGGGGGGCAGGACACTTCCATTTTTCCCTTATGTCTTACTTGCACAACCCACCAGCACAAGTGTGGGATATTTGGAAGGACAAGCTGGCTTCAGAGGGGAAAGCTTTGGAGAAACACAGCATCTACAGTTTGTGCTAGAACTTCAGCTTCAGCCCAAAGCTGTGGTTATGTCTACTTTGAGTAGCATTTCTTTCCCTTCCTCCCCTGCAGCAGAAGTGCGTGGTGGAGTCAAGCACAGAGTCCGAGTCTGAATCCAGCGTGGAGGTAAGGACCAGCTCTTTGAAGTGTTTTGATGGTGATGGGATTCCCTGATGGGCAACCAACTCCTCCTTCAGCCTTAGCAGAGGGAGGTCCCAAAGTGCTGTACCTGGGGTTGTTTGTTTTGTGACCCTAAAAGGAACAGCAGAACCCCCCCAACAAGGCCAAACCCAGCACCGTTCTACCCATCAGGCTCTTCCTTACAACTGTGATTAATTTTAGCGAAATTGATTCTGGGGGGCTGAGGCAGGAAAGTGTCAGCGTTTCAGGTAGGCAAACGTAGCACAAGCGCTTCCCTGCTAAGGAGCGCTTAAAGCTGAACTGGGTTGTTCCTGGTGGTTAACGTTCAGCAGCTCCTGGTCTGGTGGGATTTCTACAGCTCTGGGTGGAGACCCTCTGCCTTCTGACTGTCTGTTTTGGGTGAGATTAAGAGAGCATCTCTGTTGCTGTGGCAGTTAGTTATGAATATGGGTAACTTCCTGAACTTTGCTCTGTCAAACCAGTGTGTTTAATGTTGATGAAAAAAGACCTGATTCTGGAGTGGAGAACTCAATTTCTAGGTAAAAGTCTTCAGAACTGGTGCTTGCTGTTAGTCCATGTGGATCGCTGCCCTCGGTGGCTTACAGAAGCCACTTTACCTTCCAGAAAGCACAGGGGAAAGTGGAGTTGTCCGTGTTCTCCTGGGAGAAACAAGGCTGGAAGTCCAGCTGTCTGGCTGGGCTGGGTGGAAGAGGGGCTTGCAAAGGTGCCAGCCTGGATGAGGAGCTGGTTGCTTTCCCCGAGGGTGTTGAGGCAGGTGCCAGCTCGGGACTTAGGAGAAGCAGAAGCTGCTTTTCTTCACTGCCCAGCACTACCTGCTGGCTTTGTGGGGGTGTCTCTGTGTCCTTGAACTAGCGCAGGAATTGCAGATGGGCTTGGACTTCAGTTCCTCTGCTAAAGCCTTAGGTTCCTGTGGTGGGAAGTCCAGATTTGCCCAGCTCTATTTTGCCTCAGCTGTGCTCAGACTCTCCCTCTTCCCCACTGAAAGCAGGCACGGCAAGGACTGGGAGCTTGTTCTCCAAAGCAGCTGTGCTGGCTCTTTCAAAAGGAGCACTTTCCTTGCATGGACCCTTTTTTCCCCTTTGTGTGAGTGCTTTGTACCTGTGGTTTGCTTTTAAAAGGCAGTCTCTCTACAGGGCACTGTTTGTTTGTTTGTTGTTTTTTTTTTTCTTTTTAATAGACCCAGACTAAAAGCACTGTTTCTGAATGATGTGGTTCTCAAGTGCAAATTCATGCACAAAGTTCTTTGTCCAGGTTTGGACAAGTCCATGTTTAACCACATGGGGAAAAGAAGCCTGAAACCTCAGTGTTACAACAGCGATACTGAGACTGACCAAAAGGACTTGGTTTGTGTTAGTTACAGAACTCTCCAAAGGACAGCAGATTCGTAATCCAGCTAGTAAGGAATAATTTCAGATCATCCCTGTGTAAAAAGAACAAAAAGGAACCTGTGTTGGAGGGAAGCTCTCTAAACTCTGTAGCTTGTCTATTAGCTAAATGCCAATTTGGTTTACTTTTCTGGTAGTAAGGTATAAAATTACTAATTGTTCTCTTTATAGTGATGTTTTAAGTGTAGTAAGACTTGCCATAGCTTTCCTAAGTCCCTCTATCTTAGGCTGACTTTAAAAATTGGACTGAAATACACTATCTTTTAACAAAGGGGACAATCTGGCTTCCTCTTAAGATTTTTAGCTACTCTGGTTTTACTTTGAGCAATAGTTCATAGGATGGTGCTTTATAAACCTATGTTAACCTCTCTTAAATAGGTTGTGCCTAGCCCACTTGCTGGAGGACTCAAGAAAGCAAGGGACCGCAGGGGACTGGAAGTAAGTGTGGCTGTGATGCAGCAGCCTTGTTCTCGGTGCAGCACCCAGAAATCAAAATATTAGGTGGGAATGTGTGGAAACCCAAAAATACCTATAGTAAGTCTGTGACTGATGTTGAAAGTGGTTTTGAAGTCTACTGTATGTTGGCTTTTTTAAAATGGAAAAATGAGCATCTGCCACATTTAGAGACCTTTATTTTAGTTTTTAGATCCTTATGATGGTGATTCAGAAGATGCATCCATTCATTCCGACTGTAGCTTGAATTCCTTAAATAGCAGAAAAGTCGCACCATGGGTGAACAGTACCCCAGGAGCAGTGGCTTTGGAGGATGCCGATACTTCAGAAGATGGAGAGTCCACCCCGAAACCTCCAGACTGGCTCTGCCCAGAAACAAGTGTCAGCAAAATTCAGGCAGTAAACGACTGTACAGCACCCCTGGAACTCCCTAGCCAAGAGAAGGATTTCCCCATAGGCCTGTTGCAATCATCTGAACTGCCTAGAGCCCCAGAAGCAGGTACCCCCATGTGGCTGACACCTGACTGCTCCTCACTGACCGGTATTAACCCTTCACCCTCCGCAGATCTCCTTGCAAGCCCAAGTGACAGTGCTCCACGATCCATACTAGCAGCTGACTGCGATGGCACAATGGCCAAACAGCCCCTAATTAAAAGAAAACAAGGGATTCCCATTCCAGAGGCTGCTAGTGAAAAACTAAGAAGAAAGAAACTCCGTGCAACTTAATCTGAGGTATGAATAAACCGTTGGACAAACGTTTCTGAAGAATGAATCTGGTAGAGATTTTTTTTGCAGATGGCACCTGAACTGAACAAGCCTTAAGCAAAAGTAGCTCAAGCCTGTTACAAATGCAGGGCGTATTTTATGTGAACTTTAAGTGAAAGCTAGCTAAGGTATGTCCACAGAATCACAGCAAACTTCACACCTGGGCGCTCCTTTGATGCCCAGGGCCTCTTGAAGCATCAGCCTAACTCCTGTATCTAGTACAAGGAGGCACCTGTCAGTGTAATTTCAAAACAAGCATTACAAGGGTTTGTTGAGGAGGGAAGGAAGAACGACTGTGTGGTTTCAATTAGTTTTTGATAGCTATAGCTTACCTCCCACCTGCTTCATGTCAGTGTTTGGTGTTTCATGTCCGACCTACTCTACTGTGCCAGAGGAGGGAAGCAGGTGTGAGGTGAGTATCTTACAGGTTTGGCTACAACCAACTGAACTGCATTAAGCTGAGCGGACTCAGTTCCTCAGAACTGGGTATGTGAACCACAAGCAGCTGAGAAAGATTACATGATGCATGGGTCTGGGATTCATTCTTCATAAGGTAATAAAACCAGCCAGGACAGTTCAACCTACAGAGATTAGTTATAGAAAACAGTATGGAGACAGCAAGAATTCTCTGTTTCAGTAACTAGTAGGCATCAGCTGAAACAAGTATGTGAGGTAGGCAGAGATGATAATTTTTCTTCCTACATGTGCCTGTGCTGTAGAACCACTTGCCACAGAAAAAATGAGTTAAGAGTTGATGCAGGTTCAGAAAGTCACTGCGTTCATAGGAGAGATCACTGGAAGGAAGGAGCAAGCTCCTGAGATTTGTTTTGCAATTGAAAGGCTGAGCACCTGTCTTATTCATATGCATCTTTGAACACTTGGTCTCTGTTACAGAGGACACTTCCGACAGGATGGTCAGAAGGGTAGAAACGCTTACCCCAGTGAATTTAGGCTCAAGAGAAAGCAAGCAAATACCCAAACCATTACAGCAACCCAAGCAACTAGCAGGAACTCCCAGCTCCCCTAATTTGGTAACAGTTAGTCACATACGAGTCTCTGAAATAATACTGTAATGTCTTGTTTAAGCATTTAATACTATCCTCCTGGGCTTAAGCTTCCAGGAAGCACGCTAGCTTCTGAATGTATTGCAACAGCTGTCTAAACGCAGGTTACTTAAAAGCAAGAGCCAGTTCACTGCAAATAATTCATGCAATAGGATCAGATAGTGTCAGGCTTTGTGTCTTACTGAAGACTTTTACATTGCAAGGTTAACAATATGTCTGAATACCAACTTATTGCTTGTTATTCTCTGTAAAGATCATGGGTACCGTTTTTCCAGACCAAAAAACCATTATCACTGTAAGAATTATATTTCCAGAAACAGTCAGAAGTCTTGCTATAGGTTTTATTTCATGTAACGTGATCCATCAGATATCACACCTACCACTAACCATCTAAGAATCTCATCCAATTTTCTGCTGAAGAAATGTAGCCTATCAGCTTTCCAATGCACTGCCCCCTTTCTTTCTAGTCAACTTAACACAAATCCATCTGACAACCTAACCTAACTGGGTTACAAAAGTACAGGTGAATACTACATAGAAGACTGACAATTACTACAGTATTAACCAGTCAGAACAAAACTTTTCACTCGGTGCAGAGGACTGCAACACCACGTTCATAGAAGCTACGGGGGTCTTCCTTGGTAGCTATTTCGAAGTCAACTGTGAAAATCAGATCAGCACGAGTGAAGTTCAGATAAACTGGTAAAGTAACCTGGGGAAAAACACAAATATAGAAAAAGTTATGTAAGGTAGCTGAAGAGTGTAAGGCGTTTCCATAATATATATATTACGGTGTTTAAGAGATGGGAATTTAGTCTCAGATAACTCAATACTCTGAATATGAGGAAAAAAAAACCCAGGCTTAAAATTTACCTGAAGCACAGCTTTAGTTATAGGTATAAATTCAAGTTTTAGTCTAAACAACATTAGTACTTTTGGATGCCTCTCCTTACCTAACTACAAAGGAAAGACCTAGTCAGCACTAGTGCTGTTTGCTGCTAGCCTGGAATTTAGGTACTAACTGACACTGAGAATATTAGAAAAGAACAATTTGATTTATGGTGCTAGATAAAAGCATCTGTAAAGCTTCAGGAAAAAAATGCTAGGTCTATCTAATTATGAGAGTTATTTGTGTAGAATTATCTTTATCAATACTTACAACATTTGCTTTTTTATCAGCATTTGTTTGCTTGATCCAGCGAAGCTGTGTAATGGGCAGTACAGTTGAAATAGCATTTGAAAGTGACAGCTTGTTGTTACTGCATGTAGCTCCCTGAAGCTTCAGGCCTGTAAATTGAAACACAATTTAGAGTTCCATGAGCTTTCATGTACCATTTATGGGCTAAGTCCACTAAATGAGAGGTATTTCATACAGCAAAACAAAGAGGTTGTAGCATATCAACTATGCAACACTGCGTAAATAGATACCGAGCTGTGTCTGGAGATTTATTAGCATTGGAAGTACTTCCCTACTAACTAATCAAGCTAATCTTTAATACACACTTCCTGAAGTTGTTTAACTTTTGCAATGATACTGTCTTTTTCACTTGATACAGCCTATTTACTATCAAAAGCTTCTGAGAACATTTTAGAGCAAGAACCCCTTCTGTAGGAGAGTGTGTTCAGTAAGTTTACCTGTGACTCCGAAACTGCATGCATCCAGTACTGCGTTCTGTGTAGTTGTAACGTTGACCTCAAGACAAAGTTCTTCGAGAGACCAACTGTTTGCTTGGGCAACATACTGTCTTGTAGCAGTAATATACGCCTCTGGTACAAAGAGGCCGCCAAGGCACACGTGGATGTTCTATTTGAGGGGGGGAAATTTTTAAAATAAATCAAGCCGCAGTATTAATTAATAATTATCAATGTTTTTACTTCAGCAATCTATTTGCATTAGAATTTTCCTGCTTCTACTGAAACACTGTGTAACTGCTAAATGGCTTTTTGCTCTAAGGCTACGTCTTCTGTTACTCTGAAATACTGCTTCCCTTTAACCTGTGTGAATGGTTAGCCCGCTAAGCCTCTCCACCTTGAGATCACGAGACACTCAACAGAATTTCCAAGCACATTTCAGAGAACATTGACTGAACTTGTTTTCCCGAGGAACTATTCAGAAGCCTTGATGTGAAGACTCCATGAAGTAGTTACACAGGTCCACTGATAACCTCTAAAAGAAGATGGCATGAGATACCTTTAGTTCTTTTGCTCCACCAGAAGCAGCAGCTTGGGAAATATTCTGCAGCTGTTTAATGCGCTCACTGAAGTCAGACACCCACTGAATAACAGTCATACCAGCTGGCACTGTGTAATGAGACCAGCTACGAGGCAAAATACCTATGAAAAATGTGATTAGAATTAAGTTTTGTTTGCATACAAGCTGGAATTACATGCAATTTTGACACTTAACTTTTTCTCCCAATATCCATTTGAGACCTGGACCAGGATATCAGCCTCCGTCTTAAAAAGTCTCCTTTGTAAGTAAAAGCACTTTCAAAGATTACAAAGCAGATGGCCTCCAGGTCTACTTTTTTATTTAAAATGCCTTCCAGTTACAGAAACCCCTCAACAGCAACTTATGTACTGCAGTAACTGATCTTCCAAGTTTTCATGAAGACTTGAGCTCTTCAGCAAAAACCTGAAGAGCTCAAATATCTGTTTCAGGAAAGGCTTTTGTTCAAAGCAGATGGCAGATCTTCACGTATTACCAGAAGCAGGATGTCTGTGAAAATTCCACATTTATGTAGAATCTTGAAACAGAGGTTTCAGAGAAACAGAGAATATTTTCTATGAGATTTCACAGCAGCAGTATTACTCGCTTTGTGGTGTAATTAACTGCTCCGTCACAGTTCAGAGACTGAAAGAATTTAGTAAGATTTCAGCTTAGAAATTAAGCTAATTTGAATTGCCATACCTTTCACCAGTTCATTTATAAGTGTACGCAAATAATTGGTTTGTTTCTTTTTTCCTTCGCACACTTGAACCACATCTGCAAGGTCCTGACGAACATCCTGGAGCAGCTTAGCTCCCATCTTCACCTCTCTCTCAAAAAATCGGAACAAAGGATCCTGATTGTCAAAACATTGAAAGTAAGTTGCAGATCAAAGTTCTTGCTGGAAAACTGCTACAAAAAGCAACCCCAAAATCCTGGATGGACTAACCAGCAACACTGTGACTACAAGCATCAAACGTGAAGATGCAGTCTGTGGTGCAGAAAGCAACTGTGGAGAGTGTTTTACAACCAACAATCTCCTCTCCCTTGGAGAAGCAAGGAAGTGGAAGTCTCAGTTGAGCAATTAATGCAGACTGCCTGCCGCACTCCTTCCAATCAACTCTGGATTTCTTTCCATCAGCAACAAAAGGTTCTCACCTACTATCCCAGGGAAAGTCTTCAGAAGCAGTTAGGCACTCATGACCGCATTCAGTGGGGGAGCTTATTCCCCAGTTGGCGTTTAGGGTACTACTGTCCAGATCTCGAAAGTTTCCTCCAGCCCTTGCACTTTCTGTTCCCGGTCAGCAGAAACTGCTGCCCTATCCCCCTCACCGACCGCCACTAAACTTTAGTAGTAATTAATGCACACAGGCTGTAAAGGCACTACCACAAGTAGCAGTCAAGTGCTACAAGTACGACAGGAAGCACTTGTTTCTTGCTCACAGAGAAGCTTCAGAACTGGTACCCTTGATGATAAACAGTTTGCCATTGTATTTCTTCAAATAAGCCCCAGAAGACATAAGCCAACTTAAGACCATTTCAAGAAACCCAGCGGGGCGTTACATAGCTACGGCAGTCGGAGTCAGTACTGACACAGGTTCCACTGTCCCTCCCCAACAGTTAAATTAGTAATTGCAAATCACAACGCATTTGCTCCAATGCACCCCAGCTTATGCACTTTGTGTGCCCACATTGGATAACAATTAGTTCTTACCTTAATGTTTTCCACAGTCCGCTTCAGATGGTTTAGAGTTTGTGGGATAAGATGAAGCCAGTTAGAGGCTGTGGTATGCAGTGTTCTCATCCAGGCCGGGCGACCATCTGATGTGGAATCAGTTCTTGTCTTCTTCTCAGTTTCTGCATAAGCTAGATCATCCTCATCCTCTAGCATCTGCATTTTCAGCATTTTACTGATCATATCTATGCCTAAACCAGAAGATAGGCTGTTAGTCAGAGAAGCAGTAGCATCAAGATGAAAACATCCTACTACATGCAAGAACTAGGACTTTTCTTTTTCCCTAACCTGGAGTCTAGACCTAAGATTCAGAGCTGCCTAGCTGTAGGTGGCTCTGGAGCTGACAATAAAGCTTTCCAGAATCAAGATGAGAGCTTGAACTCTGGAAAGCTGAATGTAACTTTCCTTAATTCACAAGCTTCCCATCGGTTTTTGGATTACTCAACTGTCTTACTTCGCAGAAGTTAAAGCAACTATGTTGAGGGAGGACGAGAAAGCCATTAACTCTTAAGGCAGGATTTGTATTTCTTTTCTGCTTTTTAGTTAAAATGGTGGCCTGGTAATCTATGCTAGACACTGTTAAAGTTCTGGTTTTACCCTGTGTAGTGAGAAGAACCTTCTCTGCATTATTTGGCAGGCCCAGCCATGACGGCGTTTGTGTATCTGGTAGCATCTCAACCCACTGGACAAATTCTTCACGCCTGCAAGTCAGAATTTTAATAGTCATTAGAAGGCTTCCTCTAGTAGAATGGCAATGTAATTCTTTGCCCGAGACAAATGTTTACACAGCTAAATTCCAGCACAGAGATACAGTTTAGGGTTCTTTTTTAAATTTAAAAGAAGAGAAGCTGTACATAGAGATCAGGATAAGGAAAAAATTATACCTGATTCCATCTGGCATCTGAATATCTTTGTGCCCATCAACTTTGCAAGCCAGTTTGAATTCACTATCAAAACTTAAAGTAGTGAACAGACGTTCCAAGAAAGTGTTTAACAAACGCTGATCAAATTCATTATCAATACGACCTCCATAGATAGACTGTGCCATCAGTGTCTTCAATGCTGACCAGGGGATTTTATCAGGTGAAATGTTTTGGCGACCCTATAAATAACATACAATGTAATTAGCAGGAAACAATCCTTTTCACATCGCTGCTGATTGAGGAATCAAATTCAAGAACTAAGTTAAATTGCCATCAGGTTATTTGTGCCTACTCATTTAATTTACTAAATGTTTCCAGAACAGACTGTTTTACTGAAGATCTTAAGTAATTACGTATTACCTATACCTAAGTCCACAACACTACTTGCCTTTGCTGTATCATCCAACCATGTATCTACTGTGTCACAAGCAGATCTCAGATCAGATTCTCCAAATTCATACTTCTTGGACCAACCCAACGGAGCGTAGCGCAAGCGCTCTTGGATAATGGCATGGAACCAGGCAAGGAGGAAATACAAACGAGCACGCTCATTGGGAGACTAGGAAGAGGAGAGGAAAAAAAATATGCAACTGTTACTCCAGTGAACTTACAGCAACAAAAGCCTGCTAAAAAGGCTAGAAAGTATCAGGTTTAATGCTAGATTGCTACCAAAACTGAGTATGTTCTACCAACAGAAGCAGCAAGTACTACTTTACTTCCATAAGAAAAAAAGAATTCTACGTACATCTTAGAAGCTGAGCTTTTATCATTTAAGGTAGTATTTTAATGAACACATTCTTCCATTTTCTTTCCTCTACATAAACCACAGCCTTACCTTGCACATTCTAGAAACTGGAATGCTACTGAAAGTCCTCAGCATATTTGCCTTTACACCAGGAGGAGGTTCAAACACAAAGATACGGCCAGCACGCAGCAAATTCACTGGTACCTAGAAAAGAGCAATAAATTCAAACCCAGCTCCTTTAGCCTTCACCAAATTAAATCCCTCTAAGGGCACAGTTTGCAATAGCTTTAAAACCTCATTGTGAGCACACACAGCCTTTCTTTTGGAGGGTAGGGGAAGCAGCAAAAGGAACGGTATGAAATTTCCAGCTACACTGAAGTTATCAGAAACCAAGGCTATTAACTATCGTGACAGGCATGTATTCTCCTTTTTCTTTACTGCAGAAAAGTAGTCAGGAGAAAACCTTCCTCAGGTAGCACTCTTGGCTCTGCAAGCTGGTTACTCTACCAAGAGAATCAGATTTCAAATCAGCGTTACCTTCGGATTAATCTCCATGGTAAGGAAGAGTCTGAAGCAAGCATGGGGCTGCAGGGAATGTAGCTTCTTTTCTAGCTGCATAAGCCAGCCAGGAGCCAGGTGAACGTTCTTCAGCATCACCCATCTGTGAAGTTTTGAAACAGAACAAGTGCTTTTTAGTGTACAGCTTATGAATCCTGGCTATAATCACCACAAAGAGTAACAAGTCATCTTATCAATACTACAGATCTTCCTCTTTTAAACCTGTCTTCTACATAGAATCAGTTACAGTTAGTACTGTAAATGGGCTAACTTTCCTCTTTTGCAGATATAACCTATTTTTCTTGAAAATACTTAAATCAGAAGTTGTAAACAGCTGTGCTGAAGTTACTACAATTTTAGTTCAGAAGATAGTCCCAATTATTTTTTTTTTACTCACAGTTTTGTCTATATAGCAAATAGGTTACCTCCCCCCCCTTCACCTTTCTGCTAGGCAGTATTCTAGCTAAAAGGGAGACAGAACTTACCTTCCAGATTTCACTGCTGTGTTTATTGCTTTATCTGCTTGGTTAAACCCTTCAGCAGAACCTAAAAGACAGGAGAGTTGCTAAAGCTCTTCCTGCTAAACATTTATGCTTCTGTGACGAAAGAAGGTATGTTCTTACCAATAGCAATAGAAGTAATCTGTGTATTCTGCTCGGCTGCAAGGTCTTCAACATGACCACTGGCGTCGTAACCAGGCACTGAACACATCAGCACAGGGGTATTAGGTTTCACCTGTTGTCCAAGAAGTTTAAAAGGATACCAATCAGTCACTACAGGAATATGAGAATGCAGTAAGCTCAGTCTTTCTTCCCTCTAGCCAGCTGAAGACATCATGCTACTTTTAGTTTTATGTTAACAAATGGGAAAATCCACTCCTCCTATCATGGGAAGAAGGGTAAGGGGAAGAAACGTCCTGGTGGATAGCTTTTACTTGCTATGGAACTCACCAAGGTGGCACTATGCATCACCTCAGGACTTTAGCCTTTCAAAAACAAGCAGGTTACCTCTGTATCTACGATGTGTGTCAGATCTAAAGGCTGCTCCATAATGGACATGAAAGATTCTCCAAGATTTGTTGAAACAAAGGTATGTGCCATTGCCAACAAACGATCTGGCCGGAAGGCCTGGATCAGAAGCAAGCGATGAATGGCCTGTCCAATAGGGCCTGAAAAGAGGAAATAGGATTAGATGGACAGGTAGGAAAACCACCCTCAACACCGTCCTCTCTTTCAGTCTCCATTCAACTTTTCCCACCTTGTTCTCAGGACTAGTTATTTAGGAAGTTAACCATCCCTTTGAAAGATCTGTTGCAACGTTTTAATGGAATGCTTATATTCTGTCTTCACTTTGACAGTCAAAAGAAACTCACCATCTCCAGTTGGTAAGTTCTGTGACATTTTCTTTACCTGCTCAATTGGTCATGTTATGAGCCCTTTAAAAGCATACTTTGACATGATGCTTTTGGATTCTACTGAAATGCTACTGGTTTAAAAAAATCTACAGTCTTTAAGTATTGCCATGAAGTGATTTTAACTTCCAGGGACAACAGATCTCTCCACATCTTCTCACTCATTCAATAATCGGCTGTTCTGCTAGACTTCAAAGTATTATATACTTGTCTGGCATGGATAGGACACAAGGGAATGAGATGAAGCTGCGTCAGGGGAAGTTCAGATCGGACATGAGGAAAAAGTTCTTCACTGAGAGGGTGGTCAGTCACTGGAACAGGCTCCACAGGGCAGTGGTGACAGCACCAAGCCCGTCAATTCAAGTAGCATCTGCACGATGCTCTTAGTAAGAGGGTAAAGTTCTAGGTAGTCCTGCAGGGAGTAGGGAGTTGAACTTCATGATCAGTATGGGTCCCTTCCAACTTGAGACAGTCTGTGATTTTATGATAGGACAGATAACCTAGAGTTGCTTCAGGTAATGGTCAAGCAGCTTTACGGTAGCTAGTAAATACAAGCTTAGAATCCTTAATTTAGAAAACCACCTACAGGAATAAGCCCTGAACGATCACAGATGGCAAACGTTTCCTAATGTTACCTTTCAAAGACAGGGGAGGAACTGAAGGGCAACAGTTACCATAAGTTCTAACTCTTAACAAATTAGCACTAACAACTAATGCAGCATGAATTAAGACTTCATGCTCAGATAAAACTGCAGGAGGAAGCATTCCAGTAGACCGGTCCTGTCCTCAGAAAATCTGTGTCTTGGAACTTAAGAGTATTGAGCTCCTCCAGATTTGCATTGACTAAGGTTAATCCAAACTATTATGTAATTTAATGAGATTGTAGGAATACATTTAATGTTCAGTGGAAGACCAGATCACAGGTTAAGGTGCAGGAACTAGGTGTAGTAACTATTGCTTACAGAAGTTTGTTGGTTTTTGATTGTGGGGTTGTTCTTTTTTTCCTTTTCAAAACAAAAAACCTGAACAAACCACCAGACTTGAGGTTCTTCCCCAATCCCAACTTTGTGATTTTCCCAGTCATTAAGGTCCAAGTTAAAGTTCTACTTTAGAATTGCTTTAAAACCATTGTAATTCTACTTATGATTAGTAAAGTAGGATTGGTGTGGACAATTGCGCAACTTAACTTACTTGCAGGTTTTTCTTCAGTCCAAAGGTATGGTACAGTCTGCTCTGGTGAACTGCTATCCAGCCAGATACAGAATTGCTATATTGAAAGAAAATGCAAAAAACTTGAAATGGAGTTTCAATGGCGTCAAAAATCTGCTGCAAAGTGCAGGTCCTGTTCATGACGCAACAGAGATATTCGATCTCAGCCCTTCAAATCCAGAATTTAATGTACTGCAGAAGTGTTCAGCTACATGCCAGCTTTCAGTAGGAAACTAACAAATCTAAGGGCTGAACTTGGTACAGTCCAAGCTCTACTAGCCTTGGATTTGCAAACAAATCTTTAAAAAATTCTAAGTAGCAGCTAAATATTTAAACAATGAAATGCGCAAGTTCACTAAATGGCAAAAATCTTAAGCTCCTATCTTATTCTCTATCTACAGAATAAAAATTTAGATTGAGTATTAGATGAAGCATTTGAGCTTCCATCTAAGTCTTGAGAAATAAAACCAGGCTAACACTGTTAAACAGAAATGCTATTCATATTAATGAAATAAAGTATAATGTTAAGCTTAGCTCCAAATATTGTCCAACATCCAATGTTGGTTTTTTCCAAGGCTTCTAGATATGTGTGGCTTGAGTGGTTCATATATAAATGGTTTGACCCCTGAGCAAGGCTACAATTTGACCAGCACATTTAGTAGTTCTTGACTTTTCTTTTTTTCCCTCTATGTTCTGTTCTTGTTTCTTTTGAACAAAAGCCCACATGTAAACCTCAAGTTATGCTTTGTTTATTATGCTTTCTTTACATGTGTCCAAACACTTCACTGATACCCCCTAATTCTGCATTGCCTCCAGTACCCCTGATTCTACAGATCTCTACCATAAAGTCCCAGCCAGAGCTATACTTTATTTTATCTGACGCTGAAGAGTGAGGAAAATTAGATGTAGCAAAGAGAATTCAACTTTTACTAGAAAAACCAGGCAGGGCAACAAAACAGGTACTATTTAAGATACGGACATATTTTGGAACATACAGTTTTTGCAATACTTCGGGCGTGAGAAGGAGCAAAGTGTTCAGCAGCTGAGAACTATCCAAGTTTATTCCAAATAGTAATGTCCAAGAGCCCACCATAATGATGTTATGTATGGCTAGGGCTGCTCTTTCTCTACCGCATAGCTATCCCACGCAATGATACAGACAGGCAGTAACAGACTTTCTGCTACCACAGGAAACAAAGCTGACCAAAAAGTCCAACGAAAGAAGCTGCTTCCAAGGCTGAGCGATGAAAAATGTTGGTATTTACAACTCAAAGTTTCATAGCTGGACTACAAATGAAGAAAGAACATTCATTTCCACAACAACTACAACTAATTAATCTGTAAGGCTTCCCCTCCTCATACTAGGAGACCTTACTGTAAGCATGAAGCTCTTAAAGCAGACACCTAAAAAGCTTCACCAGGCGAGTTTAGCGCAGAAACAAACCCTAGCCAACATTTACCTCATCAGCCTGAACTTTTGAAACAAGGTCCTTAAATGCAGGAAGGCAGCTCAACCTCATCATTGCTTCAGTTTGCTCTACAGTCAAGCCATTGATTTTTGGGAGAGATGCAGTGTTCAGAACAATCTCTTTCCCTCTCAAGAAGTGCTGGAATTCTGCATCATATGTAGGCTCCCTAAAGTTAAAAGGAAAAGACTACTTTAGCTGGTGCCTTCAAGACATCCCTCCCATTTTTAACTAAAAGCGAAGCAAGAAAACAGATGTTTACCCAATAGTGCCTTTCAGTTTAATCCTGGCCAACAGCATAGCAAACGTTATATGATCTTGATGCAGCATGCCACGTGCCACTCTGTTGAAAGCCACCTACCAACAAAACAGTGAAGTTAGTAAGCGTAAGAGGTCTCGAACTCTTACCCTTCAAAAATGATTAAAAAATTACATTAAAAAACTGAACCTGAAAGAGATCCTTTGTGATGATTGAGAGACGATGAGTATGGTCTGTAATTCCCTTCAGATTTGGGTTCTCATACAAGACATTGTGATAGATGTCCAAGAAAAACTGGAGAGAGTATTGGTACAGGAAATGTATCTGAAAGACAAAAGAGTTTGTTTTTTCTCTCTAGAGTCCCGCTGTTTGATAGTCAAGGGCTCATGCCTACCAAATTGCAATATGGCATCTAGGGCTGGAATTAGGCAGCGTCTATTTAGCTTTGAACAGTAAATAAATGAAACTTCTGGTAGGAAGAAAAACTCATCCTACCTGTTTTAGGGACTCCATAGTAAAGTAGATACTGCTGCATGCTGTAGAAAGAGGCAAGTACTGCTGAGAAACAGTCTCCACTTCTTGCATGACAATATCGGTCTCTTCGACTTTTCTGGTGACCTCTGCTGCTTCCTTCTTCAGGTTCTCAAGAGTAGTAATGATGGTGTCATCATCCAGGATACGTCCCTTCACTTCATTAAGCGCCTGTAGTAGGGATTTTTCTAACTGACGCAAGCGCAACTGAAATTCACCTTAATAAAAAGAAAAATTAGGTTACATACTGTATAATGTGTTTGTTTTTAAGAATTTTATGACATGTATACTTTGCCATTGGACATCCTGAAAAGGCAAGAATATTAACTGTAAAGATATTTCACTGAGTATTTCTACAGCTACAGTAATACCACTGTATTCTTTTAAAACAGGAGGAAGTTACTTTGATTTTGGTAAACATACCCTGAAGCTTGAGGAGGTCTGAGCGTTTTTCGTCAACATCTGGTCTTTCAGCTTTCAGGACTTCATTCAGACACTGGCTCTGTAAGCTGCTGCGAGTTACTGTAAAGTTCACAAATGTAACACGAGAGCAGAGGTCCGGTGGGAATTCAACCTACCACAGGAAACGTGAAAAACTCTCTCAGCTCTCTGACATACCACTTCTACAAACAAGACAGCCTTTTGTTTTACTTACTGTTGGATCTCTGGTGGAGAGGAAGATAACGAAGGATGGTGACAAATCAATATCTTGGTCTCCCAGAGTAATGAGAACTCTGCCTCCAGTCCTCCGGACTTCACGATTCAGAACAGGATTCAGAACTGGGTCATAGCTCTCCACATCCTAGAAGCAGAGAGGTGTTAGGAGATTCTGTTGCTTTCAAGTGTCTCAAGCTAAAAAACCTGATCCAGCTGGGGCTTAAAGCTCTGGTAAGAAATCAATTTGCAGTTGGTTTAGAATACGGATCACACTCAGAAGGTATTTCCACTTTAGATTTGTAGTTGAGCTACACAAACACAGAGTTCAGGCTATTACTGTACAAAATCTGAGAAGGGGAGTATTACTAATGGTCATAATTGTGTTAGTTCTAGTGCATAATTAACCCTATTCTAAGCAGCACTAGCAGTTACTGTTCTCATCTGTGAGCTAATCCTTCAGTTTTGCCATTTCTATACTAAGAAACAAAAAGATATATCCATCTCAAGTGAAAGTCAACTATTGCTACAGTTGCCTGTTTCTCTGTATTACTGACACTTCCTACTGCTACTCAGAGTAGATTTAATTCTAGATAACTAGCCATATTAGGTGCTATTACCTATGACTAGAAATAGCTTATGGAAATAAAGAAAGAGACAAATTGCAAGTTGTTTTGTAGAGTAGAAGTAAAGAAAGACCATTTCAAGATAAAAGCATTTGATCTTGAAATGGTGGACAAAGGAAATACCTTCTTTTGATTGTGTATCTCACTAATCATATTCTTCTCAGGACTAAGACCTCACTCTGTATTAGTTTACTTGTTGTGGTTCAAAAATAAAGTTGTTTGCATCTTACTAACAGAACAACTGCAAACTTTTCTAGTACACAGGGCAGAATTCAAGAATTGTGAAGTTCCTACTTGATCATGCAACTGACCTGGACGAGAAGTGGGTTACCAAATCTCAAGGCACTTTCCAAGTTTTTTCTGAAAGCGTCATCCAAGAAACTAGTACGAGTTATCTTACGGTCTTTATATTCATTCATGATAAACTCTGTAGCTTGCCCAGAGGGATCGATGATCAATGGATACCTAAGTCAGTAATAAAACTCTTTCATTACTTGGCTTTTGACTGCAGACAGCCTCTAAGCAGTTTTATGAACTTAGGTTGCACTGTTAGTCACAACTATAAAGCTTACACACTGAAGGAATAAGTCGGCCAGGTTCAAAGACTTATTTTGGTTCAGGGTTTTGAAAGGTAAGTCTGTGTTTGGGCAACAAAATACCTTCAGTTTAAGCCAATTTATCTTAACAGCTAGGCGTGACAAAAATGACAAGCAAAGATGAGTGAGCCTTTACGTTTACACATGGTTGAGAAGCTTTTACAAACATCAGAAGTTCTCACAACAGCAAAACAGTGCTTTGAAAGAGTTACTGCGATTCTTTGACAGGTGCAAAATCCTGCCTGCTGTGAGAATGCTGCTTTAGAATTCTACACCTTAGAATGAATTACCTATTAAACCGCTTGAGCATGATGGCGTTCTCAGTGCACAGGTCGTCTGCAGGTAGAGAACTTGCTTGCCAACGAAGCCGCTCGTCTGCATTGGAAAGGTACTCTGTCCTTGCAATATCTGTACGGAACTGCAAGAAGTACACACATGGTTAGTATTTGACCAGAAGACATTTAGTGTAAATGCAGCTCTACAAGGTATTCTTTTCCAATAGCTCCATTCTTTACTTGACAATCTTACAGCTTTTTTAACTGCCGCAGTAAACTGTTTTACAGTTAACTTAGCACGACCGTATCTTTACCTGGATATTTGCTTGCTGCAAATGGTGAGACCACGTAGTGAACAGATTCTGACGCATCTGCTGATCAAAGTAGCCAGCATAGGCAATAAAAGCTCCTGAAAGTAAGCAATCTCCTGCAATAGTGGACATCTGGTTCTTGAAAGTTTCACTTGTCTTCTCCCATCTTTCCCGTTCAGCAGACAGGCTCTTTAGAAGAGCTGTGCTACGGTTTACCTAGAAATAAGTGGTGTAGACTCTTCAGATGAATTGTTGTAGTATTACAAGTCTCTCAGGACACTTAAATATTGACTCAAGGCCCAAGTTAAATTTAAAAGCTAATTTTGTGTTTCTCCACTTCAGTGTTAGTTTATTATGCTGTTTTTAACTGTTATCTTGATGAACTCAGAAGTGCCAAGTACTAGCATCATAGCGACATGCTAATGATTAGATCAAGTATATAGGGAAATTCTTCCCCCACTGCCCTCCCACCTTCCAAAAGAAGTCCAGTTAAGACACTACAGTTACACCACATCCGTATCTGTTTCCAAAGGTTTTCTACTTATTTTAAGCCTTATGTTAACCGTCTTGTTAATCAACTAGCAACATGAGCTGGTATTTCTAACTCCAGTCAGGTTTCATTAGCTTAACAAGCTTCGTGACATCCAGAGACAAAACAGCTCAAACGCACCACAGGGAAGCAACCAAGTCCACACTCACAAGTTTGAGGAATGGTTCAATTTCTGACTGCCAAACTTTAAAGAACGGAGAATTATTGATATATAAAAGTCTTACTTTTGCTTCTACAGCAGCCAAGTCTGCCTTAATAGCTTGAGCCTCCGAAATCAGTACCGCATATTCTTCTTTGTAACGGGCAATACTGGCTTCAAGATCACGAATCATCTGCTCCACTTCATTGGCTTTCTGTTGGTTGTCTTTGGCATCATCCTCCAGCTTCTGCAGTTCATTGCGTAGAGGTTCCACTCTTTTCAACATATCAGCATAGTTCAGCTGTAAACAGCAAATAGGCCCTTTATACTTTCTGAAGTGACATGTATTAACAAGAACCACAGCATTCAGTTGTATACTACCAACTGCAGCTTATCAAACTTAGGTACTTGTAACCTGTGTAAGAATTAATAGCTACTTAACAAAAGCTTAGGATTGTTTATCAATCCTTAAGGCTCTAGTTTAAACCAAGCACAGACACATAAGTAATTGCTTTTTGCAAGAACCTTTTACTGCTCTGTAGATTTACAGGCAGTCACCTGAAAGGTTGAGACCACATTAAGTAGTGTACAGCACTGTTCTGCATAAATACTTGACTGGGGGTGTCCATGTCAGTATCGTGCTAATCTACCTTTATTAGTAAAGAACTGATTATAGCTAAGCAACACAACAATTAGGATGGGGCCTGGCAAGACCGAAGCTAAACAGTCTCTCCCCATCGGGCCATTCATAGCAGGCACACTTTTAACAAGCCAAGCATTCCTTTAGGAAACCAGTCAAGTATTTAGAAGTCCACCTAGAAGACTCTGACAGAGCTGCCTGTGAGCATACTCCACTAAGGCAAGACAAAACTTAGGCAACCTCTATTAAGAGGATGGCATTTTCCACTTGAGAACTGTATTGTCCTGCAGAATGACGCTACATACAGAAAGGATCTGCTGTTGTTTACTGTAAACCTGAAGTTTCTCAGCACAACTGGCCATTAGTTTTCTAGCACAGTACTACAGAGCCCAGAAGCATTCATCTGAAACATCTACCCATTTCTTTGAAGCAAAATATCTTCCAATATTTAGTTGTATAGAGGCAAATTCAGAGCCTTTAGACACTGTATACGCCTTCAGGATCAGTCTTTCCACCTTCCATTTGCTTCCCTGCACTACTGACTTTACCTGTGCAATTGCCCATTTCACCATAGGTCCACAGGCCAGTGATGCTCTGTTTACAATTTCATAGTTGTAACTTGGATTTGACAGGTAATTTTTCTTCATCTTCTCCCGGATAGCATCACTGCAAGGGAAATGTTTTTAGAGATAGCATGAGTACACTGTATGACAGCACACAGGTGTTCAGCATCCCTTTATCTGGCCTGCCTCCCACAGCTGACATGAACATTTACTAGTAGTTTTGCTGACTGGTAGCTGGTATGTTTTGATTAGTTCAAGATGCTGTTTCAGAAATTACAGCCTACAGGTGATAAAAGGCATTTAACAATATTTTAAGATTAGTCACTCACAAACTGCTTAACTCTGCTCAGAAAAATTTGGAGTTGGAAGGGAATTCGGGTGTCTTTAGCTTGACCGTCTGGCTCAGATTAAAAGCCAGCTAGGAAGTCAGCCTAGATAAAGCCATCAGCAAGCTGGTCTGCTGTTGCCACAAAACTACTTTCAATTAGTAACGTGGCTTTGGACAGCAACACACTGCTTTGCAACCACGCCTTGAAGTTACTCAACAGCAGCTGTTTTGCCTCAGTTTGCATGACACACCTTTGCTTCAGCAGTACATTTCCTGTACCACCTACACATCCACTACATGCAGGAATAATTTAGTCTCAAAGTCAAGTGCTATCAAAGCAATCACACAGAGTAAAGTCCAATTAAGACCATCCATATCTTTGTAAATACTTTAGTCATATAAATAAATTACACTTGCACTTTACCTGATTTCCTCAGCAGAGAAGTTAACAATGGTTGGAATGAAGTTCTCTCTCATGATGATGGAACGTATTTGTTTCCAGTCAGTTGTACTTTCACCTAGTAGTAGGCAGATGGACTCCAGTGCTAGCTTAACTGCTGCAGGTGGATTAGCCATAGAACGGACCTCTACCAGGTGCTGTTTCTTTATTGACTTCACAGCTAGCCAGTGCCAGGAAGATGATGAGCGTTGATTGGGAAGAAAACAAACAGTTAGCAAAGCCCATTAAAGTATCCTGGATTTGTGAAAATGCTTCAAGATTCTCAAAAAGAATCTGAGGTTATTAGAGAAGCGGATACCAGTGGGTAACATTCAAACCACTGCTACATAAGACAGGCTTCTCTCTGTGAACAGTCAACTTGCCAGCTGGCCACAGGCAACTTCTGCTGCTGCCTAAAGTGATTCACTTAAAGCAGTAATTCCTCTATCCAGTTTAACGAATGGACAGCTTGATTGTATGCTGTCTGTGCAGCGATAAGGCATCAGTGGTCTCTCTGATTATGACTTTTTATGAATACAAGCTGAATAACTAACTAAAGCTGTTCTGCCAGAAACAAAGCCACAAGCCATAAAAGGAGTACCAAGTATCAGGTCAGTACTACAAACAGCACAAAGGCACAACTCAGGGACCAGGTATTTCCTCAGCACTGTTCAGCTCCGCGCTATGCATGCCCCTTCGTTAGACAGTACCAGCTTGGACTACAACAGAAGACATTCTCTCATAGACTTCAGTTTTAGATCCAAGCCCACAGTGTGATCTCTTCAGGTGCTAACATACCATTCTGAGCTTCAATGACAGCAGGCTCCACCTTGTCCAGATCTTCTTTCACACTCATCTGCTTGTCTGCAATGACCTCCTGCTGCTTGTGCAGCTGTTCCTGAATCTCCTGGCTCATGACCTAGAAGGAAATTTCAAACAAAATACTGCTTTTCAGAAGCAGGAACTTCTTCCAGTACTTGTTCTGCAGGCTCTGTTTTGTTTTTTTTTTGGGGGGGGCGGGGGGGGAGGAATTTACTATGCACAGAGATTAACAAAGATTTTTACCTTTTTCTTCTCAGCTTCCTGCTGATCTTTCACCATCTTTTTTAACTTGTCGTTGGCTGCTGCATTCTTCACCTCCAGTTCCTGACTCTTTATTCTTAGGTCACGCCTCAATTCTTCCACCTAAGACAGATTGTAAGATGAGAGAGAGTACTTATATTAGGCATGGAGATCTATTTAACCACTTCAGCCTTATAAAGGGCGAAGTTTTAAAGGTACGTACCTGATCAACGGTTTCTTTGATTTTTCTAAGACCAACATTCAAATGCATTTGCTGTTCCTCCAATTCACTTCGTTTCTCATTGAACAAGTTGGCATAATGATTGATGAAGTCCAAATAGTGGCGAGGTGTGATTGCCATGGTTCTGCCTCCTCGTTTTGCCAGACGAGCATTAGCCTTTAGGGAAGAAGAAGTTGTAGATTATGCATTGTTTTTACATGTACTTGGATGCCAAAGATCATAGTTTTTAGGAAACTGGTGCACGATGCTGTGACCTAGAGATCAATGTAAGTTAAGCAGTGTCATAGCAACATACCTGATGAAGAGTCTGATGAACAAACACACAACTATTAACAATAGCTTCCCTGTGTGACGGTGGTTGTGGTAGCTTATCATACACAACTGGCATGTAATCGGGCACAATATAATTTGGTTTCTCAAGATCCATTTTACTTGTGAACTCTTTGCCCACTTGGTACAATGCCTCAGTTGACCAGTCTCCAAACCAGTTCAAAACACATCTGAAATACAAAGCATTTGTCAATGCTTCCCAAAGATTACTGTTTTAACAGTACTTGTAACACATGCTTGAATATACAGCGATTACCTGTTGAAGAGCGCAGGAGAGGTAGCTGCCCTGTCCTTCAGGCCCTCAGAAGATGGATTCATAGTGAACACAACATGGAGATTGCGAATAACTTGGCTGGTGAACCATTTGTAGAGTTCCTCATGTGAATCTAACATTAAACCTTCTTTCTGTGCTCCTTCTTTACATTGAGTCATGAGGGTAGCATATTCATCTCCTTCAAAGAGACCAGGAACCTAATTCAAAACATAGTTTTGTTGTAGCTTATAATTGTAAAAAGGTGCTTAAAGTATTTACTTAAAATCTTCTTACCTCTCCATTGGCTAGGAGAGTGTTCATTCTCTCCAGGAAACCAGAATCCAACACATTTGACTCATCCATTATAAAAGCTATTTTTTCATTTTTACAGCCAGAACGTCTCAATACTGTCCTAAGGTCTTCATCAAAATCTTCACCTGTATATTTTCTGTGAACCTAGTAAGATTTAACATTTGTTATGAACGTTTCAGTTTAGCTTTAATGGGGTTTTTTAGGGGTTGATATTTAACAAGTGTGAGTTTTGACTAACAGGCTTTTAAAAGGTAAACTAGCACACCAACCTTAATTTGGTAGACACTCAAGCCATTCATCCAGGCAACAAATCTTGAAAGGGTTGTTTTCCCTGCTCCACTGACTCCAATAAGCAGCAAGTGGCCCTGTGGCTGACGGAAGATTCTGGAAAAGAACATAACCAAGTATGTTTGACAAGTGTCAGCAACTTACTGAGGCTCTTCCTTGAACACCTAAACTTTCAAATTGGTACCCAAACTGACACACCTTTCCAGACAGAACCCTGCTAGCTGAAGGCCAGCGGTACATCATCTATGGACAACAATGGGGTCACACTCCTTTCTGACTTACCCTGTACTCAGGCTAATCTGTTTTAGAAAAAAGTCTCTAAATAATATTTATACAAGCAGTAACTGAAGTCTGAACTTACCGGTCAATTCTTAACACATGATCCAAGACTTCATTGAACAGAACAAGTGGTACATCAAGTTCTTCTTCATAAAAGACTTTAAGCCTAGCTTTCACATAGTCTCTTAATTCTTCTTGATCCACTGGAATATAATCCTAGAAGAACCAGCATGGAATTTAAGACTAAGGGAATTTTTCTTAGGGATCAGTTTATGAGTAGATGAAAGCAGAACTATTAAAATACTTAAAGTAGCAATCCTCTACAAAAGCTTAAGAATGCTGTACTCAATTTAACTCGCACAGGAAGATGTCCACAGCCTAGAGTTCCACAGATTGCAGCATGGGGTTTAAACACTATCTATTGAACCTACCATAGGATGAGTCAGTGACGCCAGTCACAGCCAAATGACAGACTTACTCCCCCCCGCCCCACCCCCCCCCCCCCCCGCTGATGTATTTTAAACAGCCTTTTCTAGCCACTTGCCTTTGGTCATAAAGATGAGTAGCAGGCTACATGGACTTCTAACTTGACCCTGCAGGATTTCTATGGGTTGCCCAGCAGGATCACTTCAGATTGCAAAAGAGAGTCCACCACAAAATGTAGAATACTAGTATTGTTTAAGGGTCAACGCCTTATCCAAGAGATTCCATAAGCAGTAACTGTCAGCAACTTTCTGGGACTGTTACAGTGTTCTTCAGAAATATTATTTAATACTGCCTTTATGTACTGCAGTAGATCTTGCAATGGCATCCCTGGCATAACAGCTATTAAGTTTGTGGTAGAGTTCACTTCAGATAATCATAGTGAGAACTTCTTGGAGATCAGTTTAATGAAGTGATAAGCACCAATTATCATGTTAATATAGTTATAAGAGCTGCATCATTCAGTTGCTCCCTTAATTAAAAAAAAAAATAATTAAGCAAACTACTTATTTACCTTTGACAGCCAGTTGCTGTATAAGATAGGTCTGCTCATAGCTTTTTCTTTGTCAATATTGGGGAAGTGTTTCAGAGCAACCATATCAATGTTCTCATCAGTCCAGCGTCTCTCCTCATCTTCTACAAGTCTGGATAAAGAAACAAGTCAGTAACTACAACCCTCTGAAATGGGAGGATGTAATCACATCACATGGCAGTGCTATGACTAAAGTATGTTTCCGCTTTGCACAGATACTACTCCCAACAGTATCAAGTTAGAGCGAAGGGAAATATTCTCATTTCAGACACACTTCAGTTTGGTCTTCTAATGAAAGTTGGCAAGGAGTGGGGAAAATTAATTTTGAACCTTTTCTTTTTTTTAATTTTCTTTTTCCCCTCTCCATCTCACGTTTATTTTACCTGTCTTGGAAGAGACGTAAGGCTTCATGGGCCCAAATCCTGATAAGGCCTTCAACTGGTAAAGTTTCTAGCGGTCTTAATGCTTCAAATATACCTCTCACCCATCGAGTCATTTCACGAGGTGAATAGATGTAGTGTGGCTGGGTGTCTTGAGTGAATCTCTCCTAAAAATTTAAACTTAGTTAGTTACTTAATTCCAAAGTTGCACCGTACTTTTTGCAGGCCTTAGCACTGCAAGATACTACTTTGCTAGTGTCATTCAGTGGCTTTTGCCAGAATGCAAGTTCTTGTATATGTGTCATTTATGTGAAAGTCAAACAATGTATCTTAAATGATCCAGCATAAAAGGAAGACTTCTAATTAGCTTGGGGTTGTATTTAATAAGTTACCTGAGACATTGTGTAGAACTCTACCATAGCAGCAGTGAGAGGTTCTGCATATGTGCGAAGCGATGGGATCAGCCTTAGCATGGCACGATTGAATGTTCCATATATCTGAGTAAGTGAAGCTGGTCCAGGATAGTCCACATAAACCACAGGAACATGTCGTAAAAATCTGAAAGATTAGCATATTACACAGTACAGAAAGTCAAATTACAGTCTGTATTACTTTCACTATCTTTTGCCAAAATTAAATAACTGCTTGATTCAAAATTATCAGCAGTAACTGCAACTGGTTTGATTGCTCCTTAGCGACTTGGACTAAAAAGCATTCTGAAGTACCCACAGCATTTCAGACAGGTTATTCAAGAAGTGTAACAGTGAGTCCCCTGGCTGGCTGTCAGGGTAAGAACCAACTAGCAGTTAGTTCAAAAGCAAGGAACACCATTTCAGCGCAGCTGGTGTTAAACAAGTGTATTAAGAACAGGTTTCACAGTCAATGCTTCAATTTTGACCCCTATTCTGTTGCTGTATAGGAGTTTAGTAGATACATTACCTATGTGAAAGAGGTTTTCTTCCAGGATCAGTAGGTGGATTACATGCGCCAACAAACTGAATTCTCTCCAGCTTCACCCACGTCTGGTCTGATGTACGATAGAAACCTCCATGTTCCACCATCTGGGGGGGGGGGGGGGAGGGGGAAAGTATCAGTGGGACACTGTATTTCTCTGAAAATAATTGTTACAATATAGTTGATTACAAAGAAAAACAAACCTGTCTAATGAAGGATATGACTCTCTGTGTGCCATACTTATCCATATCTGGCAAGTTGATTTCATCGCAGAATAGCACCAGCCACTTCCCTAACTGCACAGGAGCCAGCACCACTCCATTAGGTGTACGCCTGTACTCACAGTAGTGATCAAAAGTTTTCAAGAGCAGTTCTGGAGTGGTAGCACTAGAAAAGTTGAGTCCAACCACCTTAAAAAGACAACAGTGAAAAGAAATAGCTTAAATATATTGAGGCTTGAAAAGAGCACACATCAAGAGTCTTGAAAACAGGTAAGTTTGGCTTTCCACAGTGTAGGTACATATACCATCTGTATTTCAGGTTACTGTCTGTGTACTGTTTGCTGCCAGCTGCAGGTTCTCCCTTTAGCATGCAGCAACGCCTCCTGCCCAACCTTGTACTTAGAACATCACAGCTTCACGTTAAGTGTTACTCCACCTAAATACACCGAAAGATGAGAGCTTAAATATTACCACAGGTTTTAAAATACTAAGTAGAGGAATCCTCCTGTATTACTGAAGTGGCAAAGGCAAGAAACAGCTTTTAGATTAAGGATCTTGAGACATAAATTTAGATGCTGCTCAATGTAATTTTTATTTTTTGCTATGTATACACATGACTGACTGAGGTGGAGTATCACTGAATTCTGGCTAGCATATCATTTCCGTGCTAAATCAAGACTGCTTTAATCTTTATGGATATTAGAGACTTGTTACTATTCCCTAATTCACACATGTGCACGTGCACACATACACACACACTCTCTTGTGTACCTCCATGTCAGGCAGAGCTCTGAGAGCACTGAAGAGGGTCATGGTCTTTCCAGAACCTGGTGGGCCACACAGTACTAGAGGTTTGTGTTCTGCCAACCAAGTATACAGCAATGCTTCATGGCGAACCGTATCTAGGGTTGGTACTACAACATCAGGAGCTGCGACTTTGTGTGTTTCAACCTCAATTTGAGGAACCTTGGATTGCCATGGCACCCATTCACCTGTAATGGACACCTAGGAGCACAAAACCAAGATCAATTCAGAACAGGAATACAGCTCAACCTCAGTTAAAATTTTTTTTTTAAACCACAGAATAGTTTGTGGCATCAAATTTGATTTGTTTATTTAAACAGGCAGCTTGTTCACCGAACTGTGAAGCTATAGAATTTAAGATAAGTCTAGCATTTTATTTTCCAGTTTCATCTCCAAAATGTAAAGCAAGCTTCTAAGGACACAAGGGTGCAACTCTTCTAGCATAAGAAAGGTTTACCTCGTAGTCAATTATAGGTATGTTGGGTGCAGTCGGCAGTGGCACAGTGGTGATTCTCCTGATGTATTCTCCCAGCTCTGCTCTCATTTTCAAACGACTGTCTCCAGAAAGAGACCAGAGTATTGCATAGACCAGGTACCTCTGTAAGAAGCAGCGAAAGCAGCTCTTGGTTTTGTGAGTAATGGATCACAACTTAACAATAAATAAAACCCAGCTGGCTGCAGTGACACATCAAACACTGCAGTCACTTAGCAGCATTTTGTATTTACCTGGATGTAACGCTCTAGTTGATCTATCTGCATTGGAAAGTCTGGATGATTGGCATTGTACTGGGCTACGTTGCGGCAAGCTTGATGCAACATGGAGAACAGAGAACCAAGACAGCGCAAGCGGGTGAGATCCATAATATGCTCCAACTTGAAAGCATGTTCAAGTGCTTTAGTTACCAGGCCGTTAGATGTGAAATACGGCTGCATTATTGTTGCAGCATCTCTCTGAATCTGTTGGGGGAGACAAACACTGTTCAAAGCACTCGCTTCTCATTTGATTACCAGGCAGCAGGAAATAAATTTTGTTTAAGGTTTGAAGTGCCTTATATTTTAATATTCTTCTAATCATGGTTATTGGTTATAAAAATGGTTGTAAGGTTCTACAACATGGTTATAAAAGAAAAAAAAAATGTAAATAGGTGGTCAGTTTTTCCATGACAGGCTGCCATAGATGTTAAGTACTCCATACGACTTCTGATATGAGCGTTCTTACTACATCATTACTACATTACATAATGTAATCTAAGTTATACCTGCAACATTGGGGATGCTGCTTCTTCTCCTTCATCTTCTTTGCCCTTTCGCCTTCGCTGAGCTTCCTCCTCACCTTCATCCAAAGGAATGCTTCTCAGTCTAGCCAGGAAGTTATTGAATATCATGTCTGTACTGAGAACATCCTCACTGAACCAGACCATGCCACATCTTGACACAGTAGCCAAAGTGGCATATTTCAGATCCTGTACCTCAAACATGATGCGCACCTGAAGAGTAGAGATTTAAAATAAAATAGTTTGAAGTAAAATCCCCCCAAACAAAAGCAAAACAAAACAAAAAAACTATCCCTCAAAAACCTTTAAAAATAAATTAACTTGTATTTAGCTTCTGAATAGTGAACAGCAGCATTTAACTATCCTAAGGTAAGTTCATCACTATTAACTGTTACCGTAGACTTTTACATAATCCACAAAGTTTGTCTTACAGGATCAAAGTATAATGTGAAATGTCTGTTTTCGCAAAAGCTCAACTCCAGCAAACCACTACCTGAGATGAGCATTACTCTACTTGTAATGAGAAAGAGGGACAGCACTAGTATGTTTTAAGGTAAAAGCAACAAATTTACAGGACAGCAAGCAAACATGTAAAAGAAGTAGCATTACATTTGGTGGAAGGCTGAGACGTTCTCCATTTGGCAGAGTCAGTAGTTTGTTGTCATCCAAAACAGAGTTCAAGTTCTCAACCCATTCAGGGTCTACATCACCATCAAAGATTATCCACTGACGTTTTTGCAGTTCACCTCTCACATTGTCTATGATTCTATTAAAGAAAATATTTATTTCAGTGGAGAACAAAGACTTGGTAAGGCCAAATTATTAATGGCACTAATGTACCGTCTACTTCTCATTTGCACTATTTAAGACTCACTTTCTCAGGACGTGCGTAAACAGGCCATCTGTCCATTCTCTGGTGTTTGGATCCAAAGTACCATAAAGGTGATCTTTGCTGATTGCTTTTGGATCTATAATATGAGCAACACCTTCCACACCCTCCAGCCGTTCAAGGGCTTTCAGAAGTACTCTCCAAGCCATGCTCTTTCCACTTCCAGAGGGACCAACCATCATCAATCCATGATTTATCTGTGTAATCTGATACAGCTGAAGAACCTGTCACAGAAGAAATGATGTACCAATTAAGTCTTAACTTCAGCAGTCAATTTAAGCTTCTATGTGGTGCTCACTTCAGAGAAAGAAAAGAGGAAAAAGCTTTCTACCCTTTCATAACAAAAACGGAAGTTTAGTCTTATGCATGAACTTCAATTCCACATTTTCAGTTTTATATTTTACCTTTTCAACCCACATGCCACCAACTTCTTCTCCATCACCATAGGTAAGGTACATTTCCTGACACACTTTCTTAAGCTCCTCTCGCAAGGCTGTCATCTCCCCACGATGATACTGTACTCCAGGGAATACATCAGAAAGGAGACTGAACAGCAATGGAATGTCTTCTGCAACCAGTTTTGGTACCATAGTTTCACACACGCTTTGGATGAGGATCTGCAGAGAAAGTCACGTTTTGGTTAAGCTTTTTTTCTTAAGTTTGCTTTACTGAACGCATCTGACAAGGAATACTTCAGTAAATACTGAGAAAGCACAAGACCAGGGTGGTCTTGGTATAAAGAATCATTAGTGGGGTTTCAACTTCGAAACCACACAATGATCTCCTATTGATTTTCAGTTTATACAACTGTAGTTTCTTATGTCTCTTCACCACGAGTATTAAATGCCGAGGAACTGAGCAGCAAATGAGTGTTATGAATATACTACTTCATAAGAACAAGTCTTTCACTATGATTCAGGACTCCTAAGACATGCTCAACCTGGTGCTTCTAAGGTACCAAATTCCTACCTTTGTAACATTACCATTTAGTGTGAAGCCATGCAAGCAAAGTAAACACTGTAGGGTCATTTGCTTTGTTTAGTATGCTTCCTGTACTTTATCACAGCAGAGGAGTTCACAAACACATTACCTCTTGTTCTGGTAAGTTCTCAGCAATTTCTCCCTCATCAACAACTTCACCACGCTCTTCTTTCTCCCGCTTTATCTTCTGAATCCTCTCCCTCTTCACATTACCTGCACTAACCAGCACACTCTTCAGTGCTCTCAAGCCAAAATCATAGTGACTTTGGGAGGACAGCTGTTCATCACAAAGCCTAAGAAGCAAAAGAGACAAAACACAATTTGATTCTCTATAGGGACCAACACAACACTCGGTAAATGCCACTATTTACTTGAAATGATTGCTGCACAACATGCTTAGTGAGTTGCACAGAGCATTACAGCTTTGAACAATAAGCTCTATTTTTACTGACTGGAGCCAAACTTGTTACTCACTTGAAGAATGGTACTATCTTATTGGCAAGCACTTCAGCTGTACGGAAACCTTGGGAGTACAACATGACCTGGGCAATCAACTGACGGTCTGGTTTTGTCATTGCCAAGCTACGGAACAATTTCTTCAAATTGTCAGGCAGATTTGATCTGCCTGCATAGCCAGGATTCATGGTGATGAAGATAGCCATGTCAGGGCTCACTTTGACTTGTTTGTTCAGCAGCTCACAAGTAATAGGTGTTGCAGCTGAAAAAGAGAATGCATTTAGTTACACCTGAGCCAGCAATCAATCGCCCTGAGAACAGAAGGCATACTTTCACTTCAAGGTTTTACATTTTGATAGAAAATGGCTTCTTCCTTGTATTGTTTGGGAGAAATATAACTGAGAAACAAAACAGCATGAAGGACATTAGAGATGCTGTATAACACTATTAGGAACAAACAATTACATACTCTTGTCATAGTTGGGGTTGGAATGCTCTCGCAAGGCTTCCTGGATGCACTGAACTTGCTGTGACACAGCAGAGAGCATACGCTCCTCCAGTCTGTTGAACTCATCAAAGCAGCCCCACGCACCTACTTGGCAAAGTCCCACAAAGATGCGTCCCATTGCCTGCACACACAGGGGGAAAATTCACTGAAGCTGCATGATCATTCTTGCCTGTGCACAGGCAAAGACAGCAGAACGGAGCACTTCATACAATGCATTCGAAGCAGGAAGGAGCTACATTTACATGCAGGTTACCACCTTTATGGTACTGTAAGAGTTATAAAAGGGTTCTAACTGACTTTCAGATGTTCACTGCTTCACAGAATCACAAAATCACAAAAATGATCACAGCTTCCTATTACTACATACTGTACTGCCATGTATTCACAAAACAGTCAAGGTAAGTCCACTGCATAATGTTTTGTTTGCTGATACTATTAATACCAAGTGCAGTTCTAGTCCTTCATCACAAGGAGGATACTAGGATCACAAAATACTTCAGAAGAACAAATTGGATGGCCACAGTATGATGAGGCTTCCACCAGAAGGAACAACCTTTAAGGTAGGATTCTGCAAAGGCGACATGAAGGAACGTGATGGAGGCCTAAAAGCCACTGGTTTAGGATAAACAGGAATCAACTGTTCACTGTCTTTTCCACTACAAGAAGTAAGGAGTCATTAAAAAAGACAAAAGAAGATGCTCCTTCATAAAATGCATAGTAATGCAGCAGAACTCTTTGGTAAAGAATGCTATAGAAGCAAGTGTGCATATGGATTTAAGGGGAAAAATGAGTACCCAGAGGAAGATTCACTGGAGCATGAACGGAGTAACCCGTTTCAGCTTGGAATCTCTTGATCCTCACAACTATCAGAGGCAGGAAGGGAACTGGGGGCAAGGAAGGAGTATCATACACCATCTGCAACCTTAGTACTCCCTAGGTATTTTCTTACTGGTCACCACTACAGGCTTTGGCCCTAGGGCTGATCAAATGGACTCCTGGTCTGACTGAAATACAGCTGTACAGAAAAAAACCCAAACCAATGGGCAACCTGCCAGAGTCCATTAAGTATCATGATTCCTTGTCCAGGTTTTATATTATTTTTTATATATACACCTGACTTAGGTTTTTATTTTGACATGTTTGCTGTGTTAAGAGTTTACAGAAGCATTTCATCTGGTTCTCAGTTTGAAGATGTCATTAATTTTGAAATATCTGGGTAAGCTTTCTTAGTTTAGAAGAATCTTTCACATGCTGAGGCGAACTCCCGTTCTGTCGCAAAGGATAATTTGTGTTAGTCTCGCACTCTCATTTGTTCTCCAGTAAATCAGTACTATCAATACAAACTGAGCAGTTTAAGTTCCTTTCCTAAGTCAGACAGTCTTAAGCCCCTGCCCTGCGCTTCCTTTCCCTCCGTTTGCTGCTATAGAATTACCTGTTCTAAAAAACCAGAACCCCTCCCCCACCAGTGTTCTTCCACACTTTTGCTTTAGGCATTTTTGGCTACAGAGCGTTTATATGACCTATAGATACTGGCTCAGTTAAGGCTTACAGACAGTCATCTTGACCATAATCACTGCTGGTTGTCTCAGAGTTCTGAAGGGATTCCTATTGCTTGTTAGTAAGGACTAAATTTTTTAACAGCTTACCTGGAAGTCAAATGTTTCATCGCAGTTGAAAACCAACACAAAGCGACCAAGCTGATGTCCAAGAGCCTTAACAGATTCTGTTTTACCAGTACCAGCAGGACCTATTTTTGAAGTGAGACAGACACGCTTCAGTATTTACCATCTGAGGAGGTACCACTGCCTACTCATGTAACCTGCCAGCATGATGATTCTGATGGTCCCCAGCAAGAGGGTTCAGTGAAACCTAGAACTGTCTTAACTTCCCCCAGAAGGCTGTTTTGTTCCTCAGTATCTTAGCTGTAAGTGTTCTGCCTGTTTACATATAAAGCTATTCTCTCTAATATGTAAAGAGTTTATACACTTGTCTCAAGTTTTTACTGTACTACAGTACAAACTTACCAAATGGTGATCCTCCAAGTCTTGCCTCCAGGGCTTGTGTCATTGTCAGGTAACAGCGGTCAGTAAGAGGAGTCTGTACTAGCTTATCTTGAACACCTAGGTACTCAAAACCATAGTTGAATTTGGCATTTGCCATCTGAATGGAGAGCTGTTGCAACACATCTGTCTGTTTTGGGTCAAAGTAGAACCGCATTTGGCTGAGCCACTCAAAGGATTTGGAGTTGTCGATCTTGCTTTTGATCAGTGATCTTGTAACATCTCTCTGGTGCACCAACTCAGTGATCTGGAGAACAAAGTAACTCTTTTGACCCCAGCAATACAAGCCACTGCTAATAAAACTAGGAATCCTACAGCTTCCCAGATTATCACTGTGAACTCCTACCACTTCAAAATCATGACCTACCAACAGTCTCTGCCTTAAAATCTGTTGCTACAGAAACAAAATGAACAATGTTGACTGCTCTTGTTAAGGACTTCCCTAGCTTTCAGTGAAGCACTCTGGGCCATTTACTCTGTAAATCCATTACACCACTGAACTAGGTATTTTACTTGCCAGAAACTACGAAGACAAGTACTCCTAACACAGACCAGGTATCTCCCTCTGAAAATCAAGAGAAGTAACCCGGGATGATTTTAAGTCACCCCACCCAATCCTTATCTACAAACAAAGGCATATAATAATTACAATAATGAGCAGGTTAATGAAGTATTTTACATTTGAATGAAAGTCAGTAATGTCCGTATTTGGAAGAGCTAGTCTGAAGATCAATTCAGTAAGCTAGCCTATAATATGCTACCATGCACTAAGCTAACTAGAGTGAAAAACTATCACCGCCTACAGAATCAGGGCTTGATGTAGTTGCTTAAATTGCATGTAACTTTTTCCTAGAGGAAAAATAAGTCTTTTCATTTGGCCTGGTTTTGGCTGGAATGGAGTGCATTTTCTTCTTAGTAGCTAGTGCAGTGTGTGTTTTGGATTTGGTGCGAGAACAATGTTGACACCGGTAATACACTGATCTTTTCAGTTGCTGCTAGGTAAAGTTTATTCTAGGTCAAGGGCTTTTCACCTTCTCAGGCACTGCCAGTAAGCAGGCTGGAGAGGCACAAGAAGTTGGGAGGGGACACAGCCAGGGCAGCTGACCTGAACTAGCCAAAGGGATATTCCATACCATATGACATCAGGCTGGTATATATAAGCTGGGGGAAGAAGAAGGAAGGGGGGGACATCTGGCGTTATGGCATTTGTTTTCCCAAGTAACTGTTACATGTGATGGAGCCCAGCTTTCCTGGAGATGGCTGAGCTGCCTGCCCAGGGGAAGTAATGAGTAAACTCCTTGGTTTGCTTTGCTTATGCGTGCAGCTTTTGCTTTACCTATTAAACTGTCTTTATCTTAACCCATGAGTTTTCTCACTTTTACTCTTCTGATTCTCTCCCCCATCCCACCACAGGGGGAGTGACCAAGTGGCTGTGTGGTGCTTGGTTGCTGGCTGGGGTTAAATCACATCACCGTTAAACTTCAAAAATCCTCACCTGCAAACCAAGAAGAGGAAAGGAAGTTTTACTTACCAAATGCTCCAGTTTCCTTCTGCGAAGAGGTGGCTGCTCCATGAGCACAGAGTCTGCCAGGACATTGAGTGTGACCTCAACATTAGCCAGCACAGAATGGAGAGGACTGTTGTCTCCAACTCCACCCATACCATTGAGGGCTGACTCAACATTCTCAGACCACGCAATCTGGGCTGACAGGACAACAAGCTGAGCCTGTGTAACAAAAATCCTTGTCAGACAGTTTTTCCTCACAGAAGTAACCAAGCTGCGGCATGCTTAAGTGTTCCCTAATGATACCTGGTACTTGTCAATCCAAGAGATGTAGACTGCTGGGTCAATTGAAGTTGCTTTTCCAAAGATTTCGACTTCAGTAACAGATTCTGCAAGCAATTTAGCAAGGGTGACTCTCATTTCTTTTTCAACAAGAGTGAGCCACTCATTGATCTTGGGGTGTTCCGTGATGGAGACAGGTGTTTTGAACAGCACCTGCAAGTATTAGGTTTAAATCAGCCCATGTTCACTTATTTTCAGAACTTTATTTAAGAAGAAAGAAACACTGCAGCTGTACCTCCTCTCCTTCACGTGAGGATATCCCAAGAACCACAGAATTATCTTCATTGAGAATAATGCTAGAAACACCAGCAAACATCTTCTTGAAGTGTTTCTGCAGCTTAGCAACATTTTTGCTGTTTCCAATGATTTCAAGCAAGTCTTCATCACCAACAAAATAAAACCTAATAATTACATAAAATTAGATCTATATCAGAACTCCAACTATCACTTTTAATTTATTTATGCTTCAAAGATGGTCACTATATGGGAGTAACTAACACTCGTTTCCCCAACATGGCAAGAACACACAAACCATCGATTTGCTGAAGTTATACTTAATTTCTAGGATTAAGTCTCAGTTCACATGGTTCTGTACCACACAAAGTGTACACATGCTCTGTACTATGGATTATTTTCTTCACCTACCCATCCCTGAAATACCCACAGTAGAGCCTGGGATTGAATTAAGTCTATTAAGGCAGGGAGAAAGAACTCCCACTCAGTACCTCCCTCACCCTTTCTCTCTCATGTGAAGTGACAAACTAGTTGAGGACTACAGATAAGTCAGAACCAATGCCTTGAACACTGGATTGTGACAGTTTAGACACTATCCTTCAATCCAATGCCAGAATTGAGCTGTTCCAAATAGAACCTGTAAGTTTACAGAAATCAGCTAGTGGTTCCCTAAGCAGTGTATGAATCCTAAAACCAGCCACAAATGAGCAAGTAAGGGAAGTTTTAGTCCCACTTCCTGAGAATTAGCTAATAACTGAATTCTGTATTTAGACAACACAGATTTAAATGTTTGTAACATCTTACATATGTGCAGTACATAAAAACTGGCAGGGGCTTTACAAAACAGTACACCATTTTCCTGCACAGAAACAGCAAACTACTTTACTTCAAGAGTCAATTAAAGTAAACTTCTTACCGAGGGAAAGAGGACCTCTCCCTTTCCAAGTATTCTCCCAGTGCCTTCTGTATCTTCCCAAGCAAGTCTGCCAGTCTCTCTAATGACCTCTGCACACCCTGAATGTTAAGAACATCCATCACAAGCGGAGATTTGGACACCTTCTTCATGAGCGCCAAAAATTCAGTGCTGATGCTGCAAGTAAAATAGCACAGTACATAGTGCAAACTCAGTAACCACAGACCTGCAGGAACACCACAGTTACTTGTCTCTAAATGACCACTGCCTCTCTAATTGTTGTGGTTGCCCTAGGGAACACAAGGCTAAATTCCTCAAAATAGCTCTTCATCTACCTCAAGTCCACAACAACATAACCTAACTTCTTTGCAACATTTGATCAATGAATTCCACCCCTGAAGAGATGCATACGTCTCATTCTTTGACCTGACTGGAAGTGTGTGGAATGAATAAGGATGACCAGAGCAACTTAAAGCAGAGGAAGAAAATTACATTTGAAAGGTGAGACTAAAGGCTGTGGCAACAGGAATCAGTCTGCTTGTTGCAGCCACAATGCCAGAAAAATCCTTGAGATAGTTGACTGGAACTAATAAGAAAAACCATCTGAATCCCAATCACCTTCTAAAAATTTCACACCAGCCTTTTTCTGCCATAGTTGCCTACATGCACCTCTTGCCATATTTGTTTGCTTGATGAACTTACACCTACAGCAGGGCTGTAATCCAGCCGGACGAGGTAAGAATACAGTTAGCATTTCAGCTTCGAGAGTGCCACATGGAAGTCATCAAGTTGTAGGCCTGCTCACACAGTGCCCCATGAGGGGCAAGAAAAGAACAAGGCAATTAAAAAGTTACCTCTGGAACCGCTGGGTCTCCACAGGCAGCAAGTGCTTGATGTCTGCACTACCAGTAAAGATACCCTCCAGGTAGACCCATCGCCTTTGGACATCTATCCAGACATCGAAGAGTGCCATGATACGGTTCAGCTTATCTTCCCAGCTAAGGGCATCTTCCTCAAACACCTGAAGTTTAAATGTTGCGTTAATATTCATTTTAACAGTATCAGGAGCCTGACTGCTAATTATTCGCGAAAACAGTTCTTTAAGAGTTACAAAGGATGCACCCACAAGTAATTGTCTGTCAACTTAAACAGTGAATACAGTCCCTGCTGGTAAGTATCTAAACTAAATAAGAAGGGAGGGTGAAATTAAATGAAGATTCTTTAGCTTTGTTCTCCTTTTTACCTTATAGTATGGTGACAGCTTCATAGCCGAGACGCTGTTAATGTGCTCTTTTACTTTGTTGAAAAGGTCATCCCATCCACGAATTAAACGACATTTGTTCTGGTAATTGACCAAATCCAGTTCGTAAGTGTTCCACACTTCTCTTATCTAAGAAAAAAACGTTTAAGGTACGACATCAATAATTTCTGCTCCAACATAGTTTCGAAGTAGTATTACAGTAATCAGATTTTACTTTTTGTACCCAAGTAATCCAGGTTTATGTTCAGGCTTTTGTTAAAAATATCAAGAACATGATGCAGTTAGGTAAAACTTACAATAAGGTGGTGTCTTTTCAAGTCATTATCAAGGACTGCTTTTCCCAAATTATCCAAGTTGCATCAGAGGAAGCTTACACAGCTTTAAGCTGTTCCCCAAAACAGCATGCCTTGGAGTCTCAGCACACGTAGCAACAGCTTAGACTGACAAATTTACTACACAAGTGTCAGCCACCCAACAGCAAGCCTTTGATATGTTATTATGAGCATACAAACAAAAGCTGATACTAGCCTGTTTCAAGAACTCTTCCAGAGCCATCTCTCCCTGAGCCACGAGCAGTACATCTTTGACGATTGCTTCATTTCTCTGTAAATCAACATCCCAGATCTGACCGAGCGTCAATTCCGAGACAACCCAGTTAACGTGAAGTCTTTTCATCAGTTGTTTCCAGTGACGATCTTTAAGTGCCTCGGATTTCAGTTCAATAACTAACATGTTTATCTATAGAAGACAAGAAAGCCAATTAGATCCTTCAACCTGAACTACCAAATACATGCATTTTAAAAGTTAGTATAACTTACCTTCATGTAGCCCTTCAAAAGTCTCTGAACATACTCGTAGGAGGCATACTGTCGCAAGCGGGCAGGGAAGTTTTTCAGTTGGTTCAGTAGGCCATCCAAGTTTTGTCGAAGCTGTCAGTAACACAGAAGTAATGAAATCTTTCTCTGCAAGTGCTGTGCACACAGTTGTACCAGTTTAAAGTTGACTACTTTTAAAGAAATCTCTCACAAACAAGGTATTATCGACAGTACAGCTCTTTTAGTGTTGTATGCATTTGTGTGAGGCAGTCCAATCTCCATTTCAAAACTGCTGTAATTGCATAAATCTCCTGAAAAATTACTTAAGTTGTGACAAACCCTGTGAATTTTTCTTAGCTTAGCATGAGAAGAAACATGCTCACAAGATACTGAGAAAGATAGTTGCACACTGAAAACTATCTGGAACATGAAAATCCAGCAGGTCTATCTCATGGGGTCTAGTTCCTCATCTGCACATACTTGCCGTAGTTACATTGCTTATGTATAGAGAAGTGAAGTACCTTGCGAGGCTGTACTGAAACCCAGGGTTGCTCTTTCATTTGATCAATCTGTTCCCAGACCTTAGAGAGTTCAGACCAGACGCCTTTGAGATCCTGCAACTCTTCAAGGGCCACCTATAGTAAAGAATGTTATCAAACATCAGCAGTTATTCCTCACTTCTTCAAAGTCATTAAAGTGGGGGAGTTACACAGAATACTTAAGGTGTCAAAAACCTCTAGATAGTTTGCCAATTCAACACAACTACAATAGCAAGTGACCCAGAAGAGATTTTTGCATCTCAGGCCATGTAACAGCTTCACAAGACAGTCAAGGAGGAGATCACAGACAACCTCTTAAGGCTAGAACTGAACAACTGTGGAAATTATGTTGTGACACTAGTACACTGCAGGGCTACAAGTCACCCTCTTAAGGGAGAGAGATGGAACTGAAATATTTTTATCTGAAACTGACAAGAAGTTGTGCGAGCAGTTTGTACCTGGACACGCTCTTCACTGCCACTGAGTAGTCCTGTATCTGTTAATTCCAGAGCTTCCTTGGCCTTTGCACACTTCTCACGATCATCCTTCAGCCTACCGAATTTTCCTTCATAAATGGTAAGAGCTTGAAGAGCCTCTTCTGGACGCAGGTTTCCCTAAAGTTTGCATGGGATACATCAATCTAAAATTCCTACAATCAAGCTGAAGCCAAATTAAAAGCAAGTACTAAACACCCACTGTTAATTTGTCTCATTATTCTTCCATTTTCAGTTTGCTAGCAATAAGGCTACATACTAATCCATTATAAATCTCATCCCACTTTTATGTGCAATTTTTAGCCTTATTAAATAGCACTTGGCGGGGAGTGGGGGTGGAAGGGCAAAAAAGCAGCTTGCTTCTGAATCCTCCTACATGTATGTCCCTCGTTTCAGCCAAAGTAACTTAAGCAATCTTGCATTCTGCACTTAAGAGGCCTATATTTTAAAGGTAAATTTCCCTCTACCACTGCCCCCCTATCAACACACTGCCAAGTTATTATAGAACCCTCAAAAAGACTTTTACCATCATCTAAAATTAAAAACTGCAAAGTGGCATAAAAATAAACTGCCTACTACTTATTGAATGCAGAGAATCTACCTCGTCTGCTGAATGAGTATTAATCATCACTGCTTACTGTTACTGGCTTTGTTTTCTCCCAGTCTGTTAGCAAGTCGGTTGTTCGACTCTCCACTGCACGATCCTCTTGAACTATCTTCATCTGCAAATTTGCTACTTGTTGTTGAATGGCAGAATCCTTTCTACGCATTATGTCATTAAAGGCACCCCATTCTCCTTCAATGTTGTCAATATACAGCCAAGAGGATGGAAACTGGAACCTTTGCTTCTCAAGCAAGCGCTGACCATTGCGATAAAGCTACAAGAGACAGCAGTTGTAAGTTAAAAAGACGAAACTACTTACGTCGCAGGGCGAAATACTCAAAATATTTTAACAAGCACTCACTATAAAGCTCACAGGATTCCTCAGGATATGAAGTTCAAGTCTGCTCTCAGGAGAACTTGAATACCATGAAGCTGCGTTTTAAGAGCTAAGCCTGACATTTCCAGAAGAAACCTTAACAAGACAACATACCTCAACTTGTTTTTCAAACTGCTTGATTTTACGTTTCAAGGACTGCACGTATGTGATGAATGTCACTGCATCTGATGTGCTGGCAGTGTCCACTGAATGCTGCTCCAGTTCTTGACGGGACTGTTTGGGGCACAAATTAATGTTTTAGAAGTCTAAAACAGTTGATCTGAAAGTGAAAAACTGGAATTTGGACTGGTCTTACCTTTGAAATTTGTGAATGAAACTCTGTCATATTCTGACCAAGCATTTGGCCAAATTTGCTGAGCACCTCCTTGTGCCAGGAGTCATACTTCAAGTTCACCTTTGATTGTACCTATAATTAAGTTACATAATAGTTATCTGTCGGCCTTCCTATTTTCTGTTATACACCCAATTCTGAAATTTAACACATCTACCACAAACAGTAATTACAATTTCTTACCTTGCCATAGTCTATGACAACAGGTCCAAATTCCTTTCTGGTTTCTGCATTGTCAAACGTTCCTCTTGCCTTTCTTATCTGAACCAAAAGGGCTTGCCACTTATTCAGGTCTTCTCCAAGTCGGTTGTATATGTTTTCAGCCTGCATATCCCACAGACACTGGTACTGCAGCCAAACCTAATTGGGGTATTTCACAAACAGTGTTCAGAATTTCTCCAGTACATTCCAAGAGACATGCATCCCCCCAACCCCCTGAAAACTGGGAGAAAAGCCCACATTCATTTTAGTTGTAGCATCACGTGGTGTCAGCCTCCTACCTTGACATACTGTTCCACTTCAGTCACAATTCCCATGACAGCAGAGTACGACTCCTCCAGAGCAGCGGGGCCATCTGGCATCCTTGTCAAAGCATTACGATAGAATTTCTCTTCCTCAGACAGCTCATAATGCACTCCGACCTAATAACCACAATTATACATGTGATACACATTAATTTCTAGGGCACTCAGACTAATTCCTAGAGGAACACGCTAAGATAATCAAGCACAATTAATTGCAAAGTGAAAATGATTGCTCGGACTTAGATACAGCTTCTTTATACTTACCTGGTATCTCTGACTTTGAATTCTTGGTAGTGACAGGATTACCATCTTCCAAGAAAACATTTCTTGATAAAGTTTGTATCTACACTCTTCAATTGGCGGATTCAAGTATATCACCTGATTAGTTATTCTTAGTTCATGCACAATGTTCTGCAGAAAAAGTAAACATACTCAAGTTTTACTGGCAGACACTACTGCATGTAAACAATTTTGGACTTCAGGAAGAAGCACACAGTTTTGAGAAACAAATGCGCACTTAAATGGGGCAAGGCAAGTATTCCTCCAAAACCAGATGCAGAAAAATACTTATCTCCCATGTAAGTGCCAGGTGTAATTCTTGCGTTAAGTAATTGACAATAATGAAAAAACCCAACAAAATAACCCCATAACAAAACTTACTTTGATCTTGGGTTCGCCACCAGGCTTATGGCTCACTTGAGGAGCATCTGTATCCATGTCAACTTCCGCTTTGTCATCTGCTTGTCCAAGAAGAACTTGGGTCCAGGCCCTCAATCCAGCTTGCAAACGAACACCCAGGATTCTTTCAATCTAAAGAAAGCAAGCCACATTAGAGGAAAAAGCTGCATATTCACTGCATAAAGATCTCTGCTACCGAAATACTCTGATACCAGGAAAACTACAAGGCCTCAAAAAACCAAGTGCACTTTTAGCGCTTATTTGAAGAGGTTTAGGAGTTTTGATAAATTTAAACTGAGTATCAATTCAAAGCTGTTCCTGTCCCCATGGACTTCAATGGAATTAAAACATTTTTTAACTGCTCTGAAGTTGGCCTAGCCAATAACCTGACACTTATCTCAATAGGCAGAACCAAACAATATGAAGGCAGTAAGTCTTTGCTACCAGCATAGCAAATTTGCACCACCCTTTATCTACCTCAGTCCCCAGCACCTTTCTAGGCAGTCAATCTACAGCAAACTATTTTCTTTAAAGGACAAAACTCCCCTTGAATTAATTGATCCCAAAAGTCAACAGCTAAAGACAAACAGGTCTTGAATCTTCTGCATACAGAAAACACTAAATTTTTCAGAGAATGGGGACAGAATTCTCCCTGGTGATTAAGAAGCGTATAATCAAAAGACATTCTGCACCCAACTAAAACGTTTCCTCTAAATACATACTACTCCTTGGTCTCAAACCTACCTCCATATCCAACTTATTGACCCAGATTGGCAAATTTGAATATGAATGAAGATTTAAGTCATCCACAGCTTTCTGAACCCTGTTCAAGATTTCGGAGAAAGTCTTGTGATCATACATGCATGTTTCTAATGATCTCACTTCCAGGTCTATTTTCTCTTCGATAATGAGCAGATCATCCACCTAAAATGGTTTAGGGAAGATGAGATGTTTAGTTTGACAGGTTAGACAGAGGCAACAATAATTACACAGTATGTTTAGTCATTTCTCTTTCTTCGAATGCATCAAGTCTATCAATTTTAATAGTACTAACAGCTCTATTTGGCTGGCCAATTTGTGCCAACTCCATCAGCTACTTCACCAAAGAGCTAAAGAACAAGTCATCTGCTATCCAATTCCACTTTTGGTTAACCACACATTACTGAAGCATAAATGTAACAATTTTGCAGAATTTTTAAGATAAAACAAACCTTTTCCTGGAAACTGAAGACTGTCTCGGCTAAGCGCTGTACGTATGGATCAAGTTTGTATGATTCCCACACAAGTGCAATTCCTTCTGCAATCAAAGCCTGCACCTCTTTCTTCAAGCCAGCAACTAGAAGTGAGATAGTATTGCGCTCTTCTACTTTCTCACATGTTCGTTCATATGTACGGACACTTTCAATGAGAGAAATAGCAAATGGATAGAGCTGGTTTGCTTGGTGAGCTTTGTTGACAATTGCTAGTGGAACACGGAAACCAAGCCACTTCAGGTTCCGAACTTCTTTTGAAAGTGTAATTATTTCTGGGAGGAAGTTGACTTTCAGTTTCAGGACGTTTCCAGTTCGACCTCTAACACGAGTGCTTTCAATGGTGAAAATCCGACCAGACACACCAAGGTTGCGTTGCTGAACTTTTCTTGCCCAGTCATCAAAGATCTCCTGAGTATTGAGCTTCATGCGAAAGCTATCTCCATCCTGCTTTAGCTTCTGACCTTCTACATGGTTCTCCCAGCCTTTGCCAAGGACATCCTCAACCCGCTTCATGTAAGCGGTGAGCTGTCTGTCAATCTGTTTTGCCCAAATTATAGACCCAGACACAGGAGGCAAGTCACGGACATGACTCATTTTACAAGCTTGACTTTGTGGGTATTGTACTTTAAATTTGTCATGAAGAGACTCAATATCATCTTTTACACGCTGGATCAATTGCGTTTGGTATTCACGAATGGCACCACGAATGTGAGGTCTGACAAACAAGGCATTAAACCGAGAGAAGATTCTGAACATTTCATTGGCGTTCTTTGCTGTACCAAGCTGGTCTCTCAAACGGGCAGTTATTCGTGTTTCAACTCTATCAATTCTTTCATCATATCGTTTCATTGCTGCCTCCCAGGCTTCTGTACCTTCTTTGGAAACATCTAACCCATCTACTTCCTTAACATTCTCATAAGCAAGATTGACTTCTTCAATCGCATTAGCATCAGCAGCATCAAAAAGGACTTCTGCTACTTTCATATCCTGTGGTTCAGGTACCTCTCCTTGATTTTGCTGGGCAACAGCAGTTACCTGCATTAGAATCACAGTTTAGCAAGTTCAAAATCTACCGACAAACAGCTACTGTTCTAACAAACATTGCAAAACCCCCTACGAATTAGTACCAAATCCTAAACAAACTTTCAGTCGTGTTTCAGATTTAAGTTTCTACTAGGAATGGGGCAACAGTTACTTCACAAACTTCCACTACTGTGCAGCATAATCTCATTTTCCATTGAGGTTTAGCCAAGCTCGAGTATTTACATGCTTATTAATCTCCATGTTATGTCTGGACTTGCTGTGTCTACTCACATGAGCATGGTCACGCAATAGGTCGTGTACGTCAGAACAAAAGCTAAACCTATTGGCGAGGGTTCAAAACTAGACTGACTTTGTAATCAGACAGCAAATCCAAATGTAACATTAGTTTTGTGTCAGTAACTTTTTAAAGCAACAGTGAACACTCTTGAAGAAGCCACACAGATTTTCTGTGTGATGATGACCAAGAGCAGTACCTGAGGTCGCAAGACTCTCACAATAACTGCCCTCAGCTGCTCATGCTGACGCCTGAATTTCCTCATCTGATCAAGGCGACCTTGGAGTTTCCTATGAGCAGGATTGATACGCCACACCATCTTCAGGTTCTCTTCCCTTTTTCTTTTCACAATATCTCTCAGCAGAACTTGTAGCTTCTCATACTCATCATCCCAGGTTTGGAATACTTCAAAGCACGCAACCATTACCTGAAGAGAGTTTTAGAACAGGAACTTTAGCTCCCAAATTAAATGCTTCCTGAAAGTCACTATTCAACGCAAAAATACAGCTCCCAGTGCCACAATGCAAAAATACAGCCACCAGCGTTGCAAAACCATGAACATACCTTTTCAAATTCTTCATAGGCAACATGCATCAGTTTTCTGGTTCCCAACACTTTAAGAAGCTGAGAGCTCAGATCTCTAGAAATAGCCTCCACTAAACGCAATGCCCTCTGGATTGGGTATTTTGTGTTTCTGATTTTTCTCAAATGGGTAAATATTGCAACAAGGGCCTGCCTTATTTTGTCCAGCTCAGTAGCAGACAGCAAATCATTCAGTGGAAAGTCTTTCATCAGTGGATTATAGTCATTCACGGTTTCCAGAGCCTGTTTTAGACCTAAATGTAATAGAAAAGATTTTGAATATCACTTTCCATTTTATTAATCAAATCCGTAGTTAACTAGACCAAGATTACTCTGAACAGCATTCTCCTTTGTACCACAACGTTCAAGTTTTGTAACAGCTCAACTTCTGTAGGACACTTGTGAAAAATTTTATTGAAGAGACATTTTACCTGTGTCTGTATCGAAGCTGACAGTTGCATGAAAACGTTTGCCATGTTTTAGAATATCCAGAGTCAGAAGAACTTCTGGGCTTTCACGTTTTTCCTGAATGCGATACAGAGCCCGTTCCAAATTTAACCAGAAGCTTATCTCCTGTAACGCAGTGCCTGATGCAGGATCTCGATCTAATTTGGTCACCTTAAAAGTAAGGGTGAGGATGGAGGAAAAGCATTTAATTTAAATACTTCAACTGTAAAAACTCATTCTGTTACTAAGTGTAATTGAAAAACATAACATCTAGGTTTTAATAAGCCAACCTCAAACAGTTTTGGCACTCATTCTGTGACAAGTGTAGGAACTGCAGTGCAACAAGAGTCAAAATTTAATTCCAGTGGTCCTCAAAGTTGGTTTTAGGACCCTCATGTAACATCTTCAGCATAGTCTAAAAAGGTTATTGGTCCGTTTTCTTGATCACTACCTGCAGTCTGGTTAATGACAGATGAGCCAAGCAAGGAAACGAACGTTTTATGCTCTGGAGTAAGAAAAGCCACCACTGTTCCATGAGCAGTAGGTGTTTACTGTGCCCATGGAGGAAAAAAAGTCATAATAGTATCTGAGATGCTATTTCTGAGTAACTGCAGAACAGCAGAGTTCTTTTGAAAACAGGCAGGAGTACAAGACAGGACTGGAGCAACTGTACTGAAGTGGTTGTGGATGCACCTGAGGAACTGACAAAACAAATGAACAAGTCCCGTTTCTCTCAATCTGCTGTAAAGATTTGAAGAATAGTTAAAAAATTCACCATGTTACTGCCAGTTACTTGAGTCTATTACAATAGAGATAAAATAGTCATGCTCTCAGCTACTTGTAAAACAATTTAGACTGGCCTCTACATTAGGCTTAGTTTAGCCTATAGTTAGTCTAATTTAGACTAGCATCTCTGGTGACTCAGAAAACTGGTCTCAATTCTTCAGAGTAGCCTGCACAGAGCACTGTCCTAACAGTTAAAACTGTGAGGAAGACACACAGTACTACACAGAAGTTCTTATCACATAGTCTACCACTTGGTGGTTGGTTTTTTATTCTTTCTTTTACCTTTTGTATTTCTCTAATCCAGCGGTTGACACCAGACTGTAGCTGATTCAGGAATAACGGATCCTCAGCCTTCTCACCAAAATCTGTAACCTTTGGTTTTTCTCCACGCTCGTAACACTGCTTGGCAACATTAGTAATGGTTGCATGAATTGGCAGGCTGATCTCTGGAATTTCAATATTCTGCTGCAGATGCAAGAGGCCCATTTCAAGTTCTGCAATCTTTTTCTCAACTGAAGGAGCCATCTTATCTCCGTCCCTGAAAAAGCACAGATGTTTTCACGTAAGAAGCCAAATCAAAAACCATACACAACACCTTCAAAGCCACCTGAACTACTTCCCCATAGTCAGCAACAGCATCATATGCAACTGTGTACTTAAAACAATTCCACATGACTTGCTTTGAACAGTCACTGTTATATTTTTCATTAAACACTTAAATTCATTAGCTTGAAGTGCAGCATTTATACAGCATTACCTGTCTGCTTTGCCAGATTCTCTGATGTAGGACTTGAAAAATGGAGCAACAGCATTGCTAATGAAAGAGTGCAATGTTTCATATGGAGAATCTTCACTGAGAGTGAGCACCCTCAGCTGGGAAGACACTGGTTTGTCAGCATCAATCACTGGTGTACGCTTAATGAATGCCAGGCTGCAGAACAGAGAAAAGGGTTACCCACTCAACGTCTGGGAACTGAAGCGACAGTTAGAACAGCTTTAATCTGACTGCAGGTTTAGCTCACAGAAGTCAAATGCTAACCTGCACCATCACACTTCATAATCTTTCTTCTAAGAGACCTGAACACAAGTCTTCCCATAAATACATCTTCACACTTCAGTAATCAAACTTTGTTATCAAAAAGGACTCTGCAATACGGGCACACTTAAGAGGCACACATCTGATGCAGCTTCAGTCAAATATGTATTAAGGTGATAAATATTTACGAGTCAGACATGACCAATGATTATCAAACCCAAGTTGTGTATGTCACATTTCAGAGCTAAAATCCTAAATCCATTTGCCTCAGCCTCGTGACACACCCTTGTTTTATCAGAGGTCCACCTTGACAAGCTATTACTCCACCTGAATAAAAACACTGCATGAAGCACTAGGTAAAACGGAGGTAAATTTGTAGGTAAAGTAGGTAAATCTGCTTGTGTAGGTTTTGCATCCATAGGGTAGAAATGTCAAGATCTATTTTACTAACTCACCTGTTTGATTTTATTCCATAATGAATGTCAGTGCTGATACTGTAGGAAATGAACTCTTTTTCCTCTTCTCCTTCATCTCCCACGTCCTCTGCAAGAAATATGCCACGTAATAAATTTTCTTTTTCCACTCTCTTAACCATCTTCTGTTATTATCAGACTATTTTCTAACTTTTAATTTCTACACCAACCTTAATTAACTGAATGAAGTTAAATTTAGCTTTGTAATATCCCCCAGATTCAGATTGAGAGTGAGTTCACTGTTTTTTATCAAAACTCCATGAACTTTTCTAGGTTGCTATAAAAAATGATAAAACATTACAACAAGCAAATTATAATTCACATTCTGAAAGCCAAACCTTCTGCAATACAGAATGCACATCGACCTGTAGAGATATGCCAGGATAACTACACTTCAGTGAGACCTTTAGGCAACTGCTAAAGCTGTTTTCTTTTAAAGTTTGCTTTGTTTATTTTCAGACTTTTTCATTGGAAGTGATTTGGAAATTACATCTCTGGACAAAAAAATCTTCCGACAAAACAAAAACTCAAGCCGTGGGAAGTACTCAGGCATCACTCCAGCCAATGTATCACAGATGATGTAATTGCTGGGGATGCAGGCAGTTGTGCTGCAATGCAGTGATTCTGTGCAGGTTACTCCCTGCTGGGGGACACACTGACTGGGCACATTACAGTGGACTCTCATTCATTTCATTTGGTGCTTCATAGAAGACACAACCTTAGGGTGTGACGTTTGTGATCCCGAGCACTGTAAGCCTGATCACAAAACAACACTGCACTAGACACCACAGGAACCCATAGGAAAGCTGTTGGCAGGCTTAGCTAGAATGACACCACATAGCAGTTTTTGTTACTCAGAAATATAGCTTCTGTTTTATTGTATTTGTAATCAACAATTCACTTCATATTATCTAGCCCATGCACAAATTGTTTTTAATAGTGTCAGAGAAAACTGCATCTCCATTGCCGCTGGAGGATCCGAATCCGTTAAGTCTGAAGACCGGTTGTCAATCAGAAAATCCACTCTTCCCAAATAACTGCTATTAAACCAAGACATTGATGGAAATCCCTTCTGCTGATAGTAAATTAGTACTCGGCTTTTAGAACATGTAGTATGTATCTCAATTAATTTTTTCCCAAATGACTGCTATTAAACCAAAAGACATTGATGGAGATCCCTTCTGCCAATAGTAAATTGTACTCGGCTTCTAGAACATGTAGTAAGTATCTCAATTCATTTTTAACCATACGTATATAACAATATCTATGTGACAAGCCTGGAGCTAACTGATCACCACTATCCTTCATTACTTCCAACCCAAACAAAGGACATCCGACCACATGAGACTGACAAAAAGGAAATTTAGAAGTCATCTCCACAACCCATTAGCATCCAACGGATTTTCTTTAATTTTTGTTAAAAACTGAAGAATGAATTCACACAGATTGTTGGGGTTTCCCCCCCCCCCCCCCGGAAATTCTACTGATATCCCTGCAAAAAAAGATGTCTCATGCTTTGGAAGAGGAAGGAGAATAATCAGTGGAAATAAGCGTAAGATCAGCAAAGGGGTATTTTAAGCAACACTTTAAGTTCACAGTGAATAGACAGCGAGCGGAAGAACCTTCTTCATGTCCCCCTCAGTGTACAGCAACTGCAGGGCATGTCCCGTACCTTACCCTGGGGCTGCTCCCGTGTTAAATAATGCTGTATGAGGTGACTGTAGTAACACCTGATGTACATCCACCGGCACCGAACCAACAGTGCACCGGGGGCAGAGATCCAGAGGTTTATTAAAATTTTGCAAGCTCAGACCGGCAGGCACATAGCCATATACAAGCTGCAGGTCTTGTTTTATAATAAGAGTCTGTTATTAATGAAATCTAGATATATTTTATTATTGTCCGTTAGGCTGGATCCCGTGACAGTACGTGCCTGTTCAGCAAGGGATTTCTTGGCAGTATAAAGCCATTTTCGAAACGGACAGACTGGGTGACAGCGGCAGGTAAGTAGCAGAGATGTTTTTCCAGCCGGTGCCAGTTTCGCCGCAGTATTTCACGCAGCGTTTGAGGAGGTTTCCGAGCGCCGTGGCCACCAGGCCCCGCACACCCAACACAGCCGCCGCAGGGCCTACGCCCGCAGTTACGCCCTTCGCAGCCGCGCTAACTGGCCGTAGCGCAACGCCTTGTACCGGCCTATTCCGCTGGGGTTTGCGTTTGGGTTTTTTTTTATTTTCTCCAGGGTTTTGGGTGGTTTTTTTAAGTTTGTCGTGTTCCAGGCCGGCTGCCGGCCTTGCCAAGGCGGCCATTTCCGCAGCAGAACGGAGCCGCCGCAGGGAGCGCCTGCAGCCCCCTGACGGCGCGGCTACACTCGCGGCGCACGGAGCCCCCGCCCGCCGGACAACGCGCACCGGGCCCGCCGGGCCACGCGGGGCCGCCCGCTGATGCCGGCCCTCCCGGCCGCCGCCCTCGCCTAAGAGCGCGCCCCTCGGAGCGGCCGCCCGCGCAGTGCCAGCCCCGGGCCGTGCCGCAGCGCTGCGGGCCGGCGCCCCCCGAGCGGGGCCGTGCGTGAGGCGGGGGCCCCGCAGCCCCTCGGCCGGGCGGGGGGAGCGCGGCGGCCCCTCCCACCCCGCGGCAGGGCGGCGGCTCGCGGCGGGCACCGCCGCCATCTTGGTAGCGCGGCCGCCGCCCGTCGCCGGCCTCACCTTTGAGGGTGGAGCGCTCCACCAGCACCGTGTGGACCTGCGGGTCGGAGAGGAACTTGCGCATATGCTCCACGGCGCCCTTCTCCTCCAGCGCCGCCTCCAGCACCGCCGGCGCTTCGCCGCCGTCCTCCAGCAGCAGCGGCACCAGCTTGCGCAGGTGCTTCTGCAGCACCGACACGTCGGCCACGTTCTGCACCGCCGAGCCCGACACCTCCATGCCGCCTTCCTCGCCGCCGGGGCCGCCGCCCCCGCCGCCGCCGCCGGAGTCGGACATACCGAGCAGGGACCGCAGCAGGCGTGCCGCGCTCCGCCCGCCCCGGCACTGGCCCGCCCGCCGCGCTGCTAGCGGCGCCGCGCCCCGCCGCGCTGCCTGGGAAGGGCGGCCCCGCCCCGCCCCGCCCCGCCCCGGGGGCGGCTCCCGCGCCGGCCCTGCCCGCCGCCCGGCAGCCCCGCAATGCGGCCGCGGCGGCCCCGCCCGCCCGTGTGCGGCAGGGGGCTTGTTCCTGCCATCGCTGGCGGGAGGCGAGCGCGGCGGCTGAGCTCCTAGGGACAGGGGAGCAGGGAGAGAGAGGGACAAACCGCCCCCGCGTCGCTGCCCCCTGCGGCCTGGCAGCACAGCCCAGGCGAGGCCTGTCCTGCCACTGCAGGGCCTCACTCGTCCAAAGAAGAAAAACGCGTATTCCGTGTGAAAAATAAAGCCAGAAGCCGTAAGAACAGGTAGCACAAATGACATTTTGCCCTTCAGAAAGAAAGCAGCAGGCCTGCTCCCTCATCACCATCAGGGGCTGATGACACGGCTTCTCAGGGAAGGGCAACCCCCCCTCCCTTTGCCATGAGTGCTTTGAACACCCTTTGTACACCCAGCTCATCCTGCTCGCCACCCTGTTTACTTTGATGAATCCAGCACCCGAACCATTAATCCCAGTCTTCTGTGAGACCGTTTCCCAAAAGCCTAGGACATAAAGCACACAGAAGGGACTGAAAGCACAGTGCAGAGCAGCAGATTTTTCCTTCAAAATCTTTCTTTATAAAAAATCTTTAGATCTTTCATAGATGCCGCATATGTGCCTGCTGTATCCCAGTGTATGCGTTTGATCTCAGCTCTCGGTTTATCTCACTGCTGCTGAGATGGAGAGACTGTTCCCCCTTGGCCACGCTGGTCCCCTCCCTCCCCCTGGTCCTGGCTGGTATTTGGATGTTTCTGGGAGAGGGGAGGCGGCAGGGAAGTTCCAGAGCAACTCCACTGACTCCCAAGAAGTACCCTGCTGCTGCTAAGGTGACCCACAGACTGAAAACTCCAGGTTTTGTTCATATGAAAGTGGAAAAGGAGTTGTCTCCCTAAAAATAAAAACAAGCAACCGAACCATACAGAACTGCCTCTGAAGCCCACATCCATTTCCTCAGATGGATACGCAGGCAAACGCACAGAGACCCTCAGGCCCAGGGTCTGTTCAGAGATGCGCTGCACAAGACGCAAGGATGCTGGGGTAGGACACCCTGCCTGACAAGGAAGCCCTGACGTGTAAGCCACTACACACACGTAACTTGGCAGTGAAGCGTGTTTGTCCAGCTACAATACCAGGAATCCAGAAAGCCCAGCCATATAGCCCAGCCCCTCTGTTTCTACCAGGAAAAAAGCATGCTTATGCTTAAGCAGGCTCCTAAGGGGTTTAGGAGTCTGGTTTAACTTTGAAAAACACACTGATTTCTTAAGTGATACAAATCTCAAACCTTGTCTGTTCAGCAACCAAGTTCAACCACAAGCACCAGAACTGATCAAGATTCTTCATAGAAAACTGATCAAAACCATTTCACTCCCATCCTAGCCTTGTTGGAAAGGCAAATTATTTTTTTTTAATGAAGAAAAATAGTGGTAGATACTCCTCTATTATATATACAGAATATAGTTACTGAGGCAGTGTTTAATACAACCCTCACCTATTTTTTCCCCGAAGTGTAGTTTGCTCACACACTATCATTCTTCTACACGCAAGTTGTATTTTAGGATTACATTTCATATGAAAAAAACAAAAGCGCTACCTTTGCTAGGCTGTCTGAATTCCACGAAGGCTACCCCATACCTGGTCCTGCCCGACTGCTTTCCAATGGAGGGAGAATTATCTACTTACATCCATGCAGTGTGTCTGTATAGGCCAAGCACCCCAAACCCCACAGGTTAAATGAACACCCTAGCCTTCAGGATGCTCATTAAAAGCACTGATAATGCTCTTAAGCAACCTAGATGTGCCTTGAGTGTAACTCAGATTCTCTTAGGAGGTTAGCTCAAGCTGTGGTTCCATGGGCTAGCATGCTCATCCTTCTGAACAGCTGTCATCTGCTGCACCAAAGTGTCACAGAATCTGCGTAGCTTACAAAGCAAGATACAGCATTTATTACTGTAAAATGGCTGCCAGGAAAAAAACTATGAGCAAGGAAAGTAAGGAGAAGAAAGCAGAAGAGAGAGCAAATATGAATTCAAGTAATTATTTCTATACCACTGCTGCTGAATTGCAGAGAAAGTAAGGTCACAAACCCCCAACTCTCATGTTACTGTAGGTTTTAAAAACAGAAATATTCCATGTGCAACAATACACTATGGTATAAAGAGTACGTCTAGGATTCTGATGTTTAAATGCTAGGCTACCTGCAACTAAAAGCCAATGTAGATAAGACACTGTATTCCTTTAACCACTTCCACCTCACCTACTGAGCCAAAGGGAGGGGAAGATGTAAATTAAGTTAAAGGAAATCAAAGCAAAGACAAGACAGACTAGCTTTTTGCAGTTCTCATGTTCAGTTGAAGACTATGGAGAGAAAAGGCTTTATTAGCTTGCTCAATCACAGTGAAAAATCATTTGCCTTGATCTACCTCTAGTTAACTATGAATGTCCTTTTTTTGGATACACAGAGGACCTGGCCCTTCTCATAAGTATGTGAGAAGCCACTGAAATCAGCCATCCAAAAGACAAGATTGCCGGTATGACACATTTCCCCTATAATTTAACTAAAAATGAGTACTTCAGCGAATCAGAGTAAGAACTAGCACTTGTCAAGACAGAAAAGATTTGCTCCTGCAGATGCCACACAACATATGTAGACAGAAAACCTCTTGCATAAGTTATAAAAGAAACAACTTCATTAAAAAACAAACAGAAAAAAAGATCGTCTTTTTCCTATATTTAACAATGATTTGCAAGTATTTGAGACCAAAACCAAAGCAAATAACACAAACAAGTAAAAATCAGAGCAAATCACTTGTTTTCCCATCTTTAATCCTCTTGCATCTCTAATTCTGCAGCCAGAGTACTAGAGAAATTACTATGGCAAGGGTTTTACACTTGCATGAACCACCTTACTGTGGTCCTTTGGATCACAAAAAAGCCTAAAATAGCTTGGGGCAATTGTGAATACCCTTCTCAGAACAGTGGAGGCCCTCTCTCAACACCACAGGGCTGATGCTTATGAAACTTCATGTTTTGTGTGTGCAGTCCTCCACCCGTGCGGGAGCGAATGCAGTCCCAGTATGACTGGGTTCTGAGAAAGCCAGCTGCAGTCATGCTGCTCTTCAATTATGTGAGGAAGGAATAATGTATTATCTTCTTTAGCTCCACAGTAGACCTTCCCTTGGGAAATTTTTCATACAAAATTTTTAACTACATCAAAGTTTTATTTCATAAGGTAAAGACAGCCCAAGCCAAGTCTCACCATATAAAAGAAACCATAATCCAGAGAGATGGTGATATAATAATCAGAATGGCAATTTCTTAATTAGCTACATGCAGTCAGAGTCTCCACAATCGTTGTGCACAGTAAGGACAAGACTCAAGAAGCAGAAATGCTCCACTTTTAGGTGGGTGGTCCATAATGGCATCCAGAACAATGCTCGGAATAACCTGGAATCATAGCTCTCCCCTTTACGTACACTTGTACTAAAGTAGTTTCCATACAGCACACCAACAAACCTCCAAACACAAGCATACTTGTGCTACACTAGCGCTTTCCTTTCCACTTAGAAAAAGCCAAATCAAGCAAGCAATGTCAAAAAAAGTTGCTGGTCAAAGCTCCTGAGCTTAATAACCTTAAAAAGAAAGGATTAAAGTTCACTTCCTGAACATGCTTGCAACTCTGCAAGGGATTATGTAGAAAAATATCACTACTGTCAGTACTTTAAATCATCGTATTTTGAGAGGCATTTGACCCCGATTTTGTAAACTGTATGACTGAACCCTCAGTTGTTCCAATATCTAGTTTTTGATTCACAATTCAGCTTAGGAGCTCATGTGATGAGTTTACTTCTGAGCTCATGTAGAAAACTATTTCTTTCAGCATGCAAAGGCTTGATTTATACCTCAAATCTTACATTTCTAACTCATCACTAGTCAGATACTGACCACAGGCTTACAACCGCACTCCAACCCCCCCCCATCACCCACCCACCACCCCCCCCCGCACCAAAACCCACCACTTACTGAAACTCAGCTTTATGTGAGTTAATTTCCTCAGTCTGTTTGAAGACTTTAATGGATTCCAGAAGGCTGACAATTCCTACTGAAGACTTTTTTTCCTACACCCTTGCCACCTGACCGCATACCATCACCTACCACACTATAATCCTTGATTTTATGGCTACTTTGCTTGAAGCCTGACAATATAGAAGTGTTACAGGGGAAAATATTATGGTATGAAAGGTGCGCCTTTCATATTTGTAGATTGGAGATTTATCAGATTCCTTGCGGTACTGACACTTGTTCTAAAAATGTTCTGCTTTTTTACTGAATATCCATTATTCCTGCTTTTTTTACTAATGGCCTTTCTATTTTTTTTGCTTTTGTGAAATTTATGGTATTATTGTAATTTGTACAGAGGATTCTGCCAACAATGGCAATCTGAACACACCCCCAAATGCCCTGTGCTAAATTTAGTTTCATGATGAGCAAGTAAAATTCACATGTTCTTTATTTGTCCATATAATACACCATTTTTTTTTTCTAAAGTCTTAAAATTAGATAAAAGCATATTAAATGGCAGGTGTATGAAGTTCTTCAGAAACAATGCCAGAACAAAAAATTGAATTACAAAATGTTAAAAAATATGTAGGTACATTTGAACTTAACATTCCACTAACGCATAATGTTACAGATATTGTCTAATGAAAAATAATTGTGCCACTTACCTATTTTTGCTGTTTCTAGGAACTTTTTATTCTGTACATAGGACAATTCTGTACAAAATATGAAGTCTACATTTTTATTACTTATTACCATAAAACAAGGTACAATGTATGTACAATATTAAAATGAAGCCATACTAAAGCCACACTAAAAAGACACTTGTAATATTACTTTTGACATTCCTGATATACAGGTGTAATTTTGGAAAACAGGGGAAGGTGTCAGACAGAACTTTATGAAGAACAACAGTCACCAAAATTCTTTAATTTTTCTTTTTATTTTGGATGTATTAGTTTTAGAATGGTTTAGTACAGGATTATAAGTAGTATATAAATATTGACAATAAACATGCTAAACCATTAGTGGTGAAAGATTTTGGAATATTGCCTAAGCAAATGTTCAGTTGCCCAAAACTTCAAAGATGACTTTATGGTGAACTTTAAGCCTTTAAAAAATACTGCAATATTTCCCTTTTTGGTGAATGTTTATCTTCAATAAAGAACAGAAATAAAATCTAGACAGGGAAAGATGTTCTTATACGTTGAGCATCACACAATCAATCAAACATTGATATACAGTTCTTTTTTTTCCTTGGGTAACATAATTCCTTTCAGCAACCTCTTGCACAAACATACTGAACACCCAAAATCAAAGGTAACTGATAATCTACCAGCTAAAGATGGAAGTTCAAACAATGGTATATCAAAATACATAGACATTGCTTTACACAATTAAAAAAGCACCCTTTTTCCCTCAAAAGGAGAAGGCATCTTTAAACTGTTTTAATATAGTTTATCCTAATGGTAAAGCATATTCTTTTTCAAGTTTTACAGGAAATATTTTCAGACACAGTGGACGTTCCACTTAAAGGTTGGGTTGGTCTTTAAATTTAGTTGTTGTAAGCCAATATTCACCACCCACAATTTTCTTCCAACAGACAACGTTAACAGTATCAGAAATTGAATGTTAAATGCAACCAACAAACAGCAGGCACTACATCTGCACAAGGTTACTACGAATGTCTGCTTTGCGCCATTTTTTTTTTAATGGATGCAGGAGACGTTTTACTTCCTTAAAAAGTAAAACAAAACTATTTTTAAAGAAGCCACATTTTTATCTCTTTTATGCATCAAGACATTAAACATTAAGTTATATCATGTTACTGCCAGAGACGAAAGAAACTAATCACCCATTTAGAATAGCAGAACACATTTCAAACAGCTTGTAAGCAGGATAAGTAAGTCAAAATACTGGCCACCCTGAGAGAAATCAAATATTGAAGACAAAGCACTATATTTGAAAAGAGATTTTCCTCCCGTGCTTTTCCATCTACAACAAAAAGCTCATTACATGCAAGTAATCTTGTGGAATATATAGCAGCATTTGAAGATATTCAGCAACTCAGATGCATTTTCAGTTCACTTGTGAGGTGTATTTGCAGCACATGTGCTCTTTACAACAACAACAAAAAATATTTTCACGGTAAAATTATGGTCACTATCTCCTCAGCTCTTAGACTCATTTCAAAAGAAGCAGAATGGAATTCAAGGATCTGTTCTTTTTCCTATTTTAATAAGCTTGTGATGTTGTCTTTCCTGAAAGGTTATGTTCATTTCTCAGATAAAAACTGATGCAACTGAAATCACGCGTAATATCTGCCACAGAATATTGAACTCCTAGAGCCCAAGAAAAATGCTGAGTATTAAAAGCTCAGATAAGGGAGAAAACAGTGAAAGATTATTTTACTGACTTGAAAAAACTGAAAATGAAGTTTTATATTCAGTCTATTCCCAGTCATAGTAAACAAATTTTTATTTTAGGAAAAATTCTTCTACCAGTTTGTATCTGGAATACTGGTGCTGTATTATACACTAAAGACTGGAAAATATGGCTTTAAATATACATAAAGTATTAGGACATGGTATATATAGACATGTATCTTTATCCTAAGTAAAGGAGAAATAAATTTACAGAATTCTTAGAAAGGAATGATGATTAAGGATTGTCATGAAAGTTACCAGGTTGTAAGCCATGTTCTGTAATACGAAAGAATAACTGTATTTTCAAAACTGCTGGTATATTACAAGAGAGCAATAATGTGGAAACAACTGTAAAGTTGAGAAATCTTAGAAAAAGTTTAATATTTAAATTTTAAATACTTTTACTTTTGAAAACACACATTTATCATTAGTACCAACTATTGGTCACTCATTTATTTAGATGGAAAGAGTTCACAAAATGCTTTTCTCAAATATGACTATGAAACCTGCATGTTATCAGCCAGCTGGTACTATGATAACACCTCCAGGAAATTGTGTCCACTTGATTATAGTCAACCCAATATTCTGCATATGGAATTAGGTAATTTACCATTGTTTGAACTACTAATCTTGAGCTGCATACTCTATTAAGTTATTGCCTACAGAACTGGGTTGAAGAAAGCTTTGACTTTGTGGTAACTGATTGGTATGGCACAAAAAAGTAAGTTCTACTGTAGAACTGAGTCCAGAAAAAAAAAACCAAACAAAAAACCCACCAAAAAACTGTTCCTCCAAAATAATATTTCACTGCAATAGTTTATTGCCCGTCATGTGATATTAATTCATCAGCTCTGCAATGTGATTCCAAGGCTTTCATGGTATAGATATCCTGAGGCAGTTCTGACTTGCGTCGCACAAGAGGACGATCTTTTTTCTGATCTTTCTGTGCCTGAAATAATAGAACAAAGTTGGCCAAAAATATTAATTAATAAACAATTACTTAAAAATACTTCTTGCACATCAGTATGTTCACTTATGGGAAACGAAATTAAAAACCTATGGGGAAAAAGTTTATAATTTCTCTTCTTTTTAACCCACCAGCTACCCAGTTCAAGTCTGGAAACCATTTTTTTTGCTAAGAGGAAAAGTTAGAAACAACTAAGAATTTCTAAGCTATTAGCCATCATGACATTACTATCACGATTATCACTTGATACGATTTTTAAAAATAAAATTATCTTCTATCTTCTCACTTATTTTTCATTTCGTATGTCTCTACATGCAAGAGAAATGATTTTAAAGTTTCTCTGTGCTTCTAATTACCTGCATGAGTCACATACCTGAAAATTCAAGGTTCTGCTGTTATTTTTATCAATGCCCTCTCAAAAAAAGACTGTATTCCTATCAAAGTACCTCTGAACTAACTACATAAGGGTGTTTTTATATAGTTCCCATGTCTGTCTCACCTACTGTAATTTGCCTGTTAATTATGTTTATTCATGTTCTTCTATAAAAAAGTCCTTAGAAAAATTCATTGGCTTTTACTTAGCCATTGATTTACAAGTATGTTCAAAAAGTTAGCAAGTTATGGTGGTCAAATTTTATTGTAGCAAAGACTATTCACTATAATCACTCACATAGTCTGGTTCAGAAAAAAATTCCTGGTCTACTTTCCTCAGTCATTCCACCACCTCTCCAGTATGAACACCCTGCTACATCGCTAACCTCTGGGATAAACCAGAGTTTTCACTGAAACTATAGATAACTTGACATAGTTCACTTCTGAAGTTTTATTTAAAAAGAAAATAAGCTGTCCTTTTGATTTGGCTTTTTTTTTTTTTTTTTTTTTTTCTCAAACCGCTAACTGTAAGACCTCTTCTTTTACCATCAATTTTCGATGGTACTTAGCAAGGGATATATAACTGTCTCTCCAGCATCCACTCAAAGACTGATGCAAGAATGCTACCTAGCTTTCCTTCTGCAATACCTTAATACATAATCAATCAATCCTTTTCCTGCCTTGTGACCCAGATTTATCCATCTCCTTGCAAGCTTTATACTTCTCACAGATTTCTGTATGTTTTTCTAATAAGAATTCCTGCTTCAAAGCAATCTATAAGCTCTGCTAGGACAGGATCTCTATCTTTGAAAAACAGCCTTATAATCCTTCTAAAAATCTCACTTCTTGCATACTTTTTTAGCAAGGAGAAGTGGGAAAGCATGCACTTGGGAGAGATAGCTAAGGAATGCTTGAACAGTTCCAACACAAGTTGCAGAATTTTATTTAGTTTACAATTTGTTAATTTTCCATTAGCACAATTTTTTAATCCCCACCCCTATCTAAAAACTGGGGAGGGGTGGCAGAAATCAAGTTAATCCATAGGAGTGCGATGCACTCGTTTTCCAGCTGGAACACTATCAAATAAGCTATATATAGCCCCAACACCATAGCTCTTGAATTCTGTGTAGAAAAGAAGGTCAGACCTCGGTAGGCTCCTTGGTTTTAGTTTGGGTTGCCATTACTGTTTGCACTGTGTGATACTGGCTGAAATCCCCAAACACTTGCAGCAGCTTGGACTGGGAACTTTTTTCTTAACTGCCCGCCCCAAATACTAGTATATAGTCATACTTCGGCTGCTCTTCTTCTGGAACTGATGTTAGAGCACTCAGAGTTGGGAGGTATTAGTTTTATTTCTCTCTGGCCAGGATGGAGAGTGAACCAAAGTCTCCTAAGTCTTGAGAAAATGGTTATGTGCTAGAAAATAGCATAGTAAGAGATGGACACCACCATCAACACAACTTTAAGATTAAGCAGTATGCTTTTCTGCCAATTATCTCGTATGTATCAAGTATCAATTATCTTGTACCTTTATCCACTAGGAACTGGTTCTAGGTTCTGGAGCTAGTGAAAGGAGGCAACTCTCCCCATTTACCTGGGCCTGGCTAAGCAACCCAAAGTTTGAAGAAAGGCAGAGGTTTAGAAACTTCAATAAACCCAGTACTCCTCACTGACCAGCTCTAACCAGCGTTCCCGTTCAGGGGAACGCTACCCTCATTCATTGCCCTGGACAGGGTGTAATTCAGCCACCAAGATTTGTGTGTAATGCACAGGGTTCCATTCCAGAGATAAGTGTTTAAAAAACAGCAATCACTGAGCATATCTTGGTGGCATTCCAGAATTTCTTTTGATTTCGACCTTCATCCAAAATGCCATAGAACAAGTAATAAATAAAATATAATCTTGCGGAATGATGACCCTGGAATTTTAAGAAAGTAATGTAGGTTAGGTTGACCATATGCTTATTTTTATCAAATTTCTTGTCTGATACATTGGTTCAAATTAACTGACTTTATCTTTGATCTCAACCAGTTTTTCCAGCTCCAGATAATTTCTCTGGTCTTAAACATTGCTGGATTTAGAGATATTCATATTATTGATATTGCTACCAGACATCTTAGTGATACTGCAGTGCTCTCTGGCACCTCTCTATCTTCCATGAGCTCCAAGTTTAAATCTCAACTTTGAATGTCAGGATGCTAGTTCCACTTAACTGAAGTTAAATTAAAAAGCACCTGAAAATTACAAAGCATTAGCTAAAGATGAAAAGACTGGAATGACCTTAAGACTCCTTGCCCTGTAGCAGGTAGTGGACTGTGACAGAGGGTAGACTGAGGAAGAAGACTCTTGAGTGGGCAAGACAAATGCACACTTTACACATTTTTTTCAAAAAATAGTAGCTTTAGCCACTAAGAAGGCTCTGAATAACAAGCAAACAAAAATGTCATTACTAGACTTTGACTATATTTTATACAAGTTTTCCTTATGAAAAAACCTAAACTGTTATATAGAGAATAGAACATGATGTGGTAGATAATAGCCATATTTTTAACTGTCTTTAAAGAATATTCATTGTTCCCACTGTGACAGAAAAAGCTATTTCCAAGTGAAAAGAAAATTAGTTTCTATAGAATAAATTTCAAAAGAGAAGACACCAGAAATATAACACTTTATTCCTGGCTGCTACAGTACCACTTAAAAGTAGCAGCTCTAATTAAGTTTATTACTCTGTGATACATGGTTACAGGGCTGAAAATACAACCCAAGTTTATGTCTATGATTAAGCCATTTAAAATACTCTAAATTATGAATTACTTTTTTTTTTCCTTTTACTCTTCATACGGCTTTACCTGACAAGCCTCTTCTTTCACTGTCTTTTTCAACATCTGCAAATCTTCAATTAAAGGCCCATCTGTTTCCATTGCAACAGGACTGTTCAGCAAACTCGTGTCACTGTACGTTGGGTACTAATAAAACGCAAAGTGTTAAAATAATCATTCGTAGTAGTAATACCTAAATATTAAGCGTGTATTTGAGCATTTGAATGGTATGATTAATCATTTGAGCTTAGCTTCAAATACCTTATGCTTCCAGGCACCAATTAATAAATTTAAAAATGGAACTCAAATTTCACTTGTAAGAAACGTCCTTTTGAAAAATACAGTCAGAATACATAAAATATGCTTTGATTATCTGAGACTGAATTTTAAAATATTCAGATTTTGCCAGTACTGAATGTCTACTATGGCACTCATTTATCTGAAACCTTATCAATACATTGTGTCATAATTTGTGAACAGTGTAGCAACTGAAACACAGTAATTTTACTTTCTGGTGTAATTTTGTGTTGCAAGAGAAAATATACTGTTAAAAGGCCAAATATGGTTAATGTACATTTAGAGTAATTTAAAACCAAAATATTACACTTTTCTGTCTTGAGGAAGTAAAACAGCCATAAAAATCTTTCAGAAATTAAAAAAAATGATCTTGTAAAAACAGCCGTGTAGTCTCTAAAGCTTACTGTACAGCAATCTCTATTTTGAATTCTATTTTAATTCAGATGAGGTGTATGTGGTCTTGAAATCAAAATTCATTTACAAATAAACACACATTTTTTCCATCCTTTTTTCCTTATAATTTAGTATCTGAGTGTACCAATAACTTAATGCAGATGAGACAAAATAGAAAAAAGTGACAGAAAAGATCTAATTAATGTAATTATAATGATCCAACATCTTAAAATGTATTTCTGTGTCATGCAGAGTCAGGAACAGCTCTGAACAACAAGAATTGTCAGTTATTAGACAAATTAAAAGTTAATAGAAATTCCAGGGGAAAAAAAAACAACCACACCTTGAAAATCCATTATAAAGAGTGCTATAAGCATTTATATCCTTATACAAATTAAGTGAAGCACTCAGCGTTCAAATTATTTTAAATTGCTTCCAATTATTAGCTCTCTTCAAGCATACTATGCAGAACATACTGTACACACATTGTGTTAACCAGTTTCAGAGAACATAAGCAGTTACAAAAAATTACTTGGGAAGAAAAGGGTAAATTTACACTGGAGAACTGTTTTTTACTGCTACAACTCAATCCTCTTATTTAGCCAGCCACGCAATAGTTCACCACTTTGTGATAGCAAATGACCGTGTATATCAAGTGCTCTTCAAGCAAGGCTTTTTTTTTGTATGGCTTATCTGATCAGAGGAATGTTTTGTCACTGAAAGTCCATTGCTGCTTGTATGAATGATTCTTTTTCAATTAAACTGACCTGTTGTCGATTGCCATTTTCTTTAACAAATTTTGAGTAGTTTACTAAATGTTCCCTAACAAATGCCACCAAAGAGAAAAAAAATTCCTCCTCCTTAGAAAAGATGACCCCATACTTTCTGTTTTAAAAGAGCACTGAGATCATAAAGTGTTCCACTTCTGTTTACAGAGTACCATTACTCCCCCTTCCAACACTTTAAACTCAGCTAGATGATGTTGGAAAGTTACAGTATAGAAAGTTTCTTGCTGCAGTATAGTAAAATTCTGGCTGCAAAGCAATTGAAACGCTTGGGGTTTTTTTGCCCGTAGCAGCAATCAGTATAATTGAGAGAAAGGGAAGTGGGCAGCATTTGCCAAGCAAATTAAATAGAGGGTGGGAACCCAAGCCAAACCATCCCCTCCTCCCATAATTTCAAAATACAATGAATAGTCTAGTCTAAAGGACCTTTGTTTCTTTATCAAAATTTCAGTTACATCAAGTAATGCCTGACAGGATGTTTTCCTTTTTAGTAAGAACCTGAGGTGCAGGTTCACCGGAAGACTGGACCAATGCAAGTATGAGAATAAATGCAGCAGACAAGAACATACAAGATTACTTTAATCCATTTGACACAGAGGAAAACTAACCAGTCATAACTCAACAGTTTACAGAACGATCTCTTTTGCAATATATTGTTTGCAAAACAGCTTTTCAAGATAAACCAATTATGGCATCTCTGTATTTTCCATAATTTTGCACAATAACTTTTCAAACCGCAATAGAGTATATCTCCTATTGTAAGAAAAGGAAAAAGTACTTCATATCATACTTTTCAGAAAACCTTTTTTTAAAAAATAATTACTTGCACAAGAGAAAGGTTACAAATTTTAAAAGTACTTTTATTGTATGTCTTTCATAATACAATTAGTGAAATTGCTTTATTTCCATGATCAGTCAGACCTGTTTTCCCCACTTACACTTAACAAAACTAAAGTATTTAAACAGGAACATGTTAATCTTTTCTAAATACCTGGGGATTTGATTTGGCTAGATTTTCTATTTTAACCCATGCTTCTTCCCGTTCCTTCGATTTTAGCTTCTCTCTGGAAAAAAAAAACAACCCACCACTTAGAAGCAAAAATGGCAAAAGCAACTTGGTGAATCTTGCATCACAACTTGTATACTTTTTAAAAACATGAATATATTCTTCTGGTAAGAATTCAACAGAATAAATTATTTAGCTATGGCTTTCAGCCTACTGCCCAAAATATCACTTACTGTTGACAGGATAATTTGCATCATATCAATATCCCATGATCACAAAGCAACATTAAAAGGGAAAAAACCCGTATTTTCTCATGAAAGCAACAAACTAGCTGATACCAGTTTATCTTTAATACTGTACATTATTAAAGGGATTAAAATTAAAACAAAGAAGTCTTGATCTACGTTGAAAATGTGTTTGTGTTTTCACTTTATAATATTTGAATTCTATATTGAAATATAAGAAACTAGTATCTGACCATAGAAAAAGGGCAGAGATACTTAGATTCTTACTGCCTGTCCAATGGCTTCAGGTAAAGTTTAAAGGAAAGAGCCCAGAGACATTTTGAATTGGACACCAATGGGGAAGCCAAGAGGGATTACACAGGATGGTTTGGTCTGGTTTGTTTTGGTGGGGGGGGGGTTTGGGTTTTTTTTTGGTTTTTTTTTTTTTTTTGGGGGGGGGGGGGGGGGTTGGTTCACACAGGATGGTTTGGTCTGGTTTGTTTTGGTGGGGTTTTTTTTGGCTTGGTTTTTTTTGGGGGGGTTGGGTTTTTTTTTTAAAATTTAAGTAGGAAAGGTTTGTTTCTTTATGTCTAATGTATACAAAATGTTAAAGTCGAGCGGTTTTCTCCTTCCTTTCTTACAGATAAATAACTTAATGTAGAGACTAGAGTGAACAGCTGTCTTTGAAAGGTGGTAGAATTTCAAAGGGCTTTGAGCTTAAAAGTGCTAAAAAAGCTGTCAGGCTTCACTGCATACAGCAGATGATTCAAATGTAAAAAAAAAGTTATATTCAAGCAATACACAATTTTCCTCCAACTCTCTATTAAATGAAGAACTCTAACCAGCCCCTTTTAAGTTCTTGTGTGGTGGTGGATTTTTTTTTGTTGTTTTCTTATTATGTCACTCAGCACCCTGCCTGCCTTAGTTCACACTCAAAATGCCGCTGCCCACCCCCCTATCCCCAAAATACAGAAGGTTGCTTTCCCATTTAAAAGGGATTCTACTTACTTGCTATGAGGCAAAACAAATTTACATAGTCTTTTTTTAAAAAGCCAATGTTCACATTTTGTTATCTATAAACACACATATTTAAAATTCATTATACTACAAGATCATTTCTACTTAAACTATATTAAGGAACTTCAAAACTTGTACAAATTCATCTACATTAAGAATTTGTACTACTTCCTGTATGCTGGTTCAAAACAGGTGTGTAATTTGAACCACTACTTGAAGGAATCCCTGTTCACTTTGAAATTAAAACTAAATTCAGATCCAGGTTATTTTCAGTACCCACTTTCTAATTATGCTCGCCAGCCTGTAAAATGAGAGCCAAGTCATTAATACTTTTGACTTCTCAATCTCCCTTTAGTATATTTAGAATATGAATATTAAAAAAAATTATATTTATAAAAATATTGTAACACTATAAAATGATAGTATTATAAAAAATAGAGGAACAGAATATAAGTGACTATGATCTGCATTTTTGGGAACAAACCAGAAAAATCTGGAATTCAGAAAAATTCCAAATCCCTGCTGTGTTCACTGGCCTATGCAAGAATATACTAAACTCAGCGGGATTCTTCTAACAAATGAAGTACAAATGCCCCTGTATTACAATCAAGTAACAACTTTATTTTGGGTAATTTTTAGAAAAACACACATATGTGCTAACACATAATGCAGTGCTGAAAAATACTGGGAAAGTTTTGGGAAGAACTAAGTGACATCATGAAAGAAAATAACACTGGGTAAACAAAGCATGCTAAAATAAACAGGATGTAAACTAAACTGTTTAGCAAATCTTTTATACTGGCCTCCACGATCAGCAGTGTCCCTCTGAAAAAAATTGATTTTTAGGAAGCTGGTGACCCTCTGTAGTATTAGGTCAAAAACTACACGAAGAGTCCTATTCTTGAGATTTTACAGTTCATATATAACAAGAAGTTTCACCAAGTTGATTTTGAGACTGCTGTACTATAATCCAATGGGCAACTTCCCACTAAAGACACAGTAGTTTTTCAGAGCTAAAGCACTCTGAACAAATTATTCAAGAACAGACAGACACACTGACATGAAAACTTACTTCAGTTTTTCTGCTTTAAATTGCTGTGTGCAGTCATCGAACAGTTTTTGGTTCATCTCCATGAAGAGTTTCAGAGCATTGTATATCAAGCCATGTATTGTCCTATAAGTAAAACTTCTGGTTGAAACTCAGAGTACTTTAAACTTTGAAATCTATTTTTTCTGGTCAACAGTAGCCAATAGCCTACATAACTGGAAAATTACATCATTTCAGAATAAGTGGAAACAAAACTAGTTAGTGGAAGTTTCAGTTTACCCTCAAAAGGGCTAATACAAGTACTAAAATTACCAAATTTGAATGCAGTTTTTTTATTCTATAGTACTACTTGTCACTTACACTTTTGATGTTTGAACTTCATTTTTAATGTGTATCAATACAGGACTAGTTTTGAAATTTAGTAGCTGACACTAACCAAACTAGGGTTACTAGAGAAAATGCAAGATGACATTAAAGATCTTGAGATAAGTACCTTACTGGCAACTGACAGATTTAGGAAAAAAAAAAAAAATAGTTAGTGATTAAAAGGAGCCTAGGAAAGACCATTCATTCTGAAAACTGTCACACAGCAACAACACTCACTTCAACACAATTATGCCAGGACTCTAGAAAAGTGTTAGAAAAGTGAAGTGGAAAGCATCAGAAAAGTTAAAGAAAAATTAATCTGCTTTATGAAGAACTTTTACAAAATAATTTACAGTTCCAGACTCTAATCTATTGCTGATCATTAAAACCAATATGCAATCAGTTATACAATTACTTCGTATCGTATGCGTGAGTTACAAGTAAGAGTGCAGCTGTACTGGGTAGCATGACTTCTACTCAGAATAAAATGAATGCATGGCCTTGAAAGCCAGACAAAACCACCAACAGCAATCCACTTTTACTATGTACAATTGCACCACTGAAACAGAATTTTATTACAGAGTACATTATTTGTTACTGTTTACACCCAGTGACAGTAACCAATCACTTTAACCTCCATTTCTTTTCCTGTGTTTAGTGGCAGATTGATTACTCATGCTTGGGCAACCCATCAGTCCTCAATTCATGGCCAGTGCTAGACTGTTGATACTTTCACTTTCCCAGCAGTTGCACAACTGCTCAAACAAAGAGGCACTTTACAATGGAACAGCCACAGAAAGGAGCTGACCAGGACTGTTTCCATGCGTAAGTACTAAGTTATTGGGGGAAAAAAAAGTGAAAACAGTCAATGGAGAAAGAAGAGAAAACAATAAATGGGAGGAAAAACGGAAAGGAAAAAAATGACCTTATCTACAACATATTCACTAGAATGCAGAAGAAAAGGAAATCAGCAAAGAGGTTAAAGATCAGAAATCAAAGTTAAGTCTTTAGAAGTATCTGAACTACGATAAATGCCAAATTTGCTTCATATTAATAAAAAATCATGGAGTAGGTGCACTAAAACACTGCTGCTTGTTTAATGAAAAAAGGAACAACTATCTCCTTCAATTCTTAGTATTTCCTACAAATTTTGACACTCCTTACCCAGCAACTTTAATGTCACAGAATAAACAGCTCAACAAATTGTTGTAACTAGCAATCAAAGATGTGAGCCACTTTTAAGCCTAAAACTAGACATAAGTGAAGTAGCAGAATTTTATTTGTACAAGTGTTTCTTACTTGTTCCAATGCGTCTTTGAATTCCGGTACAAGGATGGAAACATGATGGGTAAAATCTTTGCTGCATTATCACTAATTAAACTCATAATATATTCATTATTCCAGTAGTATAATGCTCGTTCTGCAACCTAAGATGACATGAAAAAAGAAAACACTTATTCAGAAAATCTCTTAAAGAGCAAATAATTGAAATGTTTGTCAAATACAGAATCAGAATCACTTAGGTTGGAAAAGACCCTTACATCAAGTCCAACCGTTACCCCAGCACTGTCAAGTCCATCACTAAACCATTTCCCTAAGCATTGTATCTACGTGTCTTTTAAACATTTCCATGAACAGTGATTCCAGCACTTCCCTGGATAGCCTGTGTCAGTGCTTGACCACCCTTTCAGTGAAGAAATGTTTGCTGATATTCCATCTAAATTCCCCCTGACCCAACTTCACACTGTTTCCTCTTGTTCTATTGCTTGTTACCTGGGAGAAGAAACCAAACCTCACCTGTCTACTACCTCCTTCCACGTAGTTGTAGAGAGCAATAAGGTCCCCCCTGAGCCTCCTCCTCTCCAGGCTAAACAACCCCAGTTCCTCAGCTGCTCCTCACAGGACTTGTGCTCTGGGTCTTTCACCAGCCTCGTTGCCCTTCCCTGGACACGCTCCAGCACCTCTGTGTCCCTCTTGTACGGAGGGGCTCAAAACTGAACACAGTATTCAAGGTGTGGCCTCATCAGTAAGGTAAGAAAAGTTTCAACTCTAGGTTTGGAATTTTTCTAGTGCAAATGGCAGTCATGGAGCTGACTGAAAGAGAGATGGAAAAATTTTTCTTTGATAGGGACATGATTCAAACTGTAATCTATGAATGCTGAAATTCAAGTAAAACGTTCTCCCAAAGAAAAGAGTATTTGTAGAACTCTGTTACCATCAGTGAATGGAAACATTATGTACCAAAAGAGTTCAGGTACTTCTGAGAACAGCAAGCTTTTAAGCTTTTACGTCAAGCATAACGCTGAAGTCAATCACCCAATACGGATACATGTACAGCATTCTTAAAAGAAACAATGAAGCTAACATTTGGTTCCCTAACATTTGACACAGAATCGAGGACTTTTTTTTTGTGCAACAAATACAATTCATCATGGTGAGTAATAACATATCTTTAACATTGACAAGTCTGCTTTATAAAAATCCTCGTATTAGCGTACATTCAGTAAGTACAGACCTGAAAGTGTGGACTGGACACGCATTTGGCTAGCTGTCTGAAAAGAGGCTCCATAACTTTTACAAATTCAGATGGTTCAATAACATCTAAAATTTCTTCTAGTTCATTTAAAAACATGACTTCTTTTGGACTGTGAGTCTTTGGCCAGTATTTCAGCAGTGCCATTACAACCTGTAGAGACAAAGTGAACATAATCTTCATGATAATTTGACTTTACTTTGCATTAAATTGTAACTCATTAAGAACTCTGTATTTTAAACAGAACACAAAACTCAGATTTCTTTTCCCATGTGACAGCAGTGATCAGATATGGTTCATTGTCACAGAAATAACTGCTAATAGGTCTAAAAACACTTCTTCAGAAAACAAAGTCATACACGTAAAAGACATATTCAAAAATAACAATCAGAAGACTACAGAAAATAACCCGACATCTAACTTAACATGATCAAAGTGCAAATTTGCTACTATACTATCTGCTATTTCAGTGGTCACAGCTTTCAATCTCTAATTTCTTGGAGGCATACTCCAAAGCTCAAGAAATTTTATATCATATTTATAAAAAGAAATTTGCTCTAAATACTCAAATCGACAGGTGACCAACTATTCTAAGCATGCTGCTCTTAAACAGTGAGTTTATTTAATTGACTATATTACTATTTTCACAGCCTTAACTTTATTCATGATTATTAAATCGTTTACCTAGCTTGCTGAAGCAGTTTTTGCCTAGCAAACCACGAATGCTCGAAAGATGGGGGGGCAGAAGTGGGGTTGGGATCCATGAAAATCTCATCTACTGACTATATAACGTTGAAGAATTTAACACTGAAAAGTGATACTAGTCTAGCAGTTAAATATATCCAGACATTATATTTATTAGTGGAGTTACCAATTATATCATAATTTATTCAAGAATCTTCAAAAATGCACAATGTTATATTGAAGGAGTAACAATTCTTGTGCTGTTAGCAATTCTGATTTAAGGAAAATGTGAGTAGACACAAATGTTTTTGTTATGAAAGGATGATGATTTTTTCCCCAAAGATGTCAGTTTTAAAACCACAGTGTAAGATTTTTTTAAAAAAAAACATAAAAACTGTTTTCCATCTGTGGCAATTTGGTGCCAAACAGTATTCAAATAGGAAGACATTTTCCTTCATGACATTTAAAACATGTTAAATACTTAAAAATTACTACCATAGCATTCAATCTTAAATTTAGGTATTTTTGATGAGAAATGAATACAACCTTGAACATATAAATTTATAAATGCTTTTTTTCATCATTAAAGATGAAAAAGCCACATAAAAACCAAAAATATGACAGCGTCCGTCTAATCTTAGATGAAGGACTGGAGAAAAAACAAAACAAAAAACCAATGACAAAACAGTACAGACTCCCTGAAAACACTCTTTTAAGATAAAGTTTGTATTTGTCTTTTTGTGTAGTTTAAAAGTTACAACAGACCACTAGGCCTTTCTCTCAGAGAATAATTTTTCTCTCTCATATATGAAAAAAAGCAGTCTTTTTGTTTTCTATAAAAATGTCCCCCATTTCAGAAGTCCAGCTTTTTATCTTTAAAAAGTATATGCAATATTTAATACTGCATGTTGACAAGACAATGCAGTAAGAAATCAGTGCATCTTTCATGTATGTATTATTTAATCATGAAAGACGACACTGTGTCCTCAATGAAGCCTTGGGAAATTTACGCAGATTTTTTTAATAAGATGTCAGAAAGTCTCATATGACAATTATAAGGGGAAACAAAGCATTTTATTTTGCAATGACCAGAATTTTTGAAGGGGAACATAGTACTTCAGTGATGCATGTGCTAAGTTTTTAAAGAATGCTGTAATCATGTACTAATTTGGGATCAAAAAGGGAAGCAGAGCTGGATGCATATTAGTTCAGATTTGTACTAGGAAATATGTGACATCCTAGCTGATGTCTGAAAGAAAGCTAAGATTTCAAGATCTCATATAGCACAAATGACAGAATGTCTGAGATTTGATATTTTAACAAGTATTAAAAGCTCCAAGTAGAAGAGAGTTCTTGCTCAGCTGCGTACTTATTTTCTTTCCATTTCCAAGAATTCCAGTTTCCATTTTACAACACAGTTATAATCTAATAATGTGCACTTTTGTTAGTAGCAATTTACTTAGTGATTAAACATATTAGTTCTTACCTGCTTAATATTGGGTGTAATGAGGCAAACCGCTATATACTACCAAGGATAATTAAAAGCATTCATCTGTACAATTATGTGCAGCCAGACCAAGGTCTGGTTTTGTCTATGGTCCAAACTTGGTAGACAAGAACAGGATCTGACTCAAAAGCCTTGCATCAGTAGGTAGCTCTGTCTGCCAGAAATCTGTGTTCCATCATAAGATCAGTCTCTGAACAGAGCACAGTTCAGGCAAGCTAATTTCTGACTAAACTGCTTCTGGATCAACCATCTCATATCCAGTCAGGCAGAACAAAATAAACAGAATAAACTCTGGTCTGTCTGTAGGAGGTATATTCTTAACGTTTTAATTAATTTTAGACGTTCCAAAAACTCTTGGAAAAACTGAATTTGATACATCAAAATGGTTAAACATTTGACTCTTCCTAACAATTATATATAAATACTTTGTTCCCAAAACCTCCTTAAACAGTCTACAGATGAGAGGGATATTAATATTCCAAAACACATAATAATAACACAATAAACTTACTGGTTCTGTAAGCGTGCTGTCCTTTTCTAAAAACTGAACTACACAGTATGCCAGCTACAGTAAAAGAAAAAGATTTTTATTAATGCTCACTGTGAAACTGAACACACTTTGAAATCACTAGCACAAGTGGAGAACATTACTTAATTCAAATAAAAACACAACAGGTTTTCTGTGATTATACAAAAATTATATGGCAGACAATTTAAAACAACAAAAGGGTAAATATGCTTTACCAATTTTTTCCAACCTTTGCAAGTCTGTCCCCACCTTTTTCTGGGTTATAATATAGACAAACACATAATTTGATGTTTTATTTTTAGACCTAGTACTTTGCATTTCAGCATACTTCATCTTTTCAGATACAGAATTAAAAATAATTTTAACATCATTATAAACAAATCATTTTAACATCATATAAACAAAAAATAAACATTAACATTTTGGTGTCCCATGCTGATTTAATAGGTTATGAAACAGAAAATACTTAAGTTAGTTATAAATGCATCCAACAGTTTTAAGTCTTAGGATTTTCTATATATGAGAACTCATGATACCTAAGCGTATCCGTGCAAAGCTGACGCAAGCCGAGGCTGAATTACAGTATTTACCATTTCTGAGAATGAGACAGTCTGTCTAAAACATGAACTATTACATCCCCTCCACTCGACAGGCCCATAGTCCTAAAGCGGGAGGATCACTGCACACCTCATGACCTGTTTAACTATTTTTCCGATGTCTCTCCGTTTAGGGAAGTTCAGCTGATGAGCCCAATTCCTCTCTTGTTTTTGATGATTGCTACCAAAAACGTCCCTAGGTAATCTGAGGAATGTACACAGACTTACACCTAGTGTTCTTCACTGTTCTAAAGCAAATTTGAATTGAATATAGAAACTAGCTTTCTTCATGTATATCTAGATTTGGCAGCAAATCCTTCTGAATATCTGCCACTGCTTCAATCTGAATTGTTGTGGTTTTACTCTGCTGTTTCACACACTAAGTTCACTTGAAGTGCTTTCCTATTTTATTCAGCAGGACATGAGAGGCATCCCTATGTCACTATCTTCTTTTTACTGATAGTAATGAGGAATGTAAATCACCTAAAGGTTTTAGAGAATTAGTTTGTGAATTAAGGAAATAGAGCAACCTGTCTCAGGTAGGTAGGAAGAAAAGGTGGCAATCACAGATGTCTGCACTAATTGAGATTATAAGAAAGGTCTGATTAGCCACAATCTGATTATGTTTATAACATTAGAAAAAAAAATAATCTTCTGAAATGGGAGCAACTCTAGCCTACAGCTTCAACAGGAACTGTTATGAGTCCCAGCAGGCAAGATCCAAATCAAATGCTTATAAGCATCTGTCCTCATTTCAGGTGGGATAGAGCTGATATTCTTCCTAGTAGCTGGTACAGTGGTAGAGAACTGTAATTATACAAATGGTGCTCTCAACACAAGTTGTTATTATTTGAAGAAATGCTACTGAAAACTTGGGAGTACTTGAACTTACGTAGAAAAATTTACAAATTAAAAAGCAAAGCTGTGTAACAACCTCAGAGAAAATTTCAGCACATCACAATAATACTGTATTTTCTCCCATATTGCATTATTTCCCACTCCTCTAGGAATTCTGAATGCAACTAAAGTCAGCAGAGAAAAGATACAGCTGGTTTAAAAGTACCATACTCTAAAAAAGATCTACTGAATTGAATAATGATGTCCTACTAAATGCTCAATTCCTTTCAAAACATCAACAGTTTTAAGAAACTGAATTCAGCTGATATTCTCCATGTAGTTTAGAAAAACTGTTTATAGACAACATTCATTAAGACCATAATTTTCTGCAATTTTTGTGTATCTAAACATTACAAACAAGAACAAGATAAACAAAAAATGCTTTGTGCGGATAAATATCATGAAGTCTCACATTAAAAAACTACTTCACGTGTTTCATCTATAAACAATACAGAGTGCTTTAAAAAATATTTATTTATGCACACACACATTTATTTTCAAATTATTTTCCCCCCCTCAACAAATGAAGCATTACAGGCACATATATTAAGCAGTTTCCCCAATGTCAGTTAGCAGGGGAAATGAAGCTTATAACAGAACCCACATCGGAACAACCAGAGTCCCTCTGACCTCTCAAGACAAACTTCCTTTAACACTAGTATGAAAAGTACCAAACAAAACCTACCTGTGGATGGTAGACACTGAGTGATTTCACTTTGTGCAATGGTAACAAAACCTTCAATAGGAATATTTTGTGCTCTTCTTTTAATGGTAAGGCAAATCCATTAATTATGCTGCCATGGAAAGATTTAAAAAGAAAAAGCCGTAATTATACAAAATCTGCACAACTGTATAGGATATACCAAAATCTTTATTTTCAGCACTGTTTTTTTCCCCGATCTCCTGGAGAACATGATTCAACACAAAAATTTACAAATTAAGGATGCACCAGAGACTATTTAATTTTTGATCCAGTTCTCTAAAGATTAAAAATTAACAAAATAGTCAAATCAACCTCGGCCCATCCCTCACCCAAGTCTTTCGCTGGTCCTAACTTTTTCTTTCAAGCAACATATATGACTATACCGACACTTCGGATTCCATTCACTATGAACTATTCACTGTCCTCAGAGCTTTTAATACATGCTTCTCCCAGTTTTTTCATGGTATTAAAGAATGAACCAGAGACTGGATGTGGAAGAGAGAAATCCAGCACCGCAGACAAGTGAAAACATGCCTTTTACTACAACGTTACTATTTCTGCAAGACCCTAGCATGTAACAAAACAGCACTCCAGCACATGACATCCCAGTTACAGGTGAGTGCACGTGTGGCTCAGTACTGGGTCGACGGCACCTTTACCTAAGAACACACTACTAGAACAGCAGTTTGCGTTCCCTCACTTTGCTAGCATTAACATCAGTTAAAACTTCCAGAATCCAACTGCCTACTTACTATTTTAAATCCTGTTTTATTTATTCTAATGTTTTTCTCTTCACCCACAAGAACAGAAGGTATCCAGGCAAAAGGAACCTAACAAACCTACCTTAAAAAACCCCATACACATTAAAAAGTTCAAAGTTTCATACATTTCAGAGCTCAGAAATCAGATGATGACCCAGAATTTAAGCTTACTAAATAACACTTGTTCACCCTTGCTAAAATATGCTTAAAATAATTTCTATTAGTAATGACTGTAGAAGTATTTTGAGGATATGAGGCTATTCCTCGTTAAGTCTTTCGGTGCATAATATCAAACCCCCATTTCTACATTAACATTTCTATAGCATTCTTTCCACAACTTCCACATGCTCAACAAATATCTTTTAATTTCATTTAAAAAACCCAAAAAGTTTCTCCAAGATGTTTTAAGGGTTAAGCACAAAAAGGAGCAGAATTATAGGGCAAGTTTGGCCTTGATTGAGTGGGAAAAAATTCTGCAAACCTGTCAGATGTTTGTCAGAAAAAAAACGTAACCTCATTAATAGTTCCTACTGTTAAGTGTTCATATGTACAGTGCTGTACAGCATTTAGAAAAGGAAAAGAATGAAATCCAGTACTTTAGCAGGAAATTCCATTCCTCTTTACTTCTGACAAGTCAAAATCCAGGAACCCAACTGAAAACTGTTACTCCTAAGAAGCTCTGTGTCAACAGCATGCTGTGTGAAACTCCTTAATGGACTGGAAGAACAACCAATACAGAACAGTTACGGTTTGGAAGCCTCATTTAGCTACTCGAAATTTTGATTTGGAAGCCTGAGGGGAAAAAAACCCCAAACTAATCTTTTATATTTGTACACTTAAAGCTAATCTAAGAAAACCAAGAATGAAAGAGCCGGTGACTTTAAGTAACAGTTTTGTAGATTTAGCTTGGTATTCTAGTATCTAAGCTTTATGCAGTCTTCAGTATATCTTGATGAGTATCACTTGATTAGAGTATGTTGAAGTAATAATGGATATGTAACTCCTTTCATAATTGAACATTTCATTGAAAATTAAAGAACTGTTCTGGACAGACACGTAGATCTAGAAAATTTTAAAACATTTTTCCGATTTCAACACTATTCCGGGCTGAATTAGGAACAGTGTTGTCAGTAGGTTGAGGGAGGCGATGCTTCACCTCTGCTCAGCCCTGGTGAGACACATGTGGAGTGCTGGGTCCAGTTCTGGGTTCCCCAGGACAAGAAGGATGTGGACACACTGGAGGGAGTCCAGCAAAGTGCCAGGAAGATAAAGAAAGGGCTGGAGCATCTGACATACAAAAAAAGGCTGAGAAAGCTGTTTAGCCTGGAGAAGGTTCAGGGGGATCTTACCCATGTGGACAAACACCTGAAGAGCTGGCATGAAGAAGAGAGTCAGACTCTTCTCAGTGGTGCCCAGTCAAAGGGCAAGAAGCAACGGGCACAAATTGCAACACAGGAAACTTCATTCAAACATAAGAAAAAAAACCCTTCTATTGTGAGTGTGGTCAAATGTGGAAACTCGTTGCCCAGAGACATTGTGGGGTCTCCATCCTTGGAGATATCCAAAGCCTGACCACAGACAAGCCTAAGCAACCTGCTCTCACTGACCTGGTATTTTTACGTGCAAAGATATGGAAACACCATAAAGTAAACCTAACTTAGCTTTTAAAGTGTATTAATGTATAAAAATCCCAAAGCTTGCACATGGATTAGAGAAATCAGAATATAAAAAGACTACTCTAGTTTTAATGAGGCTACCAGCTTTAAATTGTAAAATTTTAGTTTCAAAGGCTTTCAGATGCATCACTGAAGTTTGCAAAATAATGGGATTAACAAAAGGTTTCTGAAGTTTCATAACTTGTGCTTCCTTTCTTTATACTTGCTATGCATTTCGTGATGTTAGAAGAATTTTTTAATAAACTTAAAACTTCAACTCATGTTATCTGTACTTACTTTTTAACTGATATGAAATACGAGAACCCTAAGCTAGAAAATAAGACTTTAAAAATAAGAATTAAAAAATTGGCACATCCCAAAATCCTGCCACAAGGTTCAAGTTTTCACTGTGTTTCTGCAATCTTAAACAAAACTTATTCTCTTCATTACAGCTTTGACATGACACGGAGTTATTTTAATCACGTCTCAAAGCAATCTGTAATCCCCAACTAAATTTTTTTAAGTGTACTCTGAAGACTAAGCAAGTTTAATTAAACAAAACCTATAGCTTACCTTCCCAGTATTTCCAGTAATTCTGCTATGCCATTGTGATGTTCTGTTTCATAAATAAACCTAAATAAAAAGTGTTACTCAGTTACTGCTGAAGAGAGGTACAAATCTAACACCAAGATCCCCATATAACATTACAGGTAGCCTTGACCTCCCAGGTTTTGGTCACTCAGTAAAAAAACCACAATACATAGTGGAAAAGAAATGTTGTAGAAACATAAATCAATAGCACATCAAGTTGCTTTCAACCTTCATGCTCGCTCTTTCCTCCCACAGTTAACAAAGCAGCATGCACTCGAGCTTTTTCCAATACTTATATTCCATGTCATTTTAATAATGCAAAGCTGAATAGAGCAAACAACACTTTAAATATTAAAATAATGCAAGAGCATCTGGCATAATTAAATGTCATGACTAAACCTTCTACAGCACATGCAAGCACAAGGTGTTCAGTTACTACTCATGGATCGAAAAATCTCTTTGGCATTACAGACTTCTGTGCATACAAAAGGCTCTGTAATAAACAGAGGAAGACAAATTTTCCTGAATTTTCTTTTGATAGAGCAATTTAATTTACTAGGCAATCACCTTTCCACCCTTCTTCCTAATTGCCTGAGTGTAAAGTTATTGAGAACATTCTTATGCAAAACTTCAGGTATTTTATGAATAGTTATAAAAATTGACACTTAGGAGAAAATAATTCCACCCATTAAAAAAATATTTTTTATTCAAAATTCTGTCAGGGGCAGACATATAAACAGCTACTTTTAATCCAGAATATTTGATGTGACTTTTTTTTTTCTCCTTTAAAGACCCTTTCCATATATTTCAGGACAATTCCAAGTAAAACTAAAGACAATGATAGAAAAAGCTTTGGACTGAATTAACAGAAACATAAAGATTTGATAATTCAAAAAATATATATTTTACATTAGGAAAAGTAAGATTAATGCACTATTAGGACAGAATTAATGCAATTCTGGTCAGCAACTAAAGACAAAACCACAAATTTATTAGGTAAGCACAGTAACAAAGTGATGACTTGCAAGTAAAAGTATAAGAAAAGGAAGTATTTTGAAAAATTCTACACATACTTTAAGAGCTTATAATGCACAATCCACTAATTCAAGACAGAAGTTGAAACAACTTTCCTCCCTGGTGCTCAGTATTGCAGGAACACTAAAAATTTCACATCAAAATGTAAACTAAACTGTTAGCTCCTAAATATTATACAGCTAAGTCGGTTTTCTGATTAATTTTCTTCCCCCTACAACTTGGTAGAGAAAGGTAGCCTCTACAGTCCAAATCATATAATGCCCCATATACATTTCTTAGTTTTTCAAAAGCACTGCACCAGAACAAAAGTGCAAAAAGTGGCAAATAAAAACACTGTTCAGAAGTGCATTACAATACACTGTGATGTTGTTGTTATCCGTTTCAGGTAGTTTACAAAATTATGCATTTTGGAATTAATCAATCTATGCATGGGGAAAACAAATTACAACTTTGTTTGAAAGATAGACCTGTATTTTTCCTACGTCAAGAGCAAGCTGTCTGTAAGGCAGTGAAGGCTTACATATTTTTTTAAAGTAGCCCCTCTGTATCTCTTCTAAAGGCTTACTCATTAGCACAGACAAGGAAGATAAGCTCCCTCTACAGCTGGTACTGCTGGGTGCCATTCATGAGATGGCACAGAGTACGTGGCAGTGTTTTCCTACTTTCTTAAAGGGGTAGCATCATACATCAATTCTAGGATGAAAACCACAGTGGTAGAGAAAAAGGGAAGCACGATGGAAGGAGTGTAAAATTGATACAAAACATAATTATTTGTAGAAAAGAGAAGCATACCAAAACTAAAATACTGAAGAAAAAAAAAAAAGGCACCATAATCTTGCATTCACCTTTGACATAATAGCAGTAAAAAAACACTTCAAGACCTTTGGTAATATGATGGATTAATTTCTCATCTTAGTTCTGTATCAGGGAAAATACCATAGTACATTCTATTGTAGTTAAAAGAATATTTCATGAGCTTTAAATCTCAGTTCTGAGGAAAGGAAGGAAATACCTTCCTTCAAGCAAATTCCAGATCTCTCAGTCATTTGATTTGAGCCCAACTTCTGCATCATGAAGAACTACATTTTAAGTCATGCTGTAATACCAATAGTACTATTCAGTAAGAAAAAAGGCCTCACAAAGATACCAAACCACTCACTGAATCACATACTAACTCAAATTTCAGTTGCCTATTTATGCTGTGTGCAAGACTACCCTAATTTAAATTTCACAGACAGGTATTAAATATTGTTAGATGTGGCAACATTTGGTATAAGTTTATGAAGAATTAAAAAAATTACTAGCAGTCTCTTGGAGTATTTTTAGTTGTATACCTGATCACATGCACCATACCTATAAAATATATTATTGATTTGTTTCCGGATGTAAGCTCTTAGGCCCAAGAATTTCCCATATATTCTGTGAAGAGTTGTTTTAAGAAAGTCTCTTTCACGAGGATCTTCACTGTCAAAGAGCTCTAAAAGCTGCAAAGAGGGAAAAGATGAGATGTACTTTACTTGAATCTCATGCACAGTAAAAATAATTTAGAGCTTTAAGTCAAAAATTCTGTTTTACCTCACCTGTAATACAAACTTCTGATCAATGTATTTCTTGGCTATATTAGGTTGAAAATCTGGAGATTCTAAAAACCTTAAGAAAAATTCATAAACAAGCTGAAAAAAAAACACAACAAAAAATAGTATTAGTCTTTTAAACAAGGAACCATTTTATCAGCAGCACATTACCAAAAGTACCAATTAGTTGCTCAGAACCGCACTATGTTTTTATTTATATACCGCACAGTAAAAGCTTTGCTCTTGCTCTCTTGACAAAGTACAATAACTTAAGGTTCTTTAAACCACACCGAAATTCTGCTGAGCTCCATCACTAGATTTTACTCAAATGACATACAGTAATCTAATATTCATCATGCCCAGAAGTACGTGTTTTGAAAATTCTCTGTTCTCTGTCATGGTACCTGTGAAAGCTAGGGCTGTGCCCGAGTCACCTCAAAGCATTCACAGTGACAAATGGAAGCACATTTAAAATTGCAGCAGTTACACCTGTATTGCAAGGAACAATGAGCCTTTAACTTCTACGAAACCGAATTTTTAAAAGAAGTGTTATCAGTTTGAATTCAATAAATGTATTTAAAATACAGTAGAGAAATGTACTTGACTTGAGATAAATACATAACCTAAACAATTTTGAGTCAATGAACAAAGACTTCAGTGTCAAAATTCTGTTAGACTATGATGTCCTAGCCTTCATTAAATACCTGTAGGTGAGGCCATGCAGCTTCTAAGGTTGGTTCATCTTCCTCTGGATCAAATTCTGCTCCCGTTGGATTGGAAGATGGTGGTAATGTTCGAAACATATTAACTGCAAACTGAAATCACATGTGCCTTTAAGAACTCTGAAACAAGTCCATGATCAAAAAAAGACTTCAAAGATGGTTTTGACTGTGAATTCTTTACATGAACTATTTTAATATTTGCAAAAATACAAGCTATATAACGCAGCATTTTAAACCATGTGGTACATCCATTCCTCTTTAAAGATTTCTAACTTGGAGAACACTTTTCCATGCAGTACTCTTTAAAGCACAAACCTACTGTCAGGACATGTTCTATGAGGATATTGGTCCAATGTCTTTACACATACATTTTAAAAGCCCAAGCAAATGTATATGAAATGTTTACACAAACATTTTTTATATATACACTTTACAAGGCCCTGCAACAACCTGCAAAAGTGGAAATCAGACGCAGAGATGTAAAACAAAGATTACCCACAGCTGTTCTTCTCTGTAAAACGTTACAGTTCCGTTTCACACCATGGGTATACACACTTCAAAACGCTTCAAAACCAGATTCCTCCCCTGCTGCCCTCAGTGGTGTTTCTCTTAAACCATGTCCATCTACCTGACTTCACAGGAGCATTGAAGGGGGGAGAAGTGCACATCCTAATGTTTTAATCTTTCACTTCACCTGAATTCGCAACTCCCTGAAGATTGTTTAGCATCCTCATAAAAGTGGAGCAGACTACAAAGATTAATTGCTTTTCAAGCTGTTGCTATATAGACAGATAAGTTATTTTTGCGTTTCCAAGTGCTTATCTAGATGCACATTAATACTATGTATGAACCAAAGACTACTCTTCACAAACCCCTTTAATGTGAGGAGAGTTTCGAAGTCCCTAACAAAGAAAAAAACCACGACTTGTGCCAGGGACAGAAACCTTTTGTATGAGGTCCTGTTCTAGGCAAAACCGCCTCATCACGAAATGCACGCAGCTTTTTTTTTTTAAAAAATAAAATCAGAAATAATGACATTTATATCAATTTACACAATGAATATAATCACAAATGCAAAGTAAAAAGTTGGCCAAAAAAAGACAACCTTAATAATTTTTTGGGATAAATTTAGCACACATTCTCAAGAGTAATCTTACCTAAAATGGTGCAAAGATCTAAAAAGTATGCAGTATCCTAAATTTTCCACCTGTTATGACAGCTAGCAAATCCAGCTGGCTTTTTATGTAAGAAAGGAACAGCTAGCTAGTGATTCAAACTGTTGTTCTCAAACCCTGAGGAGTTAACGATCAAAACTTTACAGAGCAAGTTGGAGGGATGTTTCTGTGCACACCAGTAAGAAAATCTGAGAAAGCCTTTATCTGTATACGCGATACAGCTACGGCTGTCAGTACTGAAGAGAGACCAATTCCTCAATTCCACTTGTAATCTTGAGTATTACATAAACAGACATTGGTAGGAGACAACCAAATTGCTAAGTAGAAAACCATAATCTATTTAGCCACGTAAGTGCACCCAATAGAGACTTTCTTGTTCTATTTTGTTGCTTACTCATTATCAAACCAGTACCAAGCAGCTTTAACTTATTTTTGTACAGAATAAGACCAAAACCAAACAAAAAGAATCAATTCAAATTAGTATATGGTCCCAAACTGCCTCCACTACTTCAAAATGATCCTTTGAGAAAAATGCCTCGGTCTCTCAGCATCTTGAATGCATTGCAGTAATGACGAGAAGACTGCCAAAATAAAACCACAGCAGTGTACTGTCCTAACCCTTCATAACGACCGTGAGTATATTAGGCTTCAAAAAGGAATTTTCTTCGAGTCTATTCCTTCCTAGAATACTAAAGTAAATTCTGCTTTCAAATACACATATTATATTGTGCTTTATAAGAATACTAAGATATCTTAAAGTAAATTTTGGTAAATGTTTGCTCACAATGAGAATGATGCCTATGCTGAATGGAGAGCTACATCCTGAACAAAACTGACTTATCAAATCAGCTGCAGCTGCCTGCATGCAGCTTCAGTGTAAGAAATACATACATTCATTCCATCCTAAATATGTACCACAAGTACCAAGAGTTAATGTATACACTGTTATTGATGCTTTATTGCTGTAACAGATTGGAGGCATCTTTTTGCAAGTATTTAGGGGAAAAAACCGAGAACACATTTCCTAAGTCTGGCAAAGTAAGAGACTACAGGGCAGAGCAGCTGATTTGCCAAGAAAAAGAAAATTCTTTGCAAAAGGCTACACCACTAGGAGCAGGAGAAACATTTACAGAGCCTTTTTAAGAAAGCCAATACTTGGCTCAACAAACATGCCAGTACAGGGCATCTCCAGGACCAGCTAGGTAAAAAAAGAAAAGAAAAGAAAAAAAGATTACTCCACCAGAATCTGCACTGAACTGAATGTCCTATTTGAGGACGCAAAAGAACATTTTACTTATTTCAACAGCTGGAAATTACTACTTTCAACAAGTGTACCATAAACCCTATAAGTTTGCATTTACTTATACTGTAGCTATTCAGAATGCGAGGTCTACTCCAATATCACATTTAAAATCTATTCTTTATGCCACAATTTCAGTCTTTATTGTGTTCAAATTCCATCATGTGCCATACATATTTTTATTCTTTTCTCATGTTTTACTGAGGCTTTTTTTCACCCGTTTAGTTCATTTGGGTTTGGGATTTTTTTTTGGTTGGTTTTGGTTTTGTATGTTTTTTTTTAATAGCATCAAAGCTTTCTTGTTGATCATATGAAGATTACTCAAAAGCTCTGAAAGATTGTCTTGGTTTAAAGCTACTTTGTGGAGGAATGCATTCCACCATCTTTGGTGGGATTCTGGGAAAAGCAACACAATGCCATGTTCCCCTCTTCACATACTGATGTTTTCTCATTAACACCTCCACTCACAATTTAAAATACTGCTGTGAATTACCTATTAACTGGCAAGGCTAAGCAACATATGTATGTGCGGTCCTGCCATCTCACATCTGACAGATGGCAGAGCGGACAGTGGGAGGCAGTATCAAACTGCATCAGACAAAACTGCAAGACTTACATCATATTCCCATGAAGGAAAAGTCATCCTGATGCTCTATTTTTCTTTATAATACTCCTTCATTTCAGCAACTGAGACGTAGGACTGATCCAGACCAAGACCGACATATCAGAGTAATCACTATTTCAGAGAATTAGAAGTAAAGCTGAGATATCTTTATGTTCCCCTTTTTAAAAACAACTGACATGGAGCTACTAACCACCTCCAACCTTTGTTTACAAAAATACTGTGAAAATTTACAATGATCAGTCGTCTTCCAAGAAAAGAAACCCAGGAAGACTAGGCTTAAGCTAGAGTTGTTAAGCAAATGGAAGAACAATCAACTTTTTATACGTGAAAAAGTCTCAGGGTCTCACTACAAAGAAGAAAAGCCAGGTCATGTAAGGCGTTAGGTACAATGTTTTATAATTTTTATTTTGAGAATATTAGATGGAAAGAGTTAAACCCCAAAATCAGAATAACTTGTTCCAATTAGCAATGGAACCAATGAAACCCGATTTGATCTGTTTTGCGTTTCATATCCTTGACCAACATAAAAACCTGCTCAAATCAAGCTTCTCTTTCAGTGAAGGCACGAACTTTACAATCTCAAGTCACCGAGATTCAGGAAAATTTACAATGAATTAATACCAGTGAGACCTTCACCCTTCTGTCCAATGGCTAATCTTTTTCCTAGCTTCTCAGCCTTTTGACCAAACAGAACAAAACAATCTGCAAAGCCTAATTTCCTCTAAGGCCCATTTCCCACAGAAGTACTAAATAAACACAGCGTAACTTACACACCTCCCCTCAGCTCTTCCTGCCCCGCAACAAAACCCAAGCCCCCTCAATTTATGAAATTTGAGCCTTTACGAGAACTGGGCTAGTGTGCCGAAATTCTCCCTCTGCTATCAGCACTAACAATAGTTGACTCCAAAGGACATAACTTAGGAGGATGGGGAAAAAAGGGAAGTCAATCAACCTGCATTTTTATCGCTTCACAGGTGTGTTTGCTGTATAGTTTTGCACCCTATTTTTCTAGTGGCCCATTTTGTATAACACCGGAGAACACTTTCAAGCAAGTAAGCATCAGAGATACCATTACACATTTTCTCCTCCATTCTGGTGAGCAGCCTGAGTGAAGTAAGAACAGCTCTGAGTGACAGGCTATATAATCCAGAAGTCTGTGCCTTCAATATTCATGTGAATAAAGCCATCCTAATAGCTAAATAAAGCCACAAGTACTACACTTCTATTCACAGTAACGTTCTCTTACTCTAGGCCAAAGATCAGACTTAAACAACAAAGAGAAAGATCCACATCTGCAAATCCCACAAAAAAAAATTTCAACCTCCAATGGGTATAACTGAGGATGTAATTTAATTTTCATAATGCATGAAAAGTTGCAGTGAAAACGGCTTCAGTTGCTGAATAGAATAGAACTGTTCCTATAAATTATCAATTTTTAAAACTAGTATTAGCCTATGCTCTTCACAAAAATGTTAAGTTACCGTTCACAAGTACTTCATCATCACCACCACCACTAAGGAAATTATTCTGGGAGCTACAGAAATAAGCGAGCCATATTTATACATGCTTTTGGTCTCCTCCTTTCTCAGAACACTACAACCCTGGACCTCCACATTCAGTACTGCCCTAGCCTCCTCAGTCGTCCCCCCCCAACACCCTCTGGCTGCCTAGCTGGGGAAGTGAGTATTTGCATTAATGTTCACTTTCACAGTCCCTCTTAAAAGAGACACAATCCAGATATTGCCCATCCTTCCCTGAGGTAGAAAGCAGCATTAATCTGGGTCTGTATTCTACATAGCTAGCAATTCTCACAAAGTTCTACAAAACAAACATCCTAACTGTCTGTGCTTCTGACAAACTAGTGCACAACAGAACATTCTCACAAATCTGTTTTCATCAAAAGCCAAGCTTAAAAAAAAAAAAAAAAAGATGCATGTATTGTATTCTAAATAAGAATCTAACAGATTTTTTTAACAAAACCCCCCTAAATTTATCATCTACAAGATCTGCTCGGATATCTGACTACATATCATAGTTTTGAGAAGAGGCAAACTCCTGCTCTAAAGCTAATCAATACAACCTTACTATACTGTACCTGAGAAATGGAACTTGTTATTCAAGTGTTTAATAACAACATTTCCTTTCCCACCACATCTTTGCTTAGAAATGTAAAAAGAACTTGAAGAACATGTCAGTTGGCTCTTTGAAGAAGAAAGGGAAGAAACTCTTGCATCCATTCTGGAGAACAATATTAAATCCATTTTAGAAATTTAATTTCTCTCCTATCTTTTGAAAATGACACCTTATGCTTAACATTAAATAATTGAACTAAGCCACTACATGAATATATAGCTTAAAGACAAGACCTTACTATATATTAGCCCAGGACCCTTGAAGCAAAACAGAGAAGGGTGAAGGTAGGGTGGATGGACAAGACAGAAGCACTAAAACGATAAAGAATAAAGAAGAACAAGGTGGTAAAGTAGATGCTTCTCTTGTCAGAGAGACAATTTATTATTATTAAAGACATAACTTCTGAAATTCATTGCCCTAAATAATATGGTAACAAACTGAAACAAAGATTAGAGACACATACATACACATAGATATGCATGTATATATATACTCATAAATAAATAACCTTCAAATTAAGATGAACAGAATGGCACCATAAAGTCCTAATTCCTATGCCAACTACCAACTCCACAAACTTTCCAGTCCAAGAACCACTCTCAAATCTAAATATTTCTTGATCACTCTCATAGTTTTATTGAAATCACTATTCCTTATTAATATAATTCAGTGGTAGTAGCAGCACACAACATATGAACATCTCTTGGAAAAAACTTAAATTACAAAGGCATTAGATTTATCTTCCTTAAAATCCACACAATCAACTCAAATCTACTGCTAGAACTTAGCAGAAATACACCTCAATCTACACATACATGCCTGCATGAAAGAAGCTGAAAATACTACTGCAGGAGAAATACAGTAGTTTCAGAAGCGAAGACCAAAAGAAAATTGTTCTATAAAAGCAGCCTAAAAAAGGTGCTAACTGAATTTAACCTCAAAATACTAGTTGAGGTGCTTTTACTGACACTGTCTATTGCAGTGCTGTGCAAGTCCTGTGCAAGGAAACTGTGTGTGCTCTTTCGAAACTTGCACATAAAAAGCACTTCAAACTCACTGAAAGAATTATCAAACAGATGCTTTGTGCTCCCGGCAACACTGGCTATTAATATAGCAGCCAAATTCTGCACCAAGATTTATTAAACTGACTGAAGTGCAGACTTTATCACCACCAGTTGCATCTGAAAGCAAAGAAAATATATATTCACTTCAGCCAAATGTATTCTGGCCATAACTGTTTGATGAAGGAAGATAACACAGGCACATAAGGCAAAAATTATGAAATTATGGGCAATTAAGCCTTCTTACATGGAGCAAACAATAATGTCTGACATAGATGTTCAAGAAATCACCATGAACTCCATTTTGCCTAAATAACATCTCAGCAAGCTTATTCTCTTTTATAAGCTACCTTTCATCACTGTCAAGTATCCCAAAACAAAGTAATCAATTAGCAAAACACAGACATAAATAAACTCTCAAGACATGGGAAAAGCCATGATCCCACATCTCCTCATTAACCACCCTCAATGCTTCGCGTACATCTTTGACTTCTAGAGTTATACGTAATCCTCATATGCTCAGAAGTTCTCATGTAAGTAACTTCTGTATCAGTAAACACTTATGGCTGATTTAGGTAACAAGCAGTCATCAGAATAAGCAACATCTTTCATACTGTAAATCCTTAAAATCTTTGAAGAAGCTTCAAAGTCTCTGATTTCGGACCTCAAAAATCTGACTAAGGTCGTGTTTATGCTAGAGATGCACTGTTTTGTCATCCTCCTGAAAATTCACCCCAAGCTATAAAGTCTCAGGAAAAAACATTGTGTCACACATGGTCAAGAGTTTCTTATAAGCTTATGTCGCAGTTTAACCCCAGATGGCAACTAAGCACCACACAGCCGCTCACTCCCTCCCCTCCCTGTCACCTGCAGCGGGATGGGGAGGAGAATTGGGGAAAAAGGTAGAACTCAAGGGATGAGATAAAAACAATTTAATAACTGAAATAAAATAAAAAATAACAATAATAATAATTATAATAAAAAGGAGAGAGAGGGAGATAGGAATAAAACCCAAAGGAAAAAAAAAAAAAAACCAACAAGTGATGCACAACACAACTGCTCACCGCCCGCTGACCGATGCCCAGCCAGTCCCCGAGCAGCGATCGGCAGGCCCCGGCCAGCTCCCCCAGTTTAGATACCAAGCATGACATCTGACGGTATGGAACATCCCTTTGGCTAGTTTGGGTCAGCTGTCCTGGCTGTGCTCCTCCCCAGTTTCTTGTGTACCTGATCACCAGCATGGCATGGGAGACTTGAGAAGTCCTGATTTAAAGCTAAACCAACTGGAACATCAGTGTGTTATCAACATTATTCTCATACTAAACACAAAACACAGCCTTGTACCAGCTACTAAGAAGAAAGTTATCTCTATCCCAGCTGAAACCAGGACAGATTAGTAGTCGGAGAATTTCAAAAAGTGCTTTCTGTTCTCAGTGTGTCACAGACAACAGCTACAGACCCCAACCCAAATGCTACCTTCCAGGCAACTGACTGGTGTCTAGTTACCACAAGAGCTGAAAGACTCTCCTGTACTTTCATGGCCTCCTCCTCTGGAGTGGACTTAAGCATGACAGAAAAATAAAGTAGGTCTAGCTGGCTAGGATCTGGATAGTGAGAAGGGGAGGAAATGCAGTTCTGAACAGTTCATATAACTTGTTCCAGCAGAACCATCACCTGCCATCCTGCGTACCAGATAGTCTGAGTCTCATTTTCATCTCTGAATACAGAATATAATAAATTACTGGTACTGAACAGGATTATACAAGATTAAGTGTCAAGCTTGCACAGATGATCCTTAATTCTAATCTTCTACATTTTTTTCAAATGTTCCGTTTTGCCATCTACATAGTTTCCTTAACAGCCAGATGTATCTAACTTTCCTCCCTACTTTTATAAACACCTATCCCAAAAAATATTTGTGGGGGAAAAAAAGCAGCCCGCTTTTTTTTTAATACAAGATTTCATTTTCATCAACTTAAACCACAATTTACTTCTGCTTCATATATGTGCGTAGTTTCTTTCTTACAAAGGAAACAACACTGGCAATGGGATTTAAAAGCACTGTTATATTACCATTTTGCAGATGTGCAAATGTAGTTGATCTTTTTTTGAAGATTTCAGTAAGATTTCTGAAGATAAACTGATACAGCTGAAGAAGCAACTGGGAATTAAAAAAAATACATCCAAATAGTTCTCATTTTTAGGTCACTTACCATATGTACTACTTCAGGGTAAATAGGCTCTGTAATCACATTGCGATTGTGTGTGATATATTCTACCATTTCACTTAAAGCTGCGCGTTTTACTTCCTTCCACTTTAGGTCACTTAGTGGATCAGAAACAAAGTCAAAAAGTACACAACATTGTCGTAACTTCTGGATAAAAAGTTTTTCTTGATCAGCAGGAGGAACATCTGAAAAGTGAAAATAATTGGTTATAAGTTACATTGTAGCGGACTTTACTCTTCTCCACATTTTTACTTCCTGAGACACAGGCACAGCAGTGTTTCAGACTACAAGCAAACTTTCTGTATCTTCAAACTTTCAGGAATAAAACGGTCCAGAGTATGAACCCCTGTTAAATACACTGTACATAACAGGATGATTTAACACAATTACAACAGTGATGCATACCTGCTGTTGCCTGAAATAGATACTTGAAAAAATGTCTCAAGGAATTCCCCAAACAGCTCAGTTTATGTAAATAATATTATACCACATTTGCAGAAATACTCCGTTTTTAATATTAGAGATAAATGGGTGGATGTTCAGTTTCAGCATTAGATTTAAGCCACAGTGACTTTTTAAATCTTTAAGCTGCCACCTCACAAAGTCCTTCCATTCTTATATCAAGCGCCTCCTACAACACAACACGTTGCAGTAAGCACATCTAGGCACAGAAAAAGTACACAAGATTTTTTTTCAGACTTCATCGACACAAGAAATATTTAAAGAAACTGAAGACTATGCACTTAATATCTTCACCTATTTAGTCAATTTGTAACACTATTTTGAATGCTTGTTTCATGTGTACAAGAATTAGACTTGCATTATCAATCTATTTAAGCACTTGCAGAAGCCTGTTTGGTTAGCTGTGGCCAGCACTTCAAAATTAAACAGCACTGGGCTTCTAGAAAAGATCATGCTTATTCACCAAGATAAGTATGAAAAAAAATTAACTTTAATACAAATGAAGCAAATACTTAGTTTGATATTTACTCATTGTTTAATCATCACTCAAATGTAGCTGTTAAGATTGATTTCTCTCCTCAGTGGTATCTACCAAAAATATTTCACAGACTTCAGATATCCTGAGACCAGACTCCCTCATCTTCACTAAGAATTGTGAAAAAGAGAGAGAGAGAGAGAAAATAATATTTGTACTCTTTCGGTAACACTCTGTAATTCACGGCCTGTGTCATTGTTATATAGGCACTTAACGTTTTGAGACAAAGGCTGCCTTGCCTCACATGGTCTCCGTGCAGTGGTATTTTTATTGTTTGACAAGGACACCTAGGGTTATAAACAAAAAAGTTTTTACCTCCCAGTTTTCCTGCGCTTTACACCTTAATCCTCCCTACTGATCCTCTGTAATTATTTAGCACTTTTATGTAAAGCAAAATTAACACTGCACAGTTGAAACTTCATACACAGAATCAGTAAGCCAGCATTACTTTTGCCATCAGTATTTTTCAAAATAATGAACCTTCAAAAAATTATAAATATACTCACATCAACATAAACCCAATTATAATTTGAAACTAAAGTAAGCCTAAATCACCAAGTCCAAATATAGAGGTAGAAGTTTAACCTCACATTACAGTTAAGACTAACGCTAGACTGCTGTTTATAAACAGTCCTATGTTGACAAATTAAAATACCTCCTATGGCTAACATTTCAACAGTTACACCTTTTAAATTCTACAAAGCTTTAGCCTCAATGTCACAAAATTCCACATGTGCTTTGTTTTTTGCTTTAGTAACCCCAAGAGCAGTTAAGATGACTAATGTATGTGAAATTACAGATCATTATACAACACAGCAAGAACTTGCAGGATCAGGACTTTAACTTTCTATACTTAGGAAATAAGAAAGTAACTGCCCAGAGGTAAAGAAAGCAGTACCGTATTTTGGCAGCAAAAATGCGCATCCAATTAAAATCGCCATGAATTACAGCACTAAGCTTAAGACAAGAAATGTGGACACACCACAGAAAGTCTATGTTAATTTACATTAATTAACACCATAACACATTTTATATTTCTGCATAATGACTTTTTTTACAATAGGTATGAACTGCTAGGATATTAATAGCATGTTAAAAAAGAATAAGACTAGACTGCATTTGTAAATAGTTCCGCAGTTTACTCCCACTTATTCCAGTTGATGACTTCTCTTTTTCCTCAGAGTATCATAAAATGCTAACATTTTCTTAAACACAAGCAGCAAGAGCCACCATCAAAGTATTTCAGGTGGTACTACTGAATACAAGCATACACAGCCTAACTTATGCATGTACAATCTCAAAACTGAATCACTAACAGATATCTGCAATCCAGTTGATTAGTTAAATACAGTGAGTTTCTCTCCTTTAAGTGCTTGACAAACTTCTCCTTGAGATAACAAAAGCTGCAGTAGCTCCTCCCTCCCCAAGATAAGTTGTTTTCAAAAGTACTTTTGTTATAATAAACCCAGAGGACATATTTGGTTAAAAAAATAAAGAAAATAGCAGCAGTTTTAAGTTACGTACATTGAATTGCTCTAAAGGTTAATCCCAGAAAAAAATCCTGTAAAATAATAGCTCTGAAGAACATACAGAATAACAATGTAGCATACATGAAAAAAACCATAACTAGTTACAGACTTCAGTGTCACCAAGACACCTAGGATAGTGAAGACTTTGAAAACGAGAAAGAAGGTGCTCAGACATGTGTCCCTAAACAGAGCAACAACCTCCTGGCAAAGAAACCAAAATAACTCGTTCAGTGTGGTAAATAAATTGAAGGTACTTTAAGCTGCACAAATTTTTTATCTGAACTGCATACTTTTGTCTATTTGGATTAATAACTATAGCAATGAATAATTTCTTCTGGAAAAATAATATTTAACCCAGTAGTTTGCATACTGAAAGCCAGCCAAATCTATCACCTCAATGTAAAAAGTCTCAGATATACATAGTGGTTGGAGTGGTAACTTTTCCCAATTAACTGTAAAAACAAAAGTGGTTGAACCTGAAGTGTAACAACACAATTTCACTTAGGGATACCATGCTATGAAGGTATACTCCACAAGATCCAAAGCCTAAATAGAAACTATAATCGTACAGGTAATGGACAAACAATTACAGCGATTTGCAGTACATTAACCTGAAAGGAGAGGAAGCATTAAACCTGTAATCACTACTAATCTCGGAAGTTAAAGACTGACAACTAAGAGGGTCAAGAAACACCCTCAACAAGGCAAGCCACCTCCCTCACCATTTATTCTCAAGTGGCTTAACTATTTTAAGTACCTCAGTCATCCTTGTTATTCTAGCAGAGATGTTCTTTATACAGACTGAGAACCTCACTATTTCTTCGTGTTTTCTCTGTTTGGCTTTTTTCTCCCCTTTAGGAGTGTTCATCAACAGCTTTCAAGTGTTCGGACCTCAAAACTCTTGCGGTACTTGTCTGGAGTACTTGCCATCAAATCAAGATCATCCCTACTTTTAAGGTTATAAAGGATGATTTCAGTATGACAGAAAATAGAAGGTGGCTATGAAGCTGACTTGAGTAGACTGTAACTTTTGTGCAGGGAACATATGCACACCTGCAGAGCAACTCCAAGATGCCCCAAGAAGTCACACTGATCTTCAGCCACATGCCAAGGACCGTCTGGTTACGTTCTTTTAGTTAACTGCATGGTGACTGCATCACCTTCCACTTCAATGAAGCAATAATCCCTTATTTCCAAATTGCTGAAGTTAACTGGCATATCTGAAGAGAGTGCCGTTAGGTAAAAGTTTCCATCATTGAGCAGCTCTGGTGCTCCATTCCCCAGTGACCATGGGAAGGCCATGGTTATTCAGAAGCTACTCCTTACAATTATTCACAAACTGACAGTCAGAGCTATCATCGAGCAATTTATTTTTTTTTTTTAAACCAAACCAAGCAACCTCTCCGATCATATCAAAACACAAAAACCATGCACCACCCCACCACACACCTCTGTTTACTAGCCACTATTTACATCATTTTCACAGAATCTGTTCCTAAAAAGTAGCACTATTATAATCTTAAGATTCTTTACTCAGTCCAAACACTTATCCCTACCAGTAGCCATACTTCAAACGAGTACTATTTCTGGTCTTCTACTGGAACAGGAGCATAGTTTTTCAGAATCACAGAGAATTTCAGTCTTACATTTGGATTGAATGTCCAGCTATTTCTGACACAGATTTATACAAACATTGTTTTATGCCTAATTCTGCATTATTTATCCTACTGCCCTTTTTGTAAGATAGAAAAATACACTAGAAAAAGTATCAAAAGAAATTAGGTACCATGAGAACAAGGTAAGCCTCTGGGCCTGAGGGATTAGCTTTTCGTCTTGTTCAGGTTTTTTCCTTCCAATCCCAGTATAACTGTTAGATCAACTTAAATGAACGGCCTACAGAGATGCAAGCTTTACCCCTTCTATTTTAACAATACCGATACAGAAGTAGCTATTAATTTTAAAATCTTCATCATCATCTTTGACTGTGGCCTTACCACATAAGCTTGCTGATGAGTATGGGGTATGTTTCTTTCCACTGTACAATTTAGTAGTAAAAGCACAGATGGTATAAATTAACTATATGAGTATCTCACACTGTCAAAGGCAGCACTTTCAGTCCATATCTCAGTTTGAAACAACCAGGGAAAGACCAGGTACTCAGCTACCAGCTGCCTCAGCAGAACACAGATGGTTAGTTGTAAAAGCTAAAGTTTTTTCAACTTTGTATGAAAACGAGCTCCTTGGAAGCTTCAGGTTTGTCCTCAGCTGTTCTTACTGCAAGTTAAAGGTAAATGACTCACTGCAAATGAACTGTCTGCAGTGGCAACTGCCCTCCCTCCATCCTTGCTTGCTTCTCAGCCAGGATGTGGCTTCATTCTGCACCCAGGAGCTACGAACAGACTACAGCACGCTGAGCAACCACCGTATTTTTGTTAAGGTACAGCATAGCTAACGAATTAAAACATAGCTATATTCTAACAAATCAAGATTTTTCCCGTCTTCATATTAAAACAAATCTTGCCTGGTTTAAGATGATGAGAAGTAGAAAAAGTAAAAATAAACCAGAGAACACTGAAGTTCAGTTTTTAAGTGCCTAAACATACACTCAGTACTGTACGATACATGTATATTTTTGCCTTGTAGGACTGTAAAGAACTTGCTGTTCTCCGGATAACATTTTTTACGTTCCTTCAAATCTAAAAGTTAGATTTTTAGTTTTGTAGTGTAATTGGTCATCACTGGGCATTGATGATTAATCCATCCCCCATCTTTTCTACAGAAGCTCATTTTTCTATGACAACAGTGTAATTCAATAGTTGCTGAATGGAGGACAAAAGGCAAGGCAGGGTAAGTAGGTGACCCAAAGATGTCACACAAAACAGCTGTTTTCTAGTAGACTGGAACTGAAACAGAGCTTGAAGTGTAAAGTTTTTAGGTCCTGTTCTGACAGGAAGAACAGTTGATATAATTTCTACCACAAAACACGATTTGTGGTCAGTAGAACTCATTACATCACATCATTTTGAAAACAGAAAACAAGAAATATGGTTGATAATTTGCAGAAAATACATACAGAAGATAAAATTCATCTCAATTCTGTGAGCACTTTCTTGCTCATATGTAAAGGTTCAGGGGTTCCAGTTTTGCTCACCTGATAGCTTCCCATTTCACAAGAAAAACAGCTTTTTTCTTTAAAACTACCAGATACCCATAGCTACCAATGAGACTATGTACACACACCTCAGTAAAAAGTTCCTCTCATTTTAAACGGGCAGCTAGATTTTTCCATACAGAAAGACACACGGAGGCTTAAGTCAAAGAATACACAGACCACCCCACAAAGGAAAAGCATGTGCAAAACAAATGTCATAGAAAAAAAGACTAACTAAAACCCACGTGCTAAAAGTAACTGCTTCTGTAGGACACGGGTGTAAGAGCAGATGTCCAAGCGTGTACAGCGATTTCTGCTTGCAAGCAGATGATACAGCTTATAAAATGTGTCTGCAGACCTACTGAAGAGCTAGGGTTTTTAATGATAAATAGAAAGGAAAAACAACATTTAACTGTTAACTAGGGTGCTACCCAGAACATACCATCAAGCATATTGTTAACACAGTCCATTCTGCTGCTGGCAAAAGCAAGTATTGGTGTATTTCAAATTTGGTGTCCATCAGAGAAGCAACCAGCATTAGAGCTTTAGTGAAGCTTTGTAATTTGCACTATATACTTGTACTTGAACAATGGGAGTCCAGTATCTTGCAATGCTTTCTTAGACATTTCAGGTGACAGTACCATGGCAGCAGTTTTTCAAAGAATGAGCAGAGTTCAAGATCTTGAGTGAGAGAAATGGAAATTGTCAGACATGAAGGCAGAGGGATTGCAAAGCATGGGGAAAAAGCACATAATCTGTTGAAACATGCATTTACCAGAATTAGCACTTTTTCCAGAACTAGTGATCAAGTTCCTAAAAAGAGGAGGACATAAAACAATCACAGAAAACTAGAAAGAATATTACAAAATCCCGTCTAGCATTTGATAAAATTCCATTTAAAATATTTACCTTATTTTGAAATTGTTACATTACTATCCTAATCCAAAGCAAGGAATATTTTTCTGGGTTACAGAACTTAATTTTTATTGCATTTCTATTACTTGAGAAACAGAATTTTCACTGATTTTATTGAAATCATGATGATAATTAACATTAGATATGCCAGTCCCCCAGTTAACAGTATTCTATCCTAATATATGATATTGGAAATAGGGCAGTGTCACAGGGAAAAAAAACACCTTCCAATTCACACATGGAAAAGTTTAATTAAAGCTATTATTTCTAGCAGCAGTTAAAAATAAGCTTGAGGAATAGAAGGAAGTACTATGACTACATACAACATGCAATATTTTATACTGTAACTAGAAACCCTGGGAGTGGGAGTTTGGCTGCAGATACCTCAAAGCAGGCATGATGTTGTTGTATGCATACCGTGGACTAGCAAGTACATAAAACATGCTGCTGTTTATATTGTTTTATTTGGAACATTATTTATCCTGTAGAAGCATTTCTTTGCCAACAGAAACACTTAAAACAAGAAAAATGACCACAGCGACCAAAGCCACAGGAACACTCATGGAAAAACAGAGTGCTTGTATTAGACTCAAGAGAGCATGATATATAAACATTTTAAGTGGCACAGAACAGGAACAAACTTCTGCTCTTTATCTCACTATTGAAGATAAAGGGATGCACATGTAAGCAATATAAAAACAAAAGAATGAGCTCTAAGTTATAAGATCCTTCTCTAATTACCATGTATTATACCTGTAAACACTCCTACAGAGAAGTTCTCAACAGCCTTTTTTTTTTTTAAAAAAAAAAAATAAAAAATACTTAACACATTTCCTGTCCTGTCAGAAACAGGACAGTAAAGATTAGACAGACTTTCAGTCTGAGCTACAACAACAAAGCTCACGATTCCCAATCAACTCCCGATTGATAGTTAAAAATATTTTATAGCTCCTCTGAACTTCAGAACACACTCACTATTCCTATCAGCTATTATCATAGTCAAGTTGTCTTGTTCAAGGCCAGTGAGAAGGTGAGCTAAGCATGGTGGCTGTATGCGTAGGGGAAGTTCCCCATCTCAAACAGTACTTGTACAGCAGAATGAAAGTGTGACCCTGTCTGCATCAGCTGCCTTTGTGCAGCACCATGATGCTCAGTAGCAGTCCAGGTATTCAGGAGAGGGGGAAAATGAGAATCAGCTGTCATTACAGGCTATATCCACTCCTCTGCTTTCAAGGAACTGAGCTGCTGCCAGGAATACCTTTTGGCTGTTCTTCAGATAACAAAGTTGTTATTGGAAATAAAAGCTGCTTTTCATTTCCCTGCATTTGGAGAAACTGCACTTTTCCAAACTCCTGCTGTTTCACATTCAGTAATGCACCTAAAAAAACAGGCACCCAAAATATGAGAACTACTTTCCCATACATTGGTAGAAAATAACGATGCTAAAGTCATACATGGCACATTTTCTACCTAAAATTCAAAAGCAAGCTGTATATTTTTTTTTTCAATTTCAAGTAGTTCAAATTTTTAGACGTTCAATTACTACAGTGGTCTTATTTAAAGAAGTCTTATTTCCAGCAAACAAACCCTGGTTACTAGTGAACATTCAACCTTTGCATTTTCAATAAAGCAATAGCACTGATATTGCTTCTACGCTGATCTGCAGTCTGGATAAAGCCCTAAACAAGATAAACAAGTTATTTCACTTATGACAGCTTGTATATGAAATCAATCTTAATCATGATACAGAAGGGGGAGAGGGGAGAGGCAGGTAGAAATTAAGTAGAAAGGTACACAATATTAAACATTTTCAGTTTCTACATAAAGAAATCTCTTGCCTAAATATTCAGCAGCTTTTCATTGGATTATGAGACTTAAAGCAATAATTCTTCCATTTAATGCTAAAATAAGGGCTGTTAGAATCAAACAAATTAAACTGGGGGTGGGGGGGGTGGGCAAAATAGACACCATCCCCCAAAAACACAGCTTGAGAGCCTGAAACAAATGAGAAGCACATGTTTTGTCAGCCCTGAAGTGAAGGTCAAAACAGGTGCTTCACCACACTAATCCCCTCTGAAAGCTGCAGTCCTTGGGGAACCCAGTGCTGAAGGCTATTGCCAGTGGCAGCTATCTCCTAACTACAAGATTACACGGTGGTTTTGAGGATAGAGAAACTAGGTAATGACATTAAACTGTCAAAGATTTAAGATGGGAGATTTTAAGGACTGACTGGTAATGAAGTAGGAAAAAAAGACTACTGTCATTTTATACTATTTGACATAATTTTTACACACCGAACAACCTGAAGCACCAAAATTACTTCCAATAATATCTTTTCCAGGTAGAGATCTTAAATCTGATGATGGTGAAAGTAGATCAACAGTGAACAATCTGTGCGTTTAATTATCTAATGATTTTTCACAAGTGGACTAACACCACACTGGCACCTAAGCTCCTGCTTTATGAAGAGTTTTACTACAAGTCAACTATTTTCTTAGAAGCCATATGGAATTTTAAAAAACCTTGAGAACATATTTGTAATAATATTTAAGTAAGGGGGTTTAGACTATATTAAAATGTTTAAAAATAGATAGTGAAGAGTAAGAGTGATAACTGTATAAATACTTTAAAGGCAATGTACCGCAAAGAGGAAAACAGAAATGCTCATACAGGAAATGACAAGTGAAACAAGCTGAAATGGGCTTAAGCTAATGAAATAAAAATTCCACCTGAAAATTAGGGAGAAAAATGACAGGGAGGATAATCAAATAGACAATGGAAGAAAAAACTGTCTTAAGGGAAGAGAGAAACCAAACAGATAAGGGACTCTCAGTAGTGCTTTCTGGCATACTAACAGTTAATATGACAGAAAAACTCATTTTAAAACATGAAGCACTTACTAGAAACCTATGAGAAAAATCCTCAATTTTCTGGCTGTTATAGTGTACTTGAAACCATTCTCATGGCATAACCCCAAACTTATTATACAACATCTTCAATTGCACTTGAAAACTTTAAAATTGTTTTTAAATATATATAACAGCCTCTAAAAAAATTAAGCGCTACTGTGGTAAGACCAGACTCCAGTTACATTACAGAACATAATTCAAGTGCATGGTGTAATGCAGAAGATTTCTATTAAGTAAACTGAAGAAACTCATGGCCCACTGAATAAACTGCCACTCTGGACGCTTGGTCGAAGTATCAGCTAACCCAGCCTAACCATCTGCTATAAGCAGAAGTGCCATTTCCTGAAATATACCCAAACTCCATGCACCAGCCTGTAATTTGACTCAGATACTGCTCAGGAGTCTATGTAATTTGCCAATCAATGTTACCTGTCACACATCTACAATAAATATAACTCAAGGAACAATCAACTGCCAGAATAACTTGGTTACTTCCCCAGAGCGTATCAGCCTGCTTCCTCATCTCCTCACTCCCTGTACGTACGCTAAACCCTGGGGCTTACTGCTTGCTTTCTAGCGGATGCTTCTGAATGACAGAATAGATGAATTTAATTATGACATTTTGTATAATTATTAACAGATATCACAAGAATTCATTGAAGAATGTGGGGTCACGTGTTGGCTTAGAACGAGATGACACAATAGATTAGAACGCATGAAGAAAAGCTCCCCCATGGTTTTCTACAGTCAAACTTACACATTTCACACCCTAATGCAACCGAAACCAAAAGCCCAGCCCTCATGCAAGAACTCTGATTAAGTAAGAAGCACAACTGCATGCACTTTCCAGCTTGCCTGAAGCTAACATGTATTTTTAAATTAACAAAAACTTCCATAACTTTTGCTTGGTGACAACACTGAATCAGCTTACTACATTCTCCACTCTTCAAAATTAGAAATAAGATGGGGAATAGGGCAAGTCTTCTGAAAAGTCTGTTCAAAAGGAACAGCTTTAACAGCATAGGTTAACTGAGCTGAGATGCAAACTAAGGTCCTGAAAAACTGATCAACAATTAAAGTCATCCCAAATCCCCACACAGCATTAAAACTTCCATTATAAGATATGCAAAAGTATCACCAAATACCAACATGACTTTTTTGTGTTTTTTTGAGAGCAATTTCTTAATAAATTTTAAACAGACAGTAAGTCCCATCCCCTGTGGTTTGGGTTTTTTTCTTTGCTTGCTTGTTTTCTGGGGGTGGGGTTGGAGTTGGAGTATTTTTTGTGTTCCCTGAAAAACCCTACTTTCCAATGCAGTGCACAGTCATCCTCATTTTTTAGCATAAGCAGTATTTAATTAGTCCCCTGTATGCCTGTGAAATTTACACGCCTGGTGTGATGCCACACAGATAAAAGAAATGGTCAAGCACAATAGCAACAATGTTTCAGAAAGAAGGAAAAGTAATTTTAGAGCTAGCTCAGTAACTTCCCTTAGCAGCCAATGCTGGCCATGTCAAATGCTGACAACAATTACTTAGAGTGCTAACAGCAATGAACAGCAATTCCCTGATACGGAATAAAAATTACCTTTCAGCAAGGAAAGCTTTGACTCAAATATATTAGAAAGCCAACTATGCCTGTTTCAAAATGTACCAAAATCTGTGCTTTCAACATAATCATATTTCACAAAGGTCAAAGATAAAACAGGAATGAAATGCTTAATCACTTCCCATTTAACTCAAAAATCACTCCTGTACAATCCCACATTGTTTTCCTCATATCATATTTGTCTGAAAACATGTACATTTCCTCAAAACAGATGTCTTCAGTCTCTGGTCAAACTAATCTTCAGTCTCACAAATGAATTCTAGTAAGAACTGTACCCATTAACAAGGGTGTCTTAACAGAGCCTATTTCTTATCTGCCAGAAAAGCTGACATTCTGCTGAGAATTTGCACCAAATTTCCAGCCCTTTCACACTGCAGAAAGACTGGAGAATTTAGTTATGTAGAATTAGACTGGAACTTCCAACAAATCTGTAAATTTACAGGGCACAAACAAGTTGCTTGGCACTATTAGCTATGAATCCCAGACTGACCCACTACTGCATGTGTCCAGAACCCCTGGACAGGTTTAGACATCTCACTGCCAGCGTATTTCCCAAAATATTATTTTATTTACAATTTTATTTTTACACAGAAGAGGTGTAATGAAAGCAATTTATTTTAATTTCCTCCATTTAAAAATAAGCTTTATTATTCTTTATCCCTTAAGCTACATTAATGAATATTGGATTTCCAAGTAAGAGGGAGTGAGAAAAGTTACAGTGAAGTACATGCTCAAAATTTCACTTTATGGAGGATGTGTTTGTTCTGATTCAAAGGTCAGTAAGATCTTAATTTCCTACAGGGACAAGAACAACACAGTTTTTACAGCATGGATATAGCTTTAACAAACAGTCCTCAAAAAACCCCTGTGCATAAATATTTGGCTTTTAAGATACTTTATATAGAAGGTTAGATGTAATGAGAAAAGATATAAAAATATTCTGGGAATAGGTAAGAAGAAAGATTCTAATGTTAAGACTAGTAAATAGTTTGGAAAATATTTTTGAAGGAAAATTTACTACACCCAAAGAACAGACTATATACTTTTTCTGTAAACAATGGGATTTCAGGCTTTGATCAATTTTGTTCAAGTTCTCTCTCCAACATGGCTTGAGTAAACATAGGACACCTTTGAAACATCACTGACATTATTATGCTTTCACTTTGAATACAAAAGCAATATGAGAATTTGGTTCCAGAGGCTGTGTGAAGTCACACAGCTGGTAGCTTTGATCCAAAAATGCAAATTAGAAACCTTCCATAAAACTCCTCAAAAAGTGTTTTCAAATTAGTAGACTGCTACAACTAGAAAAGTCCCAAATGAATAATTTTTTACTTCTTTACATTTCATGTATCACTTTTTCTTTGTGTAACCTCAAGAAAATATTTACTTCACAAAATACAGATCATTACCAGTAATAAGAACAATTATAGAAGTTGACATAAAACTTCCACGATGGCTAATAATCCAGAGTCAGAACCCACCCCTAATTTTAACTGCATTTTGAAAAAGAAAACTTGCATGGCAAGTTATAGTAGAAATGGTACTGCATGATTTGTAGGTGTATTAAGCGGAATTGGTTAAAAGAGGTGCGGATGTGGCTTTAAAATATCATGCACTCAGAGCATCATTTAACTCACTTTAGTCATGAGAGACAAGAATTCGGGCAGAAGCCAAGCACCGGCTCTGCTAGGCTGACAAGACTGTACTTTCACTGGTATAGGGTGTTCACCTCCGGCAAAAAGATTAGAACATAAAACCACCTCCATCAGATGAACATCTCTGCATGTGATGCAAATATTCCCGTATCCATTAAATATTGCTGGTGCTCACTTGATCTGTGTGGTTTACAATGCAGTTTCAGTAGCTAACAGTATTTGATAGCACATGGAGAGAATTAGCTGACTCTACAGAAGTTTCAGTTAATTATTAAAAGCTTTGAACAGAAATAGAAATTCTCCTCCAAAACAGATGATGCTGAATTTTGTTGCTAAAAAATATTTTGAGATTAATCATAAACCAGATGATTTACACCGATATAATTTTGCTTCCTTGAAAGAGCATGCAAATTACACCATAAAGTCAGTAAATGTAACTTAAAAATTCCAGCTGACTACCTTCCTATAATTTCATGGAATTTTCAGCTCAATAGAAAGTCCCCTCCAGAGATATTTTTACAGTCATACCCTTGAGAGATTTCAAGTGCAGTGTGAATACTTAACACCCTAATTGTTTCCAGCAGAAGTTATACATACACTTTTCACATGGGCAAAGGATCTATACAAAAGTAAAAACAACTCAATAAAATGAAGTAAGAGGAATGACAGAACAGAGTAAAAGCAGCAACAAGGTAAAGTACATCCTCCGGCATAAAGTGATGCACAGTAAGCGAAGAGTTAATGAACGTGTCACCATGTTAAACGCAGCAGGAGCGATAACTAAGGAACCTAGTTCAAATCTGCTCTCAGTCAAGTATTAGAACACACTCCCCTTGAGTTGCTTCAGTACATACCAGTAAAAAACCATCAGTCTGTGTGTCTAGCTATGTACTGTGGCTATGCCTGGATGCCCTTCCAAAAAATCTAGCAAAACCATACAACAGCCAATACAATAACACACCTGTACCAGTATCAATCATCTGAATTCTCAGAGGACTATCTAATACTAATTGATGAAACTCTTCAGTAAAGACTTCATAATCCTATAGATATGAGGGGCCTAGGCTCATTAAGAATAGAACTGCTACTTGTTCTTGAGGAAGATGGTCCTGTTTCTCCTTTTTGAGGCAATACTTGGGAGGAACAGTGGGTGACTTTCAAAGCTAATGATCCGGTGTACAACTGGTTAAGTGATATTCATGAGCATCAGTGACCGAGAACTTGCTATGAGGATACAGGAAACTTTTGGCAAGATGGATAACTATGAGCTCCAGGAGTCAGGTTGAGTACCAACAGTGTCTGAGTAGCATCGTAGGAAGGCACAGGTATCAGCCCAAACATGCAGCGGGTTCTCACCTCTTCAGATTATCAAATTATAATTGGCTCATATGGGAGAAAAGGGAAGAACAAGCATTTTTATCTCCTTTAAATCTCTAGCTGAGGTTTATCCATTTGATCCAAAGCCAACAACAACTACGACCCACAAGCAGGACAGATGATATGTGCTGGCCATGGGAAATCCCATTTATTGGATTAGCAGGGGTAAAAAAAACGTTGGAAGGTCTTTTTCACTGGAATATTTCCACAAAAGTAAAAACAAACATGTAATTTTACAAGTTACTGTAATTTTTTAAATTTAAATTCACTGAAAAAGAACTAGCACAATTTATTTCTGTCATGGAAGCACCTCTGAAGAAAATGATTAAGAGGTGTATTCCATGTAACTTTCTTCCTAGGAAGATTTTACTCACTTCTCACAACAGAGTCTCTATACCTTAAATGTTTACTGAATTTAAATATATTAAAGGAAATTAATATTTAGATAAACATACATGCTCAGACCAGTTAAGGTCATAATCCTTCAAAATACCCACTTAGGTGTAAAACGCAAGAGGTGTGTGAAGGTGAAAATTATCATTACACAAAACAGAAGGATGATTAATTTTCTACTGCAGTACACACTGATGGCAAAAACACAGTAACATGAAAGGTGACTTTCTGAGATTTTAAAGTAAGCTTTCATAATCAGTATAGGCCAGCTTCAGCCGATAAAAAACATTAATACCCCCAAAAAAGGCAAACTGAGCACGTATAAGGGATATTATGCTTTGTATTTATCAGGTTCTTGGAAAGTATTAGAAAGTTGAAAAATGGCAATTATCCCTGGATTCTCGACTTTTAACATTATGTCTTTATAATGCAGGAAGATTACCAGAAACATGTTGTAAGGCTCTGTGGTAGAAATTACACCATTAAACAATTTATGTTATAAACACCACAGAAAAGGAACAGTAAGGTTTGTTAATGCTGTATTTATTGTCTGTTTAAAGCTTGTTAAAATATGATACTGAGCAAGTGAATTCAACATATTAGATTTTTTACAAAAGCTCGTAAACGTTAAGAAATGTGGGTGAAATACCTGACTGTACATTCATAAGTTCTAGCTTATTCTAGAGTTGCAGATGTTGTATAAAAAGATTGTGGCATGTTTTTTTATAGTACTGCTGACTCCTAACAGATTATTAAGAAATGAACGAAACACCCTTTTAGTGTGCCAGTTTTTTAATCCTGCATGCAGTTCCAGTTGTTCATCTTTAACTGTTTGCAAAACGAAGTAAAAATCATTTAAAACACCATACCACCATAAACTGCGAGTTAACACAAGTAAGTAACTCCTAATAGGCATGCTAGCACCAAACATATTAAGAAGTCTGCCTTAATGACCAAAGCAGGAAAAAAAAAAAGGGGGGGGGGGGGGGGGGGGGTAGTGGTGGGATAGTTTACAATAAGAGTATTGCTGTTTGAATTTAAAAGGCTATGTTAAAATTGATATTGTAATATTTTAAGTGACGGTAAAGCCAGTCACTTTTTGGTCCAACATGCAACAAAATTACAGAACCACAGAAAACTATTTTTTTTCCTATTTCACCAAAAAGAGACCATTTCTGCTAGTCTAACCCCCCACTCAACGCAGGGTGAGCTAAACAAACCCAGCTGCTCATGGCATTGTCCAGTCAAGTTTAAAGTATCTCCAAGCACAGAGATTTCACAGGCCCTTTTGGAATCTTGTTCAGGGTTTAACCACTCCTATAGTGAAATTTTCTCCTCCTTGTATACAGTTGCAATCTACTGTATTGTAACTTGTATTGTTTTTTTCTCACGCAATCACTGTGGACCTCTGAGAAGCCTGTTCTCTATATCCTCCCACCTACTAGTTGAGGACAAGCTATCCCCTTAGCCTTCTCCTCCTCAGGCCAAACAAACTCTTTGAGCCTCCTTTTCTACATCATGAGATTAATGGCTACTGTTCTGCTTCCTTCTGAAGCGTGAGGGTTTGGCCTCTGCTTCCCATTTAATTACAAAATGGATAATTTTGTTGGTGTTTTTTATTGTAGCTTCAAAACAATTCCTCCAAAGCAACAGCCTTCTTGATTTTAAGTATGGTTAGACAAAAGTATCTTCAGGTCAACTATGCTTCAAGAAAAAAGAAACACATGCTGGGTTCTTTCTAAAACAAAAAAGAACTTTTCTCCTTTAAGAAATAAATTGCGTACTTCAGATTTAAACACAATATGCAGCTCACTTAAAAGTTGTTTCCTATGTTTACACATTGTCAAAAGAGCCTTGACCTTTCATAGTAAAGTATGAAAACATAAAAGTAAGTGGAAAAGCATCTTGCAATAGCTAGATATCACTTGGATGCTTTAAGAGCCTGACAGTTGTTCATGGTTGTGGTGGATTGACCTTGGCTAGATACCAGGTACCCACCAAGCTGCTCTATCACTCCCTGCCTCGGCAGAACAGGAAGGGAAGAAAATACGATGAAAAAAAACCCACTTGTGGGTCAAGATAAAGGCAGTTTAATAAAGTAACAACAAAAGTCGTGTGCATGGAAGCAATGGAAAACAAAAGATGTTTTTCTCCTCTTCCCAGCAGCAGGCAATGTTTGGCCACTTCCTGGGACGCAGGGCTTCAGTACGTGTAGCAGTTGCTCCGGAAAACAAACGTCATAAATAACAAATGCCCGCTCTTCCTCCTCCTCTCTCTCAGCTTTTATAGCTGAGCACATGTCATATGGTGTGGAACATCCCTTGGGCGACTGTGGGTCGGCTGTCGTGACTGTGTCCCCTCCCAAGATCTGGCCCACCCCCACCCAGCCTACCGGTGAGGGGGGAATGTTGGAGAGACAGCCTTGGTGCTGTGTGAGCACTGCTCAGCAGTAGCCAGAACACTGGTGTGTTGTCACCACCTTTCTAGCTACCAAGCACAGCACTAGCAGGGTTGCTATGGGGCTCTGCCAGACCCAGTACAATGGTGATCGGGCAACCTTTCTGCTCCAGATCAAATGTGGCCTGAGCTCAGGGGAAACACCACAGACAGGTGCTTGATGCTGCGTTAGTACCCAACCCAACAGAACAATGATCTTTCAGCATGCTTCAACAAGTATGCAAATTTCTATCTATTGTCAGAAATTACATCACAAAAACATGACCAGTGGTATTTTTAGCCCCGTAGAAAAGGCCTATGTGAAGACGGAATATGAACTACCTTCCACAATCCCTCACTTAAGATTAATACGTACGAGGAACACATAGAAAGAATGGACAAAGCTAACATCACTCGCATCTTTGAAAAAAGTCAAAGCATATTTCACATAAAGGAACTTAAATAATGACAAAGTCCAATCTGTCAAAAAAAAATTGCTGCTCTGGAAGGCAGAGGAGGAGGGTGGACAATGAGGCATTTCAAAGAGGTTATGGCCCACAGGAAGCATCAGTTTGAGTTAATGCAGTATCAGGGTGTTCTCACCCTCCTTCCCACACAACTTTCAGTATGTCTTGCAAAACATCTTGAAAATAATTTTTGAAAAGCATGAACAGGCATTACCAGTCCCAGCCAGTCAGCAATAAAGTAACTTCTATATTCTGCTAATTCTGCATCAGTAGATCAGAGCAAAGTTTTACCCATATTTTGTTCAAATATCTGTGCCTTGAGTTCATAAAAACACTAGTATTTGGACTACTGGTATGTACTGGTAAGATAGCATTAAGAGATATTTCCTAATAGCAGTGAACTGTATTCCTGATGAAAAACGTCTGCCTGTCCCGTTCCCCGCCCCCCCCCCCCCCCCCCGAATAAACATTTATAATCTGCCTACAGAGTTAATTACATTGATTTTCTGCCGCTAACAGCTCTCTTTACTACAGTTTTCATGACAACTCAAAACAGTAAATATGAACTGGTAACCCAAGTCTAGTGACCGATGTCTACTATTTGTCCTAATCCAGGGTGCTCTTACAGCTGCTTTCTTTGCTTGAAGTGCTGAGGTCGAAATCAAAAGATCCCAGTGCTTTCCCCCAGGCCTCATCTACATGGATCCTCCTGTCAGGGACTTGAGTGCACTTCCATCACCCTAGGGGTTTTGCTGCCAGAAGGACTCCATAAGGAGAAAGATGTATCTTGAAAACACCATCCAGCTCTGCTTCCTCCTTTTTATAAAAATGTTAAATTCTTAATAACTAATAATCCTCTTGTCTGTGCTGTCCTAATGTCATCTTCACAGTTAGTGACCTGTCTATGCATGCAGATCCTAAAAGGAGCTCTCCATACAGATATCCCACGACCAGTCGCTTTGGCCACGTCATTTATTTCACAGTCAGCTACAAGCTCAAGTCTCTATCCAGGATCATAAACCACATTAGTTACTCCATGACCATACCAGCTGCTCAAACTGGAATTGTAGTTTTCTTGGAAGCTTTGGATCATTCCAATACAAGGGAAGTTGTCAGTTCACCATAACCAGTGACAAGCAGTTCAACTGACCATTATGCACCATCTTTGTATTCTAGAAAAAGGTCAATGCAGCGGCAGCATAACTCAGATCGCCTGGAAAGCCTGTTGCAGGTGGAATGACCAAGGGCTCATCACCCCAGCAGGCCAAACACTCTGACTGAGGCAGTGCTTTCAGCATAAGCAAATAACATAGAGCAATGGCTCCATGCCACTTGCATTCAGTGTGGATTATGATCTTTTGGTGCTTGGTATTTTCCAGCAATGGGTCCAAAGTCATCTTCTGCAGACCTGATTTCTACACATTGGTCTTGAACAACTGCCAGCAGTTGTGACAAAGGGCATAGTCTCACAGTACCTGAACAAATGAACGGAGAACAGGTGTACTCTCTGTGATCAGGGTCAGTCAACAGTCCAGTGGGTGCTGAACAATTCTACAGTGAAGAGGCACACCAAGCCAGGTAGTCAAAACATCAGGATCCACATCAGCGAGATACACGGCTGCACAACCACATAGTTGCAACCCAGCTGAGGCAATGGTCAAGGCCAAGCTAGAGCCTGAGCTTAAAGACAACTCCTGAGCAAAAGGGAAACCCTGATAAGACTTCTCACAGCTGTTTCCACAGCAGTCTGACTCAAGATTACATGGGTGGACCATATCCATGATGACCTTGAGCACTGTCAGCCAAATGAACTGCTGGAGAACAGGGTATTTGGGGCCCTGACACCACCTTATCCTACTGATAACTACTGCTCCTCCTTATAGGTGATGGTGCAGATACCAGCGTCAGCAACAGCAGTCAATAAAATTCTGACACCCTAATCTCCTATTCATAAGACTCATAACATCATTTTTAAAAACCATCTGCATCTATTTTTCTAACTATGTTGTTTTGGCAAAGCTGCAAGTAGCCCAGACAATAAAGCTGTCTGCAGTTCTCGGAGGGGCAAAAGGAAGGGGAGCAAGCTCCCATCTCATGCCAGATCAGAAGTTCTCTTTTTTATTCTGCAAATATTACATGCTCCATATGATCTAGGTACAGAAAGTGCTTTAGAATGAACTTTAAAAGGAAGACTGCAATTTTTATTTTCAAAGTCCTGATAGTGCAGTCCACAAGGCTTCACAGATATTTTTTAAAAATAAGATTAAGGTAAAATATGGTAGCTACAATATAAGGGTAAAATAAAATACAATACACCATCTCAAAATTTTACATTAAAGATTATATGAAATTGGTGATAAAGCAGTATCTTCTTTATTACAACAAACTAGATCTACCAGAAACAACTGAGGGGCTTGTGCTCCCACCCCCCTGCTTTTGACATTGACATTGAAGTTTTAGCTCTTACAGCTGCAAAGAGGCGTACTTCTATAAAGTTAATCCTATACTGCAACAAATGATGTAAAAGGACAACTGTAAAAACAGCATGGATTTTGAGACAAACAGTAAAAACGTGTCATTAGGCTTCAAAGTTACCAGTTAATTTTTACTGTTATTAATTTTGGATGTATTGTTCTGACAGGCTTTATTTTAGAGGAGGATCAGCACTGGTAGCATCAGAGCAGCTAGTGAGGTAAGGTACACACAAAAAAACCAATGCAACTTCTGTATATATGTATGTATGTATAGAAGAGATGCTTTTTGTTTCCCAGTGTCAAGAAACTCCCTTGGGCTACAACACCAGGGTCATATCTTATTTCCTACCATCTGAAAAATGCAAAGCAATCTCCCCAGTTATTCCTTAACTGCTTACAAGAAAGTCCACCCCCATCATCCATTTAAAAAAAAAAAAAAAAACACCACCACAAACAAACCAGAAAAACCCACACAAACAAAATACTCCCAACCCCCAAACCAAAACAAACCACAAAACTCCTTAACCTCTACTGTACTATCCAGTGCACCAAGAATTCAAGTCAAATTCAAGGAAACTGAAGGAAAGTCAATTTCAGAACAATTTCTTAAAATCTGTTGTTTCCACAATTATGTATTTGATTGGAGCAACAACAGGGATAATAAATTCACAAAAACCTTTTTATTGTATTGAGACAAAGGATTATTAAGGCTCATCATTACAACATTTCATCATTCTGATTCCAACCTTCGTTTGTTTTCCTAATGGGCACCTTGAAAAGATGGTGCTTCTCCCCTTCCAAAAGGCTGCACCTATCAGAGAATTAAGGTAATTTCTCTGGAGTGAAAAGCAAAGGCCTGTCTACAGGTCAGGCAGATGCATTTATATTCCCTTGACAACAAGCACAGTCCCTTATTCTAACTCAAGGGAATGTTATTGCATTCCCCCCCCCCACTCACAGACCAAAATTAGAGTCTTCTAGAATACATCCAGTCCCGCTTCAGACAGAGAAGGATATGGCTCTTTTAAAAGGTAAAGAGAAATCGTGATTTCTTTCGTGATGAATACCAGTGCTACTGCTTAAGGCAGCAAGCTTCTTAACAGTTGGGTTTTGTTTTTTTAACTTTCAAAGCAAAATTTGTTTCAGTGTATGGAATATTAATAAAAAAAATATACTCTTTTCACTACTAACATATAGCCTATACCAGTGAAAACTGAGAAGCAAAGGTAATTAAGAACAGTATCAGCTGTGTTTCTTGCATATAAATGCCATTGTTCAAGGTGTGCTGATCCCATCTAATGTATGTTCTGCTCTTGTAAGAAGTTCTAAACCAAAACCACCTTAAATAGATGCAAAAAAAAACCTCGGAAAAGCTTTTGTTGGTTAACAGCTAGCCAAAAATATACACAAAACCCCCGTACAGCAATTCAAAATCTTACAAACTGCAAAAATACAGGAGATAGACGCTTAGTATTATGCAAAAGTGTCATACCAACATGTATTTTTCCAATGAATTATATAAAACATGGATTTTCAATGCACTAATTCTATCAACCCGAAAGAATGCATTCTGTGAAGAAATTTAACATTCAGAACTGCACAAAGCGACAGGCACATAAGAGCTTGCTTGTTAAAGCCGAACCGCATCTCTTCTAGGAAATGCTTTCTGAATACATAAAGGATATTTTCACAATAAATGTCACGTCTCTTTCCCCCCCCCTCCTCCCCCAACAACACTTGCAATTCTTTTACGCGCTGCAGCGGGTTTGGAAGGAGCTCTATCTGAACGATTCGCACAAAAAAGGCTTTGAAGCGCACCAACCGTTTGCCCTTATTCTATACAAACTGTACAGTGATAACTTGGCTCTTCCCTCCCCCCACTCAATACCTTTCTGGGTAGTGACTTCACATCCTTTGACATCAGCACAGCTTGAAAGGGGGATGGGAGAGTTACGGCTGAAAGCAGCAAAACCTGCTTTTAACTGTGTACGCAAACGCCCCGACGGATCCTTCAGCCTTCCCCGAACGCAATGAACAGGAGCGGGTTTGCCCCCCCGCCGCGGCCGGGCCCGACCGTCCCCGTCCCCGTCCCCACAATGGCCATTTCCGAGCGGGTCGCAGGGTCGCGCCGCGCTCCCGCACGCACAATAACTCACCTCTAATATGCAAAAGGGCCACGGGCTGGAACGGCCCGTTGGAATTGGCTGCGTCAACCACCATCCTGCTGCCGGCTCTGTTACATGTCAACATCTAGGCTCCGGCAGGCACGGCGGTGTGTGCCTTAAGGCAAGGGACCGGCCTCCATTTTAGTTTAAAAAAAGACAGAAACTGAAGCGCTCTGCAGCTGGAGGGAACTGGCTGGTCTGTGATGTCAGCGGGCGGGAGGCGCCCCATTGGCTAACGGCAGCAACTTCAAATGACACCGAGGAGGCCGCAAATGAGCGGGGGCTGCTGCGGGGCTGTCACCGCGCCCGCGCCCCCCCCCCGCGCCCCCGGCCCGGCGCAGCGGGGGAGCAGCAGCCGCAGCCTCCGCAGGTGACTGGGCTGTTGCGCCTGTTTGTTTGCTTCAAACCAGGATGATCTCACCGCTGCTCCAGTATCGCCCCCCGCCCCCCCCCCCAATATCCAGTGCGCACCTGCTCGCAGGAGCGCACGCATTCTGCTCCTGCCTCCTTCCAGCACTTACTACTCACTCCTTACTCCCTCCTTCCCCAAGGCTGCCAGGAATACCCACCGGGACTTAGCCCCCACAGCACTGAGGGCAACAGCCACAACTTCAGCTTTCAAGAGCTGTAATAAAAGGTAGTTCATAGTAAGGTACAGGTCCTTTAATTACTATTATTCTTAGTGATTTATAAACATAAAACCTCATAAGCATTCCCATGAGCTGTTTTATGACTGGTTGCTAACACGTTATGAATAAAAATATAGACATAGGACACTCAGGAGATGAAAACCCTCATGTTTCATGCTCATCCAAGTATTTCTTTCATTCCAGAAACATACCTATCTCAAGTTTACCTTGATTGCTGTAAAACTTGGATAATGCAGAACTCTGGGTTTCCTTTCTAGAAATTTCTAGTAATTACAAATAACTTTTTTTTTAATTATTAAAAACTAAGATACTGCAGCACTAAGAACCAATATATAGGCATCTGAAAAAAATTTTGCTGCATAACCCCAGAAATTCAGAGTACAACCATTTCTAAACTTTAGTTAAATTACTTAAGGTATTTACAACAATTTCTATACTCTTTTTAGTTAAATTACTTCAGGTATTTGGAACAAAACTACCTCTTCCTCATCACATGAGACCTTTGTGTCTATTTTCACAACAGGCTGTTTGAAGGACTGTTTTGTCTCCCAGGGACTGCAGCTCCGGGAATGATGCTCTAAGAAACAAGCAACGTTATATTTCCACTATCTCCAAATCTGTGCTTTTCCCCAAATGCTATTTGCACTTGTATGTCACCTTTAAATATTTAATTACTTGTTTTACAATGCTATCTTAACTTAGATCTTTTCAAAGAAGGAGTAAATAAAAAAAAGAGGAAGAGACTTTTCAATTAGGTAAGTTATAAGGCAATGAAAACGTGGAACAAAAATTACAGGGGATATGCATACCTGGTTGGAAAAATTATATGCCACTACATAAAATACTACACTATCAAAAGTGAGTTAGAGCTGTACTAAATATTACTGAATTGGAAGAAGGAAAAAGACTAACTGGAATATAACAAAAGAAGAATATTACCCGTAAGGCACATGATAACATCAATTGGATTTACTGATTCACAAGGCCTAACTTGAAGTAGTGCCTCTGGGATGTCACAGTTGAAGAAGGATGTAAACCTGGCGAGAAAGTGCAAAGATGACCAATCTAGAAAACATTACTTAGTGTAAAAAATACAGCTGCTCTGTTTGGTATGGTGTGGGTTGTTGGTGGCTTTTCTTTGGTTGGTTGGTTTGGTTGGGGTGGGTTTTGTTGGTTTTTTTTGCTAGAAAGGCCTAGACTGACCAAGTCTTTTAAAGCATGATTATGGAGATTGAGTGCATTAGTTTTTCTACATTCACTACGCCCAGGAAATTCCTTCTACATCAAGGAAGATCAGGTTAGATACTCAATCAAATCCTCTCACAATAAGCATAGTGAAACTAAGTAGGAGACTGCAGACTTTCTAGTAATTTAAAAAATGGCCAAACATCATGAATGATACAAATGTAGCTGGATCCTGCTTTTGAGAACATCAAAATGGATTACATGAACTTCTGATGCCTTTTTTAACCTTTTTCCTAAGACTACAGAGGTTCAAGAAATTTGTTCTTCCAGTCCAGGCAAAAACAGAGGAGGTGTACTCCCAAAAAAAGTATTTTTTTTTTTTAAGTTAGTATGGAGTTTTGGTCTTATAAAACAAAAAGCTAGCATAGAGATATGCCTTTAACAAAACTAGATTTAAAAAAAAAAAAACCAAGACTGACCTCAAAGTTTTCTACAAGATCTTGATCAATTAAGGAGAAAACTAAAGAACTGAGACTTTTCTTGCAATATTTTCATATGCAGAATTTTGTAAGCAAAATCTGTTTCTTTTCCCCATTTAAATTACAATTAGGCCGTTCCATAGTTATAAGCTGCAGTATGAAGTGGCACAAGTTAGGTTTAAAATTGTAGTTTATTTGGTAACCACATCTTTAAGAGGCAGCTGCTCTGTCTCTCCTTGTGCCTTTGCTTTTATGGTCAACTGCTGCTGTCTCTTTGAAACTCCCTGAAAGATTAAAATGGCTAAGCAGACTGCTGGTCCAATGGCATACAACTTAAGTACTGTACTGGAACACAACAGAACAAAAAAAGGAGCGTCGCTTTAGTTACAGTGCCATTTCCTATTTTATACATAAGCATGACTTGAATAGCTGGAGGTTCATTAGCAAATTTTAGGTCATGGCTTAAGAGTCAACCCCCCCTACACTGTTCTTACCTAAAGAGAGTAAACGTGCTATTTGCAGCACTAGCGGTAGTATTGGCAGAACACTAAGTCACATTCACGTAAAGTTTTCTCTTGCAAGATAGACATTACTCTGTTCACATTTCTTCCTCTTTGCAGGACTGTTAGATCTGAGGCCACTACTTGGTAAGCTACCATGAAACTGGTTTAATTCAGTATATTTCTGGTGTGCTTTTGACAGGATACTAGCGGAACTGAAGAATTCAATCTTTGTAAGACCTTTAGCTCATTAATCAAATCTGGTATCTTCTCACCAGTCATACAGATTGAGACATACATTCTGATCAGGAGGTTTGTATACCCTTCCTTTGTTTTAGCCTTAAGATATTTGATTTGCCACCAAAGGAAAATATTTACTTAAAGTGAATTATTTTGAGCAACTTGGGGGGGGAGGGGGGCAGCGCAAAGAAAATTGAGTTAGGAATTGACTTACTAATGGAGAAGGAAAGAATATTAGCGCAAGTGGAACGGAGCTAATGAATATCAATGGGAGGAGGGGAGGAAGACTTTAACAAATTTATGAAGATGCTTCTGTTGCAAGAGAATCAAAAACCATACTAACTTTGGCTACCCTTTTTTTAGAATTGAATAAATGAAAAAATATATTGACAGTATAGCAAAGCTGTAGCTATTACAGGTTTCCTGATGAACCCTGGTAATAATTTCTAACTTCCTGATGATGGGAATGAAGGAAAATCATATAAAGTTCTTAGGATATAATGAAATGTGTTACATTTAGGATCAAGCACTATAGCTGATGAATTCTCTTTATACTGGGAGGCTGTGTAGTATGTCTTTCAAAACATCAATCCATTTGGTTGTCATTTAAAAAACAACCAACACACTGCAGCACCCCAACAACAAATTTCCCTGCCCAAAGGCTGTCTTTATTTCCATTCTGAAGTAGCTGCTATTCTGATAGCAACAGAATCAACAACATATGGTAATTAAAACTGGATGAACTTCTGTTTCCATGAAGACACCTTGGATCAAGTTAGTTACCTCTCGGACTTTATGAGGAGTTTTCATTTTTGGATTGCAGGAGGAGGGAGCTATTTAGTCTCAACTCTAAAGGTAGCTAAAGGTGTAATTCCACAGCTGCTGAAGTTGCTATCCCTCAGCAACCTAAACCAGCCTAGTTACAGGCTGCTTCAGTTCCCTTCCTACAATCCCCTCCTACTTTATTTTGCTCTCATCTGCTTCAGTGGTCGTCAGACCCACAGCTCAGTTGGTTTAGTTCAGTAATCCAACAGAAAGCCACTTACTTTATTGTCAGACTGGTTTTCCGTTAACTTATTGTGTTCCACAGCAGCCTAAGGTAAGCTAAGTCTGTATGAGCTACTGCTGCAATCCCACCTCTTCTGAGGCACACCTCTCAACCTCTCTGAGGTGCAACCATCTGAAATCGCTGTATGAGGGCTTGTGCAGCTGCATGGTTGAACCAGATTAGGAAACTGAGCGGAGTTAAAATAAGAAGGGAAAAGGATGAGTTTGAGCTACGCTGAGCCTATTATCTGTTTTACCAGACAGCTGCCCAAAAAAGGTACGGGAATAAAACACTATTTGCTTTTACTGCTAGGACCAACGCAATTTTGCGCCTCCAATTATAGTCCAAGCACCATTCTCATAAACAATGTCAGGCTACAGAAAACAAGGGTCTCTTCACAACCCTGAACAGTGAGTTACTCAAAGACAGTAACTTTGTTTTAGGGGAGAAAAGACACTGGATGCTACACATTTGGAGGAGAAATCACAGCAACAGGAAGGATACTGGACTTCTCCTAAAAAGTTCCAACTCAATTTCAAAGGACAGCCAAGAGAAAATTCAAGGACACAGAGGCAATAAGCACTATGTTAACATCTAGCTATCAAATGAAATACACAGGTAAGAAAAAAAATCCTCACCTGGATGAATGAAACTGGTATGGACTATCATTTGGCTTCCTTAAAGAATTCCTATGACTGAAGCATGGCAAAAGATAGCATTCTACCTTCCAAGCTGAGAAACTGATAATATTTACTCCCCTTTCAGTACAGGAAAAAATGATTAAATGTAGGATTGGCAAATACCTGCCCGTGATTGAAATGGTCTCTGTATTGGGTCTGGCAGAGCCCCATAGCAACCCTGCTAGTGCTGTGCTTGGTAGCTAGAAAGGTGGTGACAACACACCAGTGTTCTGGCTACTGCTGAGCAGTGCTCACACAGCACCAAGGCTGTCTCTCCAACATTCCCCCCTCACCGGTAGGCTGGGTGGGGGTGGGCCAGATCTTGGGAGGGGACACAGTCACGACAGCCGACCCACAGTCGCCCAAGGGATGTTCCACACCATATGACATGTGCTCAGCTATAAAAGCTGAGAGAGAGGAGGAGGAAGAGCGGGCATTTGTTATTTATGACGTTTGTTTTCCGGAGCAACTGCTACACGTACTGAAGCCCTGCATCCTCAGTACTCAGAACTCTCAGCCTCAGCAGGGACCCAAACTGCATCTGAGGACACCGTGGCTGAGATAGGGACACAAACAACAACTACAGTAATTGCCCCAATAGTGAAAAAGAAACAGTGAACAAGAACACTCTCCAAAGATCCAGAGGATGTTCTGCATGCAAGAGCCATGTGGAGGACGGTGATTCAAAGTGTCCCAATACCATATTCTAACAGCTTGGCAGTGATGTATTGCCCGAATACAGATAAACCAACTGTGGAGAAAGTGTCTTCTTGGCTCCAAAACTCTGAAGAAAATCTCTGTACTTCCTCATCCCTACTGGTCAGCACCTTGGCTGTCAGGGACACTCCAATAAATCAGTCCTCTCCTGGCCCAGAGGGAAAGGCAGCCCCAAGCACGTGCTGTGTGGTGCACTCCAGTTCTTCCTGCATGTCCAGGGTGAGGACATGAGGAAATGGGATGGTGAACCCACCTTTAAGCTGGAAGCCCACTTAGGAGAACTGAGAGGGAAGACAGCTGTTAAAGAAGGGGTCACCCAAGAAGGCTGTCAGCATAGTGGCTGTAGAGACACAAGGCAGTAATTAACACTCTCCCAGATGTAGGACTGAAATCACCTCCCAGGTGACAGGACCAGCTGTGCAAAATGTACTCTACACTGCATCTGGGGAGCATGGTCTTACCTGGAGCCTCTGGCAGAAAACATCAGGAGAAACCTGAGGTTGACATTAGGGTTTGGAGCTGGGGGTACTGAGGATCAGAAGCCCACTACACCCCAACCAAAAAAAAGAGATACTAGCAGCATATGAGGGGGTTGGAGCCACTTCAGAAGTTGTTGGTACAGAAGCACAGCTGCTTTTGGCACCATGATTGCCTTTGTTACACTGGATGTTCAAAGGAAACATCCCCTCTACACATCACGCAACCAGCGTTACATGGAGTAAGTGGGTGGCATTATCATTCAACGAGCTCGACTGGGGAAATCCAGCTGCCCAGGGATCTTGGAAGAGATCATGGACTGGTCAGAAAGCAGAGATTTTGGAGCATTGCCTGAGGGGGTGGCTGAAGCCCAAGAGGCACCACCATATAATGAGTTATCAGACGATGAAAGGCATTATGCTTTATTTACTGATGGATCCTGTCATGGGGTAGGAAACCATTGGAAGTGGAAAGGTGCTCTGTACAGTCCCACATGACAAGTCTCTGAGGCCACTGAAGGAGAAGAGGAGTCAAGTCAGTTTGCAGAAGTGGAAGCCATCCAACTAGGCCTAGAGATTGCTGGATGAGAAAAGTGGCTAGTACTCCATCTCTGTACTGACCCCTGGTTAATGCCCTATGAGGATGGCTACAATAATGGCAGACCACCAACTGGCAGTGCAGGGGTAAACCCATCTGGGCTGATGCACTGTGGCAAGAAATCCCTGCCCAGGTAAAGATAAAGATACTCTAAAGATACATCATGTAGATGCTCATATGCCCAAAAGCTGTGCCACTGAAGAACATTAAAACAAACAGCTATTTGTAGCTTGACAGGCCCACAAAACATTGGGACTTCTAGGGAGAGATGCTACATACAGATGTGTTCATGATCAAAGGGTGGACCTGACCATGAACGCCATCACACAGGTCACTCTTGAATGTGAAATGTGCTGCAATCAAGCCAGCCACACAAGTGGAATCTCCCTGGAACAGAGGGCGGTGGCTGGTTTTTCGATACGGTGAGGCCTGGCAAATTGACTATATTGGACCACTGCCATGAACACGCCAAGGCAAGTGCTATATACTCACTATGGTGGAAGCAGCTATTGAGTGGCTACAAACATACCCTGTAAACCACGCCACTGCCTGGAACACATCTTAAGCCTTGAAAGACAAATTTTGTGGCAACATGGTACCCCAGATCGAATTGAATCGGACAATGGGACTCATCAGAAATAATCTTATAAACTCCTCAGCAATGAAACATGGCATTGAATGAATGTATCACATTCCCCATCACCCACAACCCCCTGGAAAGACTGAGAGGTGTAACGAACTGTTAAAGACTATGTTGAGAGCGTTAGGCAATGGGGCATGGAAGCACTGGGATACTAATTTAGCAGAAGCCACTTGGCTAGTTAATACCAGAGGATCTGCTAACTGTCCTGGTCCTGCCCAAACAAAACCCCTTCATGGTGGACATAGCCTGGACAGCTGACCCAAAGTGACCAAAGGGATATTCCATACCATATGACATCTGCTAAGCTATAAAAGCTAAGAGAAAGGGGGAGGAAGGGGCGTGGGACATTTGTTATTAATGATGTTTGTCTTCCAGAGCAACCGCTACACATACCGAAGCCCTGATTCCCAGGAACTGGCCTGCTAACGGGAAGTAGAGAATAACATCTTTTGTTTTCCATTGCTTCCATGCATGCAACCTTTGATATTGCTTTATCAAACTACCTTTATCTTGACCCACAAGTGGGTTTTTTCATTTTACTTTCTCCCCTCACTGTTCTGCTGAGGAGAGCAGTGATAGAGCAGCTGGGTGGGTACCTGACATCCAGCCAAGTTCAACCCACCACAGTCTGTATCTGAATTTCCTAATATTTGCATGGTCACTGTAGCACACAGTCAACAGTGCCAAGTTTTCCTTCAGCCAATATTGTACACCCAAAAGGTTTTGTAAGTGGGGGATGGGGAGAGAAATCAGTAGATGTCTGTTGAGTTCAGAAAGCCATATATTTTAAGAACTGCATCTAGTACAAAAACTTATTTCCCAGGCCAGACTGCAGAACCTCATTTCAGGTATTGGCACACTATTTTAATCAAGTGCAGTATAAAAGCTAACACATACGCCACCAAACTCACTCCTTTCTGCAGCCTTATTAGGTAGATCACACATGTCATTTTCAATAAACATAATTTTTTTAAGCTTTGTTTAAGAGTGAAACCTTGAGAGCATGCTAGTTATCCAGCAAACACTGACTTATATTTACATGCATAAATATTGCATTCAATGTTTGATCAGTAGAGGTCTTATGAAGGGAAAAGTTCAGTGTAGCAGCAAAAATGTCTGGGTCTGATTATAATGAAGACCTGTGCAATGGAACAAAATGTTCTTTTTGTAAATAAGGGCATAATAAAAGACGTTTCAAGAGAAATCTAAACTCTGAATTCAGAGACAGGTTAGAATCTAGAAAATAAGACAATACTACATTTTAAATCCTATTTTTATGGATTCTATCCAAGCTTCAGTAGAAACAAGTTTGGTAGGAAATGCTGCCAGTGACAGATGTAGAGCATTCTTCTAACACTTTCAGCTGCTGACTAATGAGTAGGTGTTTGATAGGGCAGTTGAAATGAAAAATAGCTCATTAATCCAAGCCTATGATTTCATGTAAAGCTAGCTAACAAAAACCCGCAAAACAACAACAAAAAAATCACACACTCAAGCAAAGTATTCTCCTCTATAATCTTTTTTTGGTAGTTACACACTTACTATCATGTTCCTTAATCTTTAAACTGTAACGTAGTAATTCAGACTGGATAATTGCTAAATATTTTTTAAATTAATGATTTCATAATCATTAAATAATGAAATATTTACTCATTTGATAGATCATATTTTCCTGTATGAACACCAAACAATTGTCAGTTTGTGCTTTAAGAAATGTATATGCTTACCACACATTTTAGTAATTCTTCTAAGCATTTAAAAGAAAAATAAATACAAAAAACCCAGGAAAGTTTGTTTATGCAACACTATGGTCATGTTTTTAAGACAAAAGTTCAAAGACAAAGTTACTAAATTAACATGACAAGAAGTCTCTACAGTTCTTTCACATGATACAATACATATATTCACCGACACCTAACCATACCCACCCTGACAGAGGAAAGAGTGAGCTTCTGCAGTATTTTCCATTATGGACTTTTTGTTTCAATAAATTCAATACAATATTGAGCTGCCAAAAATAATACAAAGGCATGAACACAGCGAGGACCAGAACGATGAACTAACTCAGTATGCTGAGTGCTAATCTAGTGTGTGTACAAGGGAGAAGAGCATCATCTGTTTCACAAAACTGTATTCCTTGATGTTTTGCAGGAGAATGAATTTGCTTTGCCCCAGTGTTTTGCCTTTTAAATGCATTACGGATTAGGGCAAATTATCTTTTCTATTAGCATTATCTTGTTTAATCTGCCATCTTACTTTGCATAAAATACTTGTAGCTAAACAGTGGTGCTACCACCTTGCAGCTGGACAAAACTCCTTAATTGCCAGGCACACACACAAGAAGCATCATTCAACTGGAAAGGCCAAAGTATCACACCTTTGTTCTCTACCTAATTTGCAGCTGGCACCAGTAGGTTTCTGTGATGAAAGTGACATTAAGTATTGAGACCTCCAGCCTCAACAGCTCCTAAGAAAAGTGCTCCTCAAAACCCCATAGTCCATTATTACTATGATTCTCATAAATTCAATTATATTGCATATATCCAGTCAGTGCCTTTTGGATCATGAAAACAGACACTAGTTTTAAATGAACAGGTAACTCTGCTTAAGTTTGACCTTACCCTAATAATGAATTTGTGGAAATTTAACAGTATAGATTGCTAAATTTCTCTGCAGCACAGAGAACAATACTTGATTGCCCCTTAATTTATCTTTATACCATTTTGCTTACTTATCTGTACTCTACAGCTGAAACACACAACCACCATACATTTCTGATCTCTTGAGAAATTCTCACTTTCTCTTCCTTCCTCATGGTTACAACAGTTTTATCAATGAAAATTTGGTTCAGTTGTTTAAGTATCAGAATCTTAAAGAATCACCTCTTCTGCAATCTTGATTCATCAGACTTTAACATTGTACAGACTACAAAAACAGAGCTATCTCCTAGACAGCCATTTATGACTTAAAAACATTAGGAAAGCTTTAATAACGCTTGCCTTCCTATCAGAGTCCTGTATCACAGACAGACAAGTTGAGACACTACCCTGACGTTCTCTTGCACAGAACAGACTCAGAATTTGGCATAGCTCTAAAGTCTCTGCTTGGGGGTGTGTGTGGGGAAACAAACCAAAAAAAGAGACAAGAAATAAGAAACCATGTGGTCTGCATGAAATGTGCTCAGAAAAACAGCACCCTTATGCCTTGCTGTGTTCATTATTCCTTCCCCCCCCGACTTTTTTTTTTTAAATAGATATGACTGATAGTATTTTTAATGTTGAAATCATGCTATGTCAGAAACAGACATCTCTACCAGAAGGTCAAAACCAGGACTGATCAACATGCACAGCAAGATCTTCAACAACTAAATACCAGAATCTGTTTAATGATATCACATGCAGTTATACTACATTAAGAGAACAGCACTGTATTCCGTATCCTACACTTCTCAGCATTAAGAGTTTGTATATCCAGATCTGTCAATGTAGCTCATTTCTTCCTATCTTGATACGTAACTTTGGAAGAACATTGTATCCGCATTTTCAAGATCGTAAGTCCAACTCCAAGAGGTAAACAGTAACTCTGTAAATAAATTTGAAACCATACCTGAAAATAAAAGCTAAATTGCAATCACCACTTTTAGATTATATAAAACAATGTTCACTTTTATCTAGAAAAAAAAAACCCAAAACCCATTCCCAAATTCATGAACAAAACCATGACACTTGTCATGATAGGAATCCTCTTTAAGACTATAAAAGGACTCTATCCAGCTTTAAAAATCATACAGAAATGCTGCCAAAAGGCATATTTTTGAATCATGCTCAAATTTACATATGCATGACTAATGTTCATTGGGAAATTTTGCAACACTTCAGAACATTAAGGAGAACTGACTTTTTATTTTTTCAAATTTGTTATTCTCTGACAGAGAAAGTTATCTTTTAATGAGTATTACTTGCAGGTTGAAGTAATATTTGTGACAATTATATTTGCCAGTACACAACACCTTTTATCCCAGTCAGAGCATCTGCACATTGTAAAGAATTCTCACTGCAACATTCTTACATATTGTAGGGATTCAGACCACATCCTTAAAAATCTCACCATCTTCTACAACTGTTCTCTCCAAATGCTGCATGTTTACACAGTTTACCGAAATCTGCATTATCTTTGCAAAATATTGTGTACAAATCCAAGTACACTCACCTGTTTGTACTCTTAAAAATCCCTTGTAGCATATAAACTAAGTGTACAGAATGGACAAGGGAGCATCTTAGAAATACATAATTAGCAAGATTGTACCATAGGAAAAAACCAAACCATCAACCTGTAATGGAAGTATTACTAAAATGATAAATTCTTATTAATATAAATTCTCATTTTTAATAACATGTACATCTTTGAATCAGTAAGCCTCTTTCACTTTTCTGCATTAATAGTCCTGAATAGAAGCAAAACACATTAATGTTTGGGTTACTAGTTAACCAGTTATGAAATGCCACACTGCTGGCTGTTCTATTTTTTTTGTTTCTTTTTTTCTTTTTGATCTTGGTCAATTACTCAGCAAGTCCATCACTGTAGCAACCTTATTCTGAAGATGCTGACACCCACTATTCTCACATGGTAAGGGACAACTATAGTCTCAGTAAAATCAGAGAAGAAAACCAGAGTTTTATTTTTTAATTAAAAATAACTTAAACATTGCAGGCAAAATTCAGAAAACATCAAGTCTGATCTCCTAATGGTTTAGATAGCAAGCTAAGCTTATTGAATTTACAAATGTTTGTGTTGTTTTTTTAATATGCATGTAAGAGAAGGATAAAAAAACGCAGCTAGATACAGAAATAAATGCAAATACCCCCCAAAATAGTAAGAGAATATATATATCCTTCCTTTCCCTCAGCATTAAACCCAAGTGATTTTTTTGTTTCAAATTTTAGAAATTTGATCTGTATGACAGTCTTTGTATACTAACTCCATAGAAACTGAAGTGAAAAATGTATTACTGCAGCTGTCAAGCACACAAGCAACAAGCATGCAATTCATAACATATCATTACACTCTCAAAAGTTTCCTCTCAAAACTGAACAAATGCAACTAGATGAGTAGCACATATATATCACATTCAGGCTCTAGAGCTTTTTCCAGTATGTAATGTATTTGGGTGTCAGAAGTTCATAGAAGTAACCTAGACTCAAGAACCAAAGATCACCCATTAGCATCACCAGAAATAAATATCAGCACACAACTAAATCATTGACACTGTGGAATTATTCGCTGATTAACCATGAAAAAATCTATCTATAACGTTACAAGGAATTCAAGCTTCCTGCATTAAGTGGAAGGGGGTGGTTGTATAGACACAAAATACTTCAGTGTGTCAGTGGTCAGGTACATATAAGCTTGGATACAATACTTTTTTGTACAGTTTAATAAATATTCATATTGGACACTTTCTCTCAAACAGAACACATTCTTAAATTTGTAAATAATTTCAAGACATCTCAACATTACGAACCGTTTTCTTCAGAAAGGAAGAATGAAGAAATTTGTATGTTTCTGAAGGCTGAAAAACCCTTTGTCATTTATATTTGATATAGATAACCAAAGCATTAATCTGCAAGTTTTCAAATCCTAATAGAGCAAAACATACTTTAAGGCAAATAAGTAATTTTTTCCCAATAAACAACTGTGAAGGAAAAAAAAAATCAGCTTTCTGTAACTGAAGTACTGTACTGCAAGTGTTAACTAACAGGGAGAACTGGATAAGCAGGAATTAACACAAAAGTTTGTTGGCATAGAATTTTTTTTTCTGTGAAAATAGGCAAGATCTTTTCAAAATGTTTGACACAGTTCTGAAGGTGCTTCTCCAGAGATACTTCTGGGTTATCTGTGGGCAGACAAGCTACCTATTGTACCCAAACTATATCAGGCTGCATTGCACTGCGCTGCAGAGAGCTTTGCTGGTTTGGTTTGCAGCTTTACTAATACATAGATCTCAGTGCTCCACAAGCCAATTATATCAGAGACTTCTTTTCGATGTTCACCTCTATTCTTAGAGCCTCTTAACTCTTTTTTTTTTTTTTTTGAGTTCTGAGCTATCCTGCTTCTCCATTTCCCAAATAAACTAAGGGTGTACAATGCTAATCAAACTGCTCCAATGAACATAAATCAAACCACACTAATACCAGTCACCAGGGCAAATAGACTGGTATTTCCAGAAGCCTATTGTCAGCACTTCTGTGCAATGCCCAAGAGAAAGTTCACAGCATGCTTGAAGACCAAAAAGTATTTCCTAAATAAGAAGCCTTGATGAAAACACACTTTGGCAGCTCCTCCTTTCCCTTCCCACTATTTCAAGTGATCCACTGACCTCAGCTCCAGCCCCATGGCACAGAAGGAAGGTGGTTATCTCCACAATACTGCAGGCCATTTAGAGTTTACCAGTTACAAGCTCTCACAGACCTTAAAGTATGCAAGAACAACCCCATTCTACATGCTCTGCTTAAAATACAATCTCAGGTAAAAGTATCACAGTATGCAGTAGTCAATCCAACATTTATGAAGAAAATGCACATCTCTTGGTCTACTACAGATAGTAGAAAGGTTTCCCAGGTACTGTAGCCACAGAAATACAGCCACCTGTTACAAGTAACTGGTTTGAGTTTGAGAGCAGATTAAACACAGCTAACCTGAAAGAGCACTACATTCTTCCCATCTCTTCATGGAAGCTAAAGCTGCCTTAAACTCAGTCCTTTAAATTATAGCCTGCCAGTCCATTTAACTCCTGTCCAGACACAGACATTACAAAACACACTTAAACCTGTCAAAAAATTAAGTTTCCCAGCTTCACTTGACCCACTGAACACATATCAAGTCAAGTATCTACGTACACATTAGGAGTACTGGCCAATAGCATTCTCATCAACCCTAATAAGTGGGAATTAAATCATGACTGAGCTTGTGGAGTGAGCACAGCAATTATACAGACACCTGCTATAATCCATGAGACTGGCCATAGCTTTATTCATGAAGACAGTAATTACTACTCATCACTAAATCAGCAATTGCACTAGTGTTTCATAACAAAGTTTGGTCCTCGACAGCCTGGGGACACAGGTACACCATCAGACTTCCACCAGAGATAAGCTCAAGATCTTTTCTTTTGTTTCACTTGAGAGTGGGGGTGTGACCACAGACTGAAAAGCAAGTATAATGCATATGCGCAATACTTCTACCATTTCTGCACATCTAGGTGTGTTGCAACAAAAATGCTAAAATGCACTCAGAACATAGCTTATACAGTTTTTAAGACTTAACTTTTTTTTTGTATACCACACCACCACACACACACCCCCTGCCAAGTCCAAGCAGGCTCTCTCCTGCCCTTCACTGGCCTACTAGTTCAAACTGAAATGGAGCCAAGATGGAAAGAGAATCCACTGTAAGACTGATCACTTTCCCCTTGTCCCACCTGCAAGAATTTTTGTCATTTCCAGCTCACCATTCACTCTACTTTTAACTGCATGCTCAGCTCTAGTCTCCCTGAGCTGACAATCCCAGGCACTACCAGAAACACAGTATTTAAAGCAGGACAAAGCAAAGGTTCTAAACCAAGTAACAAATGTTTTTCTTTGTCACAGAGTCTTTAAACAAAAGGTTAAACGATGCTGTATGCATGACTTCATAAAAAAGAATAATCACTACTTTAATTCAGTGTCATTTGCTTATGTCAGACCTGGATGTGACAGCTTGTGCATGAACCTACTATGTCAGTTTAAAAGATAGGACATATTTATGAGTAATCTGTGGTGCTACATAGTCTTAGTTCCAAATTTAGTAAAAAAGATTGAAATACACTAAACTTTAAGCAGCACCTTGTATATAGACTTCTATACTAACATGATAGACAATATTTTCTTAAATGGTACCTCTGAAGAGAAGAACATTGCAGTCTAATTTGACTTGTATGAAAAGCAGTATAGTTAAAATTGGCAGAGAAGCTCAGTTTTTTATTTTCAAGAAATACTGATGCAGCATATCAAGAAAACACTGACTAGAGGAAAAAAAGTCTTATTCCTTGACATTTTCACATTGCCTACAGCAATACTACTCAATATTTCAGCAACCTGTTAGGCTTTCACTGCCACCTTTGAACATTAGAAAGCAGTATGCATCACGCTTCAAAACAGCTTTTTTTTTAAAATAAACCTTCAGAGCAAATCAGTTACTCATAAGCAACTAATCAGCAACTGATCAGTACATCTGACCACACATGGTAAATTCTACCCTAACACTACAAGGTACCATAAGCACACTTACACAAGTATGTATCTACACAACAGACAGTAGCTAAAATAAAGATAAAAGCTGTGTTAGTAAGAGAACACACATATATTATCATCTTTTCATCACAGATGGCTGTAAATACAATTCTAAAAGATCACAAAGCCTTAAAATTGACAAAGGAAAAATTAATATTCACTAAAAAGATGCCACTCCGCTTGACCCATGCTCAGGAAAACAAGACCAGTAAATAGCAATAGACCATGTCTTCTCAGAATGCCAAGCCATTTTAGTACAAACAAAATACAGTCTGAGCATGCTGCACTGAGGACAGATGACTAATATTTTGCATAGAGTGCCCAAATATTCTGCTTTTATGTGAGATGAGTGAACATACTTTCACATAAAAAAAAATCTGGGCTGAAGGGACATAGATATTTCTTAACTGACGGCCAAGAAGGCAACACACTGGAAGCCCATATATAGGGACTGAAAGAAAAGAAATAATAAAAATCCAGTGTGTTCAAGCATGCAAGTATGCGCAAGTTTGCACACGTGTATACTTGATATATAATGCATGCTGTACAGATGCAAGTAGTATGATAGTTAAGATGTTTCTCTGTCTCATGTCCATGATCCCTCTAAGAGCCATTCTGATTTAGAAAGACATACCTTTTAAAGCTGGCAGTTTTTGAAGCTCCCTGTTATTGCTAACATTAAACTTTGAAGAACTCTGCCGCTTTTCCTTCTTCAGTACTGTCTGTGGTGCTGGTACTTTTATTTTAGATAGTTGTGCTGGAGGAGGAGTGCTATTTGATTTTTTGTTTGACACCTGTTTAAAAAGAAATTACAGCAGTTAATTGCAGCTTAACTTAGAAAATCTTCTAAGAAATTATTTTTGTTACAGAAATAAAGCAAAATAAGCTTTTAAACAAATTACTCTATTAGTCATCCTCTGAATGCATAGTTATCTATTCTTCTGTTCCATCTTTTCAGTGTTTATTGCTGCACGACAGCCCTCATATAGATGGGAATAGATCACCCTGTTACACGCACTAGCCCATTTATTTGAAGTTACCAGCCAAATGAAAAGAACTTTTGAAATAATGTAGTTCCTTAGCTACTCTCACCTTTTTCCTGAGAAGTGTAGGTCTCCAAGGTATCTGGGCTGTCTAACTTCAGCTTCAAAGGGATCACCAACCTTGTCTATTTACAAAAGATAAACCTTTCACGACCTATTTGTACTGTGCCTCGCTGCTGGAGCCCTGAGCTTAGCTAGGGCATTCAGGCTTTGATACAAAGTTAAAGAAGCAAGTCTTATTACTGTAGTAGCTTCAGCAGCTTCTAAAACATCATCTGATCCAGCCGGGATAGAGTTAATTTTCTTCATTTAGTTGTTGCTAGGTAATGTTTATACTAAGTCAAGGACTTCTCAGGCCTTGCCAGTGAGAAGGGATGGAGGGGCACAAGAAATTGGGAGGGGGCAGCTGACCTGAACTAGCCAAAGGAGTATTCCACACCATAAACCTTCATGCTCAGTATCTCAACTGGAAGGAATCGGCCAGGGCCCACTGATCCCTGCACAGGGGCTGGCTGGGCATCGGTCAGAGGGAGGCGAGCAATTGCACCGTGCATCAAAGATCTGTGCACCATCAAGACTTGTAGCAGTGCACTGCCTACTCAGAGCAAGTTGCTTTTACTGTAATAATCCTCATTTGATTGGCACTGTACATAAACTTTGTAACACAAAACCAGACAAACAGTTCCCACCTATAGGTTTCCAGTTGCTGTTATTTCCCAGACTATACTTGACAGTGCTCTCTGCTCTCAAGCTGAGTAAAATGCATCATTAACAGAAGCCTGTCAGAACTTGTGATGCTGCCTTTCTCATTCCTTTTTTGAAGTAGGAAAAGCAGGTTTAAAGTAAGCAATGGTTAACTTTTTAAATATGAATAATTTCACGACATTCTTTATGAGAACGATAAAACATCTAGGAGTGACCTACACTAAAAATACAGGAACAGCTGAGCAGGAAATCTTACTGCAAGTACTGCAATTCATTTTACAGGACCTTAATTTGCTGTAGAAGCCTTTCAAATTTGCAAACTATTTTACACTAGAGAACACATATCTGAAAATACACCTTGGCACTTTTCTTTTTCAAGAAAGACTATAGTCTCCAATTTGAAAGTGTACACTTGGTAACAAATAGGAAAAAGAAGGGAATGGGATTCACAAAGGAAATCAAGTGGCAATGCTGCTACTTTGGCAGTTTGAATGGATTTAGTTAGAATTTTGTTAATTACAGTAGATACGAAAGCAGTGTTCATTCCTGCATGAAATAATATCAATGGCATTTTCATAGGGATATGGCTAAAATAACAGAAACCACTTTTCCTCATGTTCCAAAAAAGTTTCCAGAATAGCTTATTCATCAACAATTTCTGCATGGTCTGGGAATATACCCATTCAGCACACAGAGATGTTACCGTACATAAATTTATCTACTTTTAGAGTCTAAGACAGTAATTTTACTCAAATTATGTTCTAGTAACATAACTAGGAGAAAAATTTATATGGTTCAAGAACAGATTAACAATTGTGTTTTATTAAGTACCGTGTGTATAATATATCGAAGGTATGACTGAAAGCAACATTTAATTTTCATTAAAAACATTTAACATGACCATGTTATAAATTAAATATTACAATAGCAAAACCCCTTACAGCCTTATAGAAGGAGAGAAAACACACTGAACACTGGAAATCTTAAGTTACCAAAATAGTCTAGAACTTGTTTCAGTAAAAATGGCATACATCAGGCAAATTAAAAGCATTTATGTACAAGTAGTAACTATTACATTGCATTTTTCAGACTATTTCACTTTTTAATCCCAAACACTAAATGCTTAACAATCTTTTTGCCGAAATACAGTTATCTGCAGGGTAAACACTATCCATTAATTTGAGTTAAAAACAAGCAAACAATTTTCAAAATAAAAATATGAATAGACTAAGCAGAAAGAAAACAGCACTAAAAATTAGGAAGCAATGACTTACTATGCATTAAACAATAAAAGCTAATTAAGATCATTATAAACACTATTACTGCACAAGATTCTGTACTTTAAATACTGAGCTTCAGCCTAATGGTGTTTTTCTGAACTGGCTATCTTCCACTGCCACCTGTTTTTTGTTCATTACTTGGAACAGGAAAAACTGCTTTCCTGTTTCCTCTATTCCCAAACAAATTCTCAGTTTCGAATTAACAAGTGCTCGCATGTGCCTGCACACATGCGCACACTACAGTATCCTAAGGTAACACAGACCTCAGGGAGCCAAGTATTCTAAATCGCAGATAAATTCTAAAATTAGCCAAAAGTGGTTATTTAAGAGGATGGGTCACATTTCTAATTAGAAATGTTGAAAGCAAGCATTTTTTGTTGCTATGGCAACTTCCCATCCAGCAGCAATGACTCCAGTGCAATTCTAGCACTGAATCACCAGCCAATTTATCCAATGTATTTCCTCCTCCTTTCTACCATCAACCATTATCGTCCCTGCTTTTCAGTCATGCTCCAGTCACTCAGGCAGCACATACCCGAAAGCTGCCAAAACAGTTTCCAGTTCATTATTATCTGAATGCTGTGCTAGACAGCTGTACCCAATGACCTCTGCAAGTGGCACTATGATGCTACCACAAGAGAACTGGCCTCCAGAACTCGCAGACCACCAGCCACTGATAGAAGGGCACCTGGAGAAAATGAGTTAAGTCATCTTGAACCACACAGCTCAGCAATTCTAACCACCCCTCTAAAAAGAAAAATACAGTCTAACAATTCCATGTATTCATTTGCTAAAGACTTCAAGTTAACAGATTTAACTTTGTATGAAGGTACAGTGCTCATTAATTCAGATCAAAGAGCCAAGCTTGGCTGCTTCTTCCCAGTGACAAATCAAACATTGTCAGAAACCACAACTCCTGAGAATAACTGATGGACGTTCTGCTACATCGGTGAACAATTCAACTTACCTGACACCAGAACAATCAAACTACAGATACAATTTATCAATTCTCCTCCTACAACTAAAATGGGAATATCTATCCTTCCCATTGTTCTGGAAAACCGTTTTGTCCTACCCAAATGTTTATATACTCAGGTACATTCAATTCCAAAAGTGCTGAGAAACCCCTAAAAATGCATACAAATTACTCTGAAAAAATGTCAGATTGGAATGTATTTCTTCAGATCATAATTAAAGCACAACACTCAGGATTTTTGATCAATTTGATTTTTAAAAGCTAGAGCTTTACATACTTTTATGAACATCTAAGACTATTGGGAACCGTGTGATTCCAACTTTAGCTTCTGCTTTTAACAATTGAAAAAACAGAGCTTATGTTCCATGAATAAGCTTAAAATTAATTCAAGAAAAACAGGGAAGAAAGAAGGAAGTTTCTTGCTAGTCATGACAGTTCAAGACACATAATCCTTGCATCCCTTCTTCCCTCGAGTCCTCCTACATCAAGCAGGATATGGAGCATTCCTTGTCTTAACATCACTGTTTTGAGCAAAGTTGGATCCTTCATCCCCCTGACTCGTACACAGGCAAGTATCAATCTGAGCACAACACTAAGTTTGTGACAAGGGAAAGATAGGAGTAGACCAAACACATCTACAGTTACAGCCAATTACACTGACCATCATCAGCCTACATAACTTTTACTTTCAGCCAACCATCTAAGACATAAGACAGAGAGAACACTGGGATCTGGAAGGAGCTCCACCCTGTTCTTCCCTTTCTGACAGTCCCTCAAAAAACTGGCATTCAAGCTTCCTTGACCAAGAATTGGCAACCAGAAGAACTCTGTCTGACCTCACCTTTTAAGGCATACTCCCTAATAACTGAATTAGAGCAAAGCACACAAAGCCTTTGCTCCACAAAATCTAGAGCCTAGCCAAGCCTATAACAATGCTGCAAGTTTTCATACTGCTTTATAAGATAAACTGGTCAGAGCAGGGTGAGGATTTGAAGATGACAACAAAAGCACCTGGATGCATCTGTCATTCAAGACTTAAAAAACCTGGGTGTCTTACTAGTGACAAAAATCAGACCATCTCCTAAGCACAAGGCAAAGAGAGATCCTCTGCCTGAAGAAAACACAGTGCCAAGCAGCACCCATGTGGTGTTCCCTGACACAGACGAGTCTCACACTAATCTGCTATTTTCTTCCCTCTAATGAGTATCACCACTGAATTCAAGTTTATATCGGTGTGTACACCACCCCAGGATGGCAGCAGCAAGCCACACTCCAGCCAGAACCCTGATAAAAATTCTAGACTACAAAATCTCGATAGGTGAAACTGGCACCAATTAACATATGATTAACACTCCCTGTGAAATGCAGGTATACAGAGTGAAAAGCACAGAACACTTTTTATGAGACTAATTAGTCTGAATCTGAGAAAAGAGGAAGAATGCTTATATTAATGAAGAATTAATCCTTTCATTTCCTTTTGGTACAGTAAGTAGCATCCACAGACATATTTTTCATGAAGCTAAACAGATCTGATCTATAGCACTCAGAAGAGCTCATTTCTTGCCAAGGCAGCCTCAGAACAGGCTACAAAAGCATTCTGGACTGTATCTAAAATATACTTACAATGAAACTGAAATAACTTACTGAAACTAAACAAAGAACACGAAAAAACATGAAAGGGACATTTACAACTTCTTTTTCAAAACCATATGAGGGCCCAGTATGTAATCAAAATAATTTGGCTAAGAGGTTGAGGCCTAATACATAATCAATGTAATTAGGCTGAGAAGTTGAACTTAATTTAATCTCTTGAGAACTGAAATCAAAGATCAAGGAGTCCAGATGGGTGGAGAACAGTTAAGAGCCTTCCATGCAGGTTTTTTCCCTCTGCAGGAACTTCAAAGTAGCATGAAAATCTCTGAACACTCCAGGAATCTTGAACTCTGCCACACAGTTCTCTCCTTTGCAGATCTTAATTTACTGTTTTGGGGGTGGGAACTGGGACAGATCATACCTGGCATGTGTCCCAGTAGCCATCAATGTGGTAAATATATCCACAGCATACCTGCAGATGGTGGGCTGGTAGTGTTAGATTAGCAGCTTGGGACCAAGGCAGTGTTCAAGAGAGCATGCTACCAGGAGAGCAATACTTGTCAGCTCATTTCAACGCTGTGTTGTTAACACCACCAGTCCAACATGCCTTCCAACAGGACATCATCAGGATAAACTCTTATTATGGTATTAAAAATATGGCCCAACAGAGCTATCCAGACAGTCTGCAGTAGTTCTAGCTCATGCAAGTAGTGACCAATCACTGGTACATAGTTGTTATGGAACAACTAGCTACGATCTTTAATGCCAGTATTTTCAATCTGCAGACTCTGTGTAAACTATATATGGATTCTTAATCATCTGAACATGTAAAAAGGGGCATCGATCCATAAACAACTGAGTTAAAAAAAGCAGGGAAGCAACATGCTTGCTGGGTACCATTTTGGATGGCAAACTTTCTGAGGTTTTTACTCTGTTGCAGATTCTTGCTGCTGTGCCTTTATTGTTCACTAGTTTCACCACCACAATCTTGTCTGGACAGAAAACATATGGAGGAGTCTCTGGAGATGCAGCTTATGGTGCTGAAAGTTTTGGTTGGTTTCTCACAGACTGCAGTTTAGATTTCTATTGTTTCTCCTCAGCAAAATCATTTGCCAGAGTTATACCCTGATTGGTCTGGTAGAATTATCTTTGCAGCTGCCTTTCTAGCAGATATGTTTATTATCATTAGATTGTCTCAGTGGTTGAGATACAGTTGGATAGTCCAGTGGTAGTCTCAGCATAACTTACAATGTTTTTATTTGCTAAGACAGCAAGAGCTGCATCCTAAAGCTTTGAGGATCCATGTTGTTATAATGATAAACAAAAAGATTAGCTTTTTGATAGGGTGGTGAAGACAACGTTTATATGTTTTAGCATACTGTAATTAGCACTCACTGATTTGTGTTGCAGTACTTGTTTAGCAACTGTGGTTTTGCATTTACATACATCAATCCTACTGCTGGCTATTCTTGATGTCTGACTACGGAGTTCCATTTGTGTTTTGTCAGAGAAAACACAGTTTGTTGAATTGCATCAGTGACTGGAAAGTTCCCTATGAGCAGCAAAGGTCATCTCTCCCTCTTCACTGTGGAGGGGTGCCCATGGCAAGGTACACAGTCATAGACCATTTTAGAAGACTGATCTACACCTTGCTAGAAGCTCTCCCACCTTTCTTGCTGGCTTTTATTTTTCACAGCACAAAGCATTGCCTGTATTTCCTGTTAGCTGCTTACACACAGGGCTCAAATTTTATCTTCTGAAGAATTGTATCATCACAGCTTTGTGCAACACACTTGACTTGCAACACATCAAACCAACCCTGACAATTGCCAAAGATGTCTCGACTCAGTTTACTGCATCCTTGACATTCTTGCACTGTAATTTTACATTTATAGTTAAATATCAGCAGCATAAGGCTTCGTTTCCATTTGCTCCTTGTAAAACTTATTTTTAACTAGTTTACTCCAGGAACAAATAGGCATTTGATTCCTCTCAGTGACATATCAGATCTGCAGCCTGAGGCTGTAGAGTATTGGCAAAGGAGACGGGGTCCCCAGGCTCAGACCATAAGTGTTTTCATAAGTGCATCATGTTTTGCATTTGCTGGAACACCATCAGTGAGCACCTGGTACTTCACAAACATAGGCAGCAAAGCAACATTTGTTTCTTGATGCATCTTCTATAATAAAACTTCAAAGAAACAAATGCCCCCAAAAAAGTAACATTTGTTACCTGCAACCATCAGTTAGCTAATGAAGTATGACTAAAATGAGGTAATGTTCTAAGTATTATTTCAAGACATTTATATAAATACAGAGACAGAGAATCTGAATAAATGATGGCCTGGCTTAAATTACTTCAGTTCTTTATTTTCCTTTGCAATTTCTCTCTGATCAACCTGAACCACCCTTTTACTTTTAAAAAAAACAACAAAAACTACTTTTGTGCATCTTTTTACCTCTCAATCTTCTACACACCCTATATATACACACACACATATATGTAAGGTTCCCACATTTGAAGGAAAACACATACAGACTCATTTGCTTTAAGCCCCACTCTACTGTGCATTTTAATTATATAAAGCTACGAGAAGCTAAGGCTACTGTACATGTATCTCTACCAATGATGTTTGTATTCTTGTGCTCCCTAATCCACTCCTAATAGTTTCTCACTTCACATACTCATATTGAATTTTTTTTGCTTCATCCCCTGCCCACCGATTTGGTATTTGTATTAGATGCTATATGAGACAGTTACAGACCATGACAAGGTTCCGAGGCATTTCAGTCCTATAACAACCTTGACCACTTCTAAAGAAGTGCTATACCAAATCATTTCATCTTTGGCTCTTTTTATGCTTTTATTTTACATGCCACTAGAAAGTTTACTTTTCAATACTTTAGACTGCTAAACTGAGCAGTGATGAGGAATCATGTTAAATTATAGGCACTATAAAGGTGTAGCAAATGGTAACATTTGGTAGTCATCTTTCAAGAAGTATATTCAAGAACAGGGCAAGATTTTTTCCTATTTTTTTTATTTTTTTAAGTTGTACCCCAAAGCCTGTTGAGGTGCAGGGAATCCAGGGAAAAAAAAGCAAAGCCTACCAACCCACCTGTAAAACTACAAATTTATTCTAGCTTCAAATGAAATTGAGGGGAACCCCGCCCCCAAGATTTAATGTTTGTGAAGTCTGCAAACATATGGGTGGGATTCAACAGCTACCTAGTTTTTCTGTTTGTATTCTCTATGGGATAACTATATTAATAATTCTGTATTACACACACATTAATGAACACCTGAGTCCTCTCAAAGTTTAAGGAGCTATAGGCATAACTCTTACAAAAAAAACCCCAAAACATTTAAGAGAAACAATTTGAAACAAAAGATGTAAACTGAAGACATCCTTTCCCATCTGCTGACACCAATTTTTGTGGGCCACTTTGCTCCTTTGGATTAGAACAGCCTTTGCTTTCATTGCTGCATTTCCATTCTAAAAGGATTCAGAATTTAAAAGCATGATTAGAAGCAGATGATAGCAAGTACCGAAAAAACCTGACAAACCAAAGTCCTCACACGTGTTATACCAGTAGTTGTCAGCCTCATGTAAGAGCTAGGAGGGCAACAGGATCCTGTTTTCAGAAGCATCTCCTTTTAGGTAGCAAAATACTTGTATATAGCAGTGTTTGGTAGACTTCTTTAAGCAATTCTATTAGCTTTAAAGGCATAATATTAAAATTACATAACAAGCACTGTTAAAGTAACATCTTTCACTATTCCGTATTAAGGTATATTTGCTTCAGATGCAGAAAGAAATTCTAATTCCCCAAAAACAAAGACAGGCAAGATGTCAATAAAAATTGGAAATAAGTTACAGAAGTTAAAAGCAAAAAAAGCAACTCTGCATAGCTGCTTTACAAGTAACACACAGTACATCTTTCTAGTCAGCAAAGAGCACCTTACTTAGTACTAAGGGTATATTCACTTGCTACACTTAAGCATTTTCTGGTGGTTCCGTCAACCCATTAAAAAATCTTTCTAGGAAAGAAAATGAAAATTGGAAGCCATGAACAAAAATTAGTTTTTCAATTATATTTTTTAGAAAAGTTGGTACACCGGTTTAATGACAAACAAAAAACCCAAAACCAAAGCCCACAGACTATTTACACAGCTGATACAAGAGAAAATCCATTCTGATTTTATATATAGCTTTGGTTTAAAGTCCTGCTTCGCTAATGCTGTAAGTAAAGTCCCAAACTAGTAGCCCTAGAAAGCCTCAGAAAACACAAGGTACAGCACTATCCATTTATAGCCCTTCTGCAATTCAAACTTGAGAGGACTAGTAGTTCAAAATTTCAAACCTCTTTCATAACGCTAGTATCTCTTCCTCCAAATGAAAACCCACCTATTTCCAAACCAATTTTATCTAATGCATGGGGGTGACTCATGAAAAAGACTGGCTACTCCAGCTGTCAGTCTAGCTGGAACATATTACTGAACACATACTGAAGAAACAGCTGGGGTACAGCTAGGTTTGTTTTGCACCATACACACCAGACAAACATAGCTTATTGGTCTGGCCCACTGAAAACTTGGGAGTTTGGGGATGCTTTATTGCAGGATATCAGCCATTCCTGATCTCGATGGCTATATAACTGGCAACAAACTGACAGTATGGTAGGGAGTACTACCAAAACCCTTAAAACACTGTTTTATAAATAAATTAATACCTAACTTGAGGTGTCAATTAAGAAAGAAATCTGAGCTATGCTAAAACATAACTTTGTAAAAGACATCTGCTTCTATGAAAAACAACAAACACAAAAGAATCTTATAACCTCAAAGATGCTGAACTCAATGCATTAAAAAATGCTGTGCCACCGAGTGAAAGAGATTGCCTGTCAAACAATAATAACGGAAAAGAAGAGCTTAAATGGCAGCTGCTTTATACAAGTGACAATAAACACATATACACTGAATCACATGCAGGTACAAATTAGCATGCTAAACAAAACAGGATAATCTCAGCTGACTGTAAGAATGTTCTGTAGCAAGAAGGTTTTTCCAGAAATAATTTAGGGGCAGTTCTAATCCTAATGCATGTGAACAAGCTGGGGAAAACAACCCCGGAACTTTTGGAAAGGTGTTCTCCCCTCCTCTGCTATAGTCCCTAAGGAGTTGTCCAAGTAATACTTACCTGTGCTAAGCCTTTTGAGTATAACTTTAAATACTGTGAAGCTGAAAAATCTAGTCACAAGCTAGACACTGTGTAACAGCCTCCACATACCACCTTCAAAACCAGATCAGGTACATTTGTTTTGCAGAGTTACCAATAACTGGTATAGCACCTTAAACAGCATTGTGATTTTAAAAAAGACGCAAAAAGGGAACATGAGAAAAACAAGTAACAGTACATAGAAAATATGGAGTCAACTTTCTAAATAACTTGCTGCTACTGATTACAGGAGCCTGTTAACACAAAAAATACTGGATTTTGTCTATTCCTAGTTTTAACATTAGGATACTTCTACATATGATCTCTTAAAGGAAACCCACACAAATCCATCAACGTCACTTATACTACCAACTTAATTTATGATTTTTAAGGAGCATGTTAGTCATACGTGCATATGTAACCAGGAATCGAAGTAGTAATGAGAATACTGAACCTAATGTGCTAACTAATACTGGAAAGGTGATCACAGAAAACTGGATAGCCAGCTCTCAAGGTTCTTCCACAGAGATGAAAATCCCTACTTTTGCTGAAGCATTTAAAAGAATCTATTAAAGAGATTTCTGTAACTTCATTACCATGCCCAAAATACCATATTAACACTATGCTGAACAGCTTAAGAAATCAACTTTGAAATAAAAAAGGCTTCACAAAGCAGGGAAGAAAAGCAGTATTAAGGTATATTTGCTTTGGATGCAGAAGGAAATTCCAATTCCCTAAAACAAAAAGGCAAGATGTCAATAAAAACTGGAAATAGGAAATTACAGAAGTTAAAAGCAAACAAAGCCTGACAAAATTGCTGCACTGGAAGCTCTTACCAGTGTTTAATAAACCTACTGAAAAGCGATGGCTGCAGGACAGAAGCATGGGTCAGGGCTTAACAAATCTTGTTAAGATTTTAAAAAAAATTGGTTTCAACAGTGATTCTAGTCCAACTTAGCAACACATGCTAGCAATAAATCAAGCAGTTTCTTGCACAGCAAGAAAACTGGCTAATGCAGTTTGCATTTTGTTACATTTTGATTTGTCTGCATTAAAAAGCCCACACCTTTAAAGTAGAAAGAATCAACCAGGGCATCACATGGAAACAGTGAGATAACAGACAAAAACACACACTCTCGTCAACCCACATTAGTCTTTCATTTGCTATTCTGCATGGCAGAACAACTTGAAGAAAGAGTTATGATTTCTGTTCTTGTTTGTTGAAACTCACGAAGCCATTACTTTCTTAAATAAGAGAAGTAGTCTTTCCCGTCTACAGACTACTCAGCATCTAGATTCAAAATGAATAGAATTTAGATTTAGAAGTTTCATGCCTTCTTAAACCAGTCCAGCTAGACCTAGAGGATGCTATCACTTCCAGTCACCAACAACTACTCCATCGCATGAAGGCAGCTACTTCTGACCCTTCCAACCCCCAGGTGAACCACAACAGTGAATTAATTGTCCAAGGGCTCCTAGACCATTTCAGAGACCGGTGAAAAGTAGAAGTTTTAGCACATACCTTCCCCACAGGGAAAACATACAGAAATGAGAGTATATAGGGTTAAAATTTTAACTTCCTTCCCTGTGACTGACTTGAAAACTACTGTTAAAATACTGTACTTTAATTTTTAGAAGTGTTAGGTTTTTGCTAGAGATAAAGATAATGTTTATCAACAGTCATTAACTATTACCAAGCTACCTCTTTCTAAAGAAATTAAGACTGTCCATGTTACCACTGCCTTAATTCCAAAGGAGACCTCCAGACCTCTGTGACAAAACAGAACCCTATAACAAAGCTTATCTGTGAGGAGGCAAGTAACTTCTGCAAAATTACCAAAGCCAGGTCACAGGGAGTATGTCCCCACGTTTCCAAGTGTTGGCATAGGCAATCCCCACACCTGGACATCTTATTTTGTTATGTTTGTTCTGTGTAAATGTTTTGGGCACCAGTAATCATCAACCCCCACCACCCCCAAGTATTTTACCAGAGTAAAGATACTACTCCTACACAGAGGAAAGACAACACACAATAGATAAGCCTTCGTTCACAAACTGAAGACACTAGAATCCTGGACTAATTAGTGAAGTAGGAGGTTATACTTAAAGGAATAGATTCAACTGTTCTGGCAACTATTTAGTCCAATGCATTAATGCTTACTAACAGGTTACAAGCTAAAGTTAGATGGAAACTATCTAATATTAATCATATTAGCTCTTAGTTGTTTAGGAAGCAAACAATACATGCAACTGGAAACTGGAATAATTGCATTAGGGTTCAGAATGACAAGGTGTCTTCACCTCATACATATGTGCACTTCTGGTACCTCTATCAGAACACTGAAACAGAGGACAATGAAAGTAATTGAAGTCCTCTCACATAGAGATGAAGCAGGGCTTGGGGAAAAAAATCTAAACATTACAGTATAAAAAAGTCAAATAATTAATAATTCAAAACCAATTTTAGACAACACCTCAGCAAAGCAACCTTCTAAGCTACACACTGGTTTAAAAAAAAAAGCATACCAGGATGGAAGACCATACATATACTGAATCCCTCTTCTTGAGTATCAGCTACTGACCATGCACCAAATAAGAGGTCCTTGTTGCTTCATACATTGCACAGTTCTTTTGGTATAGTATCAAGTAACCAAGGCACAGGTAACAATTATCATCTTGTATTCTTCCCCTTAAACATCTGCTTGGTGGGAATGCTGGAGACAGGAAAACAGACACAATGGAGCTTGCTTTCAAACACAACTACAATGGGATTCTTTGATATTTGAATTATGATACATTTACTTCACTAGGTCATCTGTGTACTGCAGATACTATTTAGTAATTCTGTACATGCTTATAGGCTACTGCTGCAATTTTCAAACAGAGACAGGCATCAGCTTAAGTCATTTTCACCCCCTTTCGGCACAGGCATCCTGACTCTGCATACTGAAAATCATTCAATCCCTTTTCAAACTTACTGTACAGCTTCACTTAACTGAAATCTCATTTCCCTGACTACAAGACAGGAAAACACTTGTTCATTTTTGTAAATATTAAGATCTGTTGTACTTTATCTATAGAAGTCCAAGGCATCATGAATTTAGTTAAGTGCTATAAAAGTGTCTATAAATAAAGTATTTGTGGGATGATGCTGCTTGTGTTGTCCCTGTTCTTTGAATAGCAGACACCTTCTAGTCTTTACAAGCTGCCATTTGCATTACATGCATATGCATTACATGCATTTTGAGGGGGAAAAAAAAGAAAAGAACCAGCATATTTCCAAATCTACTCATAGTGTAGAAGATTTTTTTTAAAAAGCCCTGTTAACATACATGTACAAGGAAGGATGAGGAAAACCTTCAAAGGAAAAAAACATCCTAAAAATGTATTAACAGTGTGTTCCAGAATTATTCTACACTTGCTGATCTTCACTATTTAAGAAATAGCCTTTCTGCTCACATAAGCACCAGCTAACATACATCATGATTACAGCCAGCCACATTAAAATGCAAGCCTACACTACTATTTGTGTGCAATTACTCAATTAATTAAGTTAATGAGTCAAGCACTGAGGTGCTCAAAATTGTATGGAGACTAAATAATGCCCACTGGGAATGGCAGGCATATATGTACCAGTCACATTTCCAATCCCTTCCCCATTCTGTCCCTACTCACATATGATTTAAGTATCACTGATAAGTGAACTGTACTTTTCATTGGAAATTCTACCTGGAAGGATAATCGAAAAAGAGAAATGCACTACAACATGTTCTCCTACTGAGATTCATCGCTCACATTTTAAGTTCAAAAAAAAAGGCTAGCTCAGCAAACACAGACAGAGATAACAAAACTGCACACACATTTTCAGTTAAGATTTAAGCTCTCCACTAATTAACTACAGGGGCTTTACACTCTATCCTGAAGTACTGAGGAGGAATAAGAAAATCAGTTCTGGCCTCAGCAACTAGTCATTCAGAAGCCTGAGAAAATAAGCAGTCAATAAACGTACAGCAAAAATGCTGATAGTGACAAGCCTTGCAATTGCACAGGAACTAAAATTATAGCCGAGTAGTAATACTCTGTTTAGCATCACAGCGATTACTGTAAAGACAGGATGTATCACAATAAAGTACATCTATTTACGTTGTTATAAACACCTACACTGATACAGTTCTTTCTTTCTATGAGCTTTCCTAGTAGCTAGGTTCCCTCCACCAAAACTCAAACCACGCTTTTATCTGAATTTGCCAAAATACTTCTACAGGTAGTTTAATAAACTTACTAATTTCTGAGAGAGTGTACATCTTTCCGCAAAACAAATAAATGAGAACTCATTGAAGTGCATCAGAAAGACTACGCTAAATATTCCCACCCACCTGCCCCCAACAGTCATTTCAGGGAAGGAAAATGGTAAAGCTGGGTGACTATTTGGTTCTCAAACATTATCTTTCATTACCAAGACTGAAATACTAAGCTTTTCAGTGTAGCATTTTACACTCAGACTGGTATGAAAACTTTAAAGGAAATTTTACAATCCACCTAAACAGTGGTTTCCCAAATGAAGCAAATTATTAATTGAGTTTCTGAATTAATGTGGGAAGTGGAGTGATTAATGGCTTAATCAACTCCTTTCAAGTCAGTGCACCTTGCTGGTGGGCAAAACAGAGTAATGTAAAAGGAAAAAACAAAAACCAGCATCAACAACAGATTAATCACTCAAAAATGGAACACTCCATTGTATACCTGTAAAAAGAAATCAGCCAGCAAAACAACTGGCAGCCTTTGATTAAGCTTAAGGTCTCCTGACAGTATAACAGGCTACCAACGCTTAACTGACATAACAGCATCAACAGTTTGAGAGAAGAGAGCTCTGGCAATTACAAAGAATGACGAAAACCGCAATGAGCAACTAAAAGACAAGCCCCAAAATCCCTCACAACAAGACTAGAAAATAAGATCAATGTACGCCTTATAACCAAAAAGGAAACAGATGAGTATTTAAGGCTGTAGCAAGCATTTTCTCTTCAGTCTTAAAACCACTTTTTGTCAAATAGCAGGGCAGTAGTTCCACAACCACTTTCCCGCAAAGCCACCTGTCATGTCAAAATTTTAACAACCTAGAAACACTTAAAATCACTCTTCAGATGTGATGACAGATTTGCCTGGAAAAGGCTGCATATTTTAGTAATATTTACCTCATGCTCTTGGTTATCTTGCCCATCTTTGCCACTTTTCCCACTCTTGACTGATTTTGCAGGTTCCTTAAAAAAAAAGTTCGCAGTCTCAGTTATTTTGAAAAGGACATCTAGATAGATTTTTCATGTCAAGAAATTAGAGGTTTTCAGACACTAAGAATATTAAATTTGATGATACAAAAAAAGATACTGTTTTATTGGAAGATCTTAATACCGAACTAACAGTCTCTACAACACTGTTTTAAACTGTTTTTTATCTGCAGAAAGTTTCTAGAATTTTATTTATGCATCAAAATTCACCCATAAAGCACATAAAGATAAGTCTTCATGTAGGTAAGTAGGCAGCGGACAAAGAATGCAAGTGATCTGAACCATGTCTAAGAACTCACCCTTACTGTCTCTGGTTTTTAGCTTCAGGAATATTTACATTTGTTTTAGGTCTGAAACTAGTATCAGTGCAGCACCTATTCTACACTTCCATTATTTTTTCTGTTCTAAGGGCTAAAAGATCTAGTATTAGACTCGGGCGTACAACTCAAATTTCTCCCTCCCAGTTATTGTAGCCTTCACTCATTGCATGTTACAATTCGATATTCTCAGAAAAGTCTCAGTGTTTTTAGTATCAAAGGTAGCAAGGATATTGAGGAAAAGTTAAAACAAACAATCCCTCACAGACCACAACACCCAACCTCCCTACATCTCATTTTTTAAAATGATGTTGAAAAGACAAGTTGCTAAAAAAAAAAAAAAAAAAAAGGTCCGGACGAGGCAGACCGTATACCTCACCGTTCCTGACTTCCAGCCACAGGGCTAACGGCCTGTCACACAACACAAAGCCACCCCAGGTAACTTGCTGTTGAATTCAGAAGTTTTCTGCGACTGCCACTTGTGCAAGCCCCCCGCGCGGCTGCCAGGTAAACCGCTCCCGGCAGCGCCGGGAAAAACTGACGCAAAGCGGGGCCAGAGCGGAATCCTCCCCCGCTGCGGGGAAAAGGGGGTGAAAAGGTTTGGGGTGGCGACGAGCGCTCCCCCAGCGCCTGTGGCGATCCCCCAGGCACAATTCCCAAGGCAGCCGCTGCCACGCAACGGTGGACCGTCCCGGGACGGGGACGGGGCAGGCAGCTGCGGGGGCTAGCACCCCCCAGCCCTGCCGCCATAAAAAACACGCCCCCCGAGTAAGACACCCCCCCACACAACCCCCACCCTCCCGCCAGGCACGGCTGAGGCAGCGCGCCCCATCCCCTCCCTCCAGCACACCCCCGCACCCCGAAACCGCGGCCTCCCCCCACCGGCTGCCCCCAACTCCGTGCCCGCCCGCCACGGGCTCCGCGTCGCCGCTTCGGCAGGGCGGCCCCCGAGGCTCGGCGAGACGATACCAGGACCGCCCCCCGCCCCCACGGCACCCCCGGACTAGGCCACACCGGGAGCTGCCCCTTCCCCAGCGCCCCGCTCCCGGGGGAAGGCGGGGGGCCGGCACGCAGCAACAAGGGGAGGGAACTGCCTCTCGCCCAGCTCTCACCAGCGGCGGGGAGCGCCCCGCCACCCCCCGTGCTCCGCTCGCCGCTGCCGCCCCCCGCGCTCTACCCCAAGCCCCTCCTCCCCGCAGGGCCCGCACCCCACAGCCTCCCCGCGGGGCCCGACCCCCCCGCACCCACCCCACCGACTCACTTTCTCCTTCTTGTTTTTATTCGGCATGGCCGCGCCGCGGAGGCGCAACCCCCGGCGGCCCCGCTCGGCGCTGCGCCCGCCCCCAACTGCCGCTCTCCCGTCCGCGGCAACGGCCTCAGCCCTCCCCCCACCCCCGACGTCATGCAGCCGCTGCCGCCCCATTGGCCGCCCGCGTCACGTGAACCGCAGTTCTCGTAGCGTCACCTCGTAGGCGGGGCGCGCCGCGGGTTCCCGCCTCCGACGCTGCCAAGCGGCGGCCGTCGGTGGGGCCCGGCCCGGCTTGGGGCTCCTCCCGCTCCGCCCGGGCTGTGGGGCGGGCCCCGCCGCGCCAGCCACGCCTCGAGGTGGGCCTGGCGGGCTGAGCTGTTCCGCCCCCGCAGCCCGAGCCCGAGCTGAGGGCAAGCGGCGGGGCGCGTGGAGTTCCCTACAGCGCCCCGGGCCTCCGGCGGCATCTCCCTCAGCCGGGTGGCGCCCCGTAGGAAGCGGCCGCCCCTGCAGTCCCCCGAGCCTGAGCTGCCTCCCGGAGCCCGCTCCCGAGTGAGGGGGACGGGCTCCGCCGCTGGGGATGCAGGGAAAGGTGGGACCGCCGGGCGGGGTCCGGGAGACGGTCGCTGGAGAGCGGCAAGTGTTTTAAGGAAGAAAAAAAATAAACCCGTGCAAGGGCATAGCTGAAGCATGCTGGCCCTCTCGTACAATATCCGGTGTGGCCATCATCAGTTTGAGGACTTCAATATATGCTTGCAGTATATGGATAAGGAAAAGGTGAGCTTTGCATAGTTGCAGCCTGGTTTTATAGCAGTATCTTTATTCCTTGTTTATTTTTAAAAGTCTGGGTGCAGGTGCGCTTTTTTTCACAATGCCCACCTAGAGCAGAGGTTATTTTTTCCCCCAAACAAATCGCTTTTTAATCTTTCAAAGCCAGAATGCAAAAATCGGAACAATCCTCTTGGGGGGGAAAAGGAGTAAGGTGCATATACTTCTCCTGGAAAATTTACAAACATGGCTAGATTAAGCCCCAAATTGCTGTTAGCTGAGGAAAGAGCACGGGGGTACTAATAATTATAATAGTGCCAAGACATAAAGCATTTAAGTTGGACATTCTTTTCAAGTCATAATTGTGCTGTGCTCCTAAAGGACAGAAAAAATTCCAGCCTGAAAAATACAAGCATAAAAGTGAAACTGATCTCTCTTACTTCCTTATCCAAGTTTATCAAAACCAGCATGAGCAGGCAGCTGTGCTCTCATTTTTAGGAACTGGGATTTCTAATAACCACTTGTGTCTCATGTGATGGTATCTAACATCAGCTTACATCCATTATATTTGAACACTTTGCTTTTGCTGTGGTGAAATGACAGAAACTTTCCCTTTTCCAGGCACTGCAAAGAAGACTACTGACTATGGAGAGCTGCTTCCTCTTGCTTTAGTCCTCTTGCTTTCCTACTTCTTAAGTGCTAGAAAACAAATTATGTCTGCCTCTTATCCTTTCCCTAATCTTCTCTAGTTTGAGGATTTAGAAACAAAGTACAGTTATCACCATCGTGCTTCTGAGCCAGTCATGAATGAGTTACTACTAATAAACGAGACTTCTGACCAACAGAAAAATACAGATTTTGAACAATATAAGAGACAGTAAGGGAAAGAAGTCACCTCCATCTGTAGTCTGGAGTTTGATCTGTGTATGAAGGGGTTTGTACAGCTGAGGCTAAATGAGGGCTTCCAGTTCTTTGATACGTTTCGGTTTCATAGAAACTTAAACTACTTTTCATTCCCAGCCGTTATGCTCCTATCTCCCTCCTCTGCACTGGTGCTGATACTGTGCAGCTCCATAAACCAGTTCACAGAATTGATCAGGTTGAAAACTCACCACCCAAAGTGATGTGTTGTTTGGTGGGTTTTTTTTTTCCCTTGAACTGGCGCACCACCACCTGCTTCTGTAAACACTAGCATTGGCTGAAGGAAGGGGGTGGAAATATGTGGCGGGGGCGGGATGTGACCTCAACAGCCTAGATTTAGATCAGTTTAAGCAGCTTAATGAGTTTCTCATTGGCTCTTGGCCTCCTTTGTGCTTGCTAGTGCTCGTAGTTTTTCCAAATAATGGAAAAACTCTGTCAGCATCGTTACCCAAGTACATCTGAATAGCAGCAGTGAAAATTGTCTGTCCTTATTTTGCTGTTGGTTGGGAAACATTGAATCAATATGTCAGACCGAATACACATTCAAAAGATGGCACTGACTCAGTTAACATTTAGGAGGTTTTCTTTGTGACCACAGATGTAGAAACTCTTGCGAAAACTTGACTCCCCCTCACCTCACTTGCTGGGGAGTCTTATTCACCAGTAACAGAAAGCAATTGTGTTTCTCAAGGCCTGCTGTATTATATGAAATAATCAGTGGGTGGAGGTGATTTGCAAGAAAAATAGTTCCATCTGTATACACTAGTGTCTTCACAAAATATGAGAATAAGACAACTGACTTCCATCTTCATGCGGTGCTAAGACAAAATCTTATTTTTGCTACAGTGGTATGTCACTGAAAGCCTAATTATACTGCTACAGAGTAGGATTATGTAAATAAGGTGATGTAATATGAGCGTGAATAGGACTATATTAATATTTGCATTAACATATGAACATGTCTCATGCAAACTAGATGATTTCAAAAACCAGAACAGATTCAGGCTGATTAGGCTATCTCTGTAATTAAAATAGCAAAAACTAATGCATGTAGCATAGCTACCAATTTGCGGTTTTTACTGTATTGATTAAATTGTCTAAACTTGCAAAAGTTGGATCACCAAATAATTTCAAGTCTTGTGTAAAACGCCTGGATAATATTTAATAGCTTGAAACTGGGCCACATGTCCACTGTGCCACTGAAAAGGGAATATTTACAGTTAGTCCTTTCCAGCTGTATTAAATATTCTTTTTTTTCTCTTTTTTTTTAAATCCCTTTAAACAGTGGTTGAGCAGTCACACTCTGGCCTGAATTTATTGAATAGATCACAGTCACTGTGATAGGGATAACGTCTTCCATCCCCAGCTGTATGATTTTACTGCTTTCCATGCACTCTCTCTAGTTTAATTAGGTGATATGCTTGTTTAACTTGTGAAAATAGCAGAAAACTAACTGAGCAGGGAAGACAATGAGACCTTTTGCTAGCAAGCTGTTAACTTGGCTCAAGTGAAGCTGTGCAACTGTGCTTGTGGACAAGGTTTGAGAAGCCAGTGAACTGTCATCATCGTACATAATTGTCAAACATTGGCAGGCTGTTTCTCAAAACACTTTTTATTGACTAAAGCAGATCTCTTCTGTTTTCTGGCACTCTTGTGTCAGATGTAAAGAGAGAACTGAAAACTGAAGCACCACTGGCAGTAAAGAGGCTGGAATAGATGGGTTGAGATTTAAGAATTTTTTCCATGCTTGTGCATGCCAAACTACTAGTTAAGGTAACTTTCCTGTCAGGATTAGTGAAACTGCTGGATTATGTCTGAAGAAACTGAGGGAATAAACTGCCTCATCAGCCCCTGCAATAGACTCTGCTTCTATGCAACCTAGCATCAAAAGCTGCAAAGCCAGTATATTCAACTTCACAAAAAACCTTAAACATCTTTCAGAGACCTTCTCCGCTACCATGGATTTATTCTGCCTATCCTGAATTACATTAAAGAATTCTTGGGCTGTTCTCAAGCTAAATTGTAAGGCTTTAATTTTTCTCAGTTCTTTTAATATCCCTGCGTGCTGGACACCCTGCTGTCATGATCTGCTGTGTTGTAAAGGTTACAAAAAAATTTATTCAAAACTGTATTTAATTCAGACTCTCTTGAAGTGATGAGTAACATGTCAAATTTTAGAACTTACATGCATGTAAACAACATGATATTTCAGCCCTGTGTGTGACCACAAAGTTACAAATGGTGATTATTGGCATCACTTAACACAGACCCAGAGGTACGCGTTCAGAACCACAATCATACATACATGTAGTAGTGTCAGTATTGGATACCTTCTAGCTGTAATATCTAAATCTCAGCTTTAAGAATTTTCAGTGACTATGTAAAAGCATTGCATTGAAATACAGATGTTTCAGTTTTGTCTGTTCTTCAACCTTTTCATTCTTTCTTGCCTCTTAAGTTTAAAAAATTGATAAGATTTTATTTTTAATTTAGCGAATAACATCAGTTATTTAGGCAATTATAGCATTATAGAAAATGTTTGCTAGGAGTTTTCACTTCTGTTAAAAATTCAGGACTCTCCTTCCTTCAGGTAAGTACTGAAAGCTCATGTTACGTCCCCTTTTCAGTAAGCTTCTACAGGCTTATCGGCAAAGCCAGATGTCAGCTTACTTATGAGTCTTCTATTGGGGAGCAGCAAGAGTGGAGCTGCTCCATAAGAGAGAAAGAACTGGGAGTGGAGAGTGGCTGCAGCAAAGGCAGGGCCTTTCTGGGCAGGAGTGGGGTCAGCATGGTGATAGTCACGAGTCTGAGACAAGGCAGGATAACAAGTCAGGGGTCCGTCCAAGAAGTCCAATCAGGAACAACAGGAGACAGGGCCAAAGACCAGAATAGAGACAAGACTATCCATAATGCCAGTCCAGGCTTACAGGAGACAAGCCCAGAGAGAGGACTACTTATAACATAGGTGTAAGGTTCATCCAGGAGACCAGAGCTAGAGACAAGACTACCTCCCATGTATGCCTGAGGACCATTTAGGAAGCTCAGTCAGGAAGTCATGCTGGAAGGAGACTGGGCTGGATACAGATATAACTCTGACAAAGCCGGCCAGGTTTGGGTGCTCAAGCCAGAGCTTAAATGGAGCCCCTGGACCAGTTGGAAATGTTTTCATATATGACTGGTAACTGGCCCAGTATTAGATGTTGTCAGTAGCTACTGTCCATATTCATTAGCACATTGATTCTGGATTTCGGTTTAGGCCAGCTTAATTTCAAAATGAGCATGAAAAACAGAAATGATGAGCATGGAGAACTCACACAATGTTACTGAGGCATTGTACTGGTTTTGACTGGGATAGAGTTACATTTCCTCATAGTAGCTTGTATGGGGCTAGCTATGTTTTGGATTTGTGATGAAAACAATGTTAATAACAAGGATGTCTTAGTTATTGTTGAGCAGTGTTTACACAACCTCAAGGCATTTTCTGCTCCTCACGCTAACCCGTCAGCAAGTAGGTTGGGGGTGCACAAGAAGCTGAGAGGGGAGATATCTGGGACAGCTGACCCCAATGGACCAAAGGGGTATTCCATACCACGTGATGTCATGCTCAGCAATAAAACTGGATAGAGGGGTGGCGAGGGTGGTGAGGGCTGCCATTGCTTGGGGACTGGCTGGGCATTGTTTGTTGTTTTTTTTTTTTTTTAAATTATTATTAAACTGTCATTATCTGAACCTATGAAATTTCACAGTTTTACCTTTTCAGTTCTCTCCACTATCCCACTGGGGGTGAGTGAGCAGCTGTGTGGTTCTTAGCTGCCTACTGGAGTTAAACCACAACAGGCATCATTACTGATATTCAATAATGTTCTGGACAAATAATATATAACAAAAATATCTAATAACATCTAATGATAGCTAAAACATTTTACATGTTTGTGGCCAGAGTTTGCACAGTGCTTATTAAGTATTAAAATGACCTACATGTAGGAATTCAAATGGTGGTCAAAGTAAAAGACAGGCTATTAAGCCAGATGAGCCATTTGTTTTATCTGGAATGCCAGTTCCTATCAAAGTGCACTTGTGTGCTGGTACCCAAATTCCATAGAGATGGGAATTACAAAAATAATAACATTAAAACATTTTGTGCAAATCACTTGATATTCTTCTGCCTCAGTGAAACAAATAAAAAGATCAAAAAAGCAAGATTTTCCTGCATGTCATATAGTTGAATCTTTCCAGGAAAATAAACTCAAAGAGGTGCAACTCTGCTGGTAACATATGTGAAATTAGGATGTCTGTTTTTATGTTTCCACTGTTTTTTGTGGGCTTACTTTTCGTATTTACAATGAGAGAGACTTTAAAATATAATACTATAATCTGTTTAAAATGTATTGGATGTGCCCAGTATTCAGAGGGTATAAGGGACAAGTTTATTTTTGATTGTTCACCTCTCTTTTGTATCCAATTTGAGTGTTATTACGGTGTGTTTTGGTGCAATTTTTAGCAGTCTTTGTTGATTACAGTTTTTGCTGCATTAAGTGCAATGTTCCTATTCACATACTACCATTCCCTCTTCCCACATGATACCAAAGGGAAGATTAATTTTGTATCAGATGAGTGAGACTAGTAACAAAAAGGTGACTGCAGCTAAGTCTCCTACATTTTCATTTTTATCTTACTTAAGTTGGTATTTATAGAACGAATGAAGAGATCCAATTAACTGTACCTCCTGTTGATGCCATACAAGATTTTCTCTTTCAACACTTCATACTTTTTTCTGCCTTTTTTAGGATTTGTCATAGCTAATATAGCTATGTATTTTTATCTCAGTGTGGGAAGAGTTGAAAGACATACTCGGAAGGCATACTCAGGACTTAACCCTGCAAGTACCTTAAGTTTGTAGATGCATGAGGATCTGCTTCCGAGTATGCTAGGAAGTGGCCACCTTCTCAGATGATGCATCCACTGGATTTCTGATCTGCTTCAGGAGCAATCCCTGCTTCCTGGTCAGAACGTAAGGAGTAGCTTCCATCAGCACAGCTTTTGACATGCTCCCCCGAGGGCTGCCTGCCTGCGTCTATACTGTGCGGTGTTCAGAGCGACCTCATAGTCTTCTGCAGGCCTTTCCTCAGCCTTGTACATACGCAGCACAAATACCACTCCTCTGCTGTGCTCACCCAGTGATCGTGCCAGTTCTTACTGTGTACCTTAAGATGGATAAAGTTTGTTTTTAGTTATCGTTGCCTGGGACTCTACTGCAATCCCTCAGCATCGAGCTGCCCTACCACGTCTCTTTCGGTGGTCAGGGTGTTTCCTGCAGTCAGGGTTCCCCTTTCTTCAAGAGCTGTGATAGTCTGGAATCCTCTGCCACACTGACTTCCTCTGCCACCTTGAAGTCTATCTTTGCACAGGAGACATCTGAACAATTTTAAACAATTCTTTAGTAATGAATACCCTTTTTTTGTTTGTCCAAGATAAGCAGTATGATGCAAGCATTGGTTTTTTTATCTGCTTCTTTTATCTGCTGCTATGACATGTTACCAGAGAGGCATGTTACAGGGGCATGCTAGGTAAAAGGCTTGCAAGGATGATGTTGGAGGATTGGACCAAGTGGAGGGAGACTTTGTACTCAAACCATTTCCTAGAGCTATCTAGCTTTATCTAGCTACTGAATGGCTTCTAGGTTTTGTCTGAGAGGAAGCCTTGTTATTTTGCTTCAAAGGAATAATCAAGCATGCGCAGACAGAGTGAATGCTAATGAAGAGGGCTTTGGAGCAAAACAAGTGATGATTCAAACTGATGGTATAGATGCACTCAGAATCTCCTTATGTGTTGTCTTGGGAGCCTTGGTCTGTAATTCAGCTGTAGATTCTACTGGATGGCAAAAATCCCGAGGCCATCATTCTAGGTTGAGTTTTTCAACATAAGAGTCATAAGAATTTGTCAACTTCAGCAAACCAGAATATTTTTGTTTAGTCACATTTTAGAAGGTGTCAGCTCCATTTTTACTGAAGGTTTTTAAAAAAACAGATACCCCAAAAGAATTTAGACTGAGCAATTAAACATTGGCAAAGTTTATAAGCATTTCAAACTAGAACCTTATAATAGGAAGTGTTAGGCAAACTTAACTACAGATTTCTCTTCCATCTGTATTTATATCGTGCTGTGTACTAACTGTCTGGTATGCCTGTACAGACTTTGCCCCAAAGTTAACTTTGTCTGCATCTTGCATTCAGTATTTATTTTAAAAATTGTGCATAGGTATGAGTTGTATATCATTTCATTATATCATTTCTTAGGCATATTAGGATTTTTTTTGAACACCAGGCAGGTGAATAAAAGTACTGAGAGAAAATACATGGGAAGACAATTGCTAGGAAGTCAAAACCCAAGGCCTTTGACACAGATTTTTTGCCTGCATGCCTTCCGCAGAAGCATGATGCATAATTGTTATACTTGATACATTCCTTTCGAAAAGAGGTTCAGGGTTTTTTTAACTTTATGCTCTTCTTTTGCTGTCCACAGTTTTTTCCTATCCATGAAAATGCCATTTATTGACGTGAGCAGAGCTGATTACTCACAGCTGTTCTTACAGATTTTAATTTCCACAAAACAGTTCGTGTCTCCAGCATGCTGTATGTCTCTGCTTTTGCTTTTATTGCTATCCTACATGTTTCTTTCCAATTTTATCAGAAGACTCTCTGTTCATATGTTTCTTGGCTGTTTAGAGAAATATTCCATATACATGTAACATTGATTAAGGAATCAATTGTGAGAGCTGTTTTTCCCTTCCTTTCACAGGGGCTGCCAAGATAATTTTGTGGGCAGCCTTTTGCCTATCTTGTGTTGTTTAATCTATAGAATAAATGCCCAGATTACTTCCTGGACTCCTTTATTTTTGTTTCAGAGAAAAAATTAGCACACATTTGATCTAAAGTTAACTGCTTTTCAATATACATTGAAATGGAAAATCTCTGTTATTAGCATATAAAAGAAGCAGATTGGCAACTGCCTGTCCGTAATCTCCATGGCACTTTAAGGCCTCTTTCATATATGTAAAGAGGATAACGATAATAAGGTAAATAAAGTATGTAAATAAATGAGACAAGGTATGTATTTCCCCATCCCTGGAAACATTCAAGGTCAGGTTGGAAGGGGCTCTGAGCAACCTGATCTAGTTGAAAATGTCTCTGCATAACGCAGGGGGACTAGGTGAACTTTAAATGTCCCTTCCCATGCAAACCATTCAATGCTTCTATGCAAGATATATAAATAAAAGATTCTTTACATATATTTATGTAGAAATCCTACTCCTCACCCCAAGTTAAGTGGATTTTTGCAACTTACTTTACTAAGTTAAATTTGAATTTTAGTTCTGCTAAATATCTTAAGGCATTTTAATATTTATCTAAAATGTTACAAATGAGATGAGCTAATAGCTAATCTTTTAAGACTGGTGTTTGTTTTTGATTATTTTTTTTTAATTTACTTGTATTATGTAACCAACCAGAGGTTTTAACTCTGGACTGAAGTATCATGGCATTGTATGTGAAATGCTGGTAAGGAAATGTCCTTTTCACAGAAAGGTCTGGTTTTGCTATATACTTCCCTAACAGTATGCTTCATAAATAGTATTATTCAATTAAATGCTAGATCAGCTAAATGCATAAGTTGTAGGCTTGAAGCCAGAATGAGAGGAAAATGATCAAAAGCTATATGATTAAAAAGAAGATTCACTATGTATACATTACTTATGAGATGCAAAGGCTCAGTAGTCATTCAAGCTTTGACTGTACATTTCCAGGCTGCTCAGCTGTATATGGGTCCTAGTGTCATTTGAGGTTGATCATTTATGATGTTGACCATTGCGTTCCTGCGTGCTGTTTGCTGCAGAAGCTGGTATGCTATATACAGCTACCTAACAGGCTGTTGTTGGCTTGAGTAAACCTTCAATATGTGTGGTACAGCAGGTACATTCAAGAGTCTCTGAGCCAACTTTTTGGTTGTTCTGTAAATGTTACAGAGGAAGTAGATTTTTGAGAAGTGGTAAGTTTATTTGCTTTGTGTTTAAAAGGTCTTTTTATAGTCTAACATTAATTGCTACTGATAAACACTGATGGCTAACAAAAATATCTTAGAAAAAGCCCAGGGGAACACTGTGTGAACTCAGCAAAGGACAGGAGTTTGGAAGATCTGGATTCTATTCTTAATTTGACCACTGATTTGCAGTGTGATTTTGGCAAGTTAGTCTCTGTGTTTCTGTTTCTTTTTCATATCTTTTATATCTCTTGTCTATCTTCACTGCAATTTGTCTCTACAATGCCTAGAATAAAGAGGGAGGCAATCTTGGCTGTGATTCTAAGAACAGTGATTACAAATATTAAATACAAAGTTCCAGTCATTCTATTGAAGTATGATTGTAATGGGATTGTATAGGTATAAAGTGATAGAGATTTGTTACATGTTCAGCCATATCTAACCTAAAGGGTTGAATCCTGTCTTTAAGATCTGTCTGCATGTTCTTCACTGAGCTGAGAGAAGTTAGACTTGAAGATAATGTCCATGGATACCAAGGAAATAAGATAGTTGTATTTATAACAATTCTGATTCAACAGCTCAATGACCTAGAGCTAAATGTCTTCAGCTCTTTTCCACATACATTCCCTTTCATGCCTAATACGTTTTCCAAAAAAATCTCATTAAAAACACTTTCATATGATACTGACCTTATGTTTGAAAACAACTGATAAATTATTTCTCAGATGAGTATTGCTAGGCTTTGTCCAAATATACCCTGATAGTATTTTTCTTTTGAAAGGAAAAATGCTTCTATATTATGACCAATTTTTCTGTCAGATTCCAGGTGATATAGGCAGCCTTTGCGTCTGGTTTGAAACCCTACTAATTTCAGTTGGGTTCCATGAAAACGTAAGTGTCATTCTGTTCAGTAAACATGAAAAAACCCTATAATAAATTAAATTCTCATGGAGACCACTGAACATGGCAAGTTTTATTGCAAAAGGTAGCTGCCAGCCTTCTCTAGGCTTCCTGCAAAAGGGAGTTACAATCACTTGATTTTTATCAATTTATTAATGCTTTTTTGACAATACAGATACTTTGTATCACTACTGAAAATTCTTGTTTCTTGCGTGTACAAAAGAACACGTCCTTCATGCCGAGCTTTGTGAAAGCAATAGTCTGTCTCATTACATTGTTTTTTCCTTTTATCTCAGGTTGATTCTCTTATCTTTGTTTTTTGGTTTTTGTTGTTTGGTTTTTTTTTGTTTAAAAGTTAATTTAGTCATTATAAAAATACCTAATAGACACCGATGGAAACCAACCACTGAACAAATGTAATATGGGTAGTAAATCCATTGTCCCACTTGCATCTGGGTTTCAAACTTGTTTTGAAGGGCTGAACCTTTAGACATGAAAGGATAACCAAGTCTTCTGGCCTACTCAATTCTGAGTTTGAAAACAGCATGCCAACTTTGTTAACCAGATTGCACAAGAAAAGCTAGACTAAACCTGTTATTACATATTGGCTATTGAATACCTGTCAAATAGTTACGATCACCATGAGGCAGATCTGGAGAGATGCTTTCAGATGAAAAGCAGTGTATCCCATTACCAGTCACTTGAGCCTTTCAGTGTCCATCTGCTGATTTGAGAAGAAAACATCGTTAATAATGTATTCACTGATTGTGCTCTGGCTTTTATGTTGCTATTAGTTCTTCCAGCATGAGCTATCTCAACATTATCTAGCTTCTGAGCTCTAACATCTCCTTAGTAGCCATGGCAAATTGCTTGGTATTTTCTGGTTTAGGGAATAAAAAGAAGTAAAATGTGTGATGTGACATTAAAATTGATCCATAGGTATGAGGTTGCATGCTTAAGAATCTATACTACATTAATATATTGTATCACTGCTTCAAAATACTATTACAAAAGATGGAGTCTGAGCAAAAAAAGTAGCTTCTATCATAATTTATTACAACTAACACAATGACACTAATGTAGCTGATAATATAAATCACTTAATACTATGAAATGAGTGAGATACTGTTTTGGGTTTAGGGGAGCTGAATGCTGCTATAAATTGGTGCAGCTCTATCAATGTCAGTGGAAATGTCAATGCCAGAAAAATGGCCAAAAATATTTAGAGAATTTTGTTTGGCTTGGACAGTGTTTTAACATTTTTGATTAACAGTTCCACCAGGCACAGTAAAATTATTGCATTAGAACTTAAGCCATTCAAACCCATAATTTACAGTCTTATCATTTAGGGGAGATGTTTGGGGTTTTTTTAAATTACTGAACAATTTGTCCTGAAAAGTGGTCTGAATTAAAGCCTGCAGACAAAAAAGACAGTTTTTACTGTTAAGTTCCTACTGTCTCTGAAAGTCTCACTCTTTCGAAGTACTGATCTTTTTTTTTTCCTTAGAATGGGAAGTTTGTATACACTGGGAAAATAATTATGAACCTGGGAGAAAATGGCATGCAGTCCTTGATCCAAGGCATTTGCAAAATAAAAGTTCTTTTTAATTTATGGTTTTAATTTTTTTTTAAATATAAGATAGTATGGCTGGCCAAAACACCCAAAGGCTTGGCTGTTTATCTCTGGTACAGATCTCCGCAGTTTTCATGCCTTTGTGGCTCCAAGATTGTATTACTGCAGTACGCAGGGACCGAGGAGCTATAGCTATGGCAACCAACCTGATAGGTAGCTGACAGTATGAATTACAGAATCTCTAAGGATTTGCTGCAGACTGGCCTCCCTGATGGTCTGACTGCTCTTTTTTTTTTACTTTTTTTTCTTTTTTTTCTGACCTTCAGGACCAGGACCAGCATCAAGGCCTTGTATGTTCTAGTATTCATCCTTCTGTAAGAAACTTTAAAGAGTTTGTACCGATAAACAGGTACAGATGGATCTTAAACTGGTTTAGGAGGGAATTTTTTTGTAGTGATATTTATTGTAAATCTTAAGCGAGTCAAACTGTGTCTCATTTTTATCAGTATCAGTATTGCTACATCTACTGTAGCACTTTTACCAACAGAACTAGCTCATTCAGAAAGGTTTTTTACGCTATCCTGACTAACTTAGTGGTTTAAGTAAATCCTGAAGCCAATCTCAATCTCAGACATGCCCTTTGTATTAAAGATGAGGTGGGGAATAAGCTAGGATATGAAACGTTCTTGGTTTTATTCCTTACGTTATGTGAAGAGTGTCTGAATTAGGAAAGCTAGTTGCAGCCCTGACATTAAAAATCCAGGTCCTCCATAGTTGCTGGCAAGTGGAGTACGTTTCATAGCAGTATCACAAAGGTGAGACTGAAAGGTGAAATACAGGACAAAATAATTTGCATTCTTGCTTTTCTTAATACCTCTTCAACTTGCTGATTAAATTGTAGGAAAAATTCAACTCATACACCTGGTTAATATGTGGGTAGTCGTGCTTCAGAACCTGAAATCAGTTTCAGGTCTCCTCACACACAAAAAAAGACAGAAAGAAAAAAAAAAGGAAAAAAAAAAGCCTCAATGCTAATTAAAATATTTAATAGATCAGAGTTTAATGTCTCTGTTGACAATGTATTTGTACTTCTTTTTATGAAAGCTGTTGGCCATTTCTGTAAAGATCATCTGCCAATAGTTATCTATTCACAGTTGCTTAATAATGTACATTTAAAACCAAAACTGAACGTGCCTGTACAGTTATGCCTTCAGCCAAGTATCTTGTTAGTGCAGATATAATAATATTATGCAGTAATAATAATAACAATGATTTAATTGTACCATCCAGGGCACATGTTCTGATATTACAACAGCTATTTAATTGCATATAAAGTTTTCAAAGAAAATGAAATTTGTAAGAAAATGAGAAATACAACTTGGAACAAGTTTCAACAGTCATAGGAAAAAAAAGCCTTATCTGAATGAAACAATTCATGGTATAGAAGATCTGATAGATTTTATGGATTTCTTTAGTGTGTAGAGATCATATGCAGAATTTTATTGCTTAAATATCATCTGCAAACAGTAAACTATTCTTAACATGCTGCAAAAATCTACTAAAACAAGAGTAAGATGCTTTTACAAAAACAATGACAGTAAGGTGATTTTATCTCCGCAAACCTAAGGCATAAAGAAGGAGTTCGCAAGGAAAAATCTCTGTACAATGTTGTTGGAATTTGCTGGGTTCAAAATTACTCAGATTCACTTCATTTTAAAATAAGGTGACCTAATGAAGTTTAAGACAGTTATAAACCCAACTGAATTTAAATCACTGTATTTGGAAGACTCATGTAATGCTTCAGTTGTGGTGTGGCAAAGCTGGAGAATTTGATCTTTTTTTTTTTAGTAACTACTAGTTATTTTTTCTAGTGACTGCTTTCAGTGCTGTGAACAAATTTTCAGAAATTGTTACGAGAGTTCCCAAGGTTGAGTGTTGCCTGGTGTTATTGATGAACTGATAGTTAAGGAGAGATAAGAGAATTATTTACACATTGATCATTTACGTGGTAATCTGTGCACCAAAGCATAGAGGAAGTGTGCTAAGTGTATCTGTTTGTAACTAGAAGAAAAATCCAAGAAAGGTCACAGATTTTTTCTTAATTATTGATAGCTTTTGTATATACCTAGTTCAGATCCCGTTTCCTAAAAATGTCATATTATTATTACTAATAACACAAGTGAACCTGTTTGATGCAATACCATTTTCCCAGTTTTTACTGATTTTAGTAAGATTGTAAATGAGTAGAGATTTTTGTCTCGCACCAGTTTAGGATCATAAAAGAATTATAAATATATAGGGAAAGGTGAAGTATGCATGAAGAGATAATCCAGGATAACCTATAGCTCTTGTCATATTTATTTTTCTTTCCTAAATAATCTGACAAGCACATTTAAATTTACTGAAAAACCTTTGGTAAAGAAGGTTTTACAGTCTTCCTAGTAGGTCTGTAGCTTGGCTTCCCATCCACTGAAGAATTACTATAATGTATGTTCTAATTCTTCTCATTGTAAGATTTAATTAGTATCTCCTGTGCTTCTTCCAGTCCTTCTTCTAGTGGATACATTGAGCAGTAGACGATCATCTTTTAGTAACTACCTTTCGTGTATCAAAAGAGTTATCAAGTCCTGTACTCTTTCAGATTCTTCATCTCTCTCGTAGGTCTCATTTTCTAAGCCACTTTTAGTTTTCTTCTTTTCTTCTGGGGCTTTTCTATGAATACTAACAATTGCTAAACCTATTGACTTTTTAAATGAAAGCAAAACAAAATAACCGAGTAAGTACACACGCTAATTATTGTCATGTTAGTAATATAAACATGTATGGTGAACACATAATAGACATTAAGGAAAAATGCCCTCTAGTTCTGAACAGTATAATGTTCAGTGTGTCAAGCATAGGTCTAAATGAATTGACTGTGATCCACTGTAGATGTCAGTTGCTGAAAACAAGTGTGTAAAATATGTTCTGCCCTTCTATTGAAAATGAATGCCCACATCATCGCCAGACTAAATTTAGATTTTTATTTTTTTCTAGAAATTAGAATTCTTACTCTGAACATGGAGAAATTTACAGCTGTATTGCATCAGGCAGAGCTGCAGGGGATGGCTGGGACAGTTTCTCCTCCTTTCTTATTCCTGATGACAGCAACTTGCTATGGCTTTTTATTTGACACAGCATAGTCCTCAAACTTGTGCAAGTTTTTTTTCTAAGATTGGTCTGCATGTTTTAATTGAAGGCTTCATCTGGTTTATCTCTGCTTTGTCCAAGTGAAGGTGTAAGCAACGTATTACAGGAGTAAATTTCGTATTCCCTGTTACTGCCATTTGCCATAAGTGAGTATACCTGAGCTTGGCCTGATCTGGTTCCTAGTCCTCAGTAGACTGTCAGTCAGTTTTCAAGTCTGATACCTCTAATCCTCGCCAATAGCCTCACTTTTCATCGAGCAAATGAAATTATTTTATTACTGCAACAAAGTGCGAACTTTCTAAACCAATCAAAACAAAGACACTTTGAACAGCACAGAATCCCACAGACATTTCATGCAGATGTATGTTGCATCTTCTGAGAGGTAGGCTTCTTCAAGAGCCCTTTTTAATATATGATGCCTGTCAGAAGGATCTATATCTGCTTTTGGAGTCGATATTTCTGTAATAAATTTTAAATTAAATAAAAAATGAATTGTTTCCATCTGTTTATTAATTAACTATATTAACTACAGCAGAAATTTATGGATTTTTTAAACAGAGAAGCACTTTTTCTAGACTCTGATTACAAAACAGTTTTATTTGAAACAGCTTTGGTGCTACACATTGCCAGGGCAGTGTATTCTTGCACTTTGTCTGTTCTGAGCGCTACCTGTTTGATCACAGCGAGTCAGTTTAGAGAGCTAAAATGGCAGAAAATTCACTAAAGCATGTGCTGAAAGGATCAGTACAGAGCAAGGGAGAATGCAGGATGAGAGAGCAGAGATGTAGCAGCAAGTAGACCAGCTTAGGTTGCCATGATCTGCATCACATTTCACAGACATCTCAGAAATAAATCATGTTTCCAGCACAACTACAATAAAATTCAGTTATCTGCTGCATGTCAGACCACTGCACAAGGGCTGTCTCCTTCCAAGAGATTCCCGGGTAGCACACTCTGCCTGAGTTAAATTCATTTTGCTTGCTTGAAAACAAATAGCGTATTAAATAGTTACTAAATACAAGCTAATAAGCAATTATGCCATGTGATTTTTATCTCTAATTTTTATTTTTAAAAAGGCTTCAGAGTTTGTCAGGAAAAAAATCCTTAACTGAGCTACAAATGTTCTTTTTCTTTTTTTCTTCTTCCTTTTTTTCCCTTCCCCCCCCCTCGCTTTAGAAAATAAGGAACTTGAACTTTACAGTAATTTCATGTCCTTAACGTGGGTGCACAGTAATATGACAACACTGCCCTCTAGTGGCAGTATGTGTTAACACAAGTCTCAACCTACATCAGTGTGAATTGGTCAATGTGTGTTGAAAAGAAGGTATGTTGGCCACGTTATTATTTCTAAATTCAGTTTTGTTTTACATAACATAACAAGGAATAATTAACCAAATGCTGCATACAATGTTGTGATAATATAAGCTTCACCCACCAGCATCAGCTGCACTATGTATATTTTATGTGACTATAAAACAGAATATATATATGATTTCTTGTGATTTTCCAGACTGTCAAACATATGTAGCTGTATTCTGTACATGTAGTTTTATATCTGTATATGGTAGGTTTTTCATAGGTATGTCGTTTAACATGGTAGGATCACTAATTGGTTTTTAGTCTACTATTGAACTCTGGCATTAAAATCTAACCCTTATGGTGACAGTGTTTCTAGACACTGGTATCCACAAGCACATAAAATATCCTTAATGTCTTTTTTCAGTTTGAAATTTTAAAAATCCAGTTTATAGCTTAAGAGAAAATAAGGAAAGGCAAGATTTTGTGTAAGAAAATAAACTCTGACATTTCAATACGTCAGTTTTTCAAACTTATCCACTAAAAAGGCTAGTCTACATTGAAGGTGTATTTGCTTACTGTGAAGACAGATGTTACAAAAAATTACATGGTTTCTCACTCGTCCTCTAAAAAACTTCCTGCTTTGGAAGTTTGAAAATTTAACCACCTGTGTAAAAAATCCTGTGAGGCTCATCTTTTTAGGTGTTCTTTTGTTTTTGGTTTTTTGTTTGTTTGTTTGTTTGTTCTTTTAATATTCTGACACGTTTTGGAGAAATTCTAACTAAATATTTCATGATGTGTTTTGGGAATAAAGAGGTTATGATGCTTCCCATTCATGCATGCCCCATATAAATCCAAGGTAAAGTGGAAGCAGGAAACAGAAGACCCAGTTAAAGACACATCTTTAGCTTTTTGTATGGAGTGATTTCTGCAAGTGATGAGCAGAACAGATGAGAATGAACGTGTTGATGCTCTATTGTTCTGATTTTACCTTCAAAGACCATTTGGCATACAGCCAGCTCACATGTATCAGGTGCAGTTAGAGGACTGCATAGCTAGCTTAACAATGCTTTCATTTCCCTTCTTCATACCCAGACAGTTAGCAAGTATGTTTTAGGAGATGGGATTGCACCTTTTGAACGTTACCACTTAATGCACCAAAAATACAGCCAGTGGATACTAAAGAAGTGTCATGGTTTAACCCTGGCCAGCAACCAAGCACTACGCGGCTGCTTGCTCGCTCCCCCCTCAGTGGGATGGGGGAGAAGATTGGAAGAGTGAAAGTGAGAGAACTGGTGGGTTGAGATAAGGATGGTTTAATAGGTAAAGCAAAAGCTGCTCACGCAAGCAAAGCAAAGCAAGGAATTCATTCACCACTTCCCATGGTCAGGCAGGTATTCAGCCATCTCCAGGAAAGCAGGGCTCCATCACACGTAACGGTTACGTGGGAAGACAAATGCCATAACACCGAATATCCTCTCTCCCTTCCTTCTTTTTTCCCCAGCTTATATGCTGAGCATGATACCATATGGTATGGAATATCCCTTTGGCTAGTTCACATCAGCTGCCCTGGCTGTGTCCCCTCCCAATTGCTCGTGCCCTTCCAGCCTTCTCGCTGACAGGGCCTGGAAAACGAAAAAGTCTTTAAATTAGTACAAACACTACCCAGCAACAACCAAACCCATCATTGTGCCATCAACGTTGTTCTCACACTAAATCCAAAACACAGCACTGCACCAGCTACTAAGAAGAAAATTAACCCTATCCCAGCTGAAACCAGGACAAGAGGTTATATTGATGTTGGTACATACCATAGCTTAATAAAATTAATTTTAATTTTTAAACTTATTTTAATTCACAAGTACATTTGTTGCTTTTGTGCGAAGTTATTTTTCTGATATCTGTACAAGAATTCAAGGTAAATATTTTCTTAATTTTCATGTGAATTGTCCTTAAAAACCAAAATCAAAAGTAAAACCATAAAAATGCAGTATTCTTTTTCCTAACATTCGGTTTATACTGCAAAATACTTGTGTTACATTTTTTTTCCTCTGAGGTCTGCGCTTGGACCAAAAGAGATACTTGATCTGGACAGTTGATGTGCACAGTGAAAAGCCATTGTCTTGTGGTCTTTGTTCCACAATCCCCTCGAGCAGGTTTTGCTATAATGATATAAACTGTGGTGGAAAACTGCAATGTGAAAACATGAAATTTGCAACAACGTAATTGTAGCCAAAGAACGATAATTAGTCAAGAAACAATTCTCTTGAATAAGACAACAGCTATTTTTAAAGTGTCGATAAAAACTATTAGTAGTATAAGCAGTGCCCCCCTAAGGGTCAGATGTAAGTATGCAATGAGCTGTGTTATTTTAAAAATGTCATGTGAAGAGTTTAGATGTTATTACACTTGGAAGATGTTATGCAGGGGCTTCTAAGTTAGGGATGTTTGCTTCTGATTCATGAGTTTAACTCCAGTTCACATCGCTATCGACAAAAAATGGCAGATCATAGCACAGTGCCTCTTGAATCAATCATATGTTAATATAGCTAGAAGTTTACATTGCAGATTGGCTAACTATGGAAAACACCATCTGGCAATTTTATTGGCAGTGTTTGTTACTGAGGTTTGAATGGCCAGTGAATGCAGTTCACTAGGGCAGGTGTTCTTCAGCGTGAATAAGGGTGTCTTCTTGCCCTGAATAAGGCAGCAGCATCCTATTGCATTGGCTAAAAAATGGCACAGGCAAAATGTCTCTCTTTTTCTGGTAGTTGACTGAAAACATAAGAAAGAAAAAATCAGTATGTAACAGGGGGCAGAAGAAAAAAATATATTGAAGAGATTGACTTTGATATGTGGAGGCTGCTTTTTCACTACAATTTCACTTATGCCGGTGGGAAGTATGCCTTCTCTTTCTCCCTGCTGACACTATCCCATACATCTGGAAGCAATCACTCTTAAAAAGGGCCCTGACATCTTAAGTTAGAGAAAGCAGACCAACTGGATGTGTCAGAGCTATGACAACAAATCTGAAAATCTGTCTTCACTGATTTCAGTTACTGTCATGTTTGATTTGATGCAAAACTTGCAGTATCAGCTCGCTCTTAACGGGTATTACTGTCCGAGCTAAATACCTGGAAGGTATTAAGAATTACTTTTTAATATAAATTGAACAGACAGATCATACAAGCATGTGCTGAGAAAATATTTGAGTTGAATAGGATGCATAAGAGCCTTAAAAATTTTAAAAAGTACAGTACAGTGAAGTATAGCTATAAAGTAGTCTTTATAGTGTCGAATATATAGAGCAGAATCCTCTGATGAGTTAAACTCCTTGTCAGCTGATTAACCTTTCTGGAATAAAAGAGCCTTGTGATTTCCCATAATACAAAGTTAGAATAAAATTTGTGTACTAAGAAAAGCTAGAGAGAAGAAATTTTATAACTAAATACTGTATTTTATATGATGGTATATTTTTCATATTGATCCATTTGCTATGATTTTTTAAAATGAAACTGTTTTCAATGTACACATTCATGTAATTTGCAAGGAAAAAATACCACAAAATATTTTCACTTTGCAATATGTCCCTACATATAATATAAATTAGAATTTGACTTGTGAAAGGGATAGCTCCTCCTTGGATTCAACACAGACATACAGTACAGGCTGATATATTCTGGTGAAAAGTTTTCAAACCTTATATCAGGAAAAGAGAAGTCGACTGGTGATACTGAAAAAGAAGCTATGTCCCTATTTTTCGTTTTTTTAATAATATTGCATATTGTCAGTAGTATGAAATGACAAATCCACTAGTTTGTTACCAAGTAGAACAGAAGAACAGAACATGGCCACTTAAATAAAAAAAATATTTATTTTTTTTATTTAATTAAATAAATTTAATTGGGTCTATGTAAGAGTAAGTACTCACAATCATTAAAAAAGAAAATCATTCATAATCTGGCTCTTGGAGCCATTTGCTATTAAATTTCATGCTTTATGTTTTAAATTGAGAACCTTTAGAAATGAGGGGGGAGTTGTTTCTTCAAGTTGCAAATGACATGATTTCTAGGTCCACATTCCTTTCCTGGCTTTCTCTAATAAATACACCCTCAGCCCTCCCCCCCCACCCCGCAACCCTTTACCCCCCAAATTAAAAGAGTTAGAAATGTTTTGGTCAAAATATTGTGTAACAAAAATACTATCAGGGAGAGGAGTCACACAGCTTTTCCAGTGAGTGCCTTTTACTGCTTTTAAGCAGCTCTCTCCTGGGAAAGAGCGCTACAAAAAATACCTGTAACAGAGTGTGACAAGACTAAGTGCTTTAAGAATAATACATATTAAGAATAATACGCATTTTGCATAAACCAAATAGTGCTGTAGTTTTATAATAGTGTAACATAATATTAATTGTTAAATTTTATGAGTAATTACGTCAGTCCCTGTTCTCTTCAGGACAGAATACCTATCCTTCATTGACATATCTTCAAAAAACAATAATTAAATTCTACATTCTTCTTTACGGCTTGAGAATATAAACGTGTATAAAGGAATTAGCAATGTTAGTCAAATGTTGTACTTTCAAAAATATTTAACTAAGTAATAATCTTATATGGTATGTGTTTGCTTGTTTAATTAGGTTCTAAAACAAACTCATTGCTACTAGTATTTTTTAATGAGATTTAAAAAAACCCCACAGGATTCTACAATCTATCCATTGTTTCATTAATTGTCTATTGTTTATAACATCACTTTTCTAAGTAATTTGCTACTCAAAAGAAATAAGAAAAAAGAAATGAGAAACGTATCATGCAGTGAGTTTATTACTAACCGTATTTCTTTTAAGGAATGAATAACATGGCACTAATGTCATTCTGTCTGTTAATCACAACACTCCTCAGTTTCTTCATTACCTTCCAAAGTGTTTCCTATGCCTAGACCCACCCACTGTGAAATTATTTTACCCTCAGAAGTGTCTTAGACAATTTTCTTGCCAAATAAATGTTTTTAGCACCTTAAATTCTGTTCTTTAAAAGTATCAAAGAGGGTGAGCTACTAAGCCAAATTCCCCTCAGGATTTGAGAATGTGACTCCGTAATCTTGTGTAAAGAGGCATTAACAATATTAGTCACAGTACTCTGCTTTTTCCATATTCCTGACTAGTTCCTGATGTGGCCATTCTTGCAGAATTCTCATTAGCATTAACAGATTTATCAAGTAATTCCCCAAAAATACTGAGATTTGTAGAACAGTTCTCCTGTTACTTGCAGAAACAGCATGATTTACTTTTATTTACTAATGCATGTGAGAGTTGCACAAAAACAACATTGGAATTGTGAATCAGCAATATAGTAGGGGATGCCTGGGTAGGGACCAAGGGGAGGATTTTAGGCATCTGGGTTTTAATACTGTAAATAACCAAATGTATTTGTAATCACTGCCTGTGTAAGAATTGCGTGATAAAACCATTAAAACCATGATTCACAACATGTAATAATGCAGTAATTCTTGTAGCAAAGGACCAGTAGGGAGATACTTAGAACTTTCAGATTCTAAATTCAATTTTACACCAGCCCTTGCAACATTACAAAAAGGGTACCACTCGAACTCCTCACTCTAGTTACGATCCACATAAGGCAGTCCACCAGCTGGAATTGTTTTGTCCATGTTCTGTGCTTGCTTCCCAGTTTATAGAATTATAGAATGGTTTGAGTTGGAAGGGACCTTAAAGATCATCTAGTTACTAACTTAGACTGTAGGAACTGGTTATATTAGACCCCAGACAGATGGGAGTGATTTTTGTCATCAAGGAATTCTATCTAGAGAGAAGTATCCAGTCTTTTTTTGATGTTCAAGCAATGTAGCAAGAGAAGACTGGACCACAAAATGTGACCCCCAAAGTGTCTTACAGTAACTGTAAGAATGGAATATCTGTTCCATTCAGTTTCATCAGCGGAATAAAACACCTGAATAAGCAGTTCAAGCTCTGGTCCTTACTGTGCTTTCGTTACCCTTTCGTTCCTTGTTTTGTTATCTTTGTGAATTTTGAGTACATACAACTAGTCAGCAAGTGAAGAATTGGGTGGTTTTTGGTTTATTAGTTACAACATCTGTTTTTCCTGTGAATATTGATATTTTAACTTCCCTTAATATTTATTTAACTGCTTAAAAATTTTATTAGTTTTAATCAGTTTAATATAATTTGAAGATGATGTAAATGCATAGGGTGGTTTTTACCCCTCAATTGTCTCTTCATTGCTTGAATTCCTTACTGATTTCACTGAAACACAAAAAATTATTTCATGTCACGAGAAGAATTCTGAAAACTGAGTGGCATCAAGAATGAGGGAAGTTCTATGGATTATATAATATCTGCTTTTAAAATCGAGCCACCTAATAACCTTATGTATTCTGGGTATGTGTTCCTATGACTTATGTACACTATGGTTTTTGTTCCAGATCTAAGTAATTTTATTTTTATTTTCTTGTGATTGCTTTCAGATAATTTTTTTTGTGTTTGAGTACGAAAATAGCCTTTTGTTTGGAAACTGATTCTATTTAAATGCTGTAAATCTGGTTGACAGATATGCGACTCTTTTTTTGTGTGGTGTATATTAAAAAGTACTTTTTTATTGAGTTGGATCAGTAGCATGTTTTGAGATCAGAAATAGTGCAACAATATAAAATTTGAGAAGAGAGTGCTCAGCATTTTTAGGATTCGTATCACTGATTTATTGGAAGGAATGAGCTGTGGAGTATGTTAAAATGCAGTTCCTACGTAGGATAAGAACATTAATTTGTTGATTAAAAAGAACCATTAGACCATTTAGGCTTACTGTTTGCCTCAAAGATACTGTTAGTTCCAAAGATCTATAATGATCATAAATAGTATCTGTCTTTTAAGTCTTTTTAAACAGATTGTAGAATTCTAGGTCTTAAAATGTACTTAAAAATAGAAAATGTTGTTGTAGTACAAAAGAGAGATTTTTGGGAAGGTAGTGCTTATACAGGATATTGCAACTCATCTATTTTAGTTCCTATTCTAGAGTGCATTTGATACAATGTACTGGAATACTGTAATATCATCCCACTTCTGTAAGGTATAATTTGGTGCACACATTATAACTTTTTCTGACAAGTTAATATAAAAATACATCCTGATTTATGAATGCATTAATACTAATGAAGCACTAGTTATAGGTTATAGTGCAAATATCAATAGTATGGGCTTGTTAAAATGTTCCATTTCTATGTTGATATGTGGCTAATGTTTTAATTTTCTCACTGAAAATCTATTTGGGGTTAAACCATGACAGCTAACAAACTACCTCATGAAACTTGTTAAATAAGGAGTCTGCAAGTTATATGCAGTATTTTTATTTATTTAGTGCCAATAATCTAAGAATGTGTAAGCACTTAACAAATATTAATAAACACCTGAATATTCTGACAAGAATATTATATCTCTTTTATAGATGACTAACCAGAGACCTGCAAAGGAGATGTGACTGTCAAACACTGCATGGAAGATCTGTTAAAGAAGTGGGGATGTGTTAACCTGAGTGGCAAATAATACAGTAGGTGTGTTCTTACCTGTCTCGTTGACCGCTTTCTTTCCGTAGCGGCTGATGGACTTGTAGAAAGACGTGAAATCTCAATACCTATTTCATTTACTTGGAAACAAAACACAAAGTGATTATACTCATGTAAACAGTAAAAAACTCAAAAGTTTTAAACAGCCTATGTCTTTGAAAATGAGGAAGACTTTTTCTTCCTTTTACTTGACTCCTTGGAATTAGGAATTTTCTGGTTAACAAGCCAGTAATGAAAAATACTTCTGCACTGCTGTTTCCACAATACAGATTCCAATTGGATAATCTTCCACCCCGACTCACTCTAAAACTGTATGGGAAATTTATTGATTACTACTTTAATAACAGATATTTTAAGGAAATAATAAGCTAAATGTTTAGATAGTTAAATGCAGTATAATCTCTAAAGAATATAAACTCCAAAATATTTGAACTAATATTTTCAAGCGTAGGTGCTAAAATGTGGTTCCTAAACATCCTTATAGACTCACAATCAATCAAATTGCTGACTGTCTTCCAAAAAGTTCAAGTTACTTTTATTTTGGAATCTAAATATGCATTTAGGAATGCAGCTTTCAGGCACTAATGGCCGATTTTCAGTAAATTTTAATAGTTTATTTGATGATCCATAAATGAAGTCCAGAAGGATCATGAATTTTCTAAGCCCTCATTACCACTAAATTTATAGAACCGCTGTATGTAAACTGTTGTGTTCTACTATGGTATCCGTGGACCTCTGGGTATAGACATGCATCCTAAGTGTCAGAACAAGATCTAGCTGTATATCATTCCTGTTTTCCCATAGATCTAATGCTGTCATTTGTGTTGAATGGGAATCTAAAAATACAGGCAGAAAGTTTTCAGTTTGGACAGTTTTCCAGTCTGAACAAAGTCAGGGGAGCTGGATGACAAGGGTAAACTCTGCTCCACATTTTAAATAGAGATCTTACAGACTACAATAGAATAATATCTCAAGGAAAAATTAAGACTTTATTTACTGAATAAGTTTCCAATCGTGCACATTTTAGTGAAAATTTTATTGTCCTATTTTTCAGAATTATCTTAATTTCAAAAATTGATGATATAGAATGTAGAAACTGCATTTAGTAACTTGGGGATATAGACTGTATAACACTTCAAGGAAAGATGATAGTAGGCGTCCGTGGTTTTTGGACAGTATTTTTTGTTGCAGAGGAACATTATTAGTAGAACTGTCAAAAAGAGAACTAAGCAAGTATATGGGGGCAAATAAGGATAAAGGGCCACATCCTGCAAAGTGCTGAACATGTTTTGTGGCGCTGGCTGCCTTTAACTCCTGTTGACTTCTGCATGCAAGGAGGGTGGGTTGAAAGAATGTGTGTATGTGCATGTGTGTGGAATCAAACAACCTTACTTGAACCTGTCTTTGGGTTATAGCCAGGTACTTTAAGTCAAGACGATAGTCAGATGCTTGGGCTATGAAGTTACTTAATGCAAAAGAAAAAAAAGAGTATAGCTGCTTTGGTTTTGATCTTGCTCATGTGATAAAAGTTCCAATAGCTTCCTATCCTACTGGCAGGTCCAAAGACCTTCTCTAATTATATTTAAATAAATGTTAATAACTATTTCAGTATTATTAACGATGGCAAGATTTGAACTCATTAAAGGTGGGAAATTGGTGGGATTAATCTCCTCCAACTTTTATTTGCCAAGAGAGCATTTTCCCAGCATTATTCTTTCTCCATATATTTTAACTTTGTAATTGTGGATCAAAGCCTACTCAGCTTTGGTTGTATTAAGTGAATCTTACTGAAATAGAAACTCAGAAAGGCATTTTCTGCCAAAAAATGTAACTGGAGAAGTCACGATTGAGTTCAGCTTATTAAATCTGTTTACTCAGTGTGCCTAAGTCTTTCTGGAATTTAAAAAAAAAATAAAACATGGGTATGCTTGTGTATTGGGACATGACAAGTAGTACATTTTAAAAGAAATGTTCCTGGGAAATAGATTTGAGAAACATGGACAATACAGAACAATAAACAAGACCTCATAAATGTATTGCCTGGAATATGTGGCTCTGTGAAATGAAAATTATTCAGAAATCTTGAAAAATCAGAACTTCAAAGACTTGCACTTCATGTTCATCTGAATATAAGAATTCCATCTGGTTCTGTATCCTGTTTCTGAAAATTGCCAATACATTTGTGCTTTCAAAAGAAGGTGTAAGAATTTTACAGGAAACTGCCGTGGCTGGTCTTTTGCTGAACTCTAACTGCTAATATGCTTCAACTTTTAGTAGCTCTTTCCATAAAATGGATAAAAATAATTATAAGAATAGTGAACATCCACTGTATTTATATTATTTTGATATGAATATTTACATATAAGTTCTTGACTATATTTACTTCATGTAATTTAGAATGTAAGGTCGGCCACATAAAATGAGGCCAAATGTCCATCTAACTTAATATTGCTGCCTCTCACCTGCTATGTGAGAATTTTGTTTGGTGAGGCTTATTATTTGCAGAGTAAAAAATAACAGATTATTATTCTCTGTTGCCTGTCTTAATTTCATTAATGGTGTTAATCATCTCAACATCGGCATTAGTCATCTTTTGCTTTCAGTCTTCTGGGTGTTTTTTGTTTAAGTGAAGCATCTTGGTGTGTTTTGTTTCTCTTTTGTGAAGCTGTTCCATACTTCTTTTTCTCTTTGAAACTCCTATAGTTTCATAGAAGCTGTAGTTTTTTAGAAACTAAAATTATAGTTTCATAGGGTAGGTTTTTTTCTGAGATGGAATGTCAGAACTGCATGCTTTGTAGATGTTGGGAACACGGTAGGTTTATATTGTCTCAGAATTATTTCTGTCTCTTTCCTAGTAGTTTATGTTGCTTGCTGTTTTGAATCCTCTTGCATATTGTACTGCTGTTTTCAAAGAATCATCTGTAATGACTCCAAGACCACCTCTCATTATGACAATAGTTGATATAATCTTTTTACCTGTTTTCCCCTTATGTTTTATGCTGCCTTTATTGATTTTATGCATCCATCATCCGTTTTAAGAACATTAGAATAATCATATTAGGTTTGACCAAAGGTTACTGTAGGCCCGTTTCCTCTCTCCAGCACTAGATAAAATAAAATGCTGTTGAAAAAAGAACATTAGAACAGGGCAATCATGTATTGTTACTTTGTTAGAATATTCTCCTCAGCTCCAGCAGTTTGTAGTTCAGGAAATTCCAGAGTCAGAGATACTGTCTTTGTAGTTAATGAATTTTATTTCCTGTTGCTCAGTACTGCAGATGCTAGCAGTAAGTTTTAGATTTTACTGTCCTGACTAATTTTTATCACCAATAATACTTCCTCCTATTCTCTCCATGTGCTGTTAGTCTTAATTGAAGTAATTAAGCCAATTAGTGTTCATCAAACTTTTAACTTCATGTAGACACTCAGTCAGTTGATCATTCTACTTTTTTTGTCAGATCAAATGCAGTTTATGCTTTTTCCAATCCTTTGTTAAATCCCAAACTGTTTAATTTCCTACTTTGTCATGTTGCTAATTGTTTTCACAAAAGGTAGAAAGCACTTATCTGAGGAAGGAAGAGATGAACAGAATTTGAGCTATCCTTTGTTTAAATCAAAGCATGCTGCTGATGAAACTGTAGAACTTCATGGTTATTCCAAATGCATTTTGTACCAGCTGCAACTGTTTAAGTAATTCACTATTTTTTGAGGTGTTATGATATGAATAGGGATACAAGCAGGAAGAACTGATAAGTGTTTTGATTTAATATCTTTCTGCTTAACCCCTTTATTATGTTCACACAGGATTTTTGCAAAAATATTGTCCTTAAGCAAATGATCTTTTGACTAAAGATCTGCCTGAAAATATGACAGTCTCTTGCTAGTGTTACATGTAGGATTAGATCCTGCATTATTGAAATTAATAAGAGTTTCTGCATTAAGCTTGGTTATAAGGAGCAGGACCTTGAATCCCAATGTGCAGCTGGACACACTGAAAGATAAAAAGTTATCTGGGGTGGGCTTTGTGTGATCGAGTACAGAGATAAGAACTCTGGCACTATTTATATTTTCAGTGCTATTTAAGTGCTGAATTCCTAATATATACTGACATTGCACAGTTTTAAGGACGATATTAATGTGCAGCCAGAGAGAAATGTGTCATTCCTTTGAATTTTATTTTATAATAAATATATAATTTTATAATAAATATATAATTATAAATAATATTAATTTATAATTTTATTTTATAATATATAATATTTTAGGCATGGCATGTTGGTTGTGGCTTACAGAAAGAACAGACATGCAGTTTACCTTGTGGGGAAAGGAATCAGCTGCAGTAGTTTATGGTTTTCTCCTGGTATTTCCCTATTATCCAATAATCTCTTTGATGAGGAACAGTCCCCTCTTTTCTGTTCTCCCCTCTAAGTCTGGCACCTGCAGACTTAAATCTTTATTTATTTGGAGAAAGAGGCTCCCCCAAAATGCCTCTCATATTTAGCACTGCTGTTTCCATTTACTACTGCCTGATCAACCTTTTAGAGGCTGTACTCTTTACCTCAAAGGTTATTGTTGCTGGGGAAAAAAAGCTAAAAAGCTAAGTCCTAGATATGCCTTCTGGTCTTAACCAATATCTGTCCCTGAACCACAAGTTTTTTAAATAGGTCTATGTTCGCTGTTGCAATGGGTTTGCTATGGCCCAGGCATTCAAGATACAAAATTTTGTCTTTGCAATATTAGTGGAGATGTGCTGTTGCTCCTTTCCTTGCTACATAGCATATGGCATATAAGGAATTTCTTTTATTGAAAGGGAATGCTTTGCAGATGTTTTACAGTTAATATATTGTCTTTTACTTCTCCTGCATTGAGGATTTAGTCCAAAGCCTCATTTCAGTTGTGCAGAACATGTGAAGGTTATGTCCCATGGTCAAGCCTATATGCAGGATACCTTGATTTTTTCAATTAGGGCCAAGTTTCTCAGGGGCATTCTATTTGCTGGTTGTTCAAAATGCAAACACTGTGCAAAAAGCAGCTAGACTCCAAAGTTTTCTTCTCAGATTAATGAAGAAGGCTTTTGCTTTTTCATTTTCCCCTGAGCGTGCCACCAGAGCCAAAATTTCTTGTGCCATTCGGGTAGGTACATAGGCTAATCGTATGGGTGATGTGTTCACCGTAGCACCAGGGATGTTGCATGTCCTAGGGATTTACTCTGTAAAGTCTATGGAGAGAATGCTGGATGTTCACACAGTGCTTCTATCCTACAGCATCAATCTGCTGGGGAGCTGTATCAGCTTTGGCAACATCCACAGAGCACAGTAGGACTGTATCCATGTTGGCTCATTCACTACTGCTTCCTGACTGTTTCTGACCTGGTGGCTTTGCTTCTTGCATCCTTTAGACTGTTAAGGCTATACTGGCTACCATCAGCACTATTGACATTGTCCTGCCTGCATGGTCCAACTTCCTGAAATCTCCTCCTTGATGTTTAAAATCTCTTCAGCTATCCCTGGCAGGAGGAGTGTCATTTGTTTGCTACTCAGGGATCTAAACTATTCTGCTAGAAGGAATGGTGAGAAAATACGTTTTTTGTCTGATCATTAAAAGAAGAGCTCATGCCAGAGAGTCTAAACTATCAATGTCAGTACGCAGTGGTATGTATGTGTTTTACTGCAAAGGTGTCTGCTTCTTGAACTGGCTAATGGGGATCAACCCCCTTTCTCATCAGTCTAAGTGGGCTTGCTTATTTCTCAACATCATTGCAGTGCTAGTTGCTGAACTATTTGGTTTGGTTTTCTAGACATAGATTCAAACGGCTCGACAGGTTGCTTCTCTGTGTTCTTGTTTTACTCTTTTCTCTTTTATACTTTTTTATACTTTTTACATTTATACTTTTCTTTTTTTAATGGAGGCCAGGTGGGTTCTCACACATCACATCACTCCAGACTGTTCATGTGGCAGATGTAAGTTCCCATTCTATTGCATTACCTGTTCAACAGTGGTGGTTTTCATAGCTACAGAGCACTGCCCCCTTTAAGACATGCGATACTCATTGAAAATTTGCTGTCTAATCATTCCTTAATTTTTATTTCCAGAATTAAATTCCACTGCACTGTCTTAAGAATTCTTAGACCAGTTCTGTTTGCCATGAGTCTTCTGTTGCAAAGGGAACAGTGTTTTAATAATTACTAATATTAGATGGTCTGTGCCTCCACAGTCTTTGAAGACTGTAAGCCTTGATAATGTGTTTTAGGTCCCTGATTTATGTTTAATCCCAGTCAGGGACCATGCAATAGATATGGGATCCCTCTATTTTCTACATTCCGTATTCAGTTTTCTGGTGGAGTATCTGCCTATGGAAGGAGATTGTTGAAACAGGTGGTGAACTAGGCATTCTGGCTTGGACACATCTAGCAGTACAAGTACTTGAGAGAGGAAGTCAACCAGTATTTCGGAATGAAAAGATGGTCTTTTATCAGAGTTAATTTATTACTGAAAGTGATAGATGGTAGTGCCTAATGGCAGTATTCTGTATGATGACATTACCATTAACCCTTAGAAAACACTTCTTCAAGGCACATGATCTTGTCTTTTAAACATAATGGGATCTCTGTATAATGTCTCTGCCCTAGGCAGTGCTAAGACATGCATGTAAGTTCCCATCTAAGCCTCCACAACTTTGCTGCATATCCACTGACTTGCATTTTGATTTCACCATGGTCTCAAGCTTTATGCAAACTTTAAACTGACTAGTTATTTTATTTTCTGGGAATCTAAATATTGTAAGGGTGTTGTTTCCAGACAATCCTTGTTTATTGAATGCTGCAACTATGGTCTTGATCCAGAGTATTTAGCTAGGATTTAGTAAGGTGTCAGTGTGAATTACGGAAGAGGCTTCTGTACAACACTTCCCTAGAAGTCTAATCCTCAGAAGAATTACTGATTCCAGACCGCTTTGCTGAATAAATTTTAGTATGTGTGTCTTGTAAACAAAAAGGACAATAATTGCATGTTTGGGTGCCTTATCTTTTCCTTTTACTGAATTACAGAATAGCAGTATTTCTTCATTACTAGACAAGTCTATGAGTTGTAGTGATAAACAGTTTATCTATTCCAGAATATTTATCGGACCATTGTCTATTAAAAATAAACATCACTCCAAGGGGGAAACAGTGTACATAATGAAAAGTGATTGTTTAATGATTAATTGGGAATGTGAAATTCTAAGAGGCAATAAAGCCTTCAGAACATACTGGTACTCAGTTTAAAACTGTGGAATGAAAATCATAATGATTAATTTTAAGAATTAGTCTATGCTCACGAGCAGATGGAGCTGGGAATATCAGATTGCTAACAGGTAAATATCTTCACATTGGAAAAATACATCAATATTCACCTCGGTATTTTCAGAAAAAAAGTTTGGCTTTTCTTTATTTGCTCAAGGCTTTCTAAATACTTTTCTATATATCATTTCTGAAACCAGGGCATTTAGACTTGTGGTATAAAAATAATCCAAAATTCATTGATACTGTTTTGTTTTCAGAGTTTGGTTTTCCCTAGAAAATAATAAAACCCAAAAGGTTTTATTTGCTATGTAGCTTCAATTAAAATTTGGCTAAAAGTTGGAGGTTTTGTTCATTGGAAATGTTAGTCCCTATTTCCATTCCAGCTGCAGGCTAACATCCATGCATTGGGATAAATAGCAATGAGCCTTCTCACAGTTTCTGAGAAGCTCTTTAAATAAACAATAATTGTTTATTATAGGTAGCAACGCCATTACAACCTGTTGATGTCAGAAGTTCTTTTTAAGAGGCATTCAGTCTCTACTTTGTGGATCAATAACTCTTCTCCAGATGATGTTTAACAGTCGCTAAAATGTATGTCTACTAATGACATAGTATGAAATTCTATGAGAAAGAGCTATAACAAGTGACATCATGATTTGCACAGTGTATTGGTAAGTGAGTAGCTAAATAGTGCTAGTATTCTGTCTCTGGTATTGCAGGCTAGAAAAAAGCCTGTACTTAGGAGGTATCACCTGTGCCGATGAAGAGGTAGACCTTGAGCTGCAACTGGGATGTATTGGGGGGCTGCCATAAGGTAAAGGGAAGAAAGTTCTGTTCTCTGATAGTAAAAGAGCGCTCTGAGTTGGTCTGAGTCCCAGGTATGCTACCTGGGAATGGCCCCCAGTGGGCTGATCCAACAGCCACTGGAAAAATCTCATTTTGTGCCTTTTAGTTATGCCCAGTGTCTCATTAGTGGCGGATAAATGAGATAGAGGGCATTATACTGGCGTTGCACCATGGGAAAAAATCCTTCTCACTGCATTTTTCTTAGAGAACTGCAGGTGTCACTAAAAATCACAAAGACAAATCCATTTTCTGGAAGCCAGGACCCTGGGGTAATCTGGGGAAGTGGTGAAAAAGACAAATCAGATTCCAGTTGTGAAGTCTGATAAGCCAACTGATAAGCACCAGAAAACCTTTCTGTTGTTTTTTGTTGTTGTTCGTGGTGGTGGTTTTTTTGGTGTTAGATCTGTCTCAGTGCTTTATGCATGTATGTCCTTAAAAAGTGCTAATTGTGGCTATAATTGTAGTTAGTAAATTCTCCAAGTAGTCATTATGGTAAGAACAGTCTTAAAGATGTTCAATTTCCATCTGTTACCAGATCCATGGCTTGAATAGCAAAATGATTATATTTTTTTTCTTAAAATTGGCTTTGTTTCTTGTCTTACGCTTGTTTGTCACTATGATCAGTATGTGAAAGATAAATACATGTCACTGTAAAATCTTTCTAAAATTATTTTGAACTGCTTTTTCCTGTATAGTTGTAGGACTTCGGATGGTCACCATTTCTAGTCCTTTCTCTAGATTCTTAAGTGGTGAATATTGCTTATTTAAGTGATTTCTTTCCATAACTCCTTCAGTTTGGCTTTCCTTATTATTTAGGAGGTCCTGCTTTCTTAGGTCATCTCATAGAGCATACGGTTACATCCACTTAGTGAAAAGATACAGAAAATATCTTGATAAGCATGTTTTAATTGATATGATACTGAGCACTGTGGAGAGCGTAAGAGAGCCTTGCAATAGTTCTCCATTCAGTCTGCATCTTTTAGTTTTCTACCTTTCAATTTGGACATGAAGTAACGTGTTAAGTTTCATCCTTGCCTGGGAGACAAAAAGTCTGGGAGTATTTGCAGTCAATGATGTGTCACGGTGTCAAACAGTGTATCAATAATTTAATAAGACAATTACCTACAGCCCATAGTTTTTCTGAAACAATGGAAAATGATTGCTGCTATCTTTTAACAATAAACAATCATATTGCCACCTTTCTACTAGTAATGGATATCAAAGACATCATTAAATACCTGCTTAAGGGGAAAAAAGCGGGCAGAAAATCTAGAATGAGAAGGACAAACAGACAGATCGCAGCAGGCTGAATGTGAAAGGTCAGTGTGCCTCTCCTATTGTACAGTTTGGTGCAGTCTTGTTGGGCTAGGGACTGTTGACTTCTGCCTCTGAATGGCCCTTAAATGGCGATTATTTTAGAAAAGCTGTCTTTCCAGCATCAAACCGCTGCTGGTTGCCTTAACTTCCGATTTCAGGACAAGTATAATTTGTATGTAGTGATGTGACTGCCATATCCACTTCCAGAGTTGGAGGAAACACAGATCATTGATGCATGTGCAGAAGCAGTGTGAGGGCTAACTTTGAAACTGATTTGAGGAAGCTGTGTGATGGCCATAGTGGAAAGTGCAATTACTTTTCCCAAACATCTGTGGCAAATATGAATTAAGATCTTGTGAAATGTGATAAAACACATGCAGAATTTATTATTTTGCTGTTTTAAATCCTGCTCTTGGCACAGCAAGTGCAAGGGCTTAATTCCAGAAATATTTCATATCTCTGTCTTGCTGACTTTCTCAAGCATCGGGGGTCTCTGGTAGCCTCTTCTTGGAGAGTCTATCCTAGGTAGTCCAGTAATGGATTTGGAAAGTTAATCCCATAGTTGAGTTCAGTTTCCAGAGGAAACGGCATTGATAATGTAAAGTGTACTTTTCCAATTGAATTTCCATTGTTCCAAAATTCTCTGTACCTTGTTTAAACATCTTCAGCACGTCTGAAGGACTAATACTTTCTAATTTTTTAGTTTTTTCAAAAATACTTCAATTTTCTCCAATCATATTTATTGTTCTAAAGCAATAAGATATTATGCAATATCATGCACATCTGTCTGTCTTCCTCTACCCAAAAAAAGCTCTACCCAGAGCTTTCCCACTTTCATTTTTCACTTTGTCTTTATTGGCTGAAAATCAAACGCCTTCTTGTTTACTTTGTCAGGCTGTTGAAGGCTATGACTGAGCCCCTCCATTTTCATAGAATCATAGAATCGTTTAGTTTGGAAAAGGCCTTTAAGATCAAGTCCAACCATTAAACCAGCACTGCCAAGCCCACCACTAAACCATGTCCTGAAGCACCACATCTACACGTCTTTTAAATACCTCCAGGTTGGTGACTCAACCACTTCCCTCAGCAGCCTGTGCCAGAGCTTGATAACTCTTTTGATGAAGAAATTTTTCCTAATATCCAATCTAAGCCTGACTTGGAGCAACTTGAGGCCATTTCATATTGTCCTATTGGTTGTTACTTGGGAGAGAAGAATGACACCCATCTCACTACAACCTCCTTTCAGGCAGCTGTAGAGAGTGATAAAGTCCTCCCTCAGCCTCCTGTTCTCCAGGCTAAACAAGACCAGTTCCCTCAGCTCCTTCTTGTAAGACCTGTGCTCCAGACCCTTCACCAGCTTTGTTGCCCTTCCCTGGACATGCTCCAGCCCCTCAGTGTCCCTCTTGTAGTGAGGGGCCCAAAACTGAAGTTGGGATTCCAGGTGCGGCCTCACGAGTGCCAACTGTAGGGGGATGATCCATTACCTTGTCCTGCTGGCCACACTGTTTCTGATACAAGCCAGGATGCCACTTACCTTTTTTGGCCACCTGGGCACATTGAGCTGATATCGACCAATATCCCAAGGTCCTTTTCCTCTAGATTTTCTTTCTTTGTTACATTTGCAGTAGTGATCAGAAACACGAGGCTTCCTTTGTGTTTCTTTGCTGTGAAACAACACTGCAGACATAACCGTTCTTGGCACTTACTGCCAAAATTTGATTATCTGTTGCCTGTGTCTTATTAACACTTACTCATTTCAGTCTCTTCTTATAATAGGGTCATATTGTGCCTTTAACCACATTTTCATTACCTGTGTTTGACACTTTTCTCTTTCAGCTAAACATCTTTTGAAGATGAGTTGAACACAATATTCAAAGGTTCGTTGAACCATCAGTAACTGTTACACAATTTATATAGTTTTTCAGCTTTTTTCTCTGCTGTACTAGATTCTCAGTTTGATGACCTTCTGTGTAAGTTGTGAAGCTCATTTGTTTTCCAAAAGATATCAGTGGGGTTTGCATCAGACTTGCTCTAAAACCAACAAAATTTATATTTCTCAGTTTCAGTATTTGGGTTTGGGGTTTTCTAGTTTGTCATAATAATGGACTGTGAGGGCTTTCTGTATCTAGTTCATGTCACTGTGGTTCTTTAAGATTATTACACTGTTAGGTTTCTAATGCAGCAAATGAATGATCAGATTTCATATAGATTTAATGAAAATGTTATTATTACATGAGAAATACTAGATATCATAGCCTAAAAATCTTTTAAGAATTAAGTAAAAAAAATCAATAAACCACAAATACGTTCCTTGTACATGAATGGTTTTAATTGACTGACAACTACATTTTGTTCTTTTCATGTAATAGTGTTTGCAAGTACCAAGCTGTTTAAGAATTTGTTGTGCTACTTGGAATATTGGAAAATTTTATGTATGTACTCATATTCACTTGTATAATATGCCTAAGTACTTGCTATATTATCTTGTTATGTGAGAAATATCTATGCGTATAATATATATAAGTAATTGAGGCAAATTAAGACCTCACAATTACCTCTTTGGACAAAATGTACCACTGTATGTAGAATGTAGAAATACCACCTAGAGCTGCATTTTACAAACCTGAATTGCTGGCAACTTCTCCCATCCCCATGCAGCACCACAGGAGTGGCTTGTTGCCTTAAGGAAACACAAAAGAACAAGTGAAGGGGAAAGTCACTAAATACTAATGAGAAGAACCACAACATTAAAAAAGGATGGAAAATAAAATATTCACAATTTCATAATGAACTGAAAATCAAATGGAAGTCAAACCAAAGAAAATAATAAAGTATAAATTAAAACATACATGTAGAGTGAGATATATTCAAAAGCAGAAATAAAGTAAGTAGTGATCAAAACTTTTAGATTTCTGCCATAAACTCTTATCTTTGTGAGATTTTGGCCATCTTCCTATGAGAAGGCAAGGCTTTTAGAAAGCGTGGAATTCTCACAGATGAAAAGAGACTTTAATGTTGGCACACAGATGCTCCATTGGCTTCTTAAGTTGTTGATCTGGAAACATTTCTTATTCCAGTGAAAGAATATATGGTAGCACTGCAGACTGTGGAGCATCTCCACTTTCTCCTGCAAGAGAAAAGGCTTCAGGAGACTGAATTGTCTTGGGAATGCAGAGCCGTAGGAGAGGGTTCTTCTCCTTGAGCCTGCCAGGGAGAGGAAGGCAAAAATGGTCAATTAGTCTCAATTCAGTGCCATTGGATTAGTATAGAGGATGCTTTGGTTCTATGCCTGAATATATTTTTTGGTGTCTTTAAGAAATCTTAAAAAGATACAGAATTTGTGATCAGTAATGATTCCCAAGTACTTTTTATAAGTGCTAAGCAGGCTGCTTTGCCCACATTCAGCTTTGCGGGCTAGCTTCATTTTGTGCCCTATCACTATTAAACAGTTCCAAGTGTCATCCCAGAAATGGTTGTACTTCATCGAGATAAGGTGAGCCTTAAATATAAAGTTCTGTCCTGAGATATATATATGTCTTATGTGCCTGCAAATTATATTGACCTGACTGGAAATTTGGAGTCCGTGTAAGAGAAGTTTGGAGAACAGCAAGTTCATTTTTATAAAATCATTGCCTTATTTTCCTTTGGGGCTGACTCCTGAACTACTCTGTAATGCAGTTCATTGTCTAGTATTTTCCTTAGCAGTCTGTCTTAGCTTATCCCAGAGCCAGCATCTGTGTTCTTCTTTAAATCCTCATTTGAGGGACACTGGCTCACTTGGCAGGCAGAGTTACTGGGACGAACATAACTGGACCCCTATGTAATTCCCTCATGGGCAGATGTAGGCTGACATTTTTGCTACTGCTTGTTGTTTGGCAGAAGGTAGTCTCTTGCAAGGCCAGGTTGGGTGTTGGTGAGATTATAAAGCTTATATACAGTGGAAAACAGTAGAAATACATGAAGCCTGAAAAATGAAGAATCCATCATGGCTTTGCATCTGTGATTTCCCATTGGTTTGGGACATAACCATTTGATTTTGGCATTGTACTCGTTTACGTGTCAATAAGATAGCTAAACCTCCAGGGAATTACTGTCTCTTAATCAAGCCCATCATTAAAGTGTGTACACAGAAATGGGCCTAGAGACTGGAGTTCCTGCCAAAACCCCAGAAGCCAAAAAAGAACATCAAGATTTTAAAAAACATTCCTGTAAGACATTTACCAATGTTTATGCAATTCTTAGTCCATCTCTTCCACTGCTGCTTTTTGTTGACTGAGAGCATAAGGTGCTGTGTTCCCTGTAAGTCAAGGGAAGCTTCTGGAGAAGCAGATAGGAGCAATGCCTTTTTTCCACCTTGACGTCATTATAGTCTTAGTTTTTCTCGAGGGTTCTCTTGGGTGCCTCTCTGGGTTTCTGTAGTCTGAAGAGCCCTGATTAAGCAAGGCTCACCTGATTTTTAGTGGTCTCAGATTTCTCCCTGTGAGTGCCACAGCATTTTTAGAGGGCCTGTGGACATGAAGATTTTAAATTGTCTGAAATGTGTTTATTAGATGTGCATAGACTGAAATGTGTTTATTAGATGTGCATAGAATGCACATATTTATAGAAATGTTTAATGTATGTATAAACTTTTTGTTGCTTTTACTTGTTGCTAAGAACTGTTCACTCTAATTTGTACGCATATTGTAAGAATACATGCAAACAAACACATTGTCTTAGCAGTATTAGCATAAACCTAATGGGAGCATCTACTTCACGGTCTGGATCTGCCAGGTATTTACCATCACATGGTCATTAGGTTTCAAACAGATTGTATGTGTCTTACATGCACATACAAACACACTGTCAGCTGCAAGGATCTAACATCAGACCTTGAATCTTATGGTTTTTGTATTTTCAGATTTTCTCCACTTCCCTCAGTAATGTGAACAAACTTTGAAATTAAATTGTCATCTTTGAAATTAAATAAACTGCAGAACATAGTAATTAGGTATGAATCTTCTTTTTAACTCTTGTAAGAAATGTGAACCTATAATCAACAGCGCCGAGGGCAAAGAAGAATAGCTCAGGAGTTAAACTGACCTGAAGTGCATTCTTTTTACTGACTTCTATGTCTTTCCCGAATGAAAAATAACAAACAAACAAAGCTCAACAAACAATCCACACAATTGGTGCACAGATGGTACAGAGCAGAACCAGATTCCTCTGCAGAACTGCAAAGCTTTCATCCCATGCAACACTGATACAGAATTTACCCATCCATCTGAGCTGTTAAGTTTTTGTGCACTGAGTGTGAGACTCATAGATTTGGCTCCTGCATCGATGCACCCCCACAGATAGGGACACGTCTTACATACTTTTCTAGCACAGTGCCAGAATCTTTCTCCTACTCCATGACCTGATATACCAGCTGCAGGTGGCTGACAGCAACTCTCGTCCCCTGCTTCCTAGTGCAGTGGACTGTGGAGTAGGACAGTTTGCTGGGCTACATGTCCACCAGTTCTTAATGAGATGTTGGTTTCCAAGGAACCTGCTTGCTGGCCCATTCCCTTGTTGCAGCACAGGAATGCTGACTTCTTCCCCAGCACCAAGATATTGCTCCTGCACAGGACCAGTCCACAGTTTTGTCTTATTCACTGGAAAAGAAGAAACGTGAGAGGACTGAGCCATTTGTAAATGGAGTTATGCAAAGCTACAGTCAGTTTTGTTTGCCAGAGCTTGATGATTTGAAAAATTTGTTCGCATATTTCTTCCAGTCTGTATCAAACATTCTGGAAAGTCATCTGCTTCTTCAAACATCTTTTTGGTCCTCTATTGTATCTGGATAAATGAGTCTGAGGACTCATGCTTTAGTGAACCTCTACTTTTGTATTGATAATTCACAAAATTGCCAGTATTTTTCAGACAAAAAAATTTTAATATTTAATTTGTTGCTTCATAGCTGATTCAACTAGTGTGGTTTGTTAAATTTTTGCTTATTTCAGGTCTGGCTCAGCCATATTTCATCAGGCAAAGATGCCACCAAAGCTTGATGGGGAATTTGTCCAAGTAAAGGCTCTAGGTTTTGACATATATTATTTTGCTGTGTCTTTGTGCTGTTACTGTCTTTCATTTGAATTGGAACATAGATAATTATATTCTAGATTTAAAACAACAACTTTGGGTTTTTTTATAAATATTTGTTTTACTATCCAAAGCCTGGAAACACCTTCAAAGAGGTGATTTTAGTATCTTGTAATTTTCTGTACACCATAAATGGTTACTTGGAATGTGCTTTTAGTTGTCTGCCCTAAAAGGAAAAAAATACCGACCAAAAGAATTTAAAGTGCTTAAGAGTTTTAACCACAAAGGATACACAGAGAGGCTAGAATGGCACATGGTGCTGAGCCTGTCAGATTCTTAAAATACCAACAATTCGGTGGTCTATAATCCTGTCACTCTCTGTGTATCTGAAAAAAAATGCTTAACATCGTTAATTGAACCTAGAGCTCTCAGGCAAGAGATGTGATTTTTCCAATATCAGTGTTACAAAATCAAGGGGAATTTAGAGTATATGCATAGGGGTCTACTTTCTAAGAAAACCTCCTGAAGTTTTATAAAAAGATTTTGCAAAGCAGACTACTGAGAAATGTTCTCGTGTGTCATGTTATCCATAATTTCTCTTTTCCCATTTGTATTGTTGAGGAATTTCTTTACAATCTTCATGTTTTAAAATCCATGTGCTCCTTTTTCTTCCTACCCATGTGAATTAATCCTTTATTTGTGACTTCATTCCACTACCATTTTTGTGATGTCACAAAAGATCAGATCCAGAGAAAACCTAAGAATTTGTCAGTAGAAGTTAGTGCACAGGATTTCACAGGATTGAGCCCACTGAAAGAATTACAGTCATGTTGGGGCATGATTTTCTAGCAAAAGCCAATGAACTTTTAATGTGAAGTGGTCCAAAAAATATATGAAGCATAAGCATGAATGTTTTGAAATAAAATGTTTTCCAACATTTTCTGTGAAGGGTCAGCTGTAGAATTCCAAAAAAAATAATTATTCTTGTTTTAAAGTCTAAGAATAGAAAGATTTTAACAGAAATAAAGGTACTAAATAGCACATAATCTACTGTGTACAAACCTAAAGACATTCTACAATGAAGTAGAGCTTTATTATTTTTATTGTAATCATATTACAGTTATATATTCCAAGACATTTATTCAGGGATGTCTGCTTGTCTTCTCCCTTTTCTTATCTATGTCTTACAAGCAAAAAATATATAGAGGTGGTCTGGACCAATGAAACAGGAAATTGCAAAGCCTGCTGAATCTTATTTGTTGAGCCACACTGGCTGGTGTTGGAGTTTTGGGGTTTTAGGGGGTTGGGTGTTTTTTTTTTTTTTTTTTTTTTTTTTTTTTTTTTGTGAGAAATAAAGTTTTCCTCTCCTCAGCAGCAAAAGGAGTGAAAACAGAGAAGGACCAAGTCATTCTGAACTGCAGTAGGTGGATTAGGCTGCCATAGCTTTTCAATACAATCAGTCTATTCTTTATGCAAACCATTCTTGGCTTCTTTCACTGCATAAATGGAGACAGTTTGTGGGCAGAAGCCTAGATGGGGGAAACTACCTTTATCATTTGTTTATGTTGTTCTCCTGATACATAGCACGTTCTTATGGATGTCCTTATCCAGCTCTCCGCAATAAGGTTGTAGGGAAATAACTGCTGAGGATAGGTAGCTTGAGAATTTATAGCATGCATGCTGAGTCCATTTGATCTTGAGAATAAGATCAGACCTTCATTTTACTGAGGTATATGTATATTCTTAGAAATTTTCTCCATCTGACAGCAGCAAGGTATATAGGAGAATGAAAGTGAGCATCCTTCCACTAAAGAGGAAGAAGGAAATCCTTGGTTTAGCACAAGATATTCCTGTAGAGAGGGAAAGATGGAATCTTAAAAGGCCCTGCTGACCTTCACCACTAAAATGAGAAGGGGACCAAATCACAAATGTAACACTTGCCTCGTATTGAAATCTGACCATAAGTTTCTATATGCAAACCATTTGTGCATTTCATCTTGGCAGATACTAGCAGACTTGTATCTGGGAGAAGAGCTGAGAAATTAGTGTTTTCTCAAACAGGATGATTACCTTTAGTGTTGTGTTTTTACTTGATGCTTGTCACATTGTAAATTCCATACAAACAACCTGCCTGCACTGTGATATGATATCCCTGTGACTTCTGCTCCCTAACTGGATGGAATGGGTTGTTTTCTTCTCTTTCTACTTTCTGTTTTAATTTCTAGACTAATAAGCTTTTAGAAAAGCTGCAATCTTGTAACAGGGTTCATAAGCTCTTGTCATGTATCATATGTTACACAAAGTCTCCTAGGTATTCTTTGATTTCCAGGTTTTCCAAACATCTCTCTCCCAGATACTTTTTGAATGATTATTTCCTTCAGCTTGCGTTTTTCCAGAGTGAGTCTCATTTTGGGTGATATCCAAAGCCCATTGAGGTCAGAAGAATGTCTCCTATTGACTTCAGTAGGCTTTGGATTTGTTCCTTTATTTCCTATATCCAGGAGCCAAATTCTGCACACCTTACTGTTTTAATGGGAATTATGTATAAGCAAGGCAAGCAGATTGGCTTCCATGACATGATATTTTCAAACTCCTTTGCATTGTATTTCACTCTTTTCACTAGCATTCATAATGGTACAGTATAATTTACAAATATAAGTGCTGTTGATCTATCACCATGGATAGCTTATGGAAATCTTAAGTAATACTGAATGAACTCTGTTGTGTCTGCTACCACCTCTTTCCAGACTTGATATATGTTCTTCCATTACCTTTTGTCTTTTAATTACTTTGCAGTTCATAAGGTTTTGTCAGTGTTTAGGAAAATATGAATAATTTGTGGGTAAAGTTTTGAAAGGCACTGTAATCAGGCATAAAGTCCAGTTACAGGTTAGATTCAGAAAAGCACTTTAACATGTGCTTGAGTCTATCCCTCTTAAGAAATGCAAGTAGATTTTTAGTTTTAATTGTTTAAGTGGGACTTTGGCCTCAATAAAAGTTAAGAAAAGCTTTATAGTCACTCCTGAATAGGGAGATCTTTCTGTCTTTTATATACCAGTTCTCTAAGATGAAGGATTCCAACTATTCAACCAAGTTGGTACCTGTAAGGGCTATTCCCCACTAGAGTATGAGTATCTCTGAAGTGAGGATTCGTCATCTAAATTTAAAACTGGAGTGTGTTTAGCAGAGGGCCACCAAGATGATTGGGCGATGAAGGATTTGCTGTAGTAGAAGCTGAGGCTTGTTCAATGTGAAGAAGATAATGGCTTTTGGGCAACTTTGTAGTAGGAGGTCACCAAGAGAATGGAACCAGGCTATTCATCATGTTGTGTGGTGGGAGAACAAGAGACAACAGGCAGAAGCTGAAACAAGACAAGTTCAGACTGGGTGTAAGGAAGAGCTTTTTGTTATAGTGAAGGCGGTCAAACACTGGAACAGATTGCTCAGAGAAGTTGTGCAGTCCTTGAAGGTTTTCAAGACCAAACTGCATATGAGTAAGTTGGTCAAATCTCACCGCTGACCCTACTTTGAGGCAGAAGCTGGAGTAGTTGAACTCCAGAGGTACCTTCCATCCTAGCAGTTATGCTCTTGGCCCCTCTCTGTGTTCATACATTTTTTTATAATAGCATTTATTCAATTATTTTTCTGGAAGGAGAAGAAAGAGATACTGCAAAGTAAGTGCTAGAATTCCCTGGACTTCCATAGGAAAAGTGTTAATCCATATTTCCCTTTCCATTTCTCAGTACCTGCTCCTTCTGGCATACCAATTTAATTGTCTGTGGCTCATAAATTAACTAGCTAATTCCTTTGTGATCTGGGGATGCATATGCTCTCCTTCTGGTTTATATTTTTTCCTAGCTGTTTTATTAAGTACTTGTTATAAATAAATGTACCAGAAAGATTCTGCTGCTCTAGTTGCTCAGGCATCTTTTCCTTAGTTTTCTTGTTAAAGACTATTTTCTTTATTATTATTATTCCTCTATTCTTTCATTCTCTCTCCTTAATCTTGCATCAATTTGAGTAATATTTCACAGAATCACACATCACAGAATGCTTGGGGTTGGAGGGGACCTCTGGAGGTCCAACCCCCCTGCTCAAGCAGGGCCACTGGAGCTGGTTGCCCAGGACCAAGTCCAGAGGGCTTTTAAATATCTCCACAGATGGACACTCCACAAGCTCCCTGGGCAACCTGTACCAGTGGTCTGGTACTCTCACAATGAGAAGTGTTTCCTGATGTTCAGATGGAAACCCCCATGGTTTTTGTCCTGTCACTGGGCACCACTGAAAAGAGTCTGGCTCCATCTTCTGTACACCATCCCTTCAGGTATTTATATACACTAAGGACATGCCCCTTCTCCAGGCTATACAGTCCGAGCTCTCTCAGCTTTTCCTCATGTGAAGCACTTTAGCCAGTCATTTCAGTGGCCCTTTGCTGGACTTTTACCAATAGTTGTGCATCTCGCTTGTACTGGGGAGCCCGGAACTGGACACAGTGCTCCAGGTGTGGCTTTACCAGTGCTGAGTAGAGGGGAAGGATCAAATTCCTCAACCTACTCACAACATTCCTCCTAATGTAGCTCAGGATGACTTTGGGCTTCTTCAAAGCAAGGGCATATCACTGGCTTATGTTCAGCTTGGTGTCCACCAGGATTCCAGGTTCTTTTCTGCAGAACTGCTTTCCAGTTGGTCATCTCCCAGCATTTATTGGTGCATGTGGTTATTTTAACACATTTTGATTTCATACTTAACAGAAAGTCTGCAAGGGTAAAGACCAGCAGCTGAAGAAGTCTAAAAAGGCACAAGCAGTTACCTAGTGCAATCTATTAATACGCATAGAGCCTTAGTTGGGCTTTATGTAGTATTACAGATTGACTAAGCAGGTGAAGCCTATCATTTCAGATCATAGTTCAGTGCTGTTGCTATCACAGACTTTAAAATTTATATCAACTCCTCTATTACAATTAGGTAATTTTTTACAGTATTTTTCCTTATCTTCCAGAATAATCTTTAGTTTAAGCCTAGGGGCAGTTTCAGTCTGGGGCAGGACACTTCCATTTTGTTTTGGTATTCCCTGCACGCATACAAACCTCTCACAGGATGGTTCAGGGAATGTTAATCATCAGGGACCTACTCTGTACCCAGAAAGTTTAATCTATGAAGAGATGCTACTAGACAGATGTTTCTATGCAGAAGATGTAATAATTCCTTAGAGGTAGTTCTTTGTGGTGTTGTCAACTCATGGCATGTAATGGATAAACAGATCTAGTAAGGGAATGAACTCTTTCATTTCTCTTTCTCAAAAAAATAGAGGCTTTGTAAAAGAAAATCATCCCAGGTGGGAACAAAAAGAGAAATTGTTGAACATCTTCAGGAAAAAAGATTCAAATTAATACATCTTTGGGTCATTTGATTGTAGTGTTTGGCTAAAATTTTAATGTGAAAATTGGAACCTTTCTTTTCCAGAAACGTCTGGTTGAAATATATCTACTTGACAAAGTTTTCCACTTTGTCAAGAAAAGCTTAAATTAAATTTCATTTCTTTTAGGAAAAGATTCAATGGAAATGACAGTTTTCTAGCAGAGAGTTGCTCAACACATTTTTAGCACTTTGTGCAAATCATTTAACTGAAATACCTGGGTTTCCATCCCTTGTGAGAGGAGAGTTATGTAGTGTATTGACCTCATAGAGTGTTAGGAGAAATATTTTGTGTTTATTAAACACTTGTAAAGACAGAGAAGACCAATCCCCAAATGGAATTATAAAAAATACTGTGGTAGTCTAAATGCCACCAACTTTTAATGAAATTAAAAGGCACTATCAGGAATACTCTGAATCACTGGTGTGAATTAATGAAAAGAAATTGTTTCATTTAATCATTAAACTCTCTGTAGACTTTGTTGCCCAGAGTTGCATCAGGCAGCCATTATGTGCAAAAATGTGTACACATCTTTTTTCCAAACTTAGAAGTGGCATTTAATTTCATCTGTCACCTTACCAGCTACTCATTTGGTACTGTGAGATGCTTCTATACCTTTCCTCAAACAGCTTTAGTTTTGACTGTCCTGAGTAATTCCATATCATCAGCAGGATGTATAAAGTTTCTATTTACTCTGTATTTGAGATTACTTATAAGTATGGTGAACATCATGGATTCCAGCAGAGACCTTGTAATGCCTTGCAAGTAACCTTCCTCCCTTCTGACAACTGGCTGTTAGTCTTTCCAAACTTGGAAAAAGCTAATAATACACAAGAGGACTGTTCCTCTTGTGCCATGGTAGCTTCACTCTTTTAAAGACCTGTCAATTTCCCCAAAGCTTTATGGAAATCCAAGTCGTATGCACCCAAGTATCCAAGTATAGATTTGCAACGCTGCAGTTACCAGGTCATCTTTACCCACCTTTAGACAAGGCTAATACATTTTTTGAGGCGTGACTCCCATCTGCAAATCTGCATTGATTCTTCCTCAGTTAAAATCTGTGCCACAGCTGTAACTCCCATCTTATTGCTGTGCTAGGATAGGTTTCTTAAAATATGTAGTCTTTATCTTCTAAATTATTTGGATGCTTACCCTTTAAATACCCGACATATTACTTTGCTTTTTTTCATAAATGATGTTGAGGGGACACTTTATAGAAAAAGAAGGTAAGAGTGAACAAAATAACACTTATTTTTGTAAGCAAATAGTTAACATTGTGGAGTTCATTAAAGAATGGTTATAAAGAAAAAATGAATTCTGAAAGTATATTTCGTGCAAGAGAAAAACAAAACAAAAAATCCTTCAAGGTGAGTCAGTTCCTGAACGTGTGCTAACTGGTTACTGACTTGTGACTGATTAAGTATTATTTTCTTTATGAGCTCTCTGATAAATATTTTTTTGTGTTTTCATTTTCAGATACATATTTAGGCAACTTTTATAGGAAGTGGATTAATCTAGGCTTTGGCTTTCATTCAGCTATGTCTGGCATATACAAATCTAAGATCTGTAATAGTCTGTTTTAGAGACACACATTCACATCAGGATCCTGTGTTTCTAAATTTTACAGTAGTCTTAATTTTCAGAGCTTCATACTTTGTACATGCTGGATTTCGCTGTTGTGTCAATTGGGTTTTCTTTCTGTGAAGCACTGCAAAAAGCGTATGTGAATTCAGATGAAAATTGCCTGTGCTGTTGACATTTTCTGCTGTTGAAAATGTAGCAACTCAATTCTGATTTTCAGCTTGCTTTAAACTTACAGAAATAGTGCAACTGCCACCTGTTTCTAATTATTCCTGAAAAGCCAGTAAGAGGTAGTACAAAGGCCACTCAGGAGAATGATTCAGAGTAATCTGGAAATTTTAGCTATTGATCTTTGACTGATGACGTTCTCTTTGCTAAGCCTGACGTGTGCTGCCCAGACCAGAGGTTGTTTGTAGTGTGCGTTGCATCCTGTTCTGTCCGAGGCATGAAATCACAGTGATGGAGGTTCGAAGGAGATGATGATACTCTTTTTCTTAGAAGTAGTGCAAAAGACTGAAACAGAAGGGGCTTAAAGAGGTGCTTTTTTGGTAATGATAGCTTCAGTGAAAAATTGAAATCTCTGCAGCTGATCAATGACATCAGCAGTTACCGAAGGTCTTAGCCCATCACTGCTATAGTCTTATGACAAATGTTCAAAACTGGATGTCTGTATTTAAGTAGGGTCCTGCATCTATAATGGTAATGCGTTTATAGATAGTTTGATCTTTAGCCGGGTTGTATCTCATAGCCATTCAGTGAGATTTGTGGATATCTGTCACTGAGGTATAACAATTTTACTGACACTAGGGAGACTAAATATGGATTGAAAATCTTAACATTAGGCAACCGTGCGAATATTTTGCCCCTGTTTCCTAGAAAATGGTATTTTTCTTTTTAACCTTAAAAAACACACAGTGAGTAAAGCAATTTTTAAACAGCTTGGCCTGTTTAAACAGTAGTTACAGCATCCTTCAAAAGCTTAGGACTGGTACAATCAAGTTAAAAAAATGGCCAAGATTTCTTAAAGATACATAAAGTGGGAACAAAATCCTACTTTTGTGAAGGCAAGTTTATCGCTTTTCCACATTCCTGGGTATGAGGCCATGTGACAGAAAAGCCCTGTATGAGCTGGATGTAAAATACGCAGTTTCAGTATGATTGTGGTTTATTTTATGTAGACAAATAAACATGTGCATGTGTGTGTATAAAATCCCTCACCTAACTTTGATTCTTCAGGAGTCCTGATCACTCATAGCTTCCTGGCTTACTGCATTAATACTATTTAATATAGATTCTTTTCTATTTCACTTAACACTCTTCTCGCCTTTTCTTAAGCAAATCTCACTCATCCTACCTCCATTTCTCAATGATGTGTTTATTTTCACAGTTCTCTCAACCATCTCTTGCACAGACAAGCTCACTGACCATTTTTCAGTAGCTTTTGAGACCCAGGAATGTACTTTCCTCATATGATCAGCTGGTAATTTGAAATCTAGGTCTCCTCATCCTCTTATTTCCTGGCAGCTTTTTTTAAAGACTATCATGGGGCAGCCAGTCATCCTTGAATGCTTCATGCAAGAAGCTGATCTTTACAGAAGCTCAGATAACTGTGGTCTTAAGGAACCTTCTTTACTGAACGCCTGTTGTCCAGTGTTATGTGCTTACCTTGAGGTATATTTATTCAGAGTGTCACATGAGCATCTGCAGAGCAGATAACAGCAATTTGTGGAACTTTTGTCCTAAGCTGCAAATAACTCTTTTGTAATACAAGCTGCCTCATCCATCATGCACAAGAAAAAGGAGAAAGCATTGAAACATACAATGAAAATGAAGTGATAACTTTACCATAGCTTACTAATGTTTCTTTTTTTCTCGTTAAAATGGAAAGCTTTTCAAATAGTAGAATAAAGATTTATATTTTTATTATCAGGGACAGTATTTAGAGCTACAGCTCCTAAAGATAACCAGCTCCTCTGTTAAAAGACTTTTTTGGAAGTGACTGCAAGGAGCAGGCAGGAATTCTCTCCTTCCTATGTTCACTGTTTGCACCAGTGAATTCTGTGCTGCCTCCGACATGCCAGACACATGGCATTGCTAGTATGCAGATACGATGAATTACGGCTCAGACCTGATCTATCTGTTAGTTTTATGGTATAGTATATACTTCATTTATTAAAGTATAAACCCTAATAAAACTCTTACGTAAAGAAAGCTCTCAAACGGTCATAAGCTTAATGTCCCTCCATCCTTTTTACAGGAAGAAAAATGACTAAAACTTGAAGTCAGACTCTGGCATGCTTGAATACCATATGCCTGCGTTATTGAAAGACTGGAGCAGAGTATCTGGAGAAAGATGAGAGAGTGTGGGTGGCAATAGAAAAAACAACCACGACTGTAAGTTAGCAAGATAATATCCTTACTTTCTTCTGTGGGTCTCAAGAGTGATTAAAAAAACATTGGTGTTTTAAAAATATTGCTGAAGACTACAGTGTGACTCATAATGCTTCAGAGAATGGAATTCTTGGAAGTTTCACTGTAATGCCAGATTTTAGAATGGAGGGCAGCAGAGCTGCAGAGAAGTAACACGAGGCTATGTTGACAGAGAAAGAACATCTCTGAGGAAATGCAGGCGAGCGAGAAAGAAAGGAAAGAGAATGAGCCTGGGGAGAGATGACAAGACAATTATTTATACTGAGAACTGTTGCTTGCACTGATGGGAATGTTTCATTGCTTTTTGAGATTTTATTGGCCAGCATGCCTGCCTACAAAATGCTTGGTCATATGCACAGCAGGGGAAGATCTGTAAACAGGTCAACCAATCAGACAATGAAGGCAGTTATATGTGACTCCAAAAGTTGCATCCTAGACCTGGCCTGAAACTTTCAAGTCAAACTTTTTTTGGGGTGGAGGAGTAAATTTCTGGTAAATTGAGCAATTTTATAAGGGAATATGTTGGCTAAGAAGGTTTCTCAAGTCAGAAAAGTCTTTCTGGTCAAAAACTAAAAGGAGAATTAACTACCTGGAATTAAATAGTAGCCTCACATGGCATGGACCCAGTATTTTGCTTGATACTGTAACCTACCTGTTTTATGTACTAAATAAGTACCTTTGCTAGAAGAGCGAGCAGTCTTTCTCTCACCATCCCCCACAAGTGCTGATCCATACCTGTTCCCCTAAAGTTCCAAGGAAGTGGTTTGTGTATTTCACAGGCTGTGACATTGGCAGGGATATGGAAATTTCAGGTTCAGATCCATGAGCATGGGTTGGGCTTGTACCAGAACCTTCTCCTTTAGGTGAGTGTCCTAACTATCTGGCAGCCGAGGTGTGACTGAATTTTCATGATTAGTTACAGGGGAAAAATATATTGTTTATACTGGAAGCCTAAATACAGAAATATAGGCTTTTTTAAATTATTACTTTTTAAGAGCATTCTTATTATCTAGTGCCTCCTAGAAACTATTTCTATAGTTTGTGCATATTATTAAATAAAACATTGGTTCAAAGCACTGAAAATACGTTGATGGCTTAAAGGTGGATAATACTGCTGTCTAGATTTGTATATCTTTTAAACATTTAATGAGTATTCATCTGAAAATTCACATCTGAGATATGTCATGACTTTATACTTGGCAATTCCTCTCTGAAAAAAAAAGTAAATCATATATCCAGCAGGGGACCAAATATGACACCATTCATATGGGTGATGGTCATATATCACAGTTACATAAATACCCTAAGTGAAGAATCAGTTGATATGTTCTTGGCTGAAATTTGTTCATGTAATTTGATCAATGAAGTGTGTGGATAAAGAATAGATTAACAGGTCATAACCAGTTCATGAATGATTCGTGAACAGGAAGAAGGACTACAGAGCAGGGAATTTGAATGATTTATATTTCATTTCACTTGTATAACAGGAAAACATAGATTTTTGAGTTGGCCAAAAGGGAAAATGAAACTTTTCATTTTTTGTTTTATGTATTTTTTCTGGAAAATCAAATCTAGTTATATTTAGAAATGAAACAAATTAAAAAGGTGGTCTATTATGAAAATATGAATATAGATTTTTTTAGGTTTTGCTTTTAATGTTTTTATGTTTTAATGAATTCTTGTTGGAATAATTTTGCAGTTTTCAGGTGGATGGCACATGGATTTTAGCCAGGCTGAACTGACACTTGGGTGGATAAAAACTTTGACAAAAAAATTGTCCAGCTTTCCTGGGCTTATGATCTACCAATTCTGTTGTTTCCCAAAGCAGTGAATTGAGAAATGTTTATCCGTTACAGGATTAGTGCAACTAATTTGCTCTCATATTGCTTATCATCCTGTAGTTTTCATAATACGTGAATGCAGCCAGATTGTTATGATCCCAGAGTCAGCAGTAGAATCTACAATGCATGATGATAGCAGGTTCTCAAATAAAACAGGATCTTGGACAGAGTGAAAAAATGCACCAAAAAATTTGAGTAAACAACAACAAGACAATCTGCATCTTCTCGGTTTGTGTAGGAGATAAGTTGAAGCTTGGAAACATTTTCTGATATGCCCATTAATGGATGTACAACTCATCCAATCACTCAGGAGCTAATACGGCACTTTTCTGTTCTGTGCATAAAAAATGTCATGCCAAATGACTCTGAGTGGTATCCTTAATGATGAATTTACAACCATCAGTAAGGAGCCTTCTTCGATTGTCTGCATTAAAGCAGCAGATGATTATAATCCCATCCAGTGATGCTTTTCCTTGGCCTTATTAAAAAGAACAGCATACAAAGCAATCATACCCTTGGGTGTCTTTTGACTTGCTCATAAGTATGGCCTAAGTGTTGATTTCTTTTCCAAAAGAAGCCGAATTCCATTTTACAATGATGACAAATCCATCACCTAAAAACAAATGATAGGGGAATGACAATGAATGCCCTGATTGCTCACCTGAGACTAAAAATAATACCAGGTTTTACAGACAATGTTTAACTGGGTATATCTGTCAACTGTCAGTGCAGTGCATGGGAAATAGACAACGGACTCCCACTTTTCATCATCCCACAGTTTGGGGCTTATCTCATTTATTTGTAATGCAGTGCTGCAGTCTCTCTTGGAGACCCTATATGCTTGATGGCTTATTCCCCATCCTCTGGCCCATGAACCACACGGTCCTACTGCATTGAGCAAGAGAAGCTTGACGTATCTGGAAATTAATTGTGAGTCAATGGGGACATATAAGATATGGAAAGATAAAGTCTGATTTCCCTTTTTGTCAAGTCACTTTTCTAAGGATTAGTTTTATTAACCAAGCAAAGGATTCCAGAACGGGACCACAGTAACACAGAATATGTGGTAAAAGACAGATCTTTCTAGCTTCCAGCAGTGTCTGCAGGAAGTGCTAATGTGCATCTCCTCTGTTTAGCTTCCTAACCAACTGTAGGAAACATGGATGTATTTCTATAGTACATACCAATCTCATGGATTCATGGAATCATAGAATCATTTAGGTTGATATTTCAGTTTTATAGTAAATCACTACTGAGTTTCTCCACACCTCCCTTTTGTGTTCCTAAGAATGCAGCTGAAGTCTTTAAAGTTCAGTCAGTAAAAAAATTAAAAGCAAGATCAATGACATTTCTTCCTGAGTCTGCTTTTTTTTCCCCCTTCCATTCTGTTCCTCCCAGTAGATAATTTCTGGAAATTATTTCAGCCGACTGAATCAAGTGAAGACATCTCGTGGCAATAGAGGAGGTCTTGCAGGTGAGTTCTGGGGAATGATCGCATGTATTACAGATTCTTTTTTTGTTTTTTTCTTTCTACAGCTTTGGTGCTCTGATCAGGTAGATGGACCTATTGACTTAGTTTGATGTTGTGGTGAATTATTTAGTATCAGAGATACATCAGTCAGCTAAACACTAACTAAAAAAACTATAGATATTTATGAGCATCAAAAAAACTAGAGCTCAGCGTAATAATTTCAGTGGTATGCATTCTAGAGAAGGCAATATACAGTTAAAAGAAAAAAGATAAAAAAGAAAATGGAGAAAACAAGACAACTGAGTTCCATCTAATATTTTCCATTTCCTCAGAACTGTTCATTATTCACTGACATACAGGCAATGGTTGTGTTCCACTTAAGAGTGAGAAGAAATAGAAATTAACTTGGTAATTTGCTTAAATTTTTGTATAATTGTCACTTTTTGAAATAAATAATTCATTCTATACTCCCTGCCTCTCCCTTTCCAATGTTCCAAAAACACTTTGGACTAATTCTGATCTGTTTGCAATTGTATGCATGTGTCTGTGTGTTAATAGCACAGTATGTTCTCTATGTCCATGTGCTGCAAATCCGGTTAACAGCAGCCTTGCATCCTATTCTTTCCTGGTTGTACTTCATCACAAATGGTAAGTGATGAAATAACTAAAAATATTATTTATTTTTGCATTGAATTGTACAACTTCCAGAATTTCTTCATCCCAGTCCCATAGTTTTTATAAGGGTCACTTTCCTTTTAACAACTTTAAAAGGTCATAACATATACCTTTAAACTGTATTTATGACTAAATAAAATATAATTTCTTGTGAACATATGTTTTAAAATTTATCCTTAGGTTATGTAATGGTTTTTATTTTTAGAAATTATTTCCATTATCAGGTCTTTGGTACTAACTTTACCTTTGGCATAATTATGTTTATGAAGTTACATGAGCTCTAAGAAAGCTCCAGAAGATGTTTCAACCCAAATTTTTTCAAGTTTATGATACTTGAAGTGAAGTTCTGTGCTGTGAGACCTTGTTTAAATTCCACAATGTGGCACATAATTTGAGGATTTGCACCTGATAACCAAGAGTGATTAAATAAGTATACTGAATTTCGGCTGCTGCAAGAACTGTACATCATGACTGACTCTTCAGGCAAGAAAAGCAAGACCCATCGAGGAAATAGAAATACAACCCTAAAAATCTCACCCAGGGTGCCTTGGAATGAATGTGAGAGTCTTGTTAAATGCAGACCGCTCAAACACTTGTTTTATGAGCCTAAGGAGGTGAGAGGGAGAAGATGGACAGAAGAGATAGAAAGCTTTGCCATGGTCCTTGCCCTCATTGCTAGGAGTTTCAGTAAAATTTAAACCTGTTTCTAATTTATTACAGTGCCCATTACTTTATAATGGGTAATGAAATCCCCTTCTGCCAATGCTGTCTCAAAAGTGAGAATACAAGACACTGCTTTTAATACAAAGCAGCGCCGGTTTGGGTGCCAGGTGAACTAGCACACCTTGGTAGTTTCCACAATCAATTTTATACATGATTGCATGAAGATTAATTTGTTAACTTCCAACCCTCTAAGACTGATTGGATGGTCATCTACATAACGGTTAGACAATCTTACCGGTTAACTCGCATCATGCTCATTGAGGAAGGGTCTCTGTGGGCTGAGGTATCTGGTGTAAGGGGTGTGATTTTTAGTATTATAATGAAGGTAGTTAATGCTTAAGGACACATCTTTGGCTGTCCGTCCAACTAGTATCAGATCTGTCTTGATTGCAAGACTCTTGTGTTGCCAGCTTTCCAGGATGTAATGTTCTTCAAAGTCGCCTTGTCCTAAGCAGCACTTACTTCAGCTAATCATCCCTGATAGTTCTTTGTGTGGACAACCCGAGCTGAAGTAAGGTGTGCATTCTGTTTCTTCAAGGATATGTGCAGACTGTTAAACAAAACCGTATGTCCCTACAGTATTTGCTAGTTAGCTTATACATTCTGGTTACAAAATTTGATAACAAATCACCCCCTTTGAGACTTACTTAAATATTAATACTAGATTAGTCTACTTTTCCTCACATTTTACTAGCTAATAATGAGCATCCTTTACACTGCGCTGCATTAGAACATTAATGCAAACAAATGCTATTAATCCCGAATGGCATAGACTAATACTTTTTGTTATCCATAATTTCAAATCAAGAAACCAGGAAGTTAACCACAGCCAAATTTCCTGAAATCTGTATGTGGTGTCATCCTTCTGTATTTCATGTAAAATTTTTGTTTGGTTCTAGACTTCTTTTAAATCAGTGGCAACACAACTGCTTTGATCTATGTACACCCAACAGCTAGAGTTACAAACTGTATACAACCCTCCTTGTGAGGCTGACGTCATATCCAATGCCATTCCGTTATGTAGCAGAATTTTAGCCAAATCAGAAATTTCTTCTTGCATAGCTTGTATAGCATTGTAAGTTTCATTCCCAACAGTTTTTACTATGGCTGAGATATTCACTATTGTTTTTTCTAGTTCACTAACCCCTAACCAGGGAATAAACCACCTTACAAATGAACGGAATGCTGTAGGTCTCTCAGTTAAGAGGTTTGTTCATTTTTGTCTCGGCATATATGAGTGAATCCATCCATTAGATTGCAGTTGATTTATTATACTAATGGTAGGAATTAAAAGCTCCCAGAATGCAGGGAACAGCCCTATTTGAAGGTAAGATCTTTCTATCTTGATTTCCACATACTCAATACCATCCTTTCCCATAGTGGGCTTTGCACCCTATATGCCTCCTGTCACAAACTGCATCTCCTAATTTTACTATAATAGTGCAATATGGATAATTTCCAATTTTGACTGCATATTTACAGATTAGATCACATCCAAAAAGATTGGGTCTGGATTTAATACATCTTTGAATGCATCTCCCATATTTTGTTAGATTTAGTTTACTAATTTCTACATCCCAAATTTGTCTTTCACCTGTCTTTGGGAAGATAGATGCACTATTATTTGGGAATACAGGAGTCCAACTTGCATTTCCAGGCAATAGTACTGCTAGCAGAGACAATCTTTGTTGTGAATGTTCAGGGAATTGTGTATAAATCCAAAATTTGATCTATTAGCAATTTGAGCTGTTCTCTGGATTAGTTTTAGATGTGGTTTGTGATTCTAAGTTCCTGATTTGAACATATTATGCCATGTATTAGGAAAAGACCAATTATTATACCACCCATTTTTACACAAAAAATCTTATTTTAAAAGTGTTTGTTATTATCAAAATTAAATAAAACATCACCTCTCCTCGGATAAAAATGATCTCTATGTATGATTCAAATTCAGACCATGTGCAATTCATGAAACCTTTTTCAGTTTTAATTTAAAAGAGTCATTTTCTTCAACAGGCAAATTAATGTCTGTACTTCTTTTCACTTGAGTGTAATGTAGCCATGAATCAATCCCTGAAACCTTAACTGCAGTGTTCATTATCCATAATACCATGTAAGGTCCTTTTCAGTTCTCCTTCAAGGGTTCTTTCCTCCATGTCCACATGTACACTTGGTCTCCAGGCTGAAATGGATGAACTGGAGCATCTAAGGGGATAGGTGCTCTCTGGTGAACATACCTATATAGGGAAGAAAGTGTTCTAGACAAAGACAGAAGATATTCCTGAATCATTTGTTTTCCACTAATATGAATCTGTTCACTTTTTCCTGTAAGGTTTATAGCATAGTATCTTCCATATAGTATCTCAAAGGGGCTTACCCCTTCCTGAGTGTTATGCAAATATGCATTAGAGCTATGGGGAGTAGGTCTACCCATTTTTCTTGGGTTTCTTGACCTAATTTATCGAGTTGTCTTTCTAATGTCTGACTCATTCTTTCTACTTTTCCACTAGACTGTATCTCCATGGAGTATGGAGTTCCCATTTTATTTTAAGAAATACAGGGACCCAATGAAGTGTTTCAGTTACAAAATGAGGGCCTCTATTTGACAATATTCCCTCTGAAACTCCAAATCTAGGAGTCACTTCTTTCAAAAGTATTCTCACTACCTCCTTAGATTTGTTGGTGTGACCCAGGAAAGCTTCAGGCCAACCTGAAAAGGTATCTCCCATTACCAAAAGATACCTATACCCATAAGCCTTGGGTAATTCGGAAAAATCTATTAGCCAGTGTTCCCTGGAAATAGAACCCCTTTTTACCTCTCCAGGTGGAGGTATTTTCTCAATTTTTGGATTATTTTTAAGACAAATTGAACATTGTTTGACAAGTCCTACAGCAAATTGTTGCATCCATGGTCCTATGGCATATCTTTTGATGTTCAGAACCAATGCATCTGCTCCCATATGAATGTCTTCATGAGTTCATTGTAATAATTCTCTCATAATCAGAGTATTTACTATACATTGTCTACTAGGTGTAATCCACCAACCATCATTATTCTATTTGCACTGCAGTAGTTTGGCCAACTTATCTTGCTTTGCTGAATACCGGGGTGCAGGCATTGTTAATTCAGAAGCAGGAATTAGTGCCCAGATCATCTTAAATGATACTTGTTTGGTTGCTTCATCTGCCCTTTGGTTTCCTTGAGCAATATTTCTCTGACCAGATTGATGATCTTGACAATGCATTACTGCCACCTCCTTTGGTTCATTAATCGCTGTTAATAATTTCAGAATTTCCTTACCATATTTAATTGGAGTTTCCTGTGATGATAAAAGTCCTCTTTCTTTCCAGATAGGTCCATGAGCGTGGAGTACACCAAATATGTACTTAGAGTTGGTATACATATTGACCCATTTGTTCTTAAGAAAACATTTCAAATGCAAAACTGTAACATAAACATCCTTTTCAGAGGCATTAGGCAACAACATATATGAATTAGGAACCACTGGGTGTACATCCAAACAATTTGGCTGATTGCTTGTGAATCTTGAACCAATCTGTGTTCCTGTAAATGAAGCTTCTTCACTGGAGGATAGGGGTATTATATTTGGAACTACATTTGTATAACAGTCCTTATCATAAGAAATTATTTATCAATGGTTCAAGGCCCATTCCTGTTTCCAGTTTTATGGTATTTTTTTTTCTTACTGGTTTCACATGAGGCTTCAGCTCTACCTTAACTGGAGTTACATTCTTAGCTCTTCCAGGTTGTTGGGTGGCCCATACCTTGGGAACCACTGCATCCAGAATTTCTTCAGGTATGTCTTCATTCATCTTGCCATCAGCATCCTGTAGTAAACATAACTGTGCTTTCCATGCATTGTTTTGTGGAATGTGAATTTAAATCTTATTTTTGACAAAGGTTATTTGAGCTCCCAGTTTACTTAATAAGTCTCAACATAGGATTGACATGGGACATTCTGGCATACATGAAATTTCATGTGTTAAAATTCTATTTCTGATTTTACACTTCATAGGAAGTAAGAAAGGTTTTACCTCTTGCTTTCCCATGGCCCCAGTCACTGATATATGAAATTTACTTACTGGTCCTTTGCAGCTTGTTACTAAGGAATATGTTGCTCCTGTATCTACCAAAAAGTTTATAGTCTCATTCCCCAGGTGAATTGGAACCAGTGGAACTGCTGGGGAGATATCTATTCTATCCCCTGATCCTCTTTACTCTGAGTCGTAAGTTCCCATCATCAACAAATCAACCTCAGGCACCTGCCTCTGAGGTGTTTGACTGTCCTCTGCCCTAATTTTGGACATTCATTTCTCCAGTGTCCTCTTTTCCTGCAATAAACACGTTTTGAACCTTTCTGTCTTTCTGTTTCTCCTGTTGTATTTCCGCTTTTTCCCCGCTTCCTCTCTATCGTTGTAAACTTCATAGGCAATTTCTGTTAACTGAGAAATGGACATTCCTCCTGCTCCATACACTTTCTGTAGTTTTTTTCTGGATATGTGGGGCTGACTGTCTGATAAATAACATATTAAATGTAGTTTTATTTTCTTCTACTTCTGGGTCTAAATTAGTATGTTTTTGTGCAGTTTCACATAATCTTTCATAAAATGCAGAAGGATTTTCATTTGCCTCTTGTTTTACATTGTGTAACTTAGAGACATTTCTTTGCTTTGGAACTCCACATTGTATCCCATACAAAATAAGTTGTTGATATTGTTTTATTGTAGAGGAATGAAGGCAGTGGGTTGATTAGCATTGATAATATGCAGCTGTGCCCTTGCCTCGAAGGCAGTGGGTTGATTGACATGGATGATGTGCAGCTGTAGCTCGTTCCTGCTAAGCAGTAAAATAGCCCTGAGGATTGTGTGAGAGGTGGTCTGACTTCTGGAGAAAGGTGAAACAGCATGGACAGCAGAATCTGGCTGATGATAAGAGCTTTGTTGCAGCCTGATAATTTGTTTGTGCTGCAACAGTTGGTGCCCTGTGTGAGGTGAACTGAGTTGGGCTCTTACTACAACAACTGGCGCCCAACGTAGCTGAAGCAAGCAGGAGAACCTGCGACCCATAACAGACGCTGTGAGAGGTGAGCTGTTGATGACTAATTGATATGGGTGTATTGCAATATTTGTTGTCCATCTTAACTTGAATTGCAACTTTTGATGCCTGACATAGATGGAGACTAATTTATATGAGTGCAGACGAAGAAAATTCTATGTTAATGATGCTTATAGATATATTTGAAAAAAGAAGCATCGAGTATAACAAGAAGGCAATAAGAAGTTTGCTAGGGTGGTGCAAAGTAAATGATATGCTAGTTACGCCAAAAAATTGTCTCCAGCATTCAGACATGGCAAAACACTGGAGAATTTCTTTTTAAGGCTGCCTTGAGGGAGGATAAAATTGCAATATCACTAACAACATGGAGATTAGTCTTAGACTTACTAGAACAATCAAAAGTGGACAGGGAGACAAATACTATATTTGCAATGCTTATGGATATGTTTGAAAAAAGAGGTGTAAAATATGATAAAATGGCAATAAGAATTCTGCTAGTGTGGTGTAAAAAGTATGAATTTCCAGTCACAGTGAAAAAGGTTTTCAGCATTCAGACATGGCAAAGTGTTGGAAAGATAGTTCTTGAGGCTGCCTTGAGCGGGGACAAAATTGCTATAGCCTTGTTAAAATCATGGAGGTTGATCATAGATTCGCTAGAACAATCAGAAGTGGACAGAGAGACAAACCCTATATTAACAGTGCTAATTAACCCACTGCCTTCATTCCTCTACATCTTATCATTGCTCTTCCAAGAGGCAAATTTGGATCCCAATCTGCTTCTGCTTTTGGCATAAACCTAGCAGGATTATCCCAAGAATTTTGTCTTTTGTTCTCCTCTTTGGTTTTTTGAAAAACTAATCTCTTTTCCTCTGGCGTAAAGAAGGTATTTAAGTGTCTGAATGTCTCCCCATGTAGGGTTATGATTGATTGTTATAGTTTGTCCCAGCCTATATGTTTTATCTGGATTATCTATATGATCCCACTGACTCCTTCCAATTAAGGAAATCTGAGGTAGTGAATGGAACATGTACAAAGACGGGAATTCCTTCAGGACCCACTGCCTGCCACAGTGGAGCCTGAATGATGGCCTGTTGCAAACTTATTCTTCCTGAAGTAGGACTGAAAGTATCTGACTCTTGAGTTCTTTCCACTCCTCCCTTTAACTCTTTACTATTACTCTTCATATATTTTGCTGTGCCACTAAAGCTTGCAAATCTTCGTCATTCCCCCCTCCTTAATATGACCCTGCCCGATTTCACGTGCTGGACAACATTTTTCCTGCTGTTTTTTCTACAAGCTTTCTGCCAGTATCAAAATGTCTCCCTTGCCCAACAATTTACATTTATTCCTAATACCATGATCATCCTTTAGAAAAACAAATCTACATATGGAACTTCATTGCATTTGTCCTGTCATCCACAGAACAACATTAGCTACAATATAGTATTATCAAAGTTCCATTTTCTGACTAGTTTTCAACATCATCCGATTTGTACATTGGCCACCATTGATTACAATATATTTCAATTTATCTTCTGTCAAAGGATCCCCACCAAACTTATTCCAGTGTTTTAGGTTGCATCCCAAAGGAGAGCAAGGGTGGATCTTGATAGAGGAATGTGTAACCCATATTTCCTAGGAAAATTTGTCATAACAAAGGTATCATATATTAAGCTCGAGCTTTCTCACGATGTGATTTTTTTTTTTACTCATCGACTTACACCAAGATATTTCTCACAAAATTACCCAAACTAACAAAGACACAATCACAATAAATTAACAAAAATACAATTAATGTGGCGTTCAACAGTTCCTCTGTCAAAAGAAAACGCACCCCCCCCCCCCCTTAGCTTATACAAGATCTTCGTTCTTTTTTGCACTGTTATGTTGCTTGCTTACAACTGAGCAGGGGAGAGGAATGGATGGAATCCCTGAAGAATCAGTTCAGTACGTGCTGGAGTCCACTCAGTCGTCTCCTCCTCTGGCTGAATCAAGTCAACCTGGGCAGCGTTCTTTCAGCACAGTCCCATCTGGGTCACCAAAGCTGTCATCTCAAAAGTGAATTTGTTACACTGGGTGCAAAATCAAAGAACAAGTCTAAGAGCATGAGATACTGCTTTTAATACAAAGCAGCGCCAGTTTGGGTGCCAGGTGAACTAGCACACCTTGGTAGTTTCCACAATCAATTTTATACATGATTGCATGAAGATTAATTTGTTAACTTCCAACCCTCTAAGACTGATTGGATGGTCATCTACATAACGGTTAGACAATCTTACCGGTTAACTCGCATCATGCTCATTGAGGAAGGGTCTCTGTGGGCTGAGGTATCTGGTGTAAGGGGTGTGATTTTTAGTGTTATAATGAAGGTAGTTAATGCTTAAGGACACATCTTTGGCTGTCCGTCCAACTAGTATCAGATCTGTCTTGATTGCAAGACTCTTGTGTTGCCAGCTTTCCAGGATGTAATGTTCTTCAAAGTTGCCTTGTCCTAAGCAGCACCTACTTCAGCTAATCATCCCTGATAGTTCTTTGTGTGGACAACCCGAGCTGAAGTAAGGTGTGCATTCTGTTTCTTCAAGGATATGTGCAGACTGTTAAACAAAACCGTATGTCCCTACAGTATTTGCTAGTTAGCTTATGTATTCTGGTTACAAAATTTGATAACACCAGGGGCTGTGTACCAATTAATCCTTAAATGTCTCGGGTAAGAATTGCAGATCTTAGATGTTGTCTTCATCAGACGTTCAGGGATAGCCTCTGTGTTGGGATAATTCTGGGCACTTGGGAAGCGATGTGTAGGAGGCTGAACTACCTTATACCTTACCCCATCTGGCCATGTCCTAAAGGTCCTTTCATGACGGAGGACATTAATTACTTGAAAGGAAATGGAAGCAAATGTTTCCATGAGCAAAGTCAGGAAGGAGCTATTAACTTGAGAAAGAGAGAGGAAACATCAGATTTTCAGAGTTTGATGGGCACAGGAACTCCATGGACCAGACTGAGGGATCTGTACTTTTGTGAGCATAAGCATTACGCCCTGAGAAGAATTCTTACACAAAACTTATCAGCTGAAGGATTTTAACCTTGTCCTGTAATGTATTTTCACACAGGAAATACTGAATACTACTTACTGTTCTAGTTAAAATGTTCTTGGCTGTTGATTTAGTGCTTTTACCACTGTAAACCACTTAAAATCTCTGAAGAAGCAGGTGGAAGGCCAAGAAGATGAGAAATACTTGGAGTAGTCAATTAAGCGGAGGTCATAAATGAACCTCTTTTCAAGAGGCATCATCAAGAATTTGTCTGAAAAGAGACATTTCCAAAGAAGGAAGCAGGTGTCAAATTCCTTTTGGCAGCTGGATGCTTAAAGGCATTTAAAGTGAAAAGCTACCTGATCTACCAAGACACTGAGGGTATGTGCCTTAACAAGCGGAAGGGAACACCTATCGATGTTGGGGTTTACAACTTGCACACTGTAAGGAGGGTGCAGAATGGTGAGGAAAAGTGCTTGATGTGACCATGTTCTGCAGGATTTAGGGCACTGGCACTGTTAGTGAGGAGGAACTTGAAAATTATTTTTTGAGCTCTGTATTCAAACAGCTGTCTGTCTTCTGCAGTATGCAGTAGAAAAAGAGGTTTTGAGCCATTAGAAAAGCAAAGGAAGTGCAATAGCCCAGATTTTGATCATAATTACACCCAGGTGGTTCTGAAGTGACTACACCCGTGTCATTGAAGTTACACCAGTGCAAAACTTGTGTGAGAACTGAATCAAGCCCTTTGTTTTCTTGCATTTGTGTACCAAAAGAGCACTCTAACAGCTCTTAGTAAATAATAAATTAATAATGATGTGATAATCTCCCTTATGACTGGAAGAAGTACAGAAAAATTAGTGTCAGAGTAAGAACTGGCTTGTAGGATTCTTTGAATTTGTAATTTCTAGATCTGTATTGGATATGAGGCTTTTCTGGACTGATTTTAATTTTTATCTCAAACAGCAGGACCATCAAATTCAGTCAAGTTAGTATGTGGTGAACAGTGCAAAACCTACAACATATACCTTATAGATCAAATCAGTAAAACCTCTGCTCTGTTCATCATAAAACACCTTTAAATCCCCAGATAAAGTTGTAGTGAAAACTAATGAAAGCAGATGCTTTTGCTGTCTTCCTGCTGTAAAGCAAATAATATTGTAGTAGTCGGTTTTGTTTGGGTTTCCCTGTTTGTGCCTCAGAATACACCAGATTGCAAGGTTACATCACATTTTTAATGACTGGAACCACGTCCTGAGATCCCCCTCCGACCACACCACAACTTCCTTCTTTCTTTTCCCCTCCTGGCCAGAGGACTGTATGTAATTATGCCGTGGACATAATTCAATTAAATATTGACAGAACATGTAATCACCACTCAGATCTCCCTCTGATAAATCTCTTTGCTGCTCTCTGACTTCTGTTTGTGGAAAGGCAGTAGAAATGCGTTTGGAAGATAAATTTCTCAATATTCTGTATCAGCCGGAGAGGCTCCTGCCTGATGCCCTGGGCTGTTCAGGTGTAAACCGTGCGGTTCTCGTCGGTGCTAAACAAAGCTCGGTGGGATGGAGGCTTGTGCTTCATGTGAAGCGGAGGATGCAAGAGGAGCAGATAACTTTTGATTTGTGCAAAGGAAAAGTGTGATCTCTTTCAGGGATTCCGGGCATTCAACAGCAAATTTTTCTTCTGCTGCTGATTAAAGAGAAAGTGATAACTAAGAGCCCCACGTTCCGTTTCAAGGAGGAATGTAGTTTTAGAAAGCGGACTTAATGGAGAGGAAAAAAAATTTAAAATCCTGACCTTAGATAGCCTTTGACGAAAATCAAAGTGGCAGGAAGTAAAGACGAGGCTGTTTCTGCAACTATTAAAACCCAAGTGAGGACAGTGATCATTTCTGTCCATATGACCGGAAAATGTCCCGGGGGGTGGGGACGGGCCCGGGGGTTGCCCGTAACTTGGGATTACAACTAAAGCATGCCAAAAGCGGATCAGAAAAATAGATACGGAGGTGAGAGAGGAAAGAAGGGCTTTATTGTAAAGTAAGGACAACTAAGCTGTGGGGAGGAGAAAAAAAAATGGTAATCGTGGTGACACAGGCTGCCCCTGTAGCCGACTGGGAGCGGACCTGCTGCGCGGGTGTGCGAGGGCTCCTCCGCTGTTGGTCCTCAGGGCAGGACGCGGTGGGGCCGGAGGGGCCCTGCGGGGACAGGGTCAGGGCTGCGGGGGGCGGCGGGCTGTCCCCGCAGCGGCACCTTCCCCGGCCCGGCGTGGGCGCCCGCCCCGCCGCCTGTCCCCTCCCGGGCTGTGCCGGCGTGACTTCTGCTCCGTGCCGGTAACAGCGTCCGAAGGGAGCGGGGCGCCGCCGTCCTTAGCGAGGGGCAGCCCGGTTTGCGGATGCTTGGGAGCGGGGAAGCGCGCTCGTTCGTCCCGCTGGGGTCGGGGGAGGGAACCGAGGCTGATGCGCCAGGCGACAGGGACAGGCACGGGCGGTGGCTGGAGGCGGCTCGGGCAGGGACACCTCCACCGTGCCCGGGAGGCGCTGCCCGCCGGGCGGAGCGGGGTGATGTCCGGCCGCAGCCCGCCCCGCTAAGGGCAGCCGCGGGGCTCCCCCTCCACTCCGGGGCTTCGTCGGGGGAAGCGACGCTCAGGCCGCCGCCCCAGCATCACCGGCGGGGCGTTTTGACGTGCTGAGCGTTTTGGGGACCAGCAGAGCAGGCTGAGCGGCCCGGCGGGCATCTGAGCCGGGTCTTTTTGACACCTCAGCCAAAGTGATCCGATTTCCAGGGGCGCTGCGCTCCCGCCGCGGGCAAGGACTGCGGGGGGGCGGAGGGGACCGAAGGCTGGGGTCGGAGCCGCTGCTTCAGCTGTGAGGGACCACCCGGTGCCGCTCGCCTGGCGGGAGCGGTTACACGGGCCGATCTACACCGTGAATGTTGAGGGGGAGGGACGTTGTGGGGGCAGAGGAACATTGTCATGGACGAGAGAGGGGCTGAACGCCCTTACAAACAGCTTTCCGCCGGTGTAGCTTAGCACTGCGAGCGCGACTCTGTCCTCCAGCTGCCGAGAGCGGCGTCCCCCGCCTGCCTTACCTTCGGGCGGTAACACCCTCCCCAAAACACAGCCCGGGGCTGGACAGCCCGGGCGCCCCGTCCCGCTGCTGTCAAGGCCAAGGAGGCGTTCAGAGGCACAGCGGGAGGTGCTTCAAGACCTGCTGTTTCTGGGCGACTTTGCACAGCTCCTGCGGGGTTTAGGGGATGCTCTGCGCGCTCGGCTTCACCTGCCGGGCTCCGGGGGAGCCAGCGGCGGCACCCCGCACCCTTTGAACTGCGGCTGCCGGCCCCGGGCAGGGAGAACGCGGCTCGCACCACCGGGCTGGGCGCTGCCCTCCCGCCCGAGCCCCGCACCGCCGTGGCACCGCGGGGCCGGCCCGGCCTCGCCGCAGGTGCGGGTCGCGCTGCCCCTGGCCGGGCTTGGGCTTGGGCTTCGGCTCCGGCACCGCCCGCGACGGGCCGTCCCCGGGGGGGGCGGCTTTCCCCCGCCTGCTCTTTTGGCCGGGATTTGCTTTGACTGCACGGCGCCGGCCAGCCCTGCACCTTCGCCCTCCCAGGGCTCAGCCCTGGGGGCGGCTGGCCGCGGTCAGAGAGGGAGCGCACAGCCCTCCCGGCGGTGGCTAGGACCACCGAGGTGCTGCCTCCCCCGGGAGCCCCGGCGGTTTGCATTTCCCCCGGGGGGTGCCCAGTGCCCCCCCTCCTCCCTTCTCCCTCTCCTGCCGCAGCCGAGCGAGAGCCCGTCGCGGCAGCTGCTCGCCGCCCCCGAGGCCCCAGCAGCGCATCCTCTGCCGCTTCCCCTTCCCCTCCTCGGCTGCCGGGAGGGGTATGGCGAGGCAGGCAAAAGGGAACTGCGGTCTGAAAGTAGAGGAAGGCAGTCAAGGTTAGACGTGTATTTACTCAACCTTTATTATTTAAAAAAATTCATTAAAAAAAAAAAAAGGTGAACAAACGTCTTACAAAACCCCCCCACATAAATAGGACATTCCGTACAGCTCTGGCTATTGGCAGTTCTAGTACTTGACAACATCAGACGCGATTTCCTGGCATTAGAGAAACCCATTTCAAAATCGGTCATCACAAAGAAATACTAGAAATCCCACTTAGCACTTGCTAGGCAGCACGGAGCACTTGTACACAACTTTTCAGACACACACCCGCGCACACACGCAGCTGGGAACAGATCCCGTAGGAAGAGAGCCTCCTTAAAAAATAGTAAACGCTTCTCAAAAAAAAAAAAAAAGTTATTTACAAAACGCACATGGAAATACAGTATTGACAGAGCGTGGCTGGCAAATCAACATGATTTGAATAGAGAAAGGACTATGGCACATCTTGCTCGAAAGCTCGCACAGCAGCCTCCTTCGAGTGTCCCCGGGGAAAGATAGCTCCTGCCATCCGCCTCGCAGCGCCTTCTCCCTCCCCACCTCCCCTCCCGCCCTCCACTCGCCTCTCCACCCCTGCACTTCTTGCCAGGTCCTTTTTACACTTGGATGACCACCGTGCTGGGGCTCTGGAGCCGGGTTTTGTACTGGTCTAGCCAGCTCCTCAGCTCCGAGATCTTGTAGCCCTCTGGTCCTCTGCCTCCCTGGTACATCACCTTCTCCTCCTGGATGATGTAGAGCCTCTCGAAGTAGGCACCGTAGGCGGCGCTGGAAGCATTGTCCATGGTGTCCACGGCCAGGGGGCAATCGGGCGCCCCTTCCCGCATCAGCTGAGCTGCCCGCAGCCTGTCCTGGAGGCACTGGTGCTTGGGGATGTTGTAGGCTGCGTCCGAGCTGACCCAGCCGTCGGAGGGGTGTGCTTCTTCGATGTACACCAGCAGGAAGTCAGCAATGTCCACGAAGTGCGCGGCCAGGCGCTGGAAGGACCTCAGGCGGGCCATGAACGGGGGTCAGGTGCAGCTGCCGAAGTTGAGGATGAGGGGTCTCTTGCCGCGGGCGAAGTCCAGGATGCGGAGCTTCTTCTGCCCGTCCAGCTGGATCACCTCGGGGTTGGGGGCTAAGGAGCCCACGTGCGCCGACTTGAAGAAGTCCAGCTTCTGCCCGTGCCACACGGCTTTCAGCGATTCCAGCGTGAACATGCGGTTGGAGTCGGACACGCAGACCGGGGGGTCGTCGGGGGGCGGCCCCTCGCTGGCGCTGGCCGCCTCCTCCGCCGTGGGCATCGTCAGCATCTTCTTCCTAATGCACAGAAAATCCAGGAGCCAGAGCATCACGGCGGTGAGCAGGAAGCGGGGGAAGAGGAGGATGCAGGCGGCCGCCTGGGTGAGCAGCTGCAAGGTGTGAACGCCAAGGGAGTGGAGCATCGCAGCGGCTTGTGCTGCAGGGCGCTGGCTGCCGGGGGTCCCCCACGCACCCTGCTTGCCGGGGTCTGTGCAGCACAGCTGAGATCCCGCTTCTCTTTAAGCCCATTTTATAGTCAGGGATTTAAATGAAAAGTGACTCCACCTCCGGCCAGAACCCGCCCCTCTGGAACTTGAGCCTGGGGATTACCTACCCCTCCACTCTAATGACCTAAAAATACACAGACAAAAGGGGAGAGAGCCCCGGCGGGAGCTGCGAGGGACGTGCAACCAAGCAGGGAGCCGCCGCTATCAGGCGCAGGCAGAGAGTCCGAGACAGGGCACCGCCGGGGTCCCCGGCCGCAGATAGCGGCAGGCGCTCACAAACAGCCCCGCCAAGGACAATGCAACAGGCGCGGCCCGGCCTGGCCCGGCCCCGCACTGGCTGTGCGAGCGCGGGGCCGCGGCGGGAGCGGGGGCCGGGGCCGTCCCAGCGGCGGTGCCTGCAGGTGACAGGGACGGGCCGCTCGTGCCGCGTCCCTCCCCGCGCCTCCGTCCCCTCCCCGCCCCGCCAGCTCCGGCGCCCCTGGGCACGGCCTCCGCCCCGCCACACGCCTCGGCGCCGCGGGGGCGCCCGGGGCTCGAACCCGCGGACTTGCCGCGCCCGCATCCTCCCCGCCGCGGCGGCGGGGCGGCAGGCGGCTCGCTGACCGGCCTGCGGGCGCCCCTCGCCTCGCCGCGGGCGGACCCGGGCCCCGGTGGGCCCCGGCGGGCCCCGGCCCCGGGGGGGTGCCAGGTGGGCGCGGGCCGGCGGGCGCTGCCCCGCGGCGGAGGAGGGGCGCGGGGCGGCGCTCCGGCCGCTAGGGGTAGCTGTTGCCCGAGAAGCCGCGGCGGCGGCGGGGAGCCGCGGGGCCCTGCCGCTCCCCCGGCCCAGCGGGGTCCGCGCCCCCGCCGCCTTTGCCCGGCCCCCGAGTCGGAAGAGGCGGCACCCCGCCGGCGGGCGGCCCCGGGCCGCGGGGGTCGCCGGCCTCCCCGAGGGAGCGAGGGTCACCGCGCGGAGCCCCGGGGCCGCGGCGGGGGGGGGGGCGCGGCGGGGCGTGAAGGCGGGGCCGGGCCGTGCGGCGGAGGCGGCCTGCGGGCGCGCTCGACGCCGTCCGGGCCGGGCCGGGCCCTGCGCCCCAGGGGAGGGTCACCACGTCCTGCGCCGGGGCCGCGCCCGGGGTTCGCGCGGCTTCGGCCCAGCCGGTGGCCAGTTCCGCAGGGAGGTGCCCCGCGCTCCGTCACGGCAGCGCCAGCGCGGGGGGCGGCAGGAGCGGCCGTGTGCCGGTGCCGGGGGTATACCTGCACCCCCCTCCCGGGGGTTGGCCCGGCAGGGCCCGCAGGCAGGTGACCGAGCTGTCCCATCGGGGACACGTGCTGGGACCTGGCAGGGCGCCGTTTGTGTCGGTAGCACCGTGCTGGCAGCGCAGGGCACAGCTCAGGCCAGCCGTCTTCGGCCTTCCCCCGGGCAGGAGGCGTTTATGGCCTCGACGTTCCCTCTCGCTGACCTGGATGGGGACCAGGCCCTGGGCTACGGAGCTTAAATCAGATTCGGCCTGTGGACGCAGCCCTGGGCACAACACGCCAGCTGTGCTCCCAGCCTTGCCACCCCACCGATGCGGGGCCGCACCTTGCTTCCTCACCAGCTGCCTCAGGAAGGGATAGCGTCCAAAATCCTGAGCGCTGCCCTCTGCTATGCAAATGCAACTTGTGCATCCCTGAGCCGCTGCTACAGCTGCCGCTCGCCCAGGTACCTGCCACGCTGGCGCTGGGGACGTGCGACCCATGTGTTCGATGTGCATATGGCCCCTGAGTGCCCCGTTCCTGCCCCTGGCCAACACCAGGGCTCTGGCTGCAGATTCCCAGGGACCTGCGACTCTCCCTGGGTGCAGCCCACACTTCTCCAAATGTGACTCTGTGCATCTCCGTCCTTCCCATCTAACATGTGCAAAATGGAAAAATTAATGCTGAGCCTCCTCATGGGAGTCTAGGCGGCTTCATTTTTATGTAACTTACTACGAGAACTCTGAATAAAAGGCAACATTAAAATATCTTTTTTTTTTTTTCCTTTATCTGGTTCCGAATAGGCTGCTTTAGAGTAATCTAATCAGGCACCTGGTTTGCAGCCCCCACCCTGTGCATCATCTTTAGTTGGTATCAACAGCAAGTGAAGGGATTTAAGCATTTTAGCATCTGAATGGAAATGTATGCTCCAGTCCTCATAAAGCCACATTCATACACTAGCCTGATTAATAACTTTTTTGGCATTCCATGGTGCTCAGTCCAGGGAAAATTACTGAGTAGATATTTACTATATTGTCAAACTTATTTTGAACTCTTCATGTGGGCCTCTCACCACCTCTCTGTGCAGTTATGCAATCTTGAAAACCACAAATTAAAGCCTCTAAACAGACGCAATAACAAATTGTGGTAGCTCTGAAGAAACCCCCGGGAAAAAAAATTGATCTCTCAAAGCGACCTCTTCAAACTATGCTGACAGACAAAAGCCTGAGTAAACAGATGGGTTTGCAACCCTGAATATCAACAAACTTTGCTCTACTAGATCAGCGAGAGATATTCAGAGGTAAAAAAAGTATTTGGTCTTATAAAGCGTATTTGTAGATGGATAGGGACTTTGGAAATTACTTTTTCTCCATTCCTTTTGCTTTATTTTTATAGTTTGAAGGAAACTTGTGAGTTGGGGTGTCCTGTTCAGCTGTGGACAGAGCAAAGAACCAAAGCATTTTGCTCCAGCGGCCCATTGCTACACTTTCCTGCCACAGTAAAATTCAAGTAGAACCTGAGACGTGCTGTTTCCTAGCGAAACGGTGGCTCTACACGGCTCTACAAGCCACACACCGATGCGTTCCGTTGACGTACAGGGCTTGTGTATTTAGACAAAACTCCGTGGGAAAGGGTGGAATTCCTTCTGCAGCCCTTTGGTTCTCAGGAGGTTTGAAGTGACATGTCACTGCTGTTCTCACTTCTGCGTTATGCTGGACCGTTTTCAAAGCCGTGTGTTTTCACTCCGGTAAACCCTCTCTCTACTTCACAGGGGCCATACCTCCCAGCCAGATCTTGGATTATTTTTAGATCTGTGGAGGTAGTTGGTCTTTCTAGGAATCCATATTGCTGCTACTAACAGCGTGGGAACTTATGTCTTCCTGTGCACTGAGGTTTTCATAGAATATATCCTAAACTATGCGATTTTCAGTGGCGCATCTGGTTATGGGTGTTTTTTACTCTTCTGCATGTGGTCTGTAGCTCAGCAGTCACTAACTTAAATATATATATGTTTGTGTGTAGATGTGTCCCCACATGTGTGCACATACAGGATTCATGTTATTTCCTTTTTTTGAGAACTTTGTAGTTTTTCTTCATTTGATAAATGTAATTTGTAACTTTTAAAGTTCTTTTCATAAGCAGGAGCTAGAAAATAAATTCAGCAACTTACAAAAACAAAACCTCAAAAAGCTGAAATTCAAGCCATCAGGTCTGCTTTGATGTAGAGGATGTGTTGAAATGGTATATTTACATATTTGTATTCTATTTTATAATTTTCTGCGCAAAGGCATGCAATACTTTCTGACAGGAAACTAAATGTGTTTTGGAATAGTTCCACCTCTCGTGTCATCTAAGCTACATGTCATTGATGTGTTAGAACAGAGCTTTATGTCAGGGAAACAAAAAAGACTTAGCTGAAGTTTGGATCTGTCCCTGAAATAAGAGCTGGACAATTTCTCCCTGTGTGAGTGGCTACCCAGTGACTACAGAGAAGTGCAGCAGTGCAGTGGTAAATTACTCACCTGTCTGGTATCTGTTAGAAGTGGGTAAATGTTGTATTGCTGAAACTGGAGGTGGATAAACTTCATTTGCAGTTGTTTGCTCTTAGTGACACCTCTGGAAAAAAGTTACTGTAAGCTGGAGTCTGTGCATGGGTCTGGCTGTCTCTGGACCTACATCCCTCTTAATCTTTCACCACTTTTAGGTGATACCTGTTTTTCTTTTCCTCCCTCCTGTTTGTGGTTTGTTTCTTTTTTAAAATATGTATACGAATCAGAAAAAAACATGCAAAGTCAAGCACCTAGCTAATGTTTTGAGTAGGTTTGAGAACTGAAAGAAAAAAAGTGCCATGCCGCAGATTGGTCTACAAAATCACTAGCAGAGCCACGGACTTTGACTCTCATAGCCACCCGGGCGTTCTTACCTTTGAATACATGATAAGTACACTGTATATGAAAAAAAGGTTCCCTGCACTGAGGCTTTTTGACATTTCCTCCTCCCACACTTCTTGCTGACTCAGGGTTGAACTAGGAAGGAATTGTTTAATTTGGAGGGAGGACTGATGCCACAACAGGTCTGTTACTGCAACACTCAGGTCTCAGCCTGAGTAAGCAGAAAACAACGTTTTCTTGAGTCTGTGAGCCACCTACCAATGCTTTGCAGCGTGACCAAGTGTACAGTTCCCCTGACGCGTTAGTGGGTTTCTGCACCTGCCTCCACACTGCTGCTCGCTAGTGCCCCTGTTGTGCTAGCAGCCTGTCAGTCTGTGGTGGAAACCAGATAACCAAAAGGTTCTCAATTAAAGAACTCTGGTTCTAAACTCAGATGATTTTGCTGACGGGGTTTACTGTAGGACCACTAAAATAGTGTGTAATAGCACAGCTTATGGTTCGACTTGATGAATGCCAAACAGTGAAACTTCCCACCCCATTAATCCTTCCTCACTTCTGCTTGCACCGTGTCCTGCAGTGACCTGGTTCGGGGACTAAGGAGGCAGAAAAGCTTGGCTTTAGAAAAATGAATTATTTCCTGACAGGTTAGTTCCCTAAACTGTCTCATGGCAAAAAAAGAGGTGATCACATGTGATGCAGAGAATGCACAAGAGAAATGGCCACAGCATGTGGCCAAGGCAGGGGTAGGTAACAGGACCATCCCCTCAGACTGCCTTAGCAATGTTATCGAACTGCCCCCAGGTGGAAATGCATAGTGAGAATGTGTCAAGAGCAGAAATTTCCTGAACAAGCTTCACTGCAAGGAAAATGTACGTAGTCTTACCCTTTTGTGTAGTGGAAGAGCATAGGAGATGTACAGGAGATGACAGTGGCTGTCACAAGGTCCTGCTGGGCAATGTAGCCCAATGGGGTGCACAGCCGGCTTCTGGGGGGAGCCAGCAATGTCATCTTCAGCAGCAGCTGCTAACATGCTTCCTCCAGCAGTAGGAAATCAGATTATCCAGAACCCCCCCGTGCCAAACACATCTTTGCTACCCATCGAGCAAACTGCTCAAAAGCTGCCTTGGCTCAAGAGCTCAGGCTGGACCCCCTGGTAGTACGGTATAATTATAGTCATCTGAATAGTTTGTTCTGCAGCAAAGACAACAGTCTAGTCCAGAAGTGGAACCCCATAGAGTTATACTGAAGTGGCAACTTTATACGCATTGAATACTGATGAAGTCCTTGGCAGAAAGAAAAAATACTTTTTCTATTGTCTTTTTTTGTACCAGTTTCAGGTGTGATGCACAGGAAGATGGGGAGATGCAATTTGCTTGAATCTAAATCTCCTCTAAGAATGTGGTAACAAAATTCACCATGTGCAGAGTTTTATAACAAAGTTTCAGCATATGACATCAAATTTCAATACATTAACACCGTTTAGAGAGATAAGAACAGCAGGCTGATAACTAAGGTCAGGTTTTCATCTTTTAAATGGCAGCACGGCAAGGGTGTTTTCTCAAAATATTAAGGGGATACTTTTGAGGTGACAGACGGGGTCCAGGCTTTGTTGAGGTAAAGGGAACACTGCTCCTTTGAGCAGCCTTGCCATGGGGACGTGTCACAGCAGACTGCCAGTCTTTGCTGCAGGCTGCTTCTCAGCGCCCTGAGGTCTGTGTGGAGAAAGCCATGAGCAAGCAGTGGCAGAACTACCAGCACCTTCCTTGTGATCAGGATGTTGCCCAAGCCGTGAGGCATGATAACAGACAGGAGGAGGGCTGAAGGCCCAGAGTGTGGTTTCCATCTTCTCACTTTCCCTAGCAAGTGCAGTAAAATATAAAGAATTTAAAAATAATTTCATTTAATAATTCTCAGGTTTTCAGGCAATTGCGTGCGCCCGGCTTGAGCTGATACACATGTTTGAATTGTCAATCTGTGACAGACTCAGATGGGAAGGCAGGAAAAATAGCATTTAAAAAAAAACATTTATTCAAGAAAAATCTTTAGGGATCATGTCTAGGATAATCTTTTTCAGGGTGACCCTCATTTCCTACAATACAATGGTTTTACCCAGCAGTGGTTTAACCGTTTTAAATAAGCTGTAGAGTGGAGAAACAAATATTTTATCAAGAATGGAGGAGTTTACCCAGAAAGGCAGGAGTATCAACCCACTTTAGAATATAGAACAGGGATGATTAATCTACTGACCTTTTAACCCCAACATCACAAAAATGTATATTACATCCATAACGTGGTCTGGTTTTGTGTAAATGATCGCTTTACGCATGACAGACCCGTTCAAAGCAAGCGGCATGCCAAAGAGGAAGCTAGAAGTGCATCACTGTGCACTTAGGCTCTCATCAAATAACTCACTTGCTTCAAGTCTTTTCTTTGAATATAAATGTTTATGAAGTTTTCCAGTGATTTTTTTTCTCCTGGCATTTGCCTCACGACTCATTATTTTTAGCCATGTAAAATGGCATTATGCAATTGCTGAAATTTGTCTCTTTCAGCCCATGATGATTTATAAGTCTTAATTTCCAGGATACTCCCTTGAAGTTACCTTCTCTTTGTGACCTCAGGATTTCTCTTCCCAGACCTTTGGTATTTATTTTTACTATTTCTGTGGTCAGGGTTTGGCAATGTTGTTTTGGATTAATGACAAACATACATAAGAACTGGAAGGAATGCACATCTTAATCTCCTAATTTAATGCATGGCTTGTTTATCAATAGTAGAAATAAATTTCTGGACAGGTTTGACACATCTTAATAACAGGCCTCTGCAGCCAGATAGAAAGATTTTGATGTATCTGAACTGCACGGATGCAATTTGCTTATTTTATATTGCAATGCAGTATTTCTTTCTCAAACTTTGCCCAGAAAGAATTGGAAGTGGAAGTCAGTTAGTTTGGACAAGTATGCATTGTTTATATGGAATATTGTAATTGACATAAAATTGTGTAAACCTGCTAACTTCTCTGCTTTTGGATGAAGAAAAGATCTTTGGCATAACAAGGGCCTGAATTTCTGTTCTATTTTTTCCTTTTATGCAGGAAACTGCAAATAATTTAATGCTCAGATGAAATTACTCAGCGTTTTACTCAATTGTTGAATTTTCCTCGTAAATGGTGTGTTTTGCTTTCATCATATATCCAGTACTTTTTTAACTGGCGTTTTCTGATGATCTTTTTACTTTCTCTGTGTATTATTTACCTTCATTGCTTGCTTAGTTAGGCTTGATTCCTTTCCTACACAGCCTACTGTGAATAAAACTCTCCTCTGAAAATGATTAATTTTGCACTTTGTTTACAGAATAGTCTTGCAATGTTATATCTGATAGTCATTAACAGGGAAGCAGAAATAAAAGGAGAAACATTAGTTCTTGCCACAAATAATTTTTAATTCACTGGGATCAGGATCTGGGCCAAAATGTTTAGGTTAGCTCAACAGCTCAAGTTCATTTGAAGGGTCTCAATGTTTATGCCTAACAGCGCGTCCTCCTATGACTTTTTATTTTTAGCTGCTCAACAGTTCTTACTTTCTGTGAATTTTAAAGTTATTCTTAGACTAAGCAATACAGTCTCTTCACAGGGAAAAACTGTGACAAGCATAGCTATGTGATACAGCTCATCATTTCATAGGGGCCATCGTTTCCACCTGAAGCTCTGGCAGAAAAAAAACAACCAAAGATTAAATTATTGCTTTAAAAATAGATACTAAATTTTGGGTTCCAGTTCACTTTTCTCAGTGTGTGAATCGTTGTGGATAGCTGGAGAGGTCCACCACCCTGCGTGAAACTTAAATTAAGGGCCACAGTTATCTCTGAATATTAACATAGGTGCAAACCCGCTTCCTGGGATCCAACTATACATTTTTTTCTGACATTTTAATAACATTGATTTTGTAAGAGTACTAATCCCTTGCTACCAGTTCTTACCTGAAACCAAGTCTGAATTTCTTGAATCAAGAAAATGGTGCTTTTTTAGAAAAAAGTATTAATAACCCCCTTTTTATATGGGAATTACATACTTCTATAAAGTGGGGAAAACATACATGAATAAAATGGATCAAAGCGATCTAAGCCCACTAGTAGAAAGGGGAAGGAGTTCTGAAATGCATATTTATTTATTGCAAAGAAACCCTGGATTTACTAGGTACCGAGGGAACATTTTTTTAAGAACAATTATGTTGTATTTGGAAAAAACTGACATTTTCTTTCTTAACTAATTTTAATTGGCATTATGCTCCCACTGAGCCAAAAAAAAAAAAAAAAAAAAAAAAAAAAGGAAGACAGCAGCAAAATATAAATTAAAGTAGGAGTTAGCTGATGAAAGCATAGACAAAAGGCTCTGAAACCTTTCTTACAAATACCTTCTTCAAAGTGGGGTGGTCCCGAGGCATTGGTGGCCTGTGCTTGTTCCTTGGCCTCTTTTACAGTCATCGATGTTGCGCTGCCAATGAAGCAGCTGTCACTTTTTACCAGCGTAATGCCTGCCAGCAGCCGGCTCAGAGTGCTGCTTTTAATTAAATTTCTGATTTCCATTGGATTTTGGTTTGCAGTTCACAGCTAACGGAGATTTTCAGGATAGGGTCTTACAGGGCATCTAGGAGTATTTCAGACACCTCTGCATTACAGAGATCTGTTCAGAGACATCAAGCATCACCTTAAAAGTAGATACGTTTTTGCTTCCATTACTTGCAAGAGCTCTTCCAGGATCTCGCTGCCGTAATGGCTAGAATCATTCGTATTTCCAGCCTAAATGTATCTATGGTAGATTTTACACCGTTTGCTCGTGTGCCAACATTATCTCTTTGCTGAGACAGTTTTTCTGCCTCCCCTTTATGTATGTGTTAAAGAATCAGAGGATCATTTAGGTTGGAAAGAACCTTTAAGATCATCAAGGGCAGTGCTGTCCCCTTAGGCACTACTCCACTGGAGCTAATAAGCCGAACTCTTGTGGGGCACGTCAGCGCTGGTGGGGACAGGCAGATTCAGGCTCTCTCGACTAATGATCTGAGTGAGCTGGGATGTGAATTGGCCCTGTCCTGGTGCCTATAGGGCTGCGGCAGTGTAATGCTAAGCCTGAGCTGGCGAGTTCTGCTGGAGACTTCATTAGCACCGTGCTAATTCAGGCTATATGGATTCTGGGCCAGTACGAGGCCGACTGAGGCTCACATTGGTCTGCACCTGTTTGTTCAGATGTGCTCACAGTCTCTTCTCGTGAGATGGATTTTCCATTTCTCTGATCCTCCTAGAAGCAGTCTTCGACACCTGTTTCATGTCAAGTCCATTTTCCTGCATCGTATAGGAAGAGATTAATTGGAGAACAAGAGATGGCTCTACGCTCTCCTCCTTTTCCTTGCATTAGCATTGCCTGGCACAGCATACGGTCGCTGGTTCAGCACAATCATTCTCATCAGTCTGGTTGATGTCTGGAAGTCAAGGACAAACACAGATGCAGCTTGACAGCTGAACACCTGGGCAATGAGCATGGCATATCAGGGACACGCTGGGTGTACCCTACATGTGCTGTGTTATCTGATCAGAGCTGTGCAATACAGCTGGGACCTACCTAAAACCCAAAGGACAAATGAAAAGTTTATATACAGCAGTTCTGGAGCCTTTCTGTTGTATCAGCCAACGCACCGTAGTCAACCCACTTTGGTGAGCCCAGTGCAACTGGAGGGCATGGGATGGATGGTGCACTCGCTGGCCATCTGTGTCGTTCACGTTTCCCACAGGCTGGATTTCCTGCTCACGCAGTGCATGGCATGGGATTTCCCAGACACAAACATGGGAGCCCAGGCACATGCTCGGGGGCCGTGTGACAGGGCTGTGGCTGTGGATCTCCCCCATATGGAGCACAGCTGTGTCTGTCCTTGAAAGGGATGACCTAAATTTCACACAGTACTCCAGTGACGTATGACCGGCACAACCCTCACTGCTGGAAATACCCTGTGTGGTTTTGAATTGTACTTGTTTACCATGGCTGCCTCTCTTTAGGAGCTCATGCTAACCCTGAATTTGACTGAACCATCTAGATTTTTCTCCTCCACGTGCAGCTGGCAAGTGCCCAGTTTATAGTGACATTTTTTGCTGCCAGCTTCATAAAACTGAGCTAGGCAGTTCTGGATTTCATCCTGTTTGTACTGCTTCAGTCCTTGAAGTCATTCAGGTCTTGCAGTGAAGTAGTCCGGTCCTGTTCTGTACACTCACAAATTTCATAAACTCATTCCCGATTTTTTCACCCCGGTTTTCTACATCGTCTCTGCTGACCATATTCTTGTGATGATGTTTGATCACGATAATCAGCAGACAGCAGGTAACCTTAGCTGGTGTAAACTGTCACAGCTTTTGCTATCAAAATAGTGCTGGTAATGTTTCCAGCTTAGGTTCTGCCAGTATGTAATTAGAAATGTACCTTTAAAATGCGATATTTCTTTAATGACTGTAAACATCTTTTAAAAGGATTCAGAAGGCTTTGCTTAAAAATATTACCATGCATATGAAATAGTTGCTCTTAGACAAAATTCACACTAAGAGTGTATCATAATATTAAAGGCGTTTCAGTATTAAAGGTTTATATGTTTATGTTATTAGGAATATTCCCAGCTGTTTAACTCTGCTGTAACTGTGTTTTCTGTATACAAATGACCCCAGCTACTGCGACAAAGCACCATCCCCTTTCTTGAGGGAGTTGCCGGAGAGATATTGCAACACGCACTTGCTTGGCATGACATCAGTCCATTTCAACAGTGGCCTTGGAGCTGGCCTTTCAAGCAGTTTTGTTCTGTTATCTGAAGAACTGGGCATTATGTTGCTATCTTATTTTTTTTATGCCACAAGGGCTGTCTTAGTCCCGTCCCCTCTCTCCGGCTTCATGGCTGTGAAGAAAACCTAAGAAACACAAACCAAACACAATAGCGCATCTGAAAGCAGCGTAGCTAACAACTGCAAGAGATACAAACTGGGCCACATCTCGCATATGTTCAGTACTGGTGGCTTAAGTGTTGACATTGTCATGGTGATAATTAAGAAGCAAGAAGGGGAGGATCCTAGATCTGTGAGTCAGCTCTCGTAATGAACCACCCAAGCTCAGGCCTAGCGGGCTGCATGGGTATGACCCCATCCTGGGGGGTAACCAAGCTGGAAGAGCATGTGTGTACACTAAGGAAACAGGAACAGGTCCTGTAATGAGCAGTCCTGTTTGCAGTGAGCGGTATCTCGTCTGGGGAACTGGGACAGATGTTGCTTAACTAGTGGGTACTGCCATCACTTTGGCCATTTGGTCTTTGATAGAGGATGATCACATTTGTGCGTGTGGCAATAGAAGGCAGCAATGCAGCCACCAGCATTTAATGAATCACTTTTGAAGGTGTTTGTAACTTTTTCTCTTTCCAAGCTATAATCAGTCAGAGAAGGACTCTATTAAATATTATCCTCCATTCTATGTGTAAAAATTATTTACTTTATTTGGTGTTTGAGGCATTATTTTTTCCATTAGGAAAGCAAGCTGTAATCTGTTAAACACCTGCATGGAAGTGTCCCAAAATGACCTGATATGATGAATACTGTTATAGACTGTAGTTGAATAGGTGCTTCTTTCCCAGCTGTGGGAACTATGGAAACTGAAAATATTATTTCTGAAAAGTTCTGGAATCAACTTTTTCTCTTGCAGAGAGCTTTCTAGTATAGAATTAATGTTGCTTAAGTACATCTCCTTGCAATGAATGTTCCAAAAATAACAAGAGATGGTAAATAAGGTGACATTTATATTTGTGCAGTGCTCATTGCCATCAAATTCCACAACCACAGCCCTTTTGTATAGATATTCAATTTAACAATACATCACCTTTGATTCACAGCTCTGAATAGCTGAAAAATCCTCTTGTAATGCTTGCCCTTGGCCCCCAGTAACATGCCGTTTGCTTGAATTACATATGATGAGTAAGCACTTGAAGCAGTGTACATCTGTACATGTCAGTAATGTTTGTGGAAGGTTTAATTTAGCACCATATATTATATTGCAGTCTTCACTTTCTGGGAAAGGTGATGTGAGGAAATTGTTTTGCTAAGTAAAGACTGCAAAATTCATTACTTACTGTATGTTATTTTGACGTACTATATTTTAATTCTGGATGGATTTTTGCCATTTGAGGGCTGAACAGTGTAAATGTTGAAGTTCAGTCTGTGCATTTGTGTCCTGAAGTACATGAGGATGACAGTACTAAAGAGGTTACTAGCACCTTTCTGCCAGTTCAGCTATGTTGTATGTTGGGGGTAAAGTCACTCGCTTCTGTGTAAGACAGAGCTGCTTATATGCGGCATTTCTCTCCCTGTGTGCATTTGAAGTGTGGGGTACAAATTTTTACTTCCTCTTCTGCTCTAATTGAGCTGTGTAAAACTGCCCTAGAATTGCCATAGTTGTAACTGGATAGTACTATAAATGTATGTGCAGGTGCCCAAAATGTAACTTTTCTTTTTAAAATATGTTTGGGATTTTTTTTTTTTTTTTCTGTTTTGTTTTTTGGGTTGGTTGTTGTTTGGTTTTTTTTTAAGTGGGAAAAATGAAATGCATTAAATTTGTTCAGCTGGCCTATTTGATCTCATCCAACCTGGTATCATACATAACTTGAACATCAAAATATTGTGGGAAACTGTGAGTAATCTGAGTCACTCAAGGTCTGACTAAGGCAAATTTTCAAGGCGATACTGAGAAACATACCTTTTAAAAGACTGTTGGATGTCCTGGTCCAAGCTGGCATACCTGTGGTGTTAGGAATGGTGCATTAGACACTGCAGAAACTAATGTAAAGCATGTGGTTCTCTTTTCGTCTCTGTTGCCACACTTCTTTAAAAGGTTATCAACATCATTTCTAACTTTAGCAGCATCTCAGCCTCCATCTTTGAGTCCTGCACTTCTTCCTGTTACACATTCTTCCCATGAGTTAATATAATTTCTCCAAAGTGACATTCCTTCAAACCATACTATAATAAGCATGGGTAGATGTACATCTACTTGTGGACCACTGGAGACCAGTCTTCGCCCAGATGTAACTGCAGACCTACTCAAAGACAATTCCATTAATTGCCACAGATCCATAGTTGCTGAGTGTCTTATGTGCTTGTCCAAAAGGAATTCACTGAGGCTATCAATGAACTTCACTCAATAACCACAAGTTCATAACAAATTTTGACTCTTACTAATACAGTACAATACAAATGAATGTGTTAACAGTGCAGTTGTTGTTTGAAAACAGCAGTGTTGCTTATGAGAAAAGAGTTTCTATTTTCCTAGTGCAATTTTCACACATTACTATTCATTTAAAGTGAAACAGAAATGAATAGCCACCCAGGCTTTGTAATCTAGATATTTAATGTCTGTTATACATCTATTCTTTTATTGTAACTTCTTCACTGTGTGTTTTTCAACTCTTACTCTGTCCCCATTAATAGCCTTCAGAAATGATTGGGTTTTTCGAAATATAACTTCAAAAGAGAAATGAAATTTTCCCAGCATGTTAAAATCTTGGGTAGTGTACAATGTTGTCACTAGTCATATAATTTAAAATTAACACCATTGACAAATGCTACTTTAAAGCTTCTATTGAAAAATCATAGTATGTAAGTGCAGTAGGGCTTTTTGCTGATCTGGATTTATATTTGTATAATGTACAGTTAATAACTGGAGAGATCTTGTTAGAGATTGATTACTCTTCTTCAGTGTGTCCCTTGTTTTGTATCCCATTATTCACTCAAAGGGCTTAATTAAATGAATCTGAGTATAAGCACATATTTGCTGCAACAATCGCAATTCCCCATAGATAATTTTCTTTGGCTTGTCTTGCTGGGATTTCCAGGAAAGTTCCCAGAAACCGTTTCACAGAATAGAGGGATTTCTCTTTTTAAACCCCTTTTTTGGTGTTACACAAATTTGAGCCCAGAAGAGTCTAATTTTGAGAAATAACCATGAATACTATATGCATGTGTGCCTTTATAATAACAAAATCTTCAGAATAATTTGAGTTTAAGTCGAATCTTGTTTGATTTCTGTGGTTGGCTTTGGAAACATTTGGTAGTTATTTTCCATTGAAATTTGCACCCGCTTGGGGCAGCAATATGTTTAAGTGGTTCTCCTGTTATTTCTGCTCTGTAATCTTAATTTTAAAGCTAGTTTTCCATTTTTTTTCTTCTTGTTCTGTGTGTATTTATCTTTTACATGGCAATATATAATTCTGCATTTGCTGTTGGTGGTCTTGATCTTAGTGTATATGCATATATGTTGAAGGGGTACAACATACAGCCCTATAAAGACCATAGTTCTTTAATTTTGAGAAAGGGAGAAGGAGGGATTTTAATTTACATCCGTATTGCTGAAATAAAAATGTAGCCTCTCCATTCAAGAATGTGGCTGTGATTTTTCAAAATGACTTGTAAGGCTTAGAGGATTCCATTTATGGGTGGCTAGCCTGGGATGTTTTTAAGAAACAAGTTTTTAGAGAAGGTTCAACATCACAGAAATTTTAACAGGACAAGCTGGCCCCAAAGAACCAGCTAAACTCTTAACTGCTGACCATGAGTGCAGTGCCATTCTCTGGGTCTCTGTTGCATCTGTTGGGTCAAGGTGCTTTATTCTGTATTAGACATTAAATAAAGGTGAATCATGCCTTAGTGTACTGACAGTCTGATGACAGGCACTAAAGAGATGAGGCACATGGAATGAGTCAAAAAGGAGAAGTTGTTCTGTTATTCCGGGATTTATTTTTTTGTTTGCTTATTAACTTAGAGATCAATTAAAGACATTTCTATGAGAGCCGGAGAAAACTTCCTCTGAGCACACAGCAGACTGACAAGGTACAAGTCAGCTTGAATCCAGAAGCTGTATCACAGTGTCAGCATGCCATGACTTAGTGGGAAGTACTAGCTTGGGCAAAGTAATCTGTTCACAGTGCTGCCCAATGTTTGTGCTAATGCTGGCTGGCTTCTTGCCAGCTTGGGTAACTTAAAGGGAAGAGTGGCTCTGACTTCTCACACATTCACACACATGCATCCATTTTTGTGAGTATCAAAGGCTTGTTCTGAGGGTTCCCAGATCAGCAGAGGCATACTGGTCATCTCTAAGGGTATTTACATCAAACCCCAAGAGCTCTAACTGGCATTAGCTGTGGTCAAGAGTTATACCTTAGAGCTCCATCTTATATGTGGTTTCATATGGCAAATGCAAGAAAGAGATTCTGCTTCCAAAGCTTCAGCCTGAATTGAGAGGAAGCTTAGATGGAAATGATCATCCAGCCTAATCCCTTGCCAAAGCAAGATTAGATCCTGCAGGCTGTTTTCTAGCATTTGCCAATTTGGCTATAAAAGCACCAAACAAATAGGATCCATTACTGCAAAGAGTCTGGGAAACTGTTCCATTGTTTAAAAGATGTCATGACAGTGCATTGTCTTCTGAAATTAACTATATATTTTTTTCTTATCTTAATTACATCTTATCCTTGGTTGTGTTCTGAGGTACCAAATTAAAATCTGACATTCTTAAAGGCTGTGTAGTTGTTGGCTATTGCAATTCACCTTTGTGTCCTCAAGCTGACCAACCTGGGGTGCTGGTCAGCCCAAGGGAAAGGGCTACACATCTGTGTGACCATAATTAGTCTGTGTCACAGGGACCAGGGCAAATGATGGCTATAAAACTCCTTTTGCCTTCTTCATGTATCTGACCTGCTCTTCCCTAATACATCAGTTCCTCCATCCCATCACAACTTTTGCTGTTCTTCAATGAACGTTTGCCAGCAGCTATATCTACTTTAGTAAGTAGTGTGGCCTAGTAAGAGTGTGAGGTGAATGCAAAACAGGACCTGTAGAGTAAAATGGGTGGTGCTGAGGGCTTAAGATCCAGAATCATGCATGCTTTAAGGTTTTAGAATAGTTCTGGGCTGGTCCCTCAAACTGCATGTGTGTGCTGGTTGGAGATGATTAGATGCACTCCTGGAACACACTTTTGGATTTATTTTTTTCTGAAAGCCTTGTGAATCTGAGACTGCTTTATGGTGTGAAACAGAGCATGATGAGTAGGGGTGAACTAAAATGATAATGTAAATACAATCCAGATCTTTTTGGGAATGTATTGTCCAGAGCTGAATGCAATGTTATTTAGTAGTAAGAGAGATTTGAGTCAGACTTCAGGAAAATGTAATGATAAGGGCAGCAAAGCGTTATGGAAGTTGAATAAAATCTACGATGAGAGGTTTTTAAGAAAAGGCTAAACAAAACAGAATTTGGGGATAAGATCGATATAGTTGTTCCTGCACAGAGAAACAGGAATGGATTCAGTCAGTTTATGACATCTCTTCAAGCCAGGTTTCCTGTATGATTCCAAAGTGCACCACCATATCTCTTCTGGAGTAAGGACATTTGCATAGACTACTCCAAAGGGCTTTGTTTTCTTGCTCTGTGACGGTGCAGTGCCTCATGCTATACTAGTGATTTCTTTCAGTACTGGACCTCCTTGTATTTCTTCCAGCTGATGAATGTGGAATGCCAGGAAAGGTTGTGGAGCAGATCATCCTGAGTGCCATCATGCGGCACATACAGGACAGCCAGGTGATAAGGCCCAGCAAGCATGGGTTGATGAAAAGACAGGTCCTGCGTGTCTAACCTGATCTCCTTCTATGACAAGGTGACCCGCTTAGTGGATGAGGGAAAGGCTGTGGATGTTGTCTACGCAGACCTTAGTAAAGCCTTTGACGCCGTTTCCCACAGCGTTCTGCTGGGAAAGTGGCTGCTGAGGGCTTGGCTGGGCGCAGGCTGGCTGGGTGAAAAGCTGGCTGGCTGGCCCAGCCCAGAGCGCGGCAGTGCGTGGAGTTACATCCCGCTGGCGGCCGGTCACACGTGGTGTTCCCCAGGGCTCAGCGCTGGGGCCAGTCCTGTTTGATTCTTTATCGACGATGCGGCCGAGGGGATGGAGCGCAGCCTCAGTCGGTTTGCAGAGGCCACCGGGCTGGGCAGGAGCGCTGCCCCGCTGGAGGGCAGGAGGCTCTGCAGGGGGATGGGGACAGGCTGGATCCACGGGCCAAGGCCAGTTGTAGGAGGTTCCACCCGGCTCCGTGCGGGTCCTGCACGGTCACACCAGCCCCAGGCAGCGCCGCGGGCTGGGGCAGAGGCTGGGAAGCTGCCCGGTGGAAAGGGGCCTCAGGGTGCTGGGTGATGGCTGGACATGAGCCAGCACCGTGCCCAGGTGGCCAAGGCGGCCAACAGCATCCTGGCTTGTGTCAGACACAGTGTGGCCAGCGGGGCCGGGGCAGTGACCGTCCCCCTGCACTCGGCACCGGTGAGGCCGCACCTGGAATCCTGTGTCCAGTTTGGCCCCTGGCCGCAGGAAAGACCCGGGGGGGCTGGAGCGTGTCCAGGGAAGGGCAACGGGGCTGGGGAAGGGTTTTGTCCTGGTTTCGGTTGGGACAACGTAGATTTTTTCTTAGTAGCTGGTACAAGGCTGTGTTTTGGATTTAGTATGAGAACAATGTTGATAACACACTGATGTTTTTAGTTGTTGCTAAGTCGTGTTTATCCTGAGTCAAGGACTTTTTGGTTCCTTAGGCCCTGCCAGCGAGAGGGCTGGAGGGGCCCGGGAAACAGAGGGGGGACACAGCCAGGGCAGCTGACCCGAACTAGCCAAAGGGATATTCCATACCACGGGATGTCATGCTCAGTGTCTAAACTGGGGAGTGTCCGGTGCCCTCTGGTCGCTGCTCGGGGACCTGCTGGGCATCGGTCAGCAGGGCGTGAGCAGTTGCATTGTGCATCACTTGGGGTTTTTTTTCCTTTTGGGTTTTATTCCTCTCTCTCCGCCCTTTTTCATTCCAATTGTTATTATATTCTATTTCAATTATTAATTTGTCCTTATCTTAACCCACAGGTTTTACCTTTTTCCCCAGCTGCCCTCGCCATCCGCTGGTAGGGCCGGGGGGAGTCAGTGGGTGAGTGGCTGCGCGGTGCTCAGTTGGCAGCTGGGTTAAACCACGACAGGTCTGGAGCACAAGTCTTATGAGGAGCAGCTGAGGGACCTGGGCTTGTTTCACCTGGAGAAAAGGAGGCTCAGGAGGGACCTTACTGCTCTCTACAACTACCTGGAAGGAGGTTGTAGTGAGGTGGGGGTCAGCCTCTTCTACCACGTAACCAGCGACAGGACAAGATGAAATGGCTTTAGGTTGCTCCAGGGGAGCTTTAAATTGGATGTTAGGGACAATGTCTTCACCGAAAGAGTGGTCAAGCACTGGCACAGGCTTCCCAGAGAAGAGGTGGCATCACCATCCCTGGAGGTATTTAAAGGACACATAGATGTGGTGCTTAGGGACATGGTTCAGTGGTGGAATTGGCAATGCTGGGTTAATGGTTGGACTTGGTAATCTTAAAGGTCTTGTCTAACCTAAATAATTCTATGATTCTATAATGTATGTCCCCTATACTTATGCATATCAGTTTCAATTTTTCCAGTTTTAATTTTCTGTCCTTCCTCCTGCTGTTTAATATGTTTTTTTTTTATCTTCCTTGGCTGCTGTTTAGAACTTCTCCTAGTTTAGCTACAACTACATTGGTGGCAATTTACTCTCCCAGATACTGAAAGTTTTCAATAAAGTTGAATGAAAAATGGTGTCTACGAAGCAATCTACATTGCCGGCGGTAATCTCCTGTTGTCCAGATTTCAAAACATGTAATGATTCTCTTCAGGTCAGTTTAAAATCAGGTTCAGCGTGACATAATAGCAAATGCTTTACTAAAATGATGGCAAATGATTGTTTCCTGCTATTAACTTGTAATTTGGTCAAGCAAAAAACTTCAAATTAATAAAACTGCAGCCATTCTCTTCCTCTATATTGTACATCATTGTGAATTATTAAATTTATTGAAATAGAAATGCTGCCCACAAAATACACAGTACTGAACCAAAACCCTAACAAGTCTCACTTCTAAGCTTCAGATTACTCAAAAAGAGCCTCATTAAATTCGGGCTTCTTTGCCCTTGAATTTACATGGATGTTAAGACCTTAAGTCAGTAAGGTTCTTTTTAAAACACTTCTTTCTGTATGATTTATTGCTTCATGCATTTTCTGCTGTAGCTTATGAAGATCACAGTGTCCCAAGAGGACTGACCTTTTCAGTGGATGGTACAGGTGTCCAGTTTCAACACAGAGGACCAGTCTAGCCTTGCCTCTTGGCTGCTGTTTAATCCAGTCTCTGGGAAAATGAAGTAGCCTCAAACCTACCCTACTAATGTGTTTTAAAATCCAGGTCACTCATCTCCCAATAATTTATCTTAACACTGACTCCTGCTCAAAAGATAACAAAAATTTAGAGCACCAAGAACATTTCATGTGTGTGCCTTTTTTGCTTTATGATGAATTTTAGTTAGAAATATATATATATATATTCCTTTCTCAGATATTTCCATTTCGCTAGGATAAATAGTATTCAGAAAGATTTTTCTTGATGTCCAAAATTATCTGTATACCCCCATCAATTTCTGATACTGATTTTAGTAATGTTAAAAAAGAAAAATAAAGGGAAAATGTTTTGATACAAACATCAGCTTTGGAATGAAAACATTTTCAGCTATGAGGCTCCATTAGTTCTGCAGTTAGCAAATACTTCAATTGACACTGTTGTCAAACCAAGGACATAAGACTGAGAGTGTGATATGTTATCTGCTGCCAATTACGTAAGTTCATGATGCATAAGTTATTGCAAAAAATAAGGTCATGGCTCCTAAACCAACTCCTTTTGAAGTTGTAGTTCTTCATAAAACCTCCCACATATTTGTATATTTTAGTTGGTTAACTCTTAACTGAATTTATGTAAGTGCTTATGAAAATGAAGTATTATATGACGTTAAAGAAAAAGCAGAACCTTGTATGGTCTACAGGATTACCAACATGCTGATATCAAATGCTTGTAGAGAGGTGAATCTGTCTAAAACACAGATTTTAGTTCCGAATCAAAGAGCTTAATCAAAGTTCCTTATCAAAGAGCTGTTTGAAAATAAATGTTTTTGACCACCGAACATAAACATTAAAGTTATTACAGAACATTATATAGTGGGTAGGTAAGAGGGTTAGGACTCAACCTCCTCAGTTCTTGTCTTACCTTTTATATAGTCTTTTATGGTAACCTTACACTAATCACTGAATTTTTCGATTGCCTTCATTTATCTTTCTGTATGACTAAATATGACTAAATGTCCTGTTTGTCGTATGAAGATAGTATGTAAGTAATAGACTTAAGCCTTCATTTGAAAAATGCCCGCAAAGCTGCGAAGAGCATCAGAGGAACAAATCATTCCACTCAGAACTGGAACAGTGAGGTCCTTTATCATGTCTGGGGCAGAGGTTTCAGAAACTTTAAGAATTGTTTAGGTACAGGACTTTTATTTTTTCACTTCAGAAAAAAAAGTACGACTTTTAAATATTCTCTCTTTTCAACATTTGATGGAAGCATGACCTTTGCAGATGATTTGACAAAGCCTCCCCTGGAACAGCTAGTAGTCATTGTTCTGCCTCATTTAGGTCAAGGACTGAAAAACAGGTTTTTATAGTCTACTAAACAACTTTACTGTAAGTCTTCGGGGGTTTTTTCTTGAGTTTTTGGGACCCCCCCTCAGCTACCTCTGTTGCTCTGCAACTTACCAAGTTTGTACAAGTAGTTACCTATTCACTGGCCTGGAGAAAGACCAATGCAATAGTCCAATGGGCAGTCTGAGTTCAAGTCCTTGCTCCAATTAATGTTTAATTATTTATACAAAGAGAAACAGGTCCAACAGGAGAGACGGAGGAGGCTGTTCTTCAGAATAACTGATAGTTTGGTAGCCTGAAAGCTTGCCTGGGATGCAGGATTCTGACGTTCAGACATCTTGCAGAACAGAAACTTGAAATCTGGACTTCTGTGCCACCAGTCAGTGCCTTGATCATAGGATGATTATCTGGGAGGGGTGACAGTTTTCTTGCTCTTTGATGTATTTCAAGTCTCATCCTAGGCATGAGAATCTATCCCAGGTAAGAGCTTCATAAGAACTGGTGAGTACCTGCAAAAAGTTATGGTGTCAACAGAATATAATTTGTCAGTGAAAAAATGCATCACTGTAAACTCTGATGGGGGCATGACTGGAGTTTTCACAACCATGTAGGTCCAGAGTGGTTTGGCCATTGTGATGATCCCTCAAAGCCACTGTGTTTGAAGGAGAGGTCAACAAGCAGCGCTGGAGGGCATGAGTCTCAGGAAGCCTGTAGAATGCCAAAGCATATGTCTGCATAAGTGTCAAACTTGTAAATTAGCTGTTGTTACAAAAGTTTAACAATGGGGAAATGGTCACATACAAACATTGGTTTGGGCATTAGGCTTTTGAGTCTTGCTGTTTTTAAACACTTCAGCTGACGTTGATATGAAACTGGGGCATAAAACCAGGAGCCGGACATGTGATCTGTTGCCAGTTGCCTTCAAACTACCACGTGATGAGGAAAAAAAGAGAGGAAGTGGATGGAGAAATGGGACAGGTCATCTGGACTCTGATAATTAATGTTCCTTAGAAAATAAAAGTTTTGAAACTTTCCTGGAAATGAGGTTTTATGATCTGCTACAATGGCCCACAGGGGGAATGCTGCAACCTACACATATTGACAATTGTGGTATTACCAGGCAGTTCATTTTTATGAGTAATTTCCAGAGCAACCCTCAACCATGCAGTCATGCATACAGTGCAACAGTGTGCCATAGAAGAAAGACTCAGCTAGAGGCCAAAGATTATACAGATTTATTAATATTTGGGAAAAAGATCCTAACAGCAGAAAGCAAATTGAGCAACAGAGAGGGGAAGAAAGAATGGACTTGACAACAAAGCGAGCTCTGTAAGGATGTGATCCAGAGCACAGTGAACTCAATAGAAAGATTTCCATTGATTTCTTAAGATCTTGGATAGATCTCAAGGGAACAGAGACACTCTGTCTTATACCTTTCCCCCTTCTTTCTCCAGCTGAATTGAAAATACATTCTTTCTGGTTCACAACTAGTATCATTTAGTAACCAAGCATCACAATCAAAATGTTGATCATACTTGGGATGTTAGAGCCAAGAATCCTTACCTAAGCAGCCACAGAAATGGCTTGGCTTTTCCAAGGGCTGAGCAATTTGCAAATTCTCTCTAACAGTACCTTCAACATTTTATTAGATTCAGAGTAGTCTTATCGCATACTTAACTTTGCAAACCCACTCTGATTTCTCCTTTACAAAACTTTGCAAACCCACTCTGCTTTCTCCTTTACAACACAGAGACTAGCGGAGCAGTTGGATCTGTAATCTTGTTTCTCTTAAATCCTTCTCCATAAACACTTTTCTTGTAAAGGTAATGACCCGTTTAGTTGTCTTCTCTTTATGTCTGGTTTAAGTAGTTATAGCTGTTACTTTTAAATAGCTATTAAATACTTCAGTAGTTCTTAAACCATGCCAAAGAATACTTGGAATAAGAGAACAATGAACACAGATGACTGAAAATGAAGTTGTAGAAATTAATTTGATTATATATTATTCAGAAGAAAAAAACAGTTTTTTTGAAGTCCCTGTTAAGGGCTGTTAGAGAAAGCAATATACTTTGCACTGAGTGAGGCTACATAGATCATGAACCCTGGCCTCAAGTAATATATCTCCAAGATCAGCTCAGTTATCTGCTTTCAAGTTTCCTTCTATGGGAACAAAGGTTTGCTGCATAATGTAAGCAGTGTTTGACAAACTCATCCTGCTGTGATAGCAACTTGTATTTCATCCTACACACTGAAGAACATAATTTATCTTAACACTAGGCATTGAGCAAGGCTAGCTGTGGGGAAGTAGAACTACTAGGGTTTCCTTTTACTACTGAACTCAATTGAAATCTGCAGTTAAGCCAAGCCTGGTTTAAGTACTCTGTTAATTATTTTCTTTAACATGGTGTGAAAGACCAAGGCTGCTTTGTTGCAATAGGTGGGTAAGTTACCAGTGAGATGTGCTGAGTTGAGGAGCTGGTGACAACAGACAGAAAGAGGAATCCGCATTACTCCCCATCAGTTTGGAGATATAAGAATAAACTTCCTTATAGAGAAACCCAGAACATTTTCAGTGCAGAACATTCAACAGATAGTCCTACTGTCTGATAGATCACAGCCTTCTCAGTGACCTGGAGTTCAGAAGTGAACCCTTCCAGGTCCCTAAGAACAAACCCCTCACTTTGCCCAGGCTGTATGTGGTTGGAGTGCCTGCTCCTCGTCTTCCTCTCCACCGGGATGCCAGCTGTGTCAGAAGCCCAGATTCCATGATCTGAGGATTTACCCATTCCCTTCACTAGTACAGAAGCTACTGGCTTTGGCAGTTCACTCTGTGATGTTTCCTGTAAGACCCCGTAAGGCAGCATCAGTGGAGAGACAGTTGTCCTTCCCCTGGCCTAAACACGTGCACACACACACTAACAGCAGGCATTAGCAAGTCCTCCTGTAAGGTGATTCTGACCTAAGGGGCACAGTGCCAGCACTATCTCAAGCTCTGCAACAGAGCAGAAAAAATGCAGTAGAAACGGTTTAAAAGAACATAAATGAATAAAAACCGGTGGTTCTCTGCTATTACAGCACTGGACACCGAACATCAATTCCAGTCTAAAGTCTAAAATGATGAAGCACAGAGCATGTGGAGTTTTCAGTTTAACTTCTGACCCAGACCTCCCTGAGGACAGTGGGAATCCCTCTGGGTTTGATAAGGCACAGTAGGGGCTCTTTTCTCAAGGACAGGTAAACACATAGTGATTAACAGGTCATAAAGGAGAACTGATCTTACTTCAAGGACTTGTTTTCTCAGATTCAACCTGCACTATCATCGGTGAAGATCCCCTGGGGGTCCTGCAGTTTTCCCTCTTTGGCTTGCTCTCAGGATTTGTTTTAGTGAGTCCCCTGTCCACAAAGAGGTGTGACAGACTGATGCTTGAAAACCTGGTTCTGTTCACTCTGTCTGTGTCACAATAGATCTAATTTGTCTACCAGGAAGCCCCTTACGACCTGAGGAATAAAGGGGACACAGACTTTATTTGTTGAAGGTATTTTAAAAACTTGGCATTGTTGCCACAAATAATGTTCAGATGGAAAATCCTGATTCATAAACCAGGATACAAAGGTATGAGTTTGTTGGCCAGAAACAATTACTTATTCCATGCTGTGGAACAATAAGCCCACTAGCATACTGAGCTTGGTTATATGCAGAAGTGATGATGATGGTAAATATGATATAGTTCTATGTCTATGACAAAATTAATAGATTTTTCTATGGACCCAGTGCAAATGCTATTGGAGTCCCCAGAAAAAAACCGACAAAAAAAACCCCAAACAAAAATCAAAAGGTGCTTTTCTGTGTTTGCATATGTAAGAAGATGAATGTCGGTTTGGATTTCAAAAACACGAGTCTCAGGATGTATCCAGACACATCCAACACATGACTACACAGCTGATGTGTACATTTCTCCTTTTTTCCACTCTCACCATAACGTTCATCAAAGCAGTGGAGATGTTTGATATTCCTGGTGAGATGAGGTCAGTGCCCCTCTCTTGGAGCTGAATCATGTGAAGTGGAAGCTGAAAGAGGACAGAGGGCATGGGAGAGAATAGGTACTATTTTTAGTACAGGGGCATTCTTCAGTAGCCCTGGTATCATAGGGATCTGCAAGGAGAAGTCTCTGTTGGGGACGTGATTCATGAAATAATGTACAGAAGGTATGTGGTGACCTGCAAGTAGCAGGCTCCTCTACAGTCATGTCATTGACACCTCTTTGCAATTTGATTTTACCATAAATGTGTGCTAATATTTCAGACATTATTTTTTCCCTTGGTCTTTTAGAGGGTAGCACAGATGGTGACTTCTCTTGTGTGTTTTGCCCTTTACGCTTGTTTCTAGAGACCACCTGAGTGTCTCCATTGTGGCTCTGTTCTTTTCAGAGTGCTATTGATTACATACTGCACTTCGTGGGAATCTGGTGTAAAGGGACAGCTTTATAAGCCATCACGGGCTCCAGGTATCTATTTTTATCAACCTGAGAAGCTGTTGCTTAGAAAAAGAGACCCCTACTTCCCAGGCCACGTGTGGCTGACCTCGGTTAGTCCGAACTCCTTTGACCTCAGCGCAGCTTAAGCGATATGACAGCCGAGTCAGCCCCTTTAATTCCAGTCTTTGTGAGGCTCATGTGATAATCATGCACTTGCTCTGTCAGAGGAGCCGGCAAAGCGCAATTCTGTCTGTACGTGCTCCCTGCAGCAGACCTCTTTTCTTGCCTTCTCTCTTCCACCAGATTCCTTTCATTTTGTTGGTTCTATTCAGGAACAAAGAGGACTTTGTTGGATTGCCTTTGCGGTTTATTTTCCTGAGCCTTGGAAGATAGCAGACTTTTGCCACTGTTTTATCCAGCCCTTTATCACATGCACAATACCCTGAATGCTTGATGGAGGCTAGTGTGTGTTAGCCTAACTCTCTGCTGCTTTTTTTTTTTTTTTTTTTTTTTTTTTCAGGTTGGAAGCCAGGGCTGACTTCTGGATGCCAAGTTAGGAATAATTGCCTGAGTAAAAACTCAGGGAGGAGTCTGTCCACACAGCTGCCATAAAGGCTGCAGTCAGAGGAGCTACAGTTGTTGGTAGATTTTGTCTTGTTTTTCATGTTCTCTGGCCTTATCAGGTCCCTGTGTCTACACAGATACGTGTTTATTTACAGATGTAGAACACATCCTCATCAAACAATTTTTGGGCACATGTTCAAAAAGAGGTAAAAAATGCATTGACTGGCCACTACAGCTAATACTTAGTAGCTTTTATCTAAACGTGTAAAAGTGATTTGACATGATAAACTGCTACAGTTTTCACAGATGTGGAAAGGCAGTCGCAGAAGAGTTAGATGAAGGACTCTGGTTGGTAGACTTTAACATAAAAGACTCCTCCAACTCTCTGGACAAGTCAGTAGTGTGGAGAAGACTAAAAAGAGGAGCTGACTCTAATCCTTTGCCCTAACCACTGTCCCAGCTGCTTTTCACATGACCTGCCACTTTACCTATTCCCAACACAAAGCTCCCAACGTGTTTCCTTTATTTAATGCATCAAAACATCTTTTTTAAATAATGGAAAATGTGGCCCTTACTCAAGGCTGCCCCTGAGTGATAGCTTTATCTATTTTGTCAATTGCCAGAAGGACACAGTGTGGTCCTGGAGAGTCTCTGGACAAGGTAATAACAGAGAGTTGCTTCATCAAAGCTCTTCCCATGAGGGACGAGATCTGTAACTTTGTTTTTAGTGGAACAAGCTAACATCTCCAAAGGCGCAGTAGGCATCAAAATACAGTGCTTCTGAGCTCTGTATGCAAAAGGTCAGGCAGTGTTTAATCCTGAGGGTGACCTCATGGACCTCGAGGGAATTTCATCAAGGATGTAGTTAGTCTGTATTTTGCAATAATCTGTAGGAAATAAGCTTGGCATTTCAGAGATAAAATTCGCAAGCAGTACCATTCCAGTCACCCAAAGTACTTTGTAGACGGGATTTCTGTGACTGTTTATTTCTAAAAAAGTCTCATGTTCTAAACTGAAACTTTCAGCCCTTACTCAGGCAAAAATTGCACAGAAACCAGTAGGAATACTGCCTAGAGCAGAGTGAAATAAAAGCTGGAGAATCTGGTGCTGTGTTATTTGGCTCATGCTGCAAAACTTCAGCAAATTTGTCTCTCACAAGCAGAGTGAGCAGTTTTGACAGCTTTTATTATATTGAATTACAATGACAAATAGGGGCATTGGTTTGTAGAACATTTGAAAGCGTGATAAACACAGTCCTAATGAGAAAGATGTTTCTTTTTATTTGAAAGAACACCACTGTTTTTTCTCATGCATACTCTAGGTGCACCAACAAAAATAGAAGACCTGGTTATCTAAGGCAAAATTCCTGAAATATCATTCTCTAAATCTCTAAGCTTTCACTTATTACTTTTTATTCCCAGAAGTATTTGATGATTTTATTGTCCACAAAAACTGTGACAGTAATAAAAGAAAATAAAATTCTTAGTGCAAACATAGAGTACCTCAGTGTTTTCTTATGAATTCAAGAACGAATGTAAAATCAAACATGCTTTTCAACATTAAAAATCTTACTGTCCAGAGGATAAACGGTGCTTACAGTAAGCGGGTTGCTCTTGTATCTCTTATGCAGTTACAGTTCTTGGATTGTTTAACTCCAGTTTTACCCACCGTGGCACTTTTTGATCTTTGAAGACTACAGTGAGTAACTTGTACTATAAAAGAAAATAATTTTACATCCACATGCACATAAAAGCAGTAGCAGGCTCTTTGGAGAATGATCTGTTTGGAAAGCAGCTAGTATGTTATGGGTGCTGCCATAAGTAGCAACAATAGCAAGATAATTTTGCTTACCCACCAGTAACACTTGCAAGTGAAGGCATCTTGCCACAGCTGTTAGGAATTCGATCACTTCTAACAAAGTGTTTAGGCCAGGATGCGGGCATTTTACACGAGTGTCGATTTTGCTGAAAACAGTTTAGTGCTTCTGTCTCTTGCATTTCTAAACTTGCCTCGATGTCTACCTAATACCATCTTTAAATGTGGAGAGTTGCACTGAGCCTGTGCAGGTTCATTCTGTTATGCCAGCTCCCTGACACAGACCCACGTGTTTCATCACCTGCATTACTTTTGACATGGCATTAAAATGGAACTGGGAGGTTACTGCTGTTCACACAAGTGTAATCATGTGTCCAGAGCCTCCCCACAGGTACACATGTATATGCATGCCCTTCACACACACATGCATGTCCCTGTGAGCCCACGTGCTCCTTTGGCATTGTCAATCTTACTTTTTTCTAAATTTCTGAGGAATTTTCAGGAGACTCAGCTCAGCTGTGTCTCTGCTGGCTGACCCTTTTTGCTTACTTCTTTCTTACTTTTCACTTGCCCATTTCTCTTTATTCTCCCTGCATGCCTGCCTCAAACGCTGTTGCAGCCTGCTGAGATCAAGCCCAGGAGCTGCCCAGAACAGAGACGCTTCTCCTAGTGCATCCTGGCAGCATTGCCTGTTCTCTGCAAGTTCATCACTCCAGGAACTTGCTCTGTGTGCACAAATGCAGTGGGGTGCAGGACCAGATGAGAGGAAGCAGCCAAGAAAGGCACAGGAGCAGAATGCAGATGGAAATGATGCAAGATACGACAGACAAATGTATATTCCTAGTTTAGGTGGATGCACAAGAAACAGCTGCTGCTGGGGCAGCCTCAGATCATCCAAACTGTGCTGAGAAGGGGCACAGCTAAAAGATTTTTTTATATGTTGTCTCATCCTCAAGGCGTGTTTTTCAGAGTGCAGAAATGCTTTTTATTGCATTAGAAGCCACCTGCTGCACATTTACAATTTTTAAATCATCCTTACTTAGATTCAGCAGAGTTAGGGATAGGGAACTCCTATTGGATCCCATTATCATTTGAACTACCAGAGCAGTATTGTTCTATATGTTAATTTGCCAAGCACTCTGCTCATGTTTAAATAACTGGATGTAATAGCCATGTAACTATTGTCTGTGCCTCTTAATACATATTCATAAGTTTGAAAAAAGTTTTAAAATCTTTCTCTTAGAGTTCAAACACCTTCCTGCCTCTTTTTAACCCTTTAAACCACTCCTCCTCGTCAAGGAGATCATGTTGACTTAATTTTATAGATGGGGCAGTGGAGGGAGGACGAATCTACACTGACGACTTATGCTCTATTTCCTTTTACCAGATTGCTTTTAGACTCTCTTTTGAATGAACCGATTCCCTTAAAATCAAAACCCAAGAGGAGGGTTTGCTCCCGGAACCTCTCCAGAAGCACAATGAAAAAGGAAATGCCAAGTTTGACTCCTTGCACCCGACACAGACTATCCCCAGTGGCTGCTCAAAGTGATGTTTGGGAGGGTACATGTCCCCACATGAGCTTCAGCCCTTGGAGTGGCAGAATTGCTGGGAACCAGCTAGCAGGACAGGCAGAGGTGGAGTTTATTTGGCTGAGATGGTGCTATCCCAACACATCTACTCCCGTGCCCTCTTGCTGTCCAGCAGCCTGGTCTCTCGGCTCACAGCCTCGCAGCCCCAGCCCACTGGAGGATGCCTTCCCCTCTGCCAGCCTGCCCGCCCCATCCAGGCACAGCCTGGCAGCCTCCTTACTCCATGGCCAGGGTTTCTGGAGAGCTGTGTATGCTGGCATCGCATGGGGCAGCTCTGGGGTGTCAGGGCTGCAGGCAGCACTGCTGGGTTCCCAGAGCAGCAGGGCTGCACCTTCCCTCTGCAGGAGGGTTTCTGCCGGGCCACGCTCAGGCCTTCCCCCATGACAGACCTGAAATGCAGAGGTGTATGCCCAAAAGTACGAGGCCTTGTCACCAGGGAATTTGCCTGGTGTAGGAAAAACACCTAAGGCTGGTGAGGTTGCTGGCCTGAGCCTATAGGCAACTGGGCGGACACCTTCTACTCCCAAGTGAGAAAGACTGTGCTGCTCTGGGAGCAGAAAGCAAATTCCTAGGAGAAGGACTGACAGCTCTCATTGACACCATGGCAACACCCCGCCATGTTGACACCAGTGTCCTCAGCGCTCCAGGCAGCGAGGCCCTTCTCCAGCTCCTGCCTTAACTGCAGGGGAGCAGCCGCTGAGGCACCAGCCCTGCCAGGGGACCCTGCAGCCCTCCTCAGGACACAGCTGTGAAGGAGATGGGGTGTAAGTCTGCCTTTATGTTTTTCATGCTTACTACCACTTAGGCTTTTGTATGCCAAATACTGTATTTGTATATGCTAAGTGCCTGGACCTGCACGGTCACACCAGCCCCAGGCAGCGCTGCGGGCTGGGGCAGAGGCTGGGAAGCTGCCCGGTGGAAAGGGGCCTCAGGGTGCTGGGTGATGGCTGGACATGAGCCAGCACCGTGCCCAGGTGGCCAAGGCGGCCAACAGCATCCTGGCTTGTGTCAGACACAGTGTGGCCAGCGGGGCCGGGGCAGTGACCGTCCCCCTGCACTCGGCACCGGTGAGGCCGCACCTGGAATCCTGTGTCCAGTTTGGCCCCTGGCCGCAGGAAAGACCCGGGGGGGCTGGAGCGTGTCCAGGGAAGGGCAACGGGGCTGGGGAAGGGTTTTGTCCTGGTTTCAGTTGGCACAACATAGATTTTTTCTTAGTAGCTGGTACAAGGCTGTGTTTTGGATTTAGTATGAGAACAATGTTGATAACACACTGATGTTTTTAGTTGTTGCTAAGTCGTGTTTATCCTGAGTCAAGGACTTTTTGGTTCCTTAGGCCCTGCCAGCGAGAGGGCTGGAGGGGCCCGGGAAACAGAGGGGGGACACAGCCAGGGCAGCTGACCCGAACTAGCCAAAGGGATATTCCATACCACGGGATGTCATGCTCAGTGTCTAAACTGGGGAGTGTCCGGTGCCCTCTGGTCGCTGCTCGGGGACCTGCTGGGCATCGGTCAGCAGGGCGTGAGCAGTTGCATTGTGCATCACTTGGGGTTTTTTTTCCTTTTGGGTTTTATTCCTCTCTCTCCACCCTTTTTCATTCCAATTGTTATTATATTCTATTTCGATTATTAATTTGTCCTTATCTTAACCCACGGGTTTTACCTTTTTCCCCAGCTGCCCTCGCCATCCGCTGGTAGGGCCGGGGGGAGTCAGTGGGTGAGTGGCTGCGCGGTGCTCAGTTGGCAGCTGGGTTAAACCACGACAGGTCTGGAGCACAAGTCTTGTGAGGAGCAGCTGAGGGACCTGGGCTTGTTTCACCTGGAGAAAAGGAGGCTCAGGAGGGACCTTACTGCTCTCTACAACTACCTGGAAGGAGGTTGTAGCGAGGTGGGGGTCAGCCTCTTCTACCACGTAACCAGCGACAGGACAAGATGAAATGGCTTTAGGTTGCTCCAGGGGAGCTTTAAATTGGATGTTAGGGACAATGTCTTCACCGAAAGAGTGGTCAAGCACTGGCACAGTGTAAAGGAATGAAGGCAGTGGGTTGATTAGCATTGATAATATGCAGCTGTGGCTTTGCCTCGAAGGCAGTGGGTTGATTGACATGGATGATGTGCAGCTGTAGCTGTGTGGAGGAGGAGGGGGGGTGGTCTCACCTCTGGAGGAGGGAGAAACAGCATGGACAGTAGAATCTGACTGACGTTAAAAGCCTTGTTGCAGCCTGTCAGTTTGTTTGTGCTGCAACAATTGGTGCCCTGTGTGAGGTGAACTGAGTTTGACTACAACAGCACAGGCTGCCCAGAGAAGAGGTGGCATCACTATCCTTGCAGGTATTTAAAGGACAGATGTATTTAAAGGTGTAGATGTGGTGCTTAGGGACATGATTCAGTGGTGGTCTTGGCAATGCTGGGTTAATGGTTGAATTTTATGATCTTCAAGTCTTGTCCAACCTAAGTAATTCTATGATTTTGATAGTATAGGTGGTGTGCAACAGCACCATGTTAATGGGATATCCAGGGCCTGTTGTATGTAAGTTGAAACTCTCTGCAGGGTGGTGGGTGGGCGGTTCTCTTTACAATGATGGTTAAAAAAGAGGCAAAAGATATGGAGTCATGCTTCAGAGAAGCAGCAGAGGAGGTAGAAAAGAAGAAAGTGGGGGAGCAAAAGCCTTCTGGAGACATACAAATATACTTGGTAACCTTGGGGCTATCTCCCTGATGTGGAGAGCGGCTGAAGCTCCTGGTGACTGGAAGGGAAGCAGAAAGAAATCTCTGTGCATCCTCTGGGATTGGCAGTGGTGCTGGAAAGGGACACTGTGAGGGATACGTGGGGAAAGGGGGGAAAGACACACACTGACAGCATGGAATTATTGATGACCTGGCTTATGGGTGGCTTACTGGTCACCTGGCACAGGTTATGCAAGAGGCAGCTATGACCTGTCCAGCCTGTCTCACCAGGTTTCTCACGCTGAGGTCAGCTAGCTGAACACATGCTCTGCTGAGAGCTCCCAGGCAGTCATACCCATGCTTGTCTTGATATGGTGTCATCACTGTAGGAGATGGTAAGTAGAATTCGCCCAGGTACCAGAAAGCATTTTGTTGCCAGTGAGTGAGGTAGGAAGGGAAACCCAGCTCCCATGGCACAAAGCAGAGTTTTAGATAGCTGCCCTTTTGCAGTTGTCTGGTATAGCTGGTGGTTCTACTCTGAGCCTTCTGCGTAGGGCTCGGAAAAGTGAAAAGTGGCCGTCTGTCTCTTTGGTTGAGGTATTTGTGGAGGATATTAAAGAGTTTCATTAGTTTGCCTGGTGCACGTTGGGCAAGTACCTGTACTAGCCTCCTGGTATTTTCAGTGCAGATGTTGCTTGAGCAGACAAGCTGCCTCATCTCACAGACCTCTGTCATAATCGTGCCCATGCTGGTAATAGCCAGCCTTGAACTGGTTGCCATCAGCTGGTGAGAGCTGGGAACGATAAAATGATTGCAAAAGTTTTCTCTTTTACTATGGGTTTCTAGAAGGGGAACTGCTGATGCAGGGAGCCTTGAAGCTGGTCTGGTGTATATGAAAGTGTTGCCTCTATTAAGGGTAATCCTAGGTGCACAGCACAAACTAGTCTTCCAGGGGAAAAATGGTCTCTAGATCCAACATCTTTGAGCATGGAGAGACTGGCATGGAGAGCAGATGATGCTGTGTCCCGTGTTGGTGCCATCAACGTGAGAGAGCTTCCCTTTGGCATCAGTCTTGTCTATGCCTTGGAGGTCCTTGAGGAACAAGTCTGTCCATCTGACACAATGCCTTGGGAGAATGGACTTTTTTTTTTAAGAAGGTGGATCTATTGATAAGTGTGAAATAGCAGCAAGGGCTGTAGGGATGAACACAAGGAACTTGTTCACTTCAGCGAAACAAGTGGGGGCAGTGGTGATCATGCTGCTGCCTGCATGTTGGATGACAGCTACCAGAAAGCTTAGAGCATGGCCCACTTCTAATGTGCTTGCTAGTCCTTTGGAGCAAACAAGGCTTGAGCATGATGTGGAGCTGTGCGTGGGTAGGTTCAGCAGCCCATGGATAGGTGTGGGGCTGGGGGTCGCTCCAGTTGCTGTTTGGTGCGAGTGAGACATGAGCTTTCTGATTTACTTGTCCCAGGTATTTGAGACAATGAGAGTATAACTCTCCTGTTACGTTAACAGGGAATGGATTTGGACTTCCTCAGTCCCAGTGTTTCTGTTAGACCCTACTGCAACTCCAGCATTTGGATCTGTTTCTTTTATTGTACATTAGTTTCCTTCGGGGAATCCCTCTTTCTCTATATAAGAAACATGAAGCACAAACCATAACAGGCTCTATTAAATTATCCAAGAGATGTTGTGCTGGAGAGCATCCCTGGAAGTCATCCCGTTGCTCTGAGGCAAGATCACACTTAGCTAGATGGTCCCTGAGAGAAATTCCTGTAACTCTTCCTCAACACCTCCAGCGATGTGGCATCCACTACAAACTGAGGTTGTGATGCTTCGCTTGCCTTGCACTTCATTTATTTTTTTCCTCTTGACCTCAATGTATCTTTACTGCAAGTCAAGCTCACAATTTCTTGTCCAACTCTTGCTGCATACGGGAAAGCTTTCTTTTTGTAACAGCCTTTCCTTCATATTGGACAACCCTTTGGAGGCCTCTTTCTCTCTATCAAGGCTCCCCTTTCCCAAAGTACTTAATCTTCCTGCTGTGCTCTGCTGGCCTCTCTCTGGCTTCCCTGCACTGCTCTTCTGGTGTGAGCTTTGTGTCCCTGCTGACCTTGTTAGCAATTTAGGTCTAACATTCAATGTGTAACACAAACCTAGGAGTGAGGCGACTTGATCCAAAGACCAGGACCCTGGCTGAATTCTAGCATGTGATTCTCCTAAAGGATAATAACTCTATGGGGATTTGGTGACCCCTCTGTATGTCCTGGGGAGGAGAGTGCTGGCCAAGGCCTGGGGAGTTCTGTGGCATGTTGGCCCTCCCTGCTCCATCTGCTTTCTATTGCGCTTGAAAAGGAAATTAACTGAGCTAAATGATTTCAAAGTGACATTCTCCACACTGCACTCTAATTCCATAATTGCCAGCTCCGTGCAGTTCCCAGTACTAAAATGTTTAAAATAATAGCCTTCAAAAAGAGCCAAGGCTTCGAAAGGGCCACGCACCACCTCTGCTGGAGCAGTAAAATGGTGGCAGAATAATTTCCATATGCAGTGGATGGGTGTTTGGTTATTTGGGGGTCAAGCACAGTTTCTTCCTTTGCCAGGAATTTCTCTAAGCCAGGAGTCAAAATTACATTTTTCCTTTGTGAACTCTTAAAATGCTGTGTTGACTGATATATCGGCTGTGGTTTGGTCTACAGTTGACCGCTCAAGCTTGCTGGTGCAAATTTTTGAACAGACAAAAGAAACTTTCTTGTTTTTAACATGGGCTACTCTGTATCTCCATATAGATAGAAGGATGGAGTAAATTTTTACTCTTAGACCTTTGATCTGGTTCATTTCCCATGTGCAGTTCTGTAAATGCCTCAGTGGCAATGATAGCAGTGGCTCGGTTTTGTCTGACATGCGTTAACTACATCTTCAGTGTGGTGTAACATCTGGGACAAGAAAGACAATGCTCATCCGGATGACAGCAGGCAGCCACCAGAGATTTGTTGGCCAGTGGTGGTTTGTACATCACAGCTCAGAACTGCTGGCTTAGAGGCTTCAGCGTGCAAACCTGCAAGACTAATTTTGTTTTTTACTAAACCATTTGCTGGTTTGTGTTGCATTCATTCCCTAACACTATCTCCATTTGCTCCATGCACACCTCATTTTTCCTTCCCCTTATTTTTTTGGTCAAGTGTTTTATTTCTTGAAATCTACCTCTGAAACCGTTCTGCGCTTTTGGCATAACATATCTACCAGTATGATTGACTTTGCTATATAGTATTGAGTCCGCTTCTGGAACTCATCAAGTTATTGTAAAGGCTATTGTATGTATTCCATTAAATGAATGTGTATCTTGCCATACCTTTAAACAAGCTTTCTGTTGGTTTTGACAGAGAGAATTCAGCTTTTTCCTTAAAGTAGAAAATAACCAGAATAAAAATAGCAAGTAATCTCTCCAGCAACGAGCAGTCAGAATTTATGTTCTCAGTGTGCATGGCTCTGAAGATGTGATGATTTCCATTCAGCTGAGCATCAGAAAGATCAAAAGACTTTACTGAAGTGTAGCTGTCACTTTGATCAGAAAGCTGTATTGGAAACTTAATGAAAATTAGTGTTTTCTTTTGACAGTTGCGGTTCTTCCTATTTCTAGTTGTGGTGTTGGTACTATGGGAAAATAACCTGACCCTGTTGGGTCCAGACACTGCGGTTGGGTTTTGGGTGAGAGATTAGATCAGGCTTTCCTCCCCTACCACACCCCCCTGCCCAAAAATATAATTGCCTTGAATTTTGGCTCCATCCAGCTGATTTCTGAAGGTGGATTTCTTTTTCTTTTTCCTGATCACAAGTTATTTCATTCATTCCAGATTTTCCAGCTTTCTCAATTCCTGAACTGGATGCTCTTGCCTACTCTGGGCAGGAAAAATGATCTGATGGCTGAGGCCATAGACTGAGACTTAGAAAGTTTTGGTAGAACTGTGTGGAAAAAGCTGGCCATATTTTTGGGGTGAGTTCAATGACTTGAAGTTTGGTTTTGCTGCAATTCCATTGTGCTTGACTTTACAGAGATCACAGTGGAGGCTAGAGAAGACTGCAGGAGGAAGGTTTGGGAGGTTGACTGCTGGGATGGTGGCAGAGAATGAGTCAGGAATGAACAATGCAGGTCATCCCATGGGAAACTTTTTGACTGAGCTCTCCTTTGCATTCTCTCACTCAGGTGGTGACTGAATATGGCTTTGAAGTGATTTGCATTTCTATTTATATTTAGCTGGGGGCAAAGCAACCTGTTTTCCTCAGCTTTGTTCTGAAGTTATCTAGAAAACTCTTGGTTCAGTGTATTCTGCATTCTTTCTTGGACTGGGATCTTAGTTTCTCTGGAAAAAGCAATTTTTCTTCTTTTGCTATTGGTTTTCTATTTTTTAAATCCCCCTAAAAAATTCTCAAATTTAAAGTTGGAGCATTAATTTCCGTAAGTATTTTACTTTGTGGTCTAATCCTTAGAGCATTAGCATATTAAACAGTTGGATGTTGATCTCAGCTGTTTAAAAAAATAAGATCTGTGAGTTAATTCCAGTGCTGGACCCTAAATAAGTGCCTGCAGATAAGGCACTCCAAAAGCTCTTGTTTCTCTCTGTAACCAGCTTCTACAAATACCAGCTGTAGTCATGTTCAGAGGTTAAACTGACTAGATCTGGGACAAATTAACATATTTAATTTGGATGCCCAGCTCTGAACTTTATAGGGTTCAAAGTGTTTATCACATGGTGGATTTGAAGCCTGATGGTGACCAGACCACAGCTTTGCATCACTGTAATTCTGCTGCTCCAGACACAGGGACCATCTTCAGAGTGGATGGTGGAAACCAGGCAGAGATGTCCTTACACGCCCCTACCCTTAGAAGAGATGGCAGGAGCACTTGGCCTCAATTTCTATTTTTTCATCAGAAGTCAGCTGGCAATTTTGCTGGTGTTGGCTCTTTGGTGATGCAGAGCCGTCTGCCTCATCTAGAGCTTGAGCTGTCCCTGGGTCCTCTGCAGAACCAGCTTTGTGGGGAAATGGGCATGGTTTTTTTTCCACAAAGTGACCGCTTCCAACAATGGTTGGTGCCAGCTTGCTTGGAAAAATTAAGCGGGTGGTTAAAGATTAGCCTGTGGCCTGAAGGCTATGGCCTTTTGAAAGAATCTTGTTTAAAAAAACAGACAGAAAAACAAACAGGAGGGGTTGTTCTCAGTTGTCTTCAGTAAAAGGAGCAGTTGATAACAGAATGGCATGTTTCTTCAGTGACACCTTGTGTCCCGCCCAATGAATATATCTAAATTCTTCCTTCCTGAACCCTGGAGAGGAGTCAAGCATCCAGAGAGAGTGTCTTTGCTCATGGGTTCAAGACTTCTGTGTTCAGCACGCTGGGCAGACACTTTGTCTCCGCTTTCCTCAGGAGCGTGTTGCCAGAGCCTGCCTGGCTGCTTCTGACAGCCAATATTTCCCACTGCAGAGCCGGCTGCTGCCTCCTCCCTGGGTCTATCGGCCACCTGGAAAGCCCAGCAGACAGCTTGGACCCTGCCATTCCCAAGCGGTATGCACTGGCCCATATGCAATGTGGGCCGTAATCCCAGTTGCTAAACAAGAGAGAATATAGATGTTCCTGCATTTAGCCTGGGCAGCTGTCAGCCATGCTCCCCATGGCCTCGCTGAGGCTGTGCGACTGCCTGGCCTCCACCATCATAGCAGTGGGGATGAGCCGTGAAGTTTTCCTCCTAATTCTTAGGTTGCTTTATGCCCTGAAGCTTAAAAGCATAAAGCTTTCCAAAGCACTTGGCTTTATAAAATGCTTGTAATTCTGCGTATTTTTATTACCCGTGTGAAGGCTTCCACCAGTGTAACTTCATGGATTTCTAGTAGAATTATTCTTGATTTCTGTCCATGTGAGAAGAGGATCATATTCCAGGACTTTTCAGCCTGGGACAATTATATTTTCAATTGGAAGCATCATTTTGTCTATAGACATTTCCAAACCTAAATCTTTGAGTTCCACCGATTTATTTCATTGATATTTTGATGTCTTGGCCTGGTTTAGGATGGAAATGAAGGTTGAAATAACAGGATTCCCTCCAGAGTGGAAATTCTGATTTTTGAGCAGGTCTTGCGCAGTATATATGTTTATATACATCTCTCTGCAATGAGCACCTTGGGACCCCAAATAAAAGTTCATTACAGTTGTGTGTTTCTTGCAACAGCATTTGGCAATTTACCGATAAATGGAGAAATGTCCAATTTTAATCCAGCAGGAATTGTCTAGTAATTTCATGGATAAGCTTCATATTGTTCAACTTTTAAAACTAGGAAGGAATACAATAAATACTTGAGAATAGAAAACTCGTGGTGAAGAAGAGAAGAAAACCCATGATACCCAGGTCAGTCTAATGTCCTTGAGATTTTTCTGTGTGGGAATTTGGCACAAGCAGATCTACTATGGCAAAATTAGTGTTTTGAGAATGCAGAGCATCCCTTTTAAGCTCCCCCAGCAGCTGTTTAACACTCCCCTCTTCTCCCTGCATGCCTCCTCTTCATCTCTGATGTTTGAAGCTGTTGCTCTGCTGACCTTCACCTTTCCCAAACCAACTTCTCTGCCTTGCAGACCTTTCTTTAAACAAAAACCTACCTATCTGTAAACATTTGTTTCAAAACCTTTGTTTCACATTCTTATTTTCCATCTTCCCTCTTTCCTCTCTATCACGTCTTCTCAGGACTGGCACCTGCTTTGGGGAAGACACCTTAGAGCGAGACAGGGAGGGCAAGAGGGCATCTTTGTGGCTAGGAACACACAAGGGAAAGTAATTTTACTTTTTCATCTTCCTCCTCCTAATACCAGAGGCTTTCTGTTTCTGGATGGAGAAAAAATGAAATTTCCTCTTGTGGTGTTTTTTTGGTTGCATGACAGCTTAGATGTTCCTGTTCCCTGGGGATCAGTGGGGACAACGGGTGTTGAGCACCTCTGAAAATCCCTCTTCTTAGGAAGCCCTGCCTCAAAAGGCTGGGCTAGGTCAGGCTTGGCCCCACATGGCTACAGATTGACTCTGAATTGGGCCTGGATGCACCTGACATATGCCGACCCAATGGCTCAGCTTGTCTTTTGCTATTTTTGTCTTTTCTTCAGGGAGACAGCTTGACTGCTTATCACAGTGCTTAATTCTCAGGTCACGATCTCTCTCTCTTGAGGTCATAGGGGAATTTTGGCTTGCCAAGTGTTAAACCTTCTGTGTTTATAAGCATTAAACTTAATGTGGTTACTGCTTGCTGCTCTGTTTTGTTTCAGTCTTGTGAAGACTATGACATATAGCTTAAGGACACTGCAGACAGTAACTCAAGCTCTGTTTAAGACATCACAGCTAAAAATGTTTCATGCTAATAACACATTATGGTAATGTGGGACAGACACTTTACGCTGTGTAAATATAAAACTTGCATGTTACGAGAATGAGATTTTATATTTTCTTGCCAAGGGAAATATTTACTTAATTTTTTTATAATATTGATTTTTACATCATTAAAAAACCACCATATTTTGTTAGCTTTTGTGTGAATTAGGGGATGGAATCTTAAAGTTATTTTAAAAATAGAAACCACATCATCCAACCATTTCTACACGATGTGGGAGTGCTGACCTCTTTAGTCACTTAAAAAACACAGTGTGGCTGAGTAGGGATGTCTGGTTGGCTTTTCCAATTGCTGCAGCTCCAACAGCCTGCAGGTGAATGACATGTGGGGAGGACTCTCTCTCTTCAGTCTTCTCACCTTCTTACTTATTTCTCTGATAGCTTTGGATCAGCACAAAATTCTTGTCCCACTGAGCATCTGCTGACCTCAGTGATCTGCTGAAGTCAATCAGCCTCTGCTGACCTCAGTGATTTCCCTAAGAACTATCATGTATATAGAGGCTTTCCTGTCCTTAAGACCTATATTTTAAGACCCTGTCCCAAAACTCACTGAGTCAATGGCAAGCCTTTAACTGACCTAAATAGGCTTTAAATTGAGTCTTAGTTCAGAATTTGCTAGTGGAATACAATGAGGATTTTGTGTCCCAGCATGTTTTGAGCAGAAGTACCTTTCTGCTTCTGGACAAAGAGGGTAAAGCTCTATTTGTGTGGGGCAGGGGATCAGTTCCTGATGTGGCTCCAGGGAAGTACTCTTATGTAAGAGGCCATGAACAACTCTTCTGCAAGCATTGAGAATTGTTTAAAGAGCCACTTGGCAGCTTTTTAATCTAGTTAGAAAAATGTGTGCAAATCTTATTTCAAGGTAAGTGAAAAAAAACAAAACCAAAACAAACGCTAGCGCTATTAAATTTAATCTCTGTCCAGAGCATTGTAATAAATAAATAAAGAAGAAAGTACCTACTTACCAAAGAACCATGCAAACATACTAGGTCTTGTAAGTTTGTGTTTGCCTGGACTCCAACCAATGCCTGGCTGCACACTGTAAATTTGCAGGTGGTATTTTTGTTTGATTTCATTCAGTCCTCCAGAGCTACCTCTTCTCTAGGTGGAGGTTGTGTATAGATGTTACTTTACTCAGCTGTATGAGAAGGTCTTACACATACTTGGATGAGGTCTCACTATAAAAACCAGTAATTATTTTGCCTTGTATGTACTGGTTAAGGGACAAGACCTATATATAACAAGATACCTTGATCTTCTATTGTTATGGAGCAATTGCTGGCACATTACAATGTGCTATTATAGGAAGCCAAATTCTGATCTCATTTGTAAATATGCAACCTTTATAGAATACGAGAGGCTCAGATGCATGTAAATGAGGGCAGGAGTTTACTTCATTCTTTAGAAATTTAAAGCAAAGTACAATCATACAAAAACAGAGGTGAAAGAGTCCTCAGCAGATCCTCAATCACTGGTGTGGATCAAGATAGGACCAATTATGTTTATCATTCCTATCAGCTGTTCATTTGCATTGTACTAGAAGATAATCCAGCATGGGAAACTCCACTCCTTTCCCACATGATATATATCAACAATTCACAGTTAGGTTTTCCTTATGTCAAACCTGAATCTTCCCTACCGCAATCTTAATCCAGTTCCTTTTTGTCAGATCTACCATGTAATATTGCACTCCTGGTTTTTATATTGCTAGGAATATTCTCCTGTGTTTTCTCCCTGGAGGTGTTCACAGACGTTTTCCAACAGGACAATTGTAGTTTAATTAAGGTGTTGTGGGGCAACAAGAATAGAAACTATTGCATCTACTGACAACAGTCATAGTTCTGCTTATCAGCATAATAGAAAAACAATTTAATTAAATGCCTCTGCTTAGTCAAGTGGGTTTGCAGTCTGAGTTTTCCATTCCTGTTAATGGAGTCAAATTTGTTTATTTTTGGGAATTCCAGAAATTCATGTAACCATTTTCCAAGAATGGCTGTTGTCAGCAGGCTGATAGTAATGTTGAATCATTTGTGCTGGGTTGTGACGAGGATTTTCGTTCCTGAAGAGACAGCAATTGAAAGGCAGGAGTATGTGTAGTTACAGACTGTGGTGGGCATGTACAGTGATGAATATGAAGAGGACAGAGGAGCTTTAAAAAGACCGGCCAGCCAACAGAGAGAAGGGGATTCAAGGTAGGGCACTATGGACTTGGCAAAGGAGATGAAAACTTTGTCCCTGTAAAGGAAACTTCCTAAAAATGCCTCACTGTTGGCTCCGCTCTACTAGTGAGGCTAGAAGACTTAGTAATAGCCTAAAGGATTAAAAGCATGAGTGGGAGTTCTCTGCTTTGCCATACTGGTGGAACTGGAGAAGTGCTCACAACAGTGGGAAATCCTTAGCGAATATCCCTGGTGTAGACAGGGCCCCATAGAGCCTTTAGGAGTTAAATCTGCAGGAAATAAAAAGAGGGGGAGGGAGTGTGAGAGATGCAGTACAGACCGTTCCTAATAGGAGTAAAACTGCACATAGTCCAGAATACAATATATGGAATATAATTGAAAAGATGTTTTGAATGAACAATAACCTTTAAATTCTTTAGTGTGTGTTCTCTGAGCTGTAGAACGTTCTGATTGTTAAGGCAATTAGCTTTTAAAATAGTTATTTTTTTGATTTTAATTACATGCTGCATTTTGCCTTTGTTATTAGATGGGGTCAGTAAGGTTACTGAAGTAATTATTGCGCTCTGCTTGGCACTGGTTAAAGCATAACTGGAGTAACCGCATTCAATTCTGTATGAAAAAACGTGGACAAATTGAAGAATTTAGAGGAGTGGAAAAAAGATGGTAAGAAGTTTGGCATTCAGATCTAAGAGGAAAGGTTAAGATAACTTGGCACCTTTAGCCTAAAGGCAAAAGAAGAGTGTGGGGAACATAATAACGGGAGACATAAAGGAATGTTATAAAGAGGACAAGGATCAGTTATTCTCATTAGTCGACAAGGATGGGACAAATAATAATTGGCTGAAGCAGAAGGGAAGTTTTAGGTTAAATATTAGGCAAAACTGTAGAAGAACTGTTCAGCACTTGGACAAGCTGCCAAGAGCCGTTGGACAATCACTGTCGTTGGAGTTATTCAAGGCCAGACACCCATCTACAGGAACAGTTATAGAATAATTAAATCAATCCTGCCACAGGCAGAAGGGTGGGCAAGGGGTCCTTCTGGCCTCAGTGACCAAGATTTTGCTATGGATCTACTTTTCCAGGATTCACACCCACCCCCCTATTCTGTAAACTAGGGAGTCTGCTTTAGCATCCGCTAAAATCAAGGAGGAGAGTAACAGTTTAAAGCTGCTCTTCAAAGGATCAGAAAACATGTGAGACATAAAATTATCCCATCATCTGTGTCCATGCATTTCTTTTTACAGTTTCTTAGAATCAGACTTCCTCTCCTCTGGGTGTCTCTGCTTTGTCCTTTTGAAAATGAGTTCCGGGAGAATAAAGTAGTAGCCAAAACAGAGTAGAATGGCTTTGGACTTACTCATTGCTATTCACTACTTTATGGCAGCTTTTAGAAGTTGAATTGTAAATAACCTCTGTGTTTTATTGACAATATGCTCCTCATCTTCTCTACTACTTATACGGAAGAAACTGATCATGCAGAATGCAAACTCTGCCTTCCTGGTGTCAGCAGACCTCTTTCCATGGATTCTTTGAGATGCTGAAAACAAAGCAAACTTGGAGTAACTCTACAACAAGTTGTTTTGGTACACAATGATTACCAGCTGGACACAGTCTGAAGGTTGGCCTGGACAGGTTCTGCTTTCATCTGCATGGTGAATGTCAAGGGATGGCTCCAGATATTGGTCACTGTATTTCCAAGCAGAGCAGATCATTTTTAGAGGTACATCACTGGTTTTGGCACTTCAGATTAGAATCTGGTTGCCTGATGAACAATTTTTGCTTACTGCTTACGTGTTCTCTGAGTGACACTACAGAGGTGATATAAAGGGCAGAGCTAATTTGTATTACTATAGTGGTCTTAAAGTGGTAATTACATATGCAATTATAAACCATGAGCCCAGCCTGTTCCCCTCCCCCCCTGTAGTGCTAATGAAAAACAAAGTAGTCTTAGTATTTTGTAAGATCCCAAATGCAGTGCAAGCAATCATTCGGCTGACTAACTGGAAGGCAGAGGCACAGTATGACTTTGCTTGAGTTAAACAAAAAAAACAAACACCAAAAACAAAAAGTGCTGGTGGCAAAGATTTTAAATCCCCAGAATAAGGACAGAGTCATACAAAATCCTTGTATTTGCTAAGCCTGAAAACACTGAGCAACCCCTAGTGTCTGGAATGCCCTCTCCGGCCGTGGTCTGCCCGCTTCTAGCCAGTAAGATTATCTCAAAGATACAGGGGTATGTCTGCTGTGGAGGTGACCTCTGCTGAATCAAGAGACCAGAAAACAGTCACAGAGCAGAAGATGCCATTGCAGTGATGTGCAACGCCACATGCAAACTAAACAGCCCCATGACTATAACAATGAGATGCCTTCACTAAGCTCCATTGCTTGCCTTTTTTTTTTTTTTTCCCCTCCCCTCCTGTTTCCCTTGACATAAAGCAAAAGGTGCTGGGATGCTTTGAGGCAGGCTGCATAGCAGAGCTCCCCTGGGAAGGCTGAGCTGGGAAAAGTCACCCCTGGGTAGAGGGGGACCTGCAGCATGTCTGTGTGCTGGATCGATACTTCCAGCCAGAGAGTAGGAAGGGCTGATAGTCACCCATCTTGCTCCCCATCATGGCCCTTGTACACCTGGGAGCTCCATGAGGAACCACAGCTGTCTCATCTCCAGGCTTCACTGTCTCTTACTCCGAGGATGCTCAGACCATCTTCTGCAAAGCATGGAAAGAGAAAGGGGGGATGTTTTACTCGGGCCTGTTTTTCTGCTCTTGTGGAGTCAAAAGAGACCATTTCATAGCATTAAGTGTGTTTCTTTTATAAAAGCAGATTGTACTTTTGATGAATAATTTATATTTAACATCCATTAAAACCAAGCAAACAATGGTCTTTGAATTTAGTTATCCTTGGCAAATATTATTGATATGTATATATCTAATGGGTCATGCATCTAAGCAGGAGGGGAATGAACATTTTCTTCTGTAATGTCTATTAATGAGTCTACGTGCAAAACTTCATCCAATGGTTTTTTGGAACTATAAACCCTTCCTTTCTTGGCTTAGTTCTTCAGGCTCTGCTAACTCTTTCTTTTTTTTTCTTCTTCTTTTTTTTTTTTTTTTTTTTTTCTTTTCCCCTGTTGTCTCATCCTGGACTAATTCACATGTGAATGTGAGGGGGAAGAGTACCTTCACCACCCCTTCGGTGCTGAATCAAAGCAGTCTGGAGGGCCAAGAAGCCAGGCACTTCTACTTACAGAAGTGGCTGATGTATTAGTGCGGAGGGCAACACAGTCCTAACAACACCAGTACTTAATAACTCAAAGCTGCTTGGTGTGGCCGTGCTTTTCCTGCTTGTGGGTCTCCTTGCTTGCTAGCACCACTTTGTAACCTCGGGCACCCTCGAGTCCCAACCCCCTCACTTTCAATTCACTGGGGAACTTGTGACCTAACCGCATTAAGGCTCTGCCTGCTCTGTTTTTTTCTATGATGGGGGTGTTTTAAAGAAGATTCCTTCTACAAAGTTGAAAGAGTGGAGAAAGAAAAGTCGGCATGACTTTGGGGTAGTGCAAGCGACTCATAGGAAACTCACTCTAGAGATATCTCCAGAGACTAGTCAAGACAAAAGTTACAGCACAAGCATTTGGAAGGGGGCCACTGCAAACAATTTGTCCTCATTCCAGTTGAGCAACTGTAAGCAGGGACATTTTCAACACAGGCCATTTAGGGACAGAAGGAAAGATTGGATGGCACTAAAAGAAACTACACAAATACATGGTGATAGGATGACTCGGCCACCCGCCACACATACTCTACTGTTTCATTGTTCTTTCTCCTATCATCTTGACATCTGAAAAGGTCCCACCCCGGCACAGTGGCATGGCACAGCAAAGACCAGCATAAATTAACTCCAGGTGACAAAATCACCTTCCTTGGCTAGCTTGCGTTAGGCAAGGAGGGAGGGCAGGGGTCGTATGTGTGGCAGGAGTTGAAGACAACAGGGTAAAAAAGGATTTTGCTTGTTGAAGTGAGCAATACAGCAAACAGAATTAAAGATGCTTTGCTCTGATGTGGCATATTTTGCTCTGAAAGTCTTGGGTTTAAAAGGCTGCAGTCAACCTGTTTTTTGAGGAAATCCTTGGATATGGTTACCCCAATTTATTTAATCCTTCTCTTCCCCCTAACTCACAAACTGTTCTTGCTCTTCTATTTCCCCCAGCCTGTCAAAGGCACCATACCTTTCTGTGGAAAGTTTCTGTCACCCTCTCTGATTTTGTATTCATGCTGCATAAATAAGAACAAGACCTCCCTCCAGCACCTTGGCATGGGGTGGGGAGTTGCATGGGAGGATGGTGCATGATAGAAATATTATGTAAGCAAGGTCTGAATGTCTGCAGTCCTAGCTCTAGACAGCCGTTGTCCACAGATATTTTAAAGTGGCTTTTTTTCCACCCCCTCCTGAGCACTGCGTCACAATACAGTTCCATTCAGTGAAGAGCTGGCATTTGGGGGCTGGATGGCTCTGCTGGCCCATTTTGGGATGGGGCGCCTTTCATCTGTAGGTCACTGCTTTGAATTCTGCCCACATTTTTGGCAGCCGGGAGCCCTTCTCTTCTGATGGCAATGTGGCAGCATATGCAAAATTGCTAGGAAGTCTCCGATCCTAGACACCATGTCTAGATCGTAAAAGCTACCGTAACAATCGAGTCTAAATGGCACCCTTCTTGGCAGCTGAGGCAGAGGCCAAGCAATAAAAGGCTATGGAGAATGGGCTACTGTCTAGCATCCATAAGCTAATAGTGAAGAATACTGGTGAGGGAGTGTGAGAAAGTATGCACAGCCCATGAAGGCTCTTTTGGGTGAAAAGAGAGGATTTCAGTCTCCTAGGCTGAAAGGCCAACACCTTTCAATAGCAGAAGAATCATTTACAAATGTGAGAACAAAACCATTGTTAGTCCTCGTGCCTTTAACAATGCTGCTTCCTGTTGGCATCTTCTGCTTACTAATAACACAGTCCCACAATTTGTATCTTCACAGTGCTGCACGAGCACTAACTAATTAATCCTTTCTCACCCCTTGGAGGCAAGTAGCTTTTGCTTTTAATGGTCTGTAGTGGAGATGTCTTCCTTAAAACTGTTGCAGATATGTTTATAAAGGCTACATAATACTGCCTACATAGCGTATGCTAACCTTAGGATTTCTGCTCTTGGTACAGCTATTCCAGTTCAGGTAGGCTACACCCAGTTATATGTTTTGCTGAACTGAGGTCTTAATTAAAATAAATGAGGACTAATTCTTGAGAAAAAACCTCAGAGCAGGGTAGGGTTTCAGCATAATGATACAAAACAAACAAACAGCCCCTCCTTTCTACCCTCCAAACAAATCAACTCCCCTTCACTGGAATAATCTCTGGCTGGCTGACCTTATTTATTCAGATGCTGACATGAATCATCATCTGAGCAAGTATTCCCTCCTACACCTGCAGTACTTGGGGTTATAGTTCTCCTGGTTTTCTGCGGCAATAAGAGCTTAGTGTTACTTGGAGCCGTCTCCATCTGGCAGGCCATGAAGTCCACAAAAGCACAGAGGTCTTTCTGTAAAAATGGAGACAGCCCAGATTGCTTTCTCTTTACACAACATCTCAGGAGGACTCCAGACTTCTCTCTTTTGCAGTTATAGTCAAGTGTGCAGTCTCTTTCCCTCCTATCTACTTTTTGTGTGATGACCTCTTCTTGGGGTAAAGAACTGCGTGGGTGAGTTTGGGGGGAGGGGTTGTTCTTCTCGGGAAAGCCAAATTGCAGGATGCAGCACATCTTGAGCTTGGCAGCCTTTCACGCTTCCCCAAGAGGCAGCTGAAGGGCCCAAGCAGGGGTAAGACGTTATCAGCTCACTTCCAGCATGCCAGAGCATATCCCTACACAAAGATAGTGACACACTCTGCACCACAGTTGACCTTCACAAACTAAAGGAGATCCTTCAGTGGTGGCTAAGGGAATATCTCATGTCATCTGTACGTTGTTACAAGGCTGAGTACTTAACAAACGAGTAGCTCTGCAGCATTAGCCATAAAGCGTGCACAAATGTGAAGGCAGAAGTTAAACATTATGTTATCTGCCAGTCATTCATTGTTTGAAGGGACTATCCCAAAAGTATGGCTGAGCGTTGGTGTCGTAAAGATCTATACATTGCTGTTGGAACGGGGTCATTTGTCACCATCTGGGATTATACCACTAGCAGTATACGAGCATATTCAGAGTATTATGCAGCTCCAGGTTTCAGCCATATGGAAAAAGTGTAATATAGTGAGAAATTCAATCCTTTAATAGAATCCAGAGCACCCTCCAGAATGTTTTCCTTAGTTTTAGTTCTTTGCAATGCAGACTTAATAACCATTGATGTAGCATTTAAATTGGAAGAGATGCGACATCTAGATAAGCTGGGAGATCTGCTGATACCAACTGCCTTCTGATAGGAAAATCCCTTGCTGTTTCACTGGAAAAACCCACCAGGCTTACTAGAGCCAGAGGAAGGGTATGGCACAGCTGTGGCATGCATTAACCTCTTTTGACTTTTGTCTCTACAGACACCCAGAAGGGCTCCCTTATGCCAGAAGAAATATTCTTAAGTAATTTTCATTCTGGAAATTGTCTTTGCACTCAACTCTTTCACGCATTGCACATGTTCATGCATTACACATGCAATATGTTAAAAGCAGAAAAGAATTCTGACGTGTGACAGGATGCTGGTGGTGCACAAGAAAACAGGAGTCCTTCTGTCCTTCCCTGTCATCTACCCCTCTTTAAGACCATATCTGTGCTAGACTAGTCATGTGGATATGACCTCACTCCTTGTAGGAGACAAGGTTGGTCTGTGCAAATCCATCAGTGACTGTGAGACACCAAAATGGTCATAGTGATGACCTCAGAAGCCGAAACTGCTTTTTTATAATCTTGCCTGGTGGTGTCAGATCAGCTTCCCCAATGGCAGATAGAGTACATGAAACCGGATGCTATGTTGTTAAGGATTTGGAGTGGTGGTGAAACTGGGAGGAGTTCCTGTAAGAAATTAGCTTAATTGATTGAGAAATAATGATGCCTGGACCAGACTCTGCTGCTGGCTGAGCATCGACAGGAGTGTCTGAAGGAATTTGATGTAATTCTGAGCTCGAGGTATCCAAAAAAAGGCTGTTCCTGAGACATGTACCTAGCATGGCATTATAGCCTAATGCCAGAGAAATGCAAATTTTCCCTGAAAAAATGGTGGGGTTTTCTGAGGCCAGGAGCAAATAATATATGTTGCTGTCTGGGAAAGGTACAAATAGCTACAGCTCAGTGCAAAAAACTACATTATGGCTATATCTGGCTTAAGTGCTACATAGTTCTGTGGGCTGTTAACAGATGTTGCCAGAGCAACTTGTTATGACAAGCTGTGTTGTATTTCTGAACCCAGTAATGTTACTGGCACCACCTCCCCCATCTCCCAGATGGGAGTTACCTCTGGTTGAGATAGGTTCACAGCCCGTCCCAAACAAATACCCTTGAAGCTCCACATGAGGAACTAATGAGGCTCTGAGCTAAGTTCAATGTGTGTGACGAATAGTCCTCTGATAGCCAGGTCTTCCTTGCCACTATACAGGTCCATAGAGCGAGTCGTGATATTTTAAGGAGCTACATTTTTAGAGCTAGACCAGGTGAGGAGATGACAGTGGGGAGAGAGTATAGATTGGCAGAAAATAGGGAAAGAAGGCTGGAGAGAGGCAGAGAAGCTCTGCAGAACAGCTGGCATCTAAGGTATTCATGTGGCAGTCCCATGCCTATGTCTATATTCTAAATCAGACAAAGAATTTGTACCCAGGTGGGTAGCCAAGTTGCAGTGCAATTGGATTTGGTTGGGTAGATTCTTCTGTGTCTTGTTTTTTGTAAAAAAGGTTAAACTCATCTTAATGAGTCACGGGAAAATTTTTTTAGAAAACTCCGTTTTTTTTGAATATCAGTCAAGTTACAGGTTGGTTTATCTCCTTAAGAAAACCCTGCAAGTAAACTTTTTGAGAAAGTGTATGCATGGGACAGTACATGATCTCTCAGTGAACCTGGCTAGCATAGGATGAGCTTTTCACACTGTGAAACAGATAAATCGGTGGCAGTGATATAGCACAGTAGGAAAGTCTGTGGGGGAAAAAACCACCCCAAAACCTTAGCATTTTGTAAGTCAGATGAAAAAAAACCCTGTATTGTGTTGCTTAGTTACTTTTCTTTCCTAGTGATGCAGATGATCACCTCGAAGAAGATTCCCACTTCATTGGCATTTCCTGGTGAGTAGCCAGAAATGAGGAAAAATGAACAAAGGCTCCTTCCAAGGGACAGCAGTGGGAATGGGTGCAGCGCATGACAGCCACCATTGACCCATCTTTCTTGGTTTCTGTGAGTCAAAGCAAAGTGTAATTGTGATGTAGCCCTTCATCTCTTGCTTACTTGACAGAACAATAATACTGAAAAGATAAATGAAGTGATAAAATAAACAAATCCTCTAAAGCTTTTATAATCTAACTGATTCTTGTCTCCCAAGCACAGCCTGCCCACTGGCAAGATGGGGAGTCGTAGTTTGTCAAAACCAACAGTCTACCAAGCCTGGAGAGAGAAATGCTTTGAGCAAGAGGAAACACATTTCTATCACTTTGCAAAAAGCAGGCCCTTAGTCTCACTGCGTATTTGATATGCTAAAAATAACTGTGTGACATGGTCTGTGATCAGGAGCTGTGCTGATCACAGCTGGTCAAAGCCAGCAAGAAATGTCTTGGGCCATTATGGCCAAGAGGACGGGCTGATACAGACCACAACTGGCTTATTCCAAAAAGCAAATAACCCTGAGGGTCTGATCTGCAAAAGTGCTGAAGTAAGTGGGAGTTGTGGTTGCTCAGCACTTCCACGGATCAGGCTGCTCTGTCCTCATTAGCCCTGCTGCTGCTAACTCCTATAAACCCTGCAATTGCTTTTCATGCAGATAAGTTATCGTGCAGGAGTATCCCAACACCTGGGCTCTGCTGATATCCTGCCACCTTCCAGATGAGCTCCAGCCCCAGTCCTGGCTCAGGAGCTGCCCCAGCTGCTCTTAGAAAAAAGAAGGGTCTTAAAAGGCAGCTTCTGCACTGGGGTGGGGAGAAAAGGCTCTCCACCTTGGCAAATCCCACAGTGTCTCACAGAATGAAAGCCCCTGAAATACTTCCATGGCATTGGTATTCATTTTTGGTAGCCTAACATCTGTGGATGCCTAATTTTACTAATCCCGCCTGTGACTAGCTCAGGCAGGCTGGCTGATGCATTCGCAGAAAGATGGAGCTAACATGTGCAAGATCAGGAAAAAAGCCAAACCCTCAACAGACCAATGAATTCAAACAAGCAGGTTTCTGGGATTTGGACATGTCATGTCTGCCATCTAGTTACTAGTCAGGGCTTGTTCCATGTAGAAAATGAACAGTAAATAATCCAGCACCACATAAAAGGGGAATAAATTTACTGGGACTTTTGACAAATGAGAGAAAGACTTTCAATGGTATTTTAATTGAGGTGCTTGGAAAATAATATGATTAATAATTAAAATAAAAACATGTGAATTCCTGAACTTATTTTATTTGGCTGTAAAAGCAATTGTATATGCTAAACTAATAGGCAGGAATACAAGCAATGAAGTGTTACTGCAATAATGGAGTTGCAAGCTCTGGGTCCCACTCTCAAATACAATGAGGTTGTTAGCATGAGGTCCTCTTGGCATGAGACGTGATCTGGTAAAAGTTTGACCAGTGAAGTGGAAGCCAGGACATCAGAAGTTCTGTGCTGTTTTGTTCTTTGATTGATTGGGTAAGGCACAAATTGGCACAAAGAACCACTTTCAGTCTCAGTTTACCCATCTGTAAATGGAGACATATATCACAGTGATGTTACCAGACTTAAATATGTTAATGCATTTAAGCTTCTCAGGTGTAAGGTAATACAGAAAAATGAAAAGTTTATTGTTCTTAATCTAAAGTACTATATGAGATTTACAGTATTTGTAATCCTGTATTTCATCTGCAACTTTATCTGTGAATAATGTTTTGCTTTTATATGCGCAAACATGTTCTAGGTGAAAAACAGCATTTTCTTTGCTTTCTAACAAAACTTACTGTAGTGTGCTTTGACATTCAGAAATAAGGCTGCAGTTCTGTTGAGCATTGATTTAGTTTAAATCTTCAATTTAGTTAATTGTTCTGAGCCATGTAAGATGTTGATTTGCAGATAGTTATAGAACTGCTAAAATACTGCTTAAAGATGTAATACTGGCAAACAGTTTATTTGCAATGTAAAAGACCCCTCAACTTTACAAGCCAGAGTTGTTTGTTATAATGAGCACTACATTTTTGCACAGAAAACATTCACTTTATTTTTAGCTTTTTGTACATAAAAGAGGTTGCCCACAGCTAGAGAAGTACCAGTGTTTGCTATGCATAAAGGGAAGAATGAGTTAAGGGTCTTTTGCTGAACATGCTAGTGTTTTTGAAATACTGTGGCTGTCTCAATAGAACAAGATACTCCGTTTGTGTAAAAAGATATAAAAGGGCTGTATGATGATACTGTTAGTCCCTCTGAGCTCAGAAGCTCGAAGTACTCATTGAATAGGGTAGGACATAGTTCTGTTGGCCTCAGAGTCTGGCTCAGTTTCCAGTTTCTGGTGTTAGAGCAATGCTCCCTGACTTACTGTCAGATGATACCCTGGAGGGGACCTTACATTCGCAACGGGATGCCATTCCGAGGGCTGTCCCGGGTGGTGCTGAGTCAGCGGGTGACTCGTGGCAGTGCCCTGCAGTTGGGTCAGGAACTTGGTGGCAGTAAGGGTGATATGGCAGGGCAGTGCACAGGCTGAGCATTTCATCCTGTTGTAGTGGGGAATGTGACATGCCTAAGAAGGAGCAGAGCTGATACTGGACTGAGAGATTTGCATTCTCACCAAAGGTCAAATAACATATATGAATAACATGTGATAACACACTGAAGAAAAACTTGTCTGAATACCCTGCACTGAATACAGGGAATTAGTAGCCAATGCCAGAAGCAGCCAATGCACCTCTGCTGAGGGCAGCTGTGTTTGCCAGGGAGACAGGAAAAGTGTCAAAAAGAGATCTGCCCTGGTTTCAGCTGGGATAGAGTTCATTTGCTTCTCAGTAGCTGGTACAATGTGTGTTTTGGATTTAGTATGAGAATAAAGTTGATAACACACTGATGTTTAGCTGTTGTTAAGTAGTGCTTACTCTAAACCAAGGACTGTTCAAGTTTCCCATGCTCTGGCAGTGAGCAGGTGCACAAGTAGCTGGGGGGGACACCGCCAGGACAGCTGACCCACGCTAGCCAAAGGGATGTTCCATACCATCGGATGTCATGCTTGGTATCTAAACTGGGGGAGCTGCTCGGGGACTGGCTGGGCATCGGTCAGCGGGTGGTGAGCAATTGTGCTGTGTGTGCTGCATCACTTTTTTTTTTCTTTCGGGTTTTATTCCTCTCTCCCTTTCATTACAATTGTTATTGATGTTGTTATTATTAACACCATCATTGTATTTTATTTCAATTATGAAATTTTTCTTATCTCAGCCCTCAAGTTTTACCTTTTTGCCCAATTCTCCTCCCCATCCTGCTGCGGGGGGCAGGGAGGGGAGGGAGTGAATGGCTGTGTGGTGCTTAGTTGCCATCTGGGGTTAAACATGATGAGACCATCTCTCCGGGATATTCACCACAACCTGTGTGTCAGCTCCCTGGCCAGGCAAACTGGCTAAAAGCAGCCCTGTACCTTGGCCTGGGATTGACCAAGGTGTGTTAGCGTCACAGTAAAATTCAAGGACCTGATCTTCCCTGTGGCTCCTTTGGGGTGGTCCCATATACTTGGGTTGTCTCTGATCCCAACCGCCCAAGCTTTTTTCACCCTGAGCAAAGCTGCCGCAGGGTATGTGACAGAAGGGCTGCTGCATTACCCGGCAGAGCTGGGTTCTCTGCAAGCACAGCTGGTTGGGGCTGCCTTCATCTCAGATGGACGGGGTCGGGGACAGGTGACAGCTTCTTCCCTTTCACTGCTTGGAGAGGTCCTTTTTAGGCCTAATTCTCCCCTCACTAATTTTAGTCTTATGTAATTCAATTACTTTAGCGAAGTTGCCTCCTGATTTATGTCGGTGCAAGTGATCAGAGTATCAGCCCTTGAGCCTTTTACTGAAGTATGATGTTACACTATTTCTGGACATCATCATGTGCTGGTTGTGCAACAGATAAGAATAATGCTCAGTAAGTCATTAGTACTTCAGTTCAATTTGTGCTAAAATAATCAGCTACATCCCATTTAGTTTCTAAAGCTTCCTCATTATTGCAGCAAACATCAGACCCATGACCTGCTTTCCACTCTGAGAGAGAGGGATAAGTGAATTTAATGTGATCTCTGCATCACAAAAAGTCTGCTGCTGCTCCCTTGCAGTCAGGTGGTGTCTTATCATTGACTTCAGTGAAGGGCGGATCAGGTCCAAATTTCAAACATTTAATTTTCCAGCAGAAGAGAGTCAGGCTTAAACTGCTGCACTTCTCTGGCAAATAATGAATGGGACCTCATTATCTCCATTGGGACGTGACTTTACAGATGACTACATGCTGAAAGTATGCCACCGATAGACTGTCTCTGTCCTGAACTGTGAAACTTGCTCAGAGAATCAAAGACTGCTAACTTGCAAGACACTTCATTCATTCTCATATCATGAATGGTTTTGTCTATGAATGGGACTACTGACCTTGATGATCTGGTATCAGTGTTTCCTGCTAGGTACAAGCGCACAGTGATGCTGTGACTACTGAGCATTATTCCTGCATTTTCTTGAGATGAAAAGTCATGCATAGTAGCATTTACCAGTATTTCTTTCCTTGTAAGATATTACTGTGACCTTGTTCATTTACAAAGAATTTGATGTCTCTTTTGAAAATGATATACAGATTAAGAATCAAAGGAGTTGCTCCACAAGTTTGACGTAAAAGATCTTGGTCTGACTTTCTGAATGTATATCTGCTAAACTGTTATAAAGCCAGAAATTATAAAATGCACTTGATTAACTTTATCCTTATCGCATATTAGAGATGAAATACAAATAGCGCGGAAATAGAAATGATTTGACCATGATGGATGCTTTTGCTCCTGCCACATATTCCCTGAATTCTACTTTTTAGAGGTATTATGGGGCTAAAATCAGTAGTAGTCCATGCGTGCTTCTCGAGAGTATCTATGGTGGGTGCTGCATAGAAAGCTTGTTGAGACTACGTAAGAGACTTAATGATTTATGGATTTATTTTTACAAAACTTTTCTGACTCAGATAAATACTGTTATTACTGTTCTGCAGATGGGTAAATTGAGGGACTGAAAGCTTAAGTAGCACGCACAAGATCACCCAGTGAGTCTAGAGAAAATAGGCTGGAACCAGAATGTTTTATTTCTATTTTCATATTCTGTAAGTGTTAGATCATCTTTCTCCCATGTTTAGCTGCTATTCTGGCATGAACTCAGGACCATTATGATAGAGCTATTTTTCATACAATGGGATGAGACTGCCATGGCTTTAATTACAAGCATGTGTTCACTCTTTTATGGCATTGTGATTGTTATGTAAGGTGATGTGTAAAATTAATGAATTTTAAATTAGGAGTTTACATTACAAACCCTTTGGGTTAGGGAAAATTTTCTTTCTCTCCATCCATACAACACTTATTAACTTGGAGACCTAGTTAATGACTGGACCTTGGAACTAGTACCCCAATGCAAGACTAAAAGTAATTATCAATTATTTCTTTTCAAGATAGCAGTTGTTCTAAATAAATGGGGAGGAAATCCCACCTTCAGGAATTTGCAGAAAAGACTCAAGTGCTTACTGCTGGCTGAACACATTTTTCATAGAATTTACAACCGATGGGACACATACTCTTAAACTTGAGTTCAGGAGTAGGGGCATCCTAAATGTGTGGCCCTCAACATATGCTCCTAAATTTTGTAACTTTAACTCAACCCTTTTGGAGGACAATGTGATGGTTTCAGAAATGAATAAATAATGGTACATTTATAGACTCTTTTCAAAGAAAAGAAAGGTAGCCAATCCTTATGACTAATAACTATTATTTAAAGTACAATCTGAGTTGCTTCTTGTAAAATTTCAGCCAGAGTCCTGGCACGACTTAGTGTGCCCAAGAAAAGGATATCTATATTGGGAATCAGCTGCTCTTACACAATCTTTGTGATGATTTGGAACCACTTAAAAACAAGTAGTTGATGATATAATACATTTTTTGGATTGAAGATATTCCTGCTTTGAATTAAGAGAATATATTGGTGGTTTGGTTAAATGTCTTTTAGTCAAGATTATATGTTTTTATCTTGCAATTGAAGCCAGATCCTTCTCTTACTGTAAAAAAAATACAGGTGTGAAGAACTTTCAGCTGCTTTAAGCATGAGGTCATTTCTACATTGTAGTGGATTTCAAATGGTGGTGTATAGACCACCGAGGACCTGGGGAGTGTCTCCTGGAGATCTGTGGAGGAGCTGGCTAGTCAGATGGGATCTTTTTCTCCAACAGATTAATGGTGTTACAAGTAGCTAAAAATGCATTAAATAGTTTCCAGCTAGCACTTTTAGATGTTAACAGTTGTTCTTGCCTCAGGACAGTTATTCAGCCACCAAAACCAGGATGTAGCCTGTGTGATCAGAAAGCAGGGGTGAGTCTCAAAGATGAAATTTGTAAAGATGGTGTCTGTAGTCTGAAAGTCTTTAGCGATCTCTAGCCTATGCCATGCTTTAAAACCCATTGGTGAATGCAAACATCTGACTTCACTGAGTGACTGAGGTGTATTTATATCATTGTGAGAATGCAAACAGGGCTCTAATGAATTGTAATGATTTTTTCTGATGTGGTACTGTCAGTATACAAGTTATTCAGAGGACTTACTGCTCGTAACATGCCCTACAATCACTAGTGATCAGCATACTGAGGACAAGTAAAACTATCTATTTCTTTAACCTTGAATAACCAAATAATAAAATAAAGATCACTTAAAAGAACACCCAATCTATTGTTTTAATCTGAAAAGCTTATAAAGGATACAAGACAGCAAAGCTAGTTGTAGTAATATAATACATACTCTGCATTTGGTTAATAATTGTAAACACATGATGAGTCCAAAGGCTAGCCTACATTTTGCTCCTTTGAGACTCCATTTAGTGTGTGCCTCAGGTGGCAGAGAAATAACCCAAAGTAAAATTTAGCCACCCATATGTGTGGCATTTCTAGAGCTGGTGTTCAGGAAAGACTGCTGTTGAAGGCGCTATTTTCCCACTAAATCTAGAAGGCAGAACACTGTTTCACTTGTGTTTTCTTTCTGAGGCAGGAAGCTGGCCACAGCAGTGAGAAGCATGGGTTATCAAAATATTTTTTGCTATGGAATATGCTTATAAATCACAGATTTCACAATGCTACTTATACAGAGTTTATGATGGCAATTGTCTGTCCGTTAAAACTGGGACTACTAAAAGGATTTGTCACTGAAATTCTTGAGGCGAGAATAATCTTTGGCCATTTTTAGACTGATGCAATACAAAATTACAAAGGAAAATAAAATGCAGTTAAACTCTGGTCAAAGAAATCGACACAACTCAGGGAGTCCACTCTAGGTCACTTGCCTAAATGAAGAAATTGATTTCAACAGCCATAGTAGATCAATTAAGAATTGCTGAAATAATTAGTTAAAGCCATTACTTGGAAATCAATAGAAAAGAAACTGTATCCGTTTGCTCAATCCAGCAATTTAAATTTCCCAGGGTGCCATGAATAAACTGTGAAATGTATCTTTAAAATAAAGTTTTTAATTAGAACTAACAGTTCTGAACCTGCTGTTGGCAGGAGCCAACCTCCAGAAAAAGAGCCCAATGCAATAGACTGTGAAGTGTCTGCTCACTGCTTTAGCATTTAAGAATTAAAAAAAAAACAACAATCAATCTTTAAAACTGAAAGTTGTGTTTCAACATCAACGTGGGAAGATTTTTTTCTTCTGTGTGGCTAAAGCAGTTTGCAATTGTCAACTGTCATTTTTTACAATAGGTGACAAATACAGCTGGTTTCCTGAAGGATGAAACTTGGTTTACAGGAACACACACACACAAAAGAAAAAAGAAAAAAAAAAGGTAAAATGCACCTGTGGTAGTAGACTCGGCAATCTAAATACTATCCTACAATCCACTGCTGGACTGCTGGTGTGGGCAATCCTTCATCAGTTGTGACCCAATTCAAGCAGTCAAGCAAGCACATGCTGAATTACAGTTTGCTTGAATTGCATTGTCTTTGTCAGGACTTAAGCACGTGTTTGAAGTTAAATATCTGTGTCTTAAATCGGGATTATATATGACCTATTATACATATACCTACTTGGCAGACATTTCTTGTCAAATATACCTTACTGCTGTTCCTGAGAATGAGAAGTGGTGGTGCTTTTAAAACTCCCATCCCAGGCTGAATAAAATAGGTGAGTTTGTTGTTTTTGTGAACATTCATAGGAAAAAAATAAAAGCTTATGTTAAGGGCCAAAAGGTTAGGTGAATAAAAAAGCAGTGTCCCATGCCACCTGTCTCTGCTCCTTCTTCCAAGAATCATGAGTCTGACTCCGCTTCCCTTCTGCCTGTGGTTTAGGAGTCTTGGTGACCTCTACATTCCTCTTCTTTCTTTGCTCTAACTGTGCTGCCCTTTAGCAGAATCCATTTTCTCTGTAGTCCAAGCCCAGTAACCCTTGTCGCTGACCTCACCAGCCATGTACTCAGCCTGAGCATGACTCACAGTAGTGATGAAAAATCCTTATTCTCCCTAATCTGGCCTTCTCAAGGAATGGGGGCTGGTGGTGGTGGAGAGGGGTTGGGGGAGATTCTGGTATTTCCAAACTTCCTTGCTGGAAGTGTTGTGTCAGTTACGATAATTTGGTGTAGCACATAAATCCTTAGGCTGACTTGCGATTCCCAGCACACCCCTTGTAGTCTAATTAAGGAATTGCATTTCTGTCAGTCACACACTCTGGTGGAAATGCAAGAATGTGAGAAACAATAGAAGCAGGCTAGTACTGAGTCAAAACAGATAAAGCCAAATTGCTTGTTGGACTGAAAGATGGGAGCAAGCAGATGAGAAGCAAGTTGGTCAGAAACCCATTGCTGCTGCTGATAGCTGCATGGCCGTGCGGACGGCGCACTCGCTCCGCCTGTGAGCAAAGGGGGAAGGCAGGCAAACCAGCTGGAATGCGGTTAATCTTTTCTTTATGAAAGAGGAAAGATAAGGGCATCAAAATAATACAGTCTGCTACAGCCTGCTGCTGGATTTCAGAGTGAGGAGAGCATCTTACAGATAGATCAGGAGGAAAAAAATAGCTGGCATAAAATAACCCCACGAGTGGGTTGGGCATGAAGCGAGTGGTGCAGGGGCTGTGCGGGAGCCAGGGCGGGCGGTGCTGCTCGCAGGCTGCTGGCTGCAGGCAACGCTCTGAATCAGTTCAAGATGGCTACCCAGGGGGAGCACATGGTGGGCCTCTTTCTCCTCTGGAGACTTCTATTTGTTCTCCCTTTCTTGGTGATTTTCTCTAATCTGAAGAACAAGATGTCCTCAATGAAAACAGATGTTTTGCTCCCTTGCATATGGAAAGAAAAATAATTCCCCCAAAATAGAATAAACCCAAAGAATGCTGAGACCACGGATGAGTTTCCACAAAGTCAGGAGAACAAACCTCTTCATTAACGCTCTGACCTGGCCGCTCGTTTCCCACCGACACGCCGTGGAAGCTGTTGATGCAAAGATCCATGGGAAGACCTGGGTCTAAGAGCGGGCGAGCTGTGTGCCTCTGTAAAGCGTAAACACCACACTGAGCTGGCTCGCAGCTTTCCTCATCCACGGTCTCCCACTGCGAGATCCTGGTCAATGGCAGTTTTTGTCATTGGCTTCAGCGTAACTAGGAATTGGTCCCAGTATTTAATTTAAAGCACAGCACATAAAAACCCAAAATCATAACATCCCTGCTACATTTATAGAGCTGCATAAGCCACCGATTAACTAATGGATGAGATACTGAACTTTGCTTTACCATCTGTCTTTAATTACATAAAATAACTTGAAGCAATTAGCAAGAAAGAAACACTGTGACACAAATAAATAAATCCTATTGATAGAAACAGATGAGGGAATACTTAGGATATTTGAATATATGGATGAAAGTCACTAAAGCTGTATAATCCACACCCAATGATATTACAGGAATTATCTGACAGATGTACACCGACATTGCCAATTATTTTTAAAAATAATAGTTACCTGTGGAGATGGCAGAGAAATGAAAAGAAAGCTCTGTGTGGGTGACTAGAAAAGAAAATGTGTGGTCCATCCAGCAGCCGTGATGCCTAAGTTTTGTCTTTCACAGAGAAGAGAAACTAATATCAACAGAAAAATATACAAAGCATGAGGTTTCATAACTGCAGACCTAAACCCAGTCACATAAGTCTGCATGCTTCTCAAAGTTTAGGCACCAGTGGAGATTAGGCTCTTTAACACTTTGCAGGATTTAGGGTCTAAGTCTATTTTTTCAGTGTTCAAATACACTTCTGCTGTACAATAGCTGCTGAGTGATTGCTGTAGCTGATAGATGTCAAAAAATAGCTGTCAGCCCCAAATGGAAGCTCTGCAGTCACTTTGCAGAAATGGGTGTTACACCTGGAAGGCAACAGAATTGTCCTTAATGGCTGAGAGGCAAGTAGATCCCTAGTGAAAAAATGCTTAGTAAATCAGGGAGGAAATTAAAGTTGGTGGAATGATAAATAAATTATGAAGACGGCACAGACCAAATTCAGTGAGCGGGGCCTCTGCAAATGAGACAAATTTTATGTCATGCGCTAACAGTGGCTGTATTGATGCACTAGAAATCCATATCCCAAGGGTGGTGCTTGAAAAGACTTTGGTATCATTGTGGGGAAGCAACTGGATGCAGGACTTGGTCTGATGGTGTGAAAGAGGATTGATGTCGACTTTGAGCAGACATACAAGCGGAGTGTAATGCTGGCTATATGGCAGTGGTGTGGGTGCTAGAAATCTGAAAAAGGGTAGGAGAAAAGGCATAAGAATTGCTTGTAGATTGAAGAATATGCTTCATTTCCCTTATCAAAATGAGATGACTGGATTACAGTGTATAATTACCTTCACAACAAGAAAAAATGTGTCTTGCATCAGACGAACGTATTACAAGAATCAGTGGGTGGAAATGTAAGCCAAGGAAATTTAAGCAAGCAATGAGGTTTGTATTTGTAGCAGTAAGTGTGATGAACTGCTGAAACAAACTGCCCAAGAAAGCGATAGCGTGCATATCAAAACTTGATCCCTTTCTGGAAAATATGTGTCAGCCAAACAGAAATTATTGGGCTCAGTATACTCAGTATATGGGGAACGGGGCAATGCTATAGCCTGTGACACAGAAGAGGTTAGACAGGATGAGGTAATGGTCCTTTCTGGCCTCAAAATCATAAATAAAGTAAAATGGCTTAAACATTTTAGGCCAAATTCTTCTTATTTCATACAGCTAAGTCATCCACTAAACCCAAGGAAACACTGAGGCAAACAGTATCGGGAGCAGCAAGTGGTATGGTCTTGGAAAGGATAAAGCATAATAAATGTACCTTTCATTTAATATGCAACATTATACATTCTTTATGTTATAGATTTGGGGACCAAGGTTGTAGGCTACAGTCAGATTGTTCAAAGTCAGCACTCAGCAAGCCAGGCAGTGTGCGCAGCAAGTGAACGGCCAGAGAAACGGACTGGGTGGGAGTGTAAGCGAGTGGATACGGGGAGCACTGAATATGTCATTTGTTACAGTTTCAAGTGTTCATGTCGAGAGAAAGATCTTTAATTGTTTTGGTGGGGAATACTGCTGTGTATGCTGAAATGGGAGGAAGAATGTAAACAAAGGGCAATGATCAATTGCTATGTTATCGTAGCTCATAGAAATGTCTTGTGGGTCACGGCAGGGACTTTTGACAGACATTGTTCTATTTAATATGTCTATGGTGATTTCAAAGTAGAGATAAACAGCACACTAGTAAACGTGTTGATGATACTAAACCCAGAAGGAATGCAAACAGGAGACAGCAGATAAATTATATCAAATGACCAGCAGACATTAGAAAGCTGGGTACAAAATCACCCAAACAACTCACAACAACAACAACAACAACAAAAAAGAAAAAAAGATATAGTGGAATGTATATGGCCTGGCCATCAATATTGCTGATAGAGTTTCAACGTATAGGGGACAGCAGATCAGACGGGAGAGAGATATGAGTTTGCATAGCGATAAAGGCTATGCACATACAGACGTGTTACGAAGCAGGGAGGCAACAGTTCACATGTAAAGCTCTACGCTATTACATTCAGCTCTGTGCTCCATATTGCCAGCCACTGACTGACTGGAAGGAGTTGGAAGAAATCCCACAACGATTCAAAGGCTGGAAAAATCACTTCGGGGGAAAGACTGAGGCTCAAACCCAGCATCTCATTAAACATAAACTTAACTTAAAGTGCATGAGCTGCACTGCTGATTTGCAACTCCCTTTATAGCCTTGCTAGGTGGCTTTAACAAAGGAACTACATATCAAATTAAGCAGTGTGTATGTTTAAGCACTTTGTTAAGCTGGAGCAGAAGGGACTTGGTGAGACCTGTGAGGAAACATGACAAAAGTCTGTGAGCCCTTGGCCATTGAAAGGTGCATATTGGCTGCATCGAAATCAGCAGGCAGGCAGTTATTTCCAGAAGGCTGGGCTGCTGCATTCTTATGCACAGAACAAAGGGCTGCAAAGGCTTAAACCAGACAACATTATATAACTGAAAGGCAGGAAGGCAGCAGAATCAGGCCTTTTCAGTGTAAGTTTTGTTAAGGTGAAAATTGGAAGGCTGTCAGATGGTCTTTCAAGGGAGGTTCATGTTGCTGAGGGTCTTAGGATAGGTTTGAATAAAGCACTGGCAAATGCTTATAAAGCACAGCTTTATGTCTTTACATTGGAAAGCTGGGAGTTCTTCCCTGTCCCAAGAATTCCTGATCATAAGGAGTCACCACAAAAGCTCCACAACTCAAGGTGGGATGAACGGTTCCCTTCTGAGCTCTGAAATCATCTCTGTGACTGTTCGTAAGAGTTCCTGTGAGGCTGAATTCCTATCACTGATTTTCAAACCAAGGAAAATTAATCTTTAAAGACTAGTGCTGTGAAATGCTGAACTGGGATCACAAATATGGTGGGACTCTCTCTTCTATATAACCATTTATTGTGCTTATAACAGAATTATCTGAAGTAGAGAGCAGTTTATTCTCTGAGGCTGACATTTGGGGGAGTTAGTACTCGATTCTTTTTGAAAGTCAAGAGAAGGTGAATACCCAGCCCCTTAGACTCTTTTAATCATTGCCACAGATTCAGATTTTATTTTGAATTTTGCTCAGAAACAGTAGAAAATAACTAAAAATAAACACTTCAGTGTTTCACCTAATAATTCTAGACTTATAATGCAATAAGTATTGCATGATTTTATAATTAGTATTAGCAAATGACTGTGTAAAAGAACATGTAATATTTAATTTTATCTTTCAGAAATTTAATAGTGAAAATAAAAGTGTTGACTTTGGCAGGGATTTAGTCTTGGGAAGTCAGCAGGCACTCTCCTGGGCTTGACTAGTCAATACTCATAAGAATTTAATAAACCCCCTGCGTAGATCATGAAAAAAGCAATAGGGAAAGACCAAGGCAATGATGACCGGGGTAGAGCTTCCCTTTACAAATCTTGATTGAACAAATACTTGAAAGTCATGTTTGTCATCACAGGATGGAAGCCAGGATATGGGGTTAAATTATTCACATGAGTGAATATCTACAGATCCTTCTCCTTTTTCTTCTTTCTCATTGCCCTTTATAGTCCAGTTTTACAGTGGAGTGCTTCATTCATTCCCTAGTGCTTTTCCTCTCCCAGCAGGATGTCTCTATAAGCTAGTTCGAGTGCCTAACTCGCAACTTATTGCTCTCCTCATACAGTTACTTAGTCCTAACATTCAGCACTCCGTCCCCTTTGGATGCTGAGTTGCTACAGCAGTTGTTAAAATTTTTATGTGTAGTACAGTACAAAAGCTACCAAAAGAGGGCAACATATGAGCCAACAATAAGAAATGTATCCTGACAAGTTTATGGTTGTGTATTTGTGACACCCTCCCCCTTTTCTTTTTGATAGAGCAAGAAATTTTAGCAGAGCTGGTCAGGAAACAGAATTTCCATTCTATGGGAAATTCCAACACTTAGGGAAAAAGTGAAGGTGCTGAAGTTTTCATGGACTTAAAACTCAGAGAAAATATATTTGGCATGATGGAAGTGTTCCATAAGTGTCAAATCATTCTCACACCAGAAAGCCCAAAAGTTATAATGACATTAAAATATTCAATTTGGTAGGAAAAATGTTAAATATATGAATGCTATAAAGTTCAAAACAAGATTAAATGAAGCAAGGAGCCACTTAAACACTTTCACTTTACAGAAAACGATACTTTAAATATTATAGAATGTAAATATTAATTTGTCTCTATTAAAAATGTTGTCAAAATAAGTATGGTCTCAAAAAAGCAAGCTGATTAAGACCAAGCTGTATTTCCTGAAAGAATGTATTTCGTCTGAACATTGTTTAATTACAATTTTTTTGCAGTGAAATGCCTGAGAGAATTTCAAAATACTTTTAATAATCCTGCAAAAGACTAAGGTAAGTGGGCCACGTTCCAGGACCGTCCCCGATCCTGTGTTTGTGAAGCTAGACAAAGTACTATCCCAAACACCAGGCATGTAAGCTCAGGAACTGCTATACCCTGGACAACACCAAATGTGCACTCGTTGGCAAACAGTTTATTATAAACAAAGGGGTTTTTCCAAAGTATTCACTAGTACTCCAAGAAGTTAGACAGTGTTGAACACATGCCAGCATGGCAATGGATACAGTAAGCAAATATAATCTACCTCACTTAGGGTAAATATTTGGCTACAAATGTATTGAAAGCTCTTTAATTCTTTGTACACTTCTATGATGGGAACCAGAGGAAAGACAGTGGAGATGTAAAGACTGGAGGGTGATTTTTTTTCTTCTCTTATCAGCTGCCCAGATAGGCTAGCTGCCAGTCAAATTAAAAACCTCACTGGAGGAAATGAATGAAGGCCTGTAGGTGTAGAAATCCACTGTTTATACAGCTGCACCAAGTTCTGCTAATGATCAACCAGCATCAGCCACGTCTTTATGGAGATATGCAAAATTCTGTGGCAGTGTCCCAGAGGCTGACTATGGAATTTAGGGCATCCTCAGGGCTGTTTCCACACCGCACCCCCCCCCACTCCCTTTATTTGTCTCATCTCTTTTTTCGAGACTAACTTCTGCTTTCTTCTTGCTTCTATTATAGCTTAAAATGCTAGAAAGTATCTGGGAAGGAAAGGGGGCAGATCTATGATCTATCTGGAGTGCAATGAAACATTTGGAAAGTTTGGAAGTACTCACCCATCTCGAAGACAGGATATTCTGCTTGCAGGAGCAATACCTTATCTTCTCTCATTGATCCATGTCCTGATTTTGCATCTGTATTCCTGTGGATTCCAAAAGAAGGAAATATTTATTCTTTCTAGCCAGAAACAAGTAGAGATACCTGTCTGGAGGGTTTCTCCATTGTCTGATCTACCCCATGAACAATGACTTTACAACATTCACCTGATGAAGGGCTGCAGAATCACAGGATATTAAATAAGATGTTCAGTATAGGAATGACAGCTCTGCACACTGTCTGTGTGGCTGGATTGAGTGTATTGACTCTAATCACAATGTTTTCAGACAGCTCCTGTATTCTGGATATGCAGGAAACTATTTATATTCATCTGCTTGGCCTTCATTTCTTGTACTGCTCATCTAATTTTGATTAATGTCTTGATACTCCCTCCCAGGCAATGATGCTACTTTTGGGAGACAAACGAGGAACAGTTACAGAATATAATGTATTTATTTTAATGGCACTGGAAAGTGTGGTTCATTATCTGGTTGTGTTTATTTGTAGGAAAAAAGGTAAATTGCACCCTTAAAAATTCTTGCCTCATGGGTATGAACCTGCACAAGTCTGACTGCCATCTTAACATTGCCACATTACCCAGAAGTCCAGGCACTGGTGTTTATTCAGGAAAGAATTGGCCCATGCACACAGACACACTGATTCTCACAAGTGGTTCTGTGTATGCCTTTGCTCCTTGGCTTCTGCCAAATTCAAGCCTAAATTCTAGGAAGCAACAATAACACTAACAGGAGTCACGTCAGACTTGAAAGCAATTGCCTTAGTTCTGTGGACACAAACTGGACTTCTTTTTCTTCCTTAGAAATGATTTTTAAACATGCCTTGGCTTCCCTGAGCTAGCACAGTTTTACCCTGCGAGTCAGGTTACGAAGAGGGGTCTCTTACTCCCTTTGCAGATGTGGTACGTGAGCCTAGTTACATCACATTTTGAGGCAGATGGATCTCTGAAGGGAACTGCAGTATCCAATCATGTGTTTTCTGCCCCTTGCTATTGATTCTTGTGGTTAGTCTGTTTCTGATTTTATTTCTCTGTGTAGTTTAAGGGCAAGTCTGTGGTTTGCCCCATGTGCCCAAGTGAGGGAGCAAGGGTGCAGAAGACTGCCTGAAAATAAATAAATCAGAAACAGATAGAGTAATTGCAAGGACAAATGCCAAGGGATGGAGAACACACAGCATCCTCACGACCAGATACGCCTGGCCCGTTGGAGGAGGGATGGATGTTTCACCATGTGACATAACTCTGTACCACATTGGAGAAGAGAGCCAGAATGTCCTCTTCCTCGCCTGGCTGAGCAAAACCCTCTCGTGTGGTTTGCCCACGCGCCATGTCCCAGCACGGGGAGGAACAGCTTCCCTGAGGTAGGGGTGGGGAGGAGCAAGGCTGGGAAACCAGAGGCTGCTCTTGCCTCTCCAGTGCCTGCCCTGCAGCCAGCAGGGCTAAGCTGACACGAGGAAGGATGTAATCTGCTCCTGGTTGTTTTATGCTCAAAGCACATTACTTCCTTCTGTGGAATAAGAGGATAGTCATGGATGTCGTTGTGACTCATAGTCTCCTGGGGCAGCACGGCTCTGTGCCATGCCTATAATCAAATGACCCAGGGGGTGAATTAGGAAGGCTTTTGATGTCATTCTCTGAGCGCTGCACCACAGGAGACAAAGACTTCTTAACGTAACGTCAGGCTATCTCTTAAACATAACCATGAAACTAACTTTGACTTGCCAGCAGCTGGTACAGGCAGTGGCCTCCCTACACCGCTCTGGCACTTAGCATAAGAAATGTCATTATGTGGGTGGATTAGGCAGAACCTGTCAAAGTTGTGTGCATGTTCTGTGGCTGTGTTTCCTTCCCTCAGCTAATAACGCTGAGGAGATGGGGAGTGGGTTGACACATTTTCTGGCATGTGTCACGTAACCCAGTGAAGTGGAGGACATGTCAGCCACAAGACTCTTCTGCTTTAGTAAGTCACAGGCAGAAGTGACATGCCACACCGGCTAGCAGCTTTAATCCTGTATGTATTCACACCGCTAGAGCCTTCATCATGGTTTCAGCTTCCCCAGGGCGCTCTGACAGAGCCAGAGGTATATTTGGAGAAAAGGGTAAGGAAATGTATCCAGACATACATTGTTTAAGCTCAGGGAAGCAGCAGTAGACAGATGCATTTGCATAACATGTTACCTACAGACCCCGAAGAGCTTTACAAGTTGACTGACATGATCTCTGTAAGAACCACTGAACTTGGCACAGATGTACAGGTGGAAATATTCAGTGGCTGTTTTGCGGTGTGCAGAAATGCTCCATACCAGTTCAGCAGATGATACAAAGAATACCCACACCTGATAGGAAGAGGGTTTTAGGACAGAAGATTCTAAAGCAAGGCAACCAGAAACTAATGAAATTTAGGACAAAGTCACTGGTTCTGGCTCCCTAAACTGGTGAGAGGACAGCTGACATGAGTACTGAGGTAAAAGAATTTCCCAGGGTCCAGCACAATCTCAAGGTAAATCATCCTCAGGGGAGCAGGGAGGAGCTGTGTATTCAGTCTCACAGAGAAGCCTGGTTTTGCACAGCTCCCTGTTTAAAATCTGTGCCGAGGAGATGTGGTTTAGTCCCTGGGCTGAGGCAATATGCCAGGTGGGTTCCTCAGAAACCACCATCAGAGTAACAGAAGATGGGACAAGCATGTCCACCCAGTATGACTGAAATGCCATCTCCTGTCACTGCCAGTATGTTGCAGCTTTGTTCAGCTGTTGGGGGAAGACACATCGTCTGGGTGTCAGCTGCATATCATAAAACACACAGGTCACAGGTCTGATGTGACTTCTAGCACGGACAGCACCCAATTCACCAGCAAGAGTTACTGTACTGTGTTTTCCTGGTTAACTCCATCCCAGCTGAAACCAGGACACTCATAATTTAAAAAAAAAACATAATAAAAATGTAGGGCCAGCAGCTTCTGCAAGTAACTACAGGTGAACAACAACTGCTACTCTGTTGGAACATCTGTAGCATCTCAGGTCAAGAAAGGCCATCCCCAGGGGCCGTGTCAAGGTTCCATGTAAAACTGAAGAGCAGTAGTTGCATAAGCATAAATATTAGGTGGTAAAAATATAGCTTGGCAGGCACAGAGGCAGCCAGTGTGGACAGAGGAACTGCACAATCGCTCCACGGGGATGGGGGTGCTCCTCACTTCACTTGCTAGTTTTGAGCCACAGCATGGCATTGTAGTAAGGGGGTAACAGAAACTGCCTGGTAGCTATGCCTCTTGTAGACACACATCATCTCTCCTGGTGCCGGTGCTGCCCCTGTGTCAGACACAGCTGATTAGCCAGTCAGTCAGCTGGTACCTCCTATGTGGGGCTGAAGAGCTGGATGGGACCTTGAGGGACTGCACCAGGATGCTCTGAGGTGCCAATTCTGCCATAGGGGAGGAAAAGACAGAGGATAATGCTGAGACAGGAGATGACTCTGGCACTTAATTTGTGCTCGCCTGCACTGCCTGACATTTGTGTGAAGCTGAGACAACCTGCATCAACATGATGGCTGACATGGAGTTTGTATTGTCCCATGATCAACGTGACCCTGCTCAGATTGCCAGATAACGTCACATCTCCAGTTGTGTAACACTGCCACGCTCTCTAGATCCTGGGCCTGCAATCATTATTGAGCTGACTGTTTGTGTACTGGGGAGGGAATTCAAACATTGTTAATCAGTGGAAATGTTAGCTACGTGTCCTTTGGTGGGAGTAAAGCAACAATTCCTTCTACATGCAAATACTGGAAGTAGGAATTCATTGGAGAGAAAGAGTATGTGCCAGCAGGGATAAAGGAAGAGCTTTCATTTCTGTATGAGTACACGCCGTGCAGCGTACACAGCAGTGTTTAGGTAGATACCAGTGTTTTGTAAATGAATGATCACATAACTTACAAAAAAAAAATAATCCACTGCTGCCATGATATTTTTGATTTACAGCCAAATAAAAATTAAGCGAAACCCTGCATGTTCATTTATTGCTTTTATTTCCCCCCACCTTGTTTGTTTGCCTGCTTTCTTGTATAGTAATGTGTATATTGTTTGGTTGCTTGTTTGTTTTTCTTTGAAATAATTTTGCATTTAATTTTCTGGACGCTTGCAGAGCAGAAAGACTAGTAAATGTGTATGTTTATGCACCTTTGTCCATGTACAAAGACTGATGGATAGCTAATAAAATGCACAACTCTGCAATCCTTTCAGGCTTAAGATCCGCAAGCAGAAGTTGTGAGTATTCAAATAAAATAGAACTGATCCAAAATGTACGTATTTAGCTTAGATAATAGCAGCCCCCAGATATGTGCTGCTTTCTGCATTTGGAAATCTGTCAGTAGAACAAAGAGCAGGATATAGTAAGTCAGGCTGTCCTAAAAGCTTTGTGTGATAGACACACTTTACGGAGTTAGTTCCATTTCTCTCACATTTCAAAAGCAGACTCGGAACCTAATTATCATGAGGACAAATGCCACAAAATCATTTTTTGTAGTCAAGGATTGCAATGTGTTTTAGAAATCAGAATATATGTTGAAAGAACACAGTTTGTCCCAAGGGTTCCAGTAGAGCTGTAAAGCTGCTTCTTGTTCCTTCCATTTGAAAAACTATTCCTGAATAGTCACTCTGCATATGGATTTTTTTTTACTATGGTTTTTTTTTGCTATTTTTCAGGGAGAAAAAATGTAAATGAGCTGTAAACCTCGTGTTGTTCTGAACTCCTTCTCTCCTCTTTCACCGATGAGTTCATCAAACAAAATTCCACAAGAAACAAATGTTATTATGAGATTAGCAGAATGAACGCCAGAGTTCAGATACTAAATGTTTTTTTAAAAAAACAGTGGGCTTAATGACGTGAAGGAAGTTGTAGTTTAAACATCAAGGTCAATTATTTCGTTAAATATTATTTAAAAGTTACTTGCTTTGAAACAAAACCAGAGCTATCCATTTCCCAAAAATGCAAACAGATAATTCTGCCCCTGTTTGTCAGCTTCACTAGATAACTTCTATTTGATCTTCAAATGAAAACAGTTTCTGTTTCAGATTTATACAACAGGCTGCCTGTAAAAAGAAAAAGATCTTAAGGTTGGGCTGCTGTTTACTTTCCCTTCTAATCCTGTGAGAAGATTTGCATAAGAAAAGCAAGTAGGTTGGAGTCCAGGTTTTTCTGTCTACATCGAAAGCATGAGGATCAGCCAGTCCTCCCCATTTATTCAGAAAGAAAACAATTGCTTTTGTAAGTCAGGTGAGCAGGAAATCTTTCAGTAAGTTCAGCAAGATTCCTTTAAAAGTAACAGGAGCTACTTATCAAGACTAAATGGAGCTTAGTTAAATAATTATAATAGTCAAGCACTCAGAGTCTAAGCCCTAAACCTGCCAGTTCCAGGTATGTTTCCTTATGCTGTATACTTAGTTTTAAAACAACATCCAGAATTGGTATTTCCTGGATCCTGCAAAGCAGCCCCCTTGTATCTGCAGGTAGCTTTCTCACCGTTTCTGACAGCATCGGTCTCATTTGGGCTGTCAGCGAGCAGAGCAGTTCCCGGTGGTGATGTGAGCTCTGGGTGCCACAACCCAGCGAGTGTCCCCAGCTCCAGGTGTGACCCCTGGAGCAAACCAGTTAACTCTGCTGCAGAATGGGAATATGGACCCATACCTACAACAGTGCTGTGAAGCAGAATACTTTGTGTGCAATGTACTTGGAGATGCCTTCAGTGTACAGAAAGGCACATTATTATTTTATAGGAAGAGGATTAGAAGGGATGTTTGGGATCATGGGGTCAAGTCCCTTGCTGTGGGTGGTAACCACCACATCTCAGAAGCTGGTTCACAAACCAGTCCAATTCCATCTTCCAGCGGCTTTCATTCCCTCCTGCCTGTGGAAGGCCTTTCTGGGTCCTTACCACTCTGGTGGGGTGAAGCAGCTTTTCTGTTTCTAGTTTAATCCCTTCCTGGACAGTTTGAACCAATTCTTTCTCTTATAATTATTTTATTTGGGAGGAGGGGAGGGAAACTGTCTCATAATTTTAAGATTCATTTGAATTTTCCTCTGAGCTCCAGACACCTGGTGGAAAGACGCCAGCAACGCTGTAGGCTGGTTTGATGTACCAATAAAAATAAAATAAAATTTAAAAAACCCCCACCAAGTAAGAAAAGCACCATTCTTAGAAAGCCTCCAGTGTTCCAGCTAGAGCACAAACAGCTTCTTATTTGGGACTCTCCTCGGGTAAATCAACAGCCCCAGGGCGAAGGGGCCGCGGCTCTTGTGGTCTCGCGCAAACCCAGACGCACACCCCGCCCGGGGGGGGGGGGGGGGGGGGGGGGGGCACGACACACAGGGGAGGGAGGGAGGAAAGGGGAGGGGAGAGGGAGCCACCCTCAAACCGCGGCTGAGACCTCGCCCGAGGGAGCCGACGCTCCGCAGGGGCGAACCACCGGGGACCCCCCGGGCCCGCGGCGGGACGCAGGTCCCTGCCCGCCCCACCGGGCGCAGCACCGCGCCCCCGGGCCCCGCCGGCGGGGGGCAGCGCGGAGCGGCCGGGCCGCAGCGGGGCTGGCCGGGGAGGCAGAGCCGCCTTCTGCCCCCTGGCTCGGGCTTCCCCCTGCGCAGGGGGCGGGCGCCTCCGCTGGAGCGGCGCTCCCCCGGGCTGCGGGTGGTTTTTCGTTTGTTTGGATCTGACCTTTTTCCCCTGCCGCCTCCCGCAGGCCGCCCCGTTCCGCACCGCGGCCCCCAGGGCGGGCGGGCAGCGCTGCCGCCGGCTCCCGGCCGAGCCCCGGGCACGGGGAGGAGCAGCCTACGGGCTGCGACGGTGGCGAGCAGGGGGGATTCGGGGGCACCTCGCCCTGCCCGGGGTGGGAGAGCGGGGCTGTGGGTCCGTGCTTCTCGGCGTCCTGCGCCCCCTCTGCCCGTGGGTGAGGCCGGTGCGTGTCCCCCGTGGGAGCGCGGTGCGGTAGCAGCGCTCTGCCCCCGCGCGGGCCACGGGCTGCGGCGGAGGGGCAGGGGCTGGAGCCCGGGGCCCGGTGGGCCATCGGGAAATGCCGCCTCCAGCCCCGAACCGAAGAGCTTCCAGTCCGCGGCTACACTTGGCTCGACGGGGGCGGAACGAGCTCCCCCCACCCCCCCAAACAACGACACCCCCCAGCCCAGTAAGGCTGAAGCAACAACCACCAGACGCCGTCGAAAAGCACGGTCGAAGCTCGGTACCCCCAAAGAAAACTGAAAACCGAAAAGGGAGCGAGCCAACAGCTTCGCCAACGGGCACCCCTGAAACAGCGGGGCGAGCCCAGCTCCCCGCCCGCCCGTGCGCAGCGCCCCCAGTCCCGGCCGCCCGCAGGGGGCCCGGCGCCCGCGGAGCCACCCCCGCCCTCCAACCCCGCCCGCCGGTTCCTAATGCCCACGGTGCAGCCAGATGCCCCGAGTGATAACGGGGCCGGGCTGGGGGTCAGCTCCCGAGCCCCGAGTGGTAACGGGGCCGGGGTGGGGGTTGGCCCCCGAGCCCGGTGACACTGAAACCACAAAACAGCTGCAGGTTAAGGTCAGGGAGCGCGCTCGCTGCGAGAAGCGCTGCCACAGCACCTGCGGGGCGCCGGGCACAGCGGCGGCAGCAGCGGGAGAGCCTCCCCCGAGCGCTCCCGGAGCGGGGAGCGGAGCCGAGGAAGAGGGGCTTTTCCCGGGAAAGGGGGGCGGCGGGGGCCGGGACACCGCGTCGCAGCGCTGTGCGCGGGCGGGCCGCCCTGGGGCGCACCTTGCCCCCCCGCGCAGCTCCGCCGGGACCTGCGCGGCTTTGCCGCGGGCCGTCGTGCCTGGCCGGCTCGCGTCGAGCGAGAGCCTTTCCGGGAACCGGCTACTAAGAGCTCAGCGGCTGGAGCGGGGCGGGGGGAGGGCGGGGGGATGAAATAAAAGGCTAAAGAAACAGTGCGATTTTGGGACCAGGACCAACTCCTAACGTGTTACATAAAAGCCACGGGCGGTTCTTATCAGCAAGCCCGGCCTGAAGAGGAACAATCCCCAGGACCGGCTCCAAAACAACCCTGTTAAAGGAACAATTGTGAAATGCCAGCTTCCCACCAGAGCATGAACAGCAGGAGCCGGGCATGTCCTGTCTGTAACCGGGCTTCTGACAACCAACAGCGAGGAGGGGGGGACGGGAGGGACGGGGGGGGGGACGGGATCCTCTCTTGACAAGATTTATCAAGAAACATTTAACTGGGCTTTAATCATATTAGCAAGAGCCCAATTAGGGCTGAGAGCGAAGCGAGGCGGCCGGCGGGCTGGGGAGAGGAGGAGGAGCGAGAGATGGAGTCACTCGAGGATAAAGTCCTTTCATCAGGCTGCGCTTTCGGCGAGCCGAGGAGTGCGAATAATCAGTGCCCTTCACTGGGGGGACGGGGGAGGGAGCGGGCGGGGAATGTGTGTAAAGGATCATTAAGGCCAGGCAGAAGGGGGTTTTTGTTGTTGTTTTTAATTATTACGGCTATTAAGGTGGTGTCCCTGGGCTCTCCCGGGCGCCGTTCTCAGGGCACGGAGCAGGCAATAAGCGAAGGGGTCTGGAGGCACCTGCTGCACCGCGACGACCTGCTCCGCGTGTGCTCGCAGGGCTCTCCCTCCCGGGGCAAAGCGGGGCTCCGTCCACCCTCGCTCCCCCGTTCCCCCCCCTCCCCCCCTGCGAGGGAGAGTTTCCTTAAAAGCCCTTTCCCGGGTCGCCTCCCCCCGATGCCGAGCGCTTCCCCGGCAGCATCTCGCCCCCTGCGCGGCGCCCCGGGGGGAGCGCGGCCCCCGCCCCGCCGCAGGCCGGCCGCCGGGCAGGGCTCGCCGGGCGCCCCGGGAGGAGCGCGGCTCCGGGGCCGCCGGGGCGGGGGCGGAGGGCACATGGGGTCTTCCCGGGGTTCGAACATTCCATGCTTTCGCGTGGGGCGACCTGCTCCGTCCTTAGGGACCCGCCCGCTCCAGCTGGCGGGGATGGGGAGGGCGGACAGCAAAGGCACAGAGAAAAACTAAGCGTGACAGGTGGGAGCGCAGGAAGCCGCTGGCGATGAGCCCTCCCCGGGTTACGCCGCCGCGGGGACACGCCGGTGGCAGCGCGGCGGCGGCGCTGGGCGCTGCGAGGAGCGGGGGCGGCCGTGACCTTGCCCGCGGCTTTCGAGACATCGCCGGCAGCTGCCAGCTGCTGCCCCGGTTTCCGCGGCCGGGAGCGGGGAGATAAGGCGGTGGGGCAGCGGCACACCTTTCGCCCCGGAGGAGCCGGACCCCTGCCCCGCGGGGCAGAGGCTGCTGTTGCTTTATTTTTTCAACAGGGCAGGGCCGAGGAGGGTGGTGGTTGCCATTCGCTCCGATGAGCACCCCCGCTGTCGGCAGCCTCCCCCGCCCTGCCCGGCGCGGAGGGGCGCTCGCCCACCCTCCCGCCTCCTCGGGGCGGAGGGCCCGGCCGCGCCGACCCTTCCCCGCGCCCCGGGCCGCCGCCTCCTCGGGGGGCAGCGCCTCTTCCCCCCGCCCCGTGCCCTTTTTGTGACCGTGCCCCCGCCGCAGCTTTCCTGTCCCACGCTTACCTTTCCGGCCTGGCCGCCGAGGGGCTCGCCCCCCCCCCTCCCGCCCCCCGCCCCGTCTCCGCCAGCCCCGCCGAGGGGGTGTCGCACGCCGCCGCGCCGGCAGAGCCCCGGCTCTCGCCTTGCGCGCACTCGGCTGGCGCTGGCAGCCCCGCCGGGTTCATCCGAGGACAGCGGCAGCTCCGCGCCGCGGCTCGTCTAGCTGCCAACGCCGCGGCGAGGCTGCCGCTGCCGCGGCCGGGGGTGACTCACGGCGGCCCGCGGCAGCCGCCGGGCAGCGGATCCGCCGGTCAAGCGGGGAGCGGGCACGGCGCGGCCGTTCCTCGCCCCCTTCCCCGGGCACGGCGTCCCGTCCCCCCCCCCCCCCCCCCCCCCCCCCCCTTTGCCCCGGCCCCTCTGCTTCTGCCAAGTGGAATAAACGCCCGGTTTACCGGCAAATATTCACCCTTCCGACACCGAACGGGAGGCCACCCCCCCCCTTGCCGGGCCGGCACCCCCGTCGGAGGCGGGCCGGGGTCCGGCCCCGCGGCCGCCAGCGCTCCCGGCGGCACCCGCCCCCAACGTAAGTGACCGTCGGGTGCGGGGGGGGGGGGGCGTCCCTTGTGTCCCTGCCCCGGGCGCCAGGCACCCAGGGCGACACCCGCGGGCCGGGGCGGGCGGGCGGGCCGGGGCCCCCCTCCCGCCGTGGCCCCCGGGAGCCCGCCCCGCGGCGTGCCGCCGGCGTTCGCTCGGGCGAGGCAAGGGCGGCCGGTTGCCAGCGGAGCGGCGGGGAGGGGGCGGGAAAGGCGGGCAAGCACCGGGAAAGGGCCCCGCCGGCAGAGCGCCGGGAGCACCGGTGTGCCGCAACGGCGCATCTGCGGGGGTCCTGCCGCACGTGGCTGCCGTGGGGTCCCGGTGGCATGTCCCAGCAAGGCCGGGTAGCAGTTGCCTCCCTGGCGAGCATGCAGCCGGGCTCGGCGGGCCCAGGTGGGGCCTTTTCCGACCCTCCGCGCCACGCAGCTCTGCGCCAGCAGCACTTGGAGAGCCACACTTCGTGCGTGGTGTCCGGGGTGTGACAGGGATTTTAGACGTGAGGCTGTGGTGACACTCATCTTCCAGTCCACCTTGTCGGCTGGATGCGCCCTTTTGAAAGCAGTGGCTCCCCAGACTTAAGAGATTTAATATTAAGAGTTTACTCCCTAAAGTAAGAGATTGTTAAAAGCTGGTTTATCAAGAAACGCCAGCTGCGAAGGGAGTGGGAATGAGCGCTCCATTCTCTGGGTACACGCTCCGGTTTTGGATGTAGGAAGAAGGCATGACTGGGCCCGTGCTTGGGAACGCTCCAAAGCTACTTGCCAGAAATGTGCTAAAATGATAAACTGTGGACTTATGGATGGGGATTATGTTGTCAGTGCTTCAACCTTAAGTTAATTTTTAAGTCCAGATTTCAGTCCTTTGAGAAAAAAAGAGTAGTAGTAGGAAGAGGCTATTATAATAGAAATGCTGACATCGCTAACTGTGGCAGTGTGAACTCACTACTATAATAAGACCTCAGCTAGCAGCCTAATTCCAAAGAGGTGATGTTATCTAGCAATAATGTAATCAGTTTGTTGGCTGTAACATAGGAAACTGGGAATTGGTCTGTTTTATTGCTATTTTTGGCAAAAAAAAAAAAATGTATAAGATGTCAGGATCAAGGCAGGAGAGCTACCTTTGCTATTTAAAATAATAAAGCAGAGGTCTTCATGAACATTTTTCACTTCAATGCAGTTTTACAGAAGTATATTTAAAGAGGGATGGCTAGTGAGAATGCGAGCTTTCAAGCTAGGGATTGGAGGATGGAAAGGCCCAAGGGCAGAACATTGTTAAAAGTTTTCAGAGAAGTCCCGAAAGCACAATGTTCACTTTACAAAATAGAAGTTTTCTCCTGGGTATCACTGAATGAGTTTGCATTAATTTGCAGCTGCATATTTAAAAGAAAAAGAAGGAAAGAAAAGAAATGAAAGAGACAAATGCCCTGTTAGTAATTTAGAATTATGCTGCAACCATTAAGAAAATTGCATCAGATATATGAAAAATTGAAACTGACCGCTTAAGCCTTTGAGTTCATACATTCAGTATTCTGCAGCCCTCGCTTCCTTCTTTTGAGAATTATTTTTAAGGAGTAAACATTCTGACAAGTTTCTAGGCAGCTTGCTCTCAAATTAGAAATAACAGCATAAGTGAATTAACTTGTAAGGCCTATGTATTAGTGAAACGTTATCGGTGAAATCTTCCATAGGTTAGTCAGTGATGTTACTTGAGGTCAGAATTTCACCCTCTGTGAAGGTAGTATCGTTGCAGAAAGTCACAAGAATAGAGACAGACCATATTATCCCTCTAGTTCAGTTTTAGGTTTTACTGTTGCACTTGATAGTGTTCTGTGTGTTTAACCTGATTCAAAATTCACTAGATCAGTGGGACTCTTTGGGTTGGGGTTGTGAATTCTTTGAAGGATCAAGTCTTAAGTTTCTTCATGTTGCTAGGAAGCCCAGCAGTATCAAGACCAAGATCTGTGAAAGTATGTGAAGACAATTAAAACAAAGTAATGAGTATAGCCAAATCATAACTGTCCCTTTTCGTGGAGCACCTTGCAAATGACAGAACTGTACAAGAATACTTGGGTGTGTCTGAGTCAACCCGTTCTGGAAATCCTATGATATGCAGCTGCAGAAGCTACACAAATTCTTGAAAAATTGTCAACAAAACCTGAAAGGACCCTAAGGGGTTTTATTCAAATTTGTTGAATCTTGAAAATCATGTTTCCTGAGTTGCGTATGAGCTGTGTTCTGCTTATGAATATATCATGTTGTCCAGTAACTCTTGAAAAGTAGGCTAACACTACTACAGCGACTACCTTGTTCATCTATCTTCTTAAGGCAACATGAACCCTCTTTTTAGATTTGGCATTTAACAAAGTGTTATTATAAGTGTTACAACCGTTTGTGAATGTGTGTACTCTGGGCTGTGGAAAATCAGGGGCTGGCATTTGCTGTCAGGCTTACATCCAAAAAACCTACGAGTTAATTTGCGCTATATGACCACTGGCACTACAGTGTGACGAATTGGAAAAGGTATTTTGTGAAACATGTATGGTTCCAGAGCTGCTCTTAAACACTTGCTGGAAGCTAGAAAACAGATGTGATATAACAATAGTTGTTTTGTTTTGATTGTGGAGGATAATACCAGCCTGTGATTACTGACTGGATGTGAAACAAAGCTTTATGGCTATATGGACTGGATGTAGCATGGCAGCAGTCATACAGGATGCTAGTGGAAGCACTGCGTATTAGTTCTGTAAAAAGATTCAAACAGCAATTAATCACTGTAGAGGAATGAAGCTGGGTTAATTAACATTGATAAAATACAGCTGTGGGCTGGCTTCAGTGGCGGTGGGTTGGCTGATGTGGATAAGGTGCAGCTGTGGCTGGTTCCTGCTAAGTGGTTAAATAGCTCTAAGAAGCAAGGTCGACTAGCCTGAAGAGTATGAAGAAACAGCATGGACAGTAGATGAACTGTAGAAACCTTGTGGGGCATTGGTGGCTGTGTTGGGGCAAGGCATGACAACTACTTATTGAAGTTACCCTGGTATGGGATGGTAAAAGCCTTGTTGCAGCTGGCTAGTTTTGCTAGTGCTGTGACAAATCACTTTCTCACAAATACAAGAATGAGAGGGTGCTGAAAAATTGAGGAAATGAATGTATAGATACAGAGTATAGTAGTCTGGATGCCTGCTGCCACACTGGAAATCCCCAAACCACTAAAAGACAAAAATTGTAAGGACTTGCATTGTTTGGAGCAATCCCTAACCTGATGTTTTCACTTTTTTTTTTTTTGTAAGTGCTCGCTTTTTTTCAGCATAGAAGAGGTTGCATTAGCCCAGTACAGACATTTTTGCTTCCTTAGTGCATGGTGCTTGAAGTCCTACCTCCTCTATCATCAGTCATGGTTACTTGGCTTTTTAATTTTGATACAAAATATCGAGAGTTGGAGTGTGATAGCACAGTGGTATGTTATTGTGCATATAGGAGGAGCAAAAGAAGCAAGTGAAAGAGGAAAAGGGGAAGAAGAGGGTGTTTGGAGAGCAGAGAAGGAAGATAGGAAATGTGAGGCTTTGCAACAGAGTGACTGGTGGTGGCATGGGACAAGAAGAGACTGGACCATTGTCCATGCAGAAAGCAATGTTCAGAGATTGTGGTTTGATTAAATGGCCCCTTATTTAACATGCCCTGCATTTCTCTGCGGGAAAGCAACTTTCAATCTATGTGCAACAGTGAAAGATTGAAGAAGTAGAGAGAGAACGAAAAAGCAAGAGGCAATCTCTTAATTTGTTTCTTTCCTTTTTCTAAAGCCTGCCTAGCCCACATGTTGGGTCGGGTACATTTAGAGGGAATCTTGGATGAAACTAAGCTGGAGCTAGAACAAAGTTGGAAAGAAATTTGATTAAGTTTAGGGATGATAAAAAATATCTGACCTCCCTCCTCCCCCTCAGAGGGTATTTAATGCCCAGCAAAATCATCTACCCGTAGGCAAGTGCCTGACAAGAACATGGTATGTGTATCTACTCTGAAATCAGAGTTCAGGGTATATATGTGTAACTGCAACTCATACGTTGTCTTTTGGATAATTTGTTGACCTAAACTTACACATTTTGTCATCTTTTTCTACTTTTTTTCCCACTTATTTTTTCTGTGCTTTTGGGACAGAAAATCCCTCATGCAGTGTGGTCCAGGTTATACTGGATGTCTCATGCAGGGCAGTATCTTATTCCGTGCATGACTTACTCATGTTGCAAAAGCAGGGTGAGTAATGGGTGCTGGAATTTAGCTCTATATTGCATTTTGCATCTGGGGTTTCTGTAATAGGTTCATGAAGTTCACAGACTACCGCCAGTAATTTTTCTATTTTTCTACCTCCCATTCTGCTCTTTCCCATTTCTCCAGAGATTTTCTGCAGTCCTGGAGGACTTTGCAACTCTGCAAAATGATACAGAATTATATCAAAATGCTCCAAGCACTGTATAAACATATAGACTGTATTTGTGATGCAAAGAGGAGTTTGGCTGGGCATGATCCCTTGTGGTTCTGGAACTGTGGGTCAGCATTGCACCGTTATCAGCAGCAAGGTTTGCAGTGGCTGCAGGTCTTAGGGATGCGCCATGTGTGTATAGAGGAGAAGCAGTGCTGGACCACTCACATTGCAAGTGAGGTGCTTTAGATGGTACCCTGCAACATCACCCTTGGATCCACCATGAGGAAAACTGCTTACTATGTACCAGTGGTGCATTGAAGTACATGCCGGAGGACTCCAAGTACAAGGGTAAATCTGAAGTTAAAAAGCAGCTCTCTAATGCACTGTACCACTGATGTAGCACTCATTGTGAGAAATATGTCCAGGTACACCTTGTGGGAGTACACACAGGTCAGACAAAGAGGGTCTCAGAAAGAGATGCAAAACAAAGTGTCCAGAATCACAAACATTTCATTACCTGATCCAGGAACAGAACAGAGGGGTTGTCTGTAGCTGCACTTTGTTCAAACTTCAGTTGGGCTTGTGTCGTAACTTACTGCTGGTCCGCACAGTTTGTCAGACCCTGGGCTATGGGTTTTCTTACTGATGATTCTGCAGCCTCCCCGGGCTCCTGGGGTGAGCTAGTGTACGAAGGTGAGTTTGTTCAGGGGTCTTTATTTAGTGCAAAGAGGTGGTGACAGAAGTTGCTGTATGAGTAAAGGTTGGGGGATGCTGTGCAAGGAGGTCTCCCCTGCTCTGTTCCAGTTCAGAGTCAAGCTGTCTAGATGAAACTGGGGAAAATTGTTCATACAGCTGGTGTTTGGTCTGAAAAGAAGAGAGGGAGATGCAAGGAGGACAGTAAATATCTGAATCTGTACACAGGAGCAGTAAGCCTGTTGGGTCAAGCCCCGAGTTCAGACCCAGAGGGTGCATGCAGTATAGCTGTGCAGAGTCCACTCTTGTGTCCTGCTAACCAGATCACAGTCACTTGTGAAAAAGCGTCTGATGCTTTCCAGGATAAGTTGGCCATTTAGTTTGTCTTTCTAAATCACAACAAAGTCAATAGAGTCAATAAAGCTCAAACAATGCTCTTCTAGAAATTCTCTGTCTTAAAATTGCCTTATTCCTATGTGTCTAAGTCTGTGTTTGGATGTGAATTGTAGGACCTTGGGGATATATGTAGAGTTCAGTTAAATTTTGACACAGGGGCAACTGCATTATTTTCCTATTCATTTTCCTAATCTGTAACCAAGCTTTTGTGCAAGACTGTTGGCACTGAAAGTCTGTTTGAAATTGAGTTGTGGAAGTGCAAGAGTTCATAACCCTTCTCTTGCAGCCGCTGTGAGTGCCACCTGAATGCTGAGTGCCTGCCTTAGGGAGTGGTGAGGTCCTCCTGTAGCCACTTGGGCCTAGCAGAGAGCAGCACTGTTACCAACCACACGACAAAGCACACAGAGAGTGCATAGCACATCCTTCTCTCACCTTTGCCAGGAACAATTAATGAGATGCTTTATTATCCAAACCCTTTCCGAGGCTGAGCTTCAAACTCTTTAACCTGAGAATGGATTCAGCAGCATGCATTTCTTAGTGCCTTGTAGCTCACTAGGTTCACTTTTGACAGCAATAGAAGAGTTTTCTATTGCAAGCCTTTACTTTCTTGTTTATTTAATATTCATGAAACACTGCTGCTGGCTTAATATGTTAACAGTTACTTAAAGAATGGTCTGGTAACTACTTTTTTTCATGTATGGATTATAAAATGTAGTATCTTACAATATATTGTCTCGTCACTTTATGTGAAGATTTCATTAATGTGTTTTTCCTAAATAACAAACAGCTCCTGCAGAGCTTGTTAGCCATGTGAGGACCATGTGGTGTAAGCAGTTATAAATACACCAGTAAAAAACATTCCAGAGAATTATAAATCACTATAATGTTCAGTTCCAGTGGGTTGATGAATAGTATCTTTATTAACTTATTAACCACTTATCAAAATGATTTGTCTTGTACTTAGACTTAATTTTATGTTCACTGTAAATTTTATATAAAGCCTGACTTTGTTTTCTTTTGCCAGATGTATTTATTTCTGAGGCAAAACTCAGTCTCTTTGGCAAAAAGGAGGAAAATCAAAGAGGCATGATAATCAGCCTAAACTCATCCAAAGCACTTTAAAAATAGCCAGCCCACCTACTGCACTGGGAGATTATATAGTGCAGTGTACAGAAGCGCAGTGTGGAGTAGCTAAGGAATCGTGCAATATGTAAGCTTTTCAAAATGCACTTGAGGCAGCGGCTTTCTACCCAGTTTGTTCCTGCTGGGGCATCTGCCTCTCAGACCCCCACACCCTTTCAGCTTGGTGCCCAGGATGTTTAATTCTGCTTTCCATGAGAAATGGCCCTGCACAAATTTTTATTTCCAAATCAGTGGCTTATAGTGGAGAGAGCTGTGGCAGAAGGCGGTCGAAAAGAGCGAGACGGCGTTGTTGTTCAGCGACTGGTGTGGTGGGCGGTGGTGCACCAGCGTTGTCACTTGGGCTGTTACACAGATGGCCTGTGTAAACTTGAGTAAGATTCTAGCAGATAGGTCTGCAAAGGGATGTAGGCACACAAGTGCCCTGTGTGGGCCTTGCTAGGCTCCACAAAACCATGCCCAGCTGTCATCTCACTTTGCAAGTGTCTCGGCTCTGCCAGGGAGAGCGTTACAGCCTGCAGGTTTTGTGTGTGGGGAGGGGGGGGGTGTCTCGGTTAAGACCTTTCCTGGCCAGTCTTCTCAGCAGGGCCCTATGCAAAACTGTTGGACTGTTTGGGCCTCTGCTCCTACAGGAATACTGTTCCTTGGTGGATCCTATGGTTATCATGGTGACATGTAAATACCTGATGTATGCATACACCAGTTGAATTGGTCTAACTTACAAAAAGCATTTTTATCTTTTTTCCTGCTCTTCCCTACATCAGGCTTGCTCTCTCTCATTATAAATCCCCGCCTGTCTGTTCCTCTAGCCAGCTTTTATCAGTGTTTTACCTTTAATTGGTACGCATAGTTGGCCAGTTTATCTAATTTCCCAATAAACAATCTATCAGTGAAAGAGCTTTTGGCGTGTGAACAGCATACATTGCAAAAGGTGCTGTAGGAGAAAGAGTAGTATGTATGTGTGTTACTACACTACGGCTTAGGTCAGGTGGTCACATCACTCTGTTTGAGGGGAATTTTGCACCAAAATAAACTATGGAGTTGAGCAAAAGGGGATTTTCCCATGATAGACCAAACAGAATGTACTGTGCAAGCAAATGAGGAAATCCAGCCTCATGGTTTTCAGCATCACTGATTTTGGAAGGGTTAAGTACCTGCCAGTAACTGCATCTTGTTAATGTAATGTATATTGGCATTTCCTTTGCATATCTCTATTATGGAATTTGATGAAACAGCTTTTGTTTGTTCACACTTGTCTCTCTTAAAATTTGTATATCATCAGTAAATGTTATTTTTTCTGCAACAGCTTGCACTTTCTTCTCTAGGCAGACAGAAGCCAAGTCATCCTATTGCTTTAGATTATAATTTTCAGCTTGATTAAAAAAGTAAATATGTAGATTTTTACTGCTCCCGACAACAAGGATTGTCACCAGTTGACATGCTGAGGTTTGTTGATTTAGTTGGTCACTACAGGAGTGGAGGGGTTTGCGTGGACCTACAACATGGTATGAGGCCCTTAATACAAGTTTGAATGGGTTTTGTGGAGGTAGGAACAAGCAATTGATAGTGTGAGTCCAAGTGAACACATGGACTGGCCTTCATTTTTTCCAAAGGGTAGGAAGTTCTCTACTACTTTACAATGTTTCGAAGACTTTTGATGCCCTTTGGCAGAAAATACGTTCACAGGGTAGGAGCTGGCTAGGCTATGCACTTCAGATTATTTTAAGCATTTTATTTAGCTGAGAGCTGGAGTTCCCTAAATGGTTGGTGGGATTTGAAAAGACCTCAATGTGCACAGGGAGAGAGGAACCTGCTGTAGCTCTTTTGGGTCCGGAGCTGCCAAACATATAAATATAGATAAGCACGTCCCACTGACTGCAGGGAAAATTCAAATCAAGCTCTTTCTGAAGTTTTTTCAGAGTTGAGATTTTAAACAGTTTCTGTGTTAGGCTACAGTGTAGAAAAGAGTATGTGCTCATATAGTGAGCTTCCTCAAGTCAATACAGAAAATCAGATTTATTTGGTTAATATTATAACTTGAAGTATAGTCAAGATTTTTGTAGAAAGGGTATACAAGAAAGCCGCTAAATTTAGAGAAAAGGTAACAATTATTCCTGTTGTGATACAGGGAAGTAGCCATTGCCTGTTTTTCTACCGGCATTTGCTTCCTACTAACCAAATCATGTTTAGGAGTGACCTGTTGTATTTTTTTCGGCATGCCTTTTAAAGGTGGCGGAGAGAAAGCCTTGCAGGGAGGCTCTTATGCAATTATTGCTGTATATCTTCCTGCTTGTAAGCCCTAATTCCACTCTGATTTTTTTGTGGTTTTGTTTAAATCCTTGAAAAGATGTCATTCTCTCACTGAATGTGTTTTTCCTCCTAAACACAAGCTGTAAATACATACACAGATAATATTATGTGGTTCTTTGAGTCAGCTGCTTGCAGTTCATGTGTTCTATCCTAGGCAACTTTAGAAAATTATTATCAAACCTCATAAGCTGAGACATAAAAGCTCCTTGTCTCGTCTTTGCCATGGAAATTGCAAATTTTAACATGTAAGTGTATATGTAAAAAAATATCCCAGAGGTAACAGGCAAGTCGAATTTTGCAGGGCTGTTACAGACAGAGTGACATCTGTTTTTTATTGCAGTTAATGATTCCTAATACTATGTGCCATTTTGTGTTATGTAACCATTTATTATTAATCTGCATCTCCTATTACAAATCAGTTTTCAATGCTTTTCCCAGTCATATCCTGAGATAGTATGGCGGTATATTTATGCCTACTAAAATAAAACTAAAGGTTTCCTTCCATATTAAGGATTTTTGAAGTACTTGGAGATGGATTCTGTGTTCTCCGTGAAGTAACCGTTGTCCTAATCATTACCAGGAATTGAACCTGGAACTACCAGAGCTAGAGGATAGCTTGACAATTTGAGCTCAAAAAGGCTAAATCTTCTGGCTAACAGTTGTAGGAGAGTCATGCCTTTTGTGGCTCTGGCAGACGTTACTAGTTGGAGAGGGAATTATGCTTGTGCAACTCAAAATTGTCAGTGAAATCCAGGGGAATTTGGGAGGTTGCAGGGAATGCAAAATTGGGCTCTTCCAGGAGCTTCCCAGTAAGCATGAAAGTGTTAGTGTGTGTGTGTGTGTGATGGGTAGTGAGAAAGCCTAACATCTGACATCGTTCTGGCTAAGTGCATCCTTCAGTTTTCCATTAGTGGTGGTGGAGTCTATCAGTGAATCCTTTCAGGAGTAACCAGCTGGCATTTCCTAAGCCCTTGTCTGTGTATCATGTAAAGCTCAGTGTTACCACTCTAAAGAAAGACCTTGAAAAGTTAAATGCCATTGGAATTCAGTAATGTAGGCCACAGTGTAAACTGTGGTTAAGTTGAGCTGAGGCCTGCTTTAGAGAAAGAACCTGTAGTTGATTAAGCCCTGCCTGTAGCTAGATAAAAATGAGTTTGAAGTAGATTAATATAAAAACAGTTAAAAGCTTCCTCGTTGTTGTCAGTTTTCAAAATGAAACTTGTCAAGAGTTTGGCAGAAAGAGCTCAAAGGAAGATCTGATTCTAAACTGAGAAAAACAAACCCAAAGGAGCAAACAGCAGTATGGACCTTCTCATGTTTGGTTGATTTAAATGAATTTTCTCAGTGAAGGCTGTGACTTTATGGCCTTCATTTTTACTTGCCAAGCCATTTTTCTCCAGACTACAATCCTTCATGAGTTGTGTCTCATAGCTTTGTCTAGCACAGAAATTTCTTCTGTACTGCTTGGCCTATCTCCTCATGGCCTTCATGAATCTTCTCTGACATTTACTGTGTGTAATTATTATAAGAACATAAACCAAGGGCAAAACTCAAAAGATAGTCTTGGATTCAGCAAGAAACTGTCTGAGAGAGAATTGAAATGGAGACAGCGCAGCCTAACAGCTAGGGTCCTGTCAGAGTTTTTGCTGGAATCCACTTCCATCTGTAACGTTGGATGGCATGTGACCTCTTTATGCCACGCAAACAGTTTGGCCTACTGCTGGCACCACCACAGTTTGGTGGCAAGGTGGTGCAACTTTCTGTTGTTGACTTGGACTTAAATTCTGTAGTCCCAATGATGAATCAAAAGTGGGACTCGTAGACCATGTCCAGCTAATGCTACCAAAGTGTTTATCAAAGCACAATATTGACTTTACATAGTGTTACACTGGAAAGTCATTTTAGGACATGTTTGAGCTTTGACACCCTTTCTTAATATTTTTTTTTCCCATATCCTTTTGTATATACAGCTAGGTCATGTTAGTGACCACAGGCATGAGTCTCCATTCCATTGCACTGGTTTTAAGCCAGAGTAATGCCACTGGTTTTCACAGTATAAAAGACTGATGAAATGTGGTGCAAAATTGATCCCATACATATTCCAATCTCTGAGCGACTTAATATTTAGTGCTAAAACATTTTAAACCTTTAAAAAATAACACTTCTATCACTCATGTTACAGATTTAAAGTTTGCTGTCTCACGACTTGGCAAAACTTAAGCACATGCTGGGAAGCGGGTATGTCCTTAATCATGGCAAATCATGGGATATTTGATCCTTCAGTTTGACAGTCCTGTAGGAGCGTCAGCTAGTGCTCATGTATATTTACCTTAGTGTTGGAACAGCTTTTCCTCAGTCTCTATTTTAAGGTAAAAGAATAGAATAATTTCCATAGATGTAGGCTAATTTTTCCTTTTAAATGGTGGCAGTTTGAAAACTACATCAGACTGGCAATGTTATGGACTAAGAGATAAGTTAATGGAGACCTTGAGAAGGTAAACAAGACAGAAGTTAGATGCAGGATGCTTCATGGTTCTGTAGGTTGTTCTGTGGCTACAGAAATAAAACCTGTCATTGTTTCAACAACATACATATTGTAGATATGTATGCTTCTATTACATGCACAGTCCCTCTAACTACTAACAAACCTACTGCTCTGTTTGCAATATGAGAGAAGCATTGTGGTATCTTTAATCTGAAGCTAATGAGCCTGTTCCTGTTAAAATTAATTGCAAAGCTCCAGTTGACAGCAATAGGAGCAATCTCATTATTCTCAATGATTATAAACTAGTACTCCTGACAGCTGATTTGGGAAACCGAGACAGCCTGTAGTCTCCAGGGTCAGATCATTGAGGACCTTCAGGTGTGTAAAAGGGGTATAGGGGTCTGTTGTATTTGAGACTTTGTTAAACCACAGATTTCCTGCATGACTTTTGGACTAGTTAATATGACTCCCTTCTGAATCTGTAAACTGAGCACAGCAGCACATCCTTATGTTAAAAGGAGTGATGTGCTCAGATAGTGATCTGTGGCCCATTTTGTGGTTGGAAGAGATTTCTCAAAAGGTTCAGGCATAAGCTTGGTCTGAAACAGTTGGGTAAATAGCACTAGAAGGTAATTAATTATTAGTTAATTAGTTCAGTTAATTAGTAACTGGTAGAGTAACAGCTGTTGCTCCTGCTTGTTGTATAAGACTTGTAACTGATACACTCTAATGGTGTTGCAGTAGAGCAGCAAAGCAATAGTACTGCAAGTCAATTATTGCCTCTTTCAATGAGGCACTATGTGTCAGGTCCCTTCTAACTCAAGATATTCTGTGATTCTCTAGGTGAAATGGGGTAAGTATGTATACAATTAGGCTGTGGCATATTTAAGGCAATGAAACTTGGTTTATCCTGTAACAAAAATGATTATGTTAAACCACGTTGTCTTGTGCTGCTTAAGGGCTGAGGATGTACAAAGACTGCTTGGTTCAGTGGATGTGTAACTTGTTAAGCCTTGGTAATTTGATCTGAGCTTATAAAGGTTTAGATAAGAAATTGTGCTTGTTCCTTCTAGTATCACCATCCCTGGTTACATGGAAACAAGTCTGGCCATATAAAGGTCTCACGACGACTTACACTGATTAACATATTCCTGCCTCCTTTTCTGCCTTCTGCTTTTTTCCTGATTTAAGTTGGCTGAAGAACAGAATATCTGGTTCATGGGAAATCTTGTTTTCCTTACTTTTTTTTGGGTATGGCGTTTTGGTCCAAATTGATCTGGGAAATAAAAATAATTTTTTTTTCTGCCAACCAGAAATTTTGAGATAATTTCATTCTGGAAACAACAAGCATCTAATTTCTGAAATAAATGTGCTTCCTTGTTCCTGCAGCTTCTCAGTGAAAATGGTATTTGACAGGTGACTGACTATCAGCTCTGTAGGGCAGTTGTGGGGCTATATGGGATTGGTGGTGCTCTGGAAGCCCTGCTCTCTGGGCTGCCTGGAAGACTGTTGCAGGTCTTCCAAGCTCTCAGCTGGCATTTACTGGTAGGTGAATGGAAAGTCTGGAAAGGCTGGAAATTACTGGGATTTCCATGTTTTCTGTACTCTCAGTGGGAAGTCGCTTCTTTTAAGGTCAGGGTTTCCAGACTTCCAGCTTAGTGGTTGAAACCATGGAAGCTTGGTGTTTTCCTACTTTGGGACTCTCCACTGAGCAGATCTGCCTCCTGATTCTCACTAAAGTCGGCTTTATTTCACACCTTGTTCTCCAGCATCAGGGTACTGTTCTGTGCTGTAGGAAGCAGAAAGCAGGGGCTCCCGTTGAATATTTCATCTGTCTCCTTGCGCTGGAGATGTACCTACTTTGCTTTCAGCTAGCTTGCTGGGGTATGGGTAGCAATCCAGCTGTGGAAGCATGGAATTTAGTGTGGGCTAATTCCTGTATGCAGTTTACCCAGCTTCTTTGGGTGTGTCCTGCATGGCTGCTAGACCACAATGGAAACTACCCACGCAGCTTCAAACAGCTAATGAAGCGGCCTCGCACCCACCACACCCAGAGTCTGGAAGATTCTGGCCCATCTTGCAGAGTAACACTATGCAGAGTTACAGCATCTGGCTTTGGCAAGTCTGCAGGCACAGTCTTTGAAACAAAAACAAAACCATGCATCCTCACCACTGTTTCTTCCCTTATTTACATGACTAAATGCTGTAATGCACACATGTGGGTAAAAGCAGGAAGAATGCACCCCACCAGTGATTATGAGGGAACTGTAGTGGCTCAGCACCCTGCAGGATCTGCAGCTTGATCTGATCCACAGCTTTTTCTAGCCACACCAAGGGTTTCACACATCTTAAGCAGAGCTGGCACTTGCAGTGTGAAAGCTACCTAAGAGGTGTCAGATTTGGCCTTCAAAATTGAAGCAGTTTTATCAGACATTTTTACAGGCAAATTGCAAGTGCACCTATCCTTAAATGCTGAATATCCTCCATACATTCCACCAGAGATGCAACTCCTTTCCTTGTCTCCTTCATATATGAGTGATACAGACCTCCTCTAACTGACATGCAAACAGAAAAAAAATCTTGCAGTCTTGCTCGTGTTTCTACAAGTACACTTTCCATGCTGTGGAACTGAGCACCTTCAACTCCTTTTGTTGCCCCCATGACTTGCACTTCACAGATCTTGGTTTATGGATGTCTGCAGATGGCAGGAGATGGCAAATATTTTAGATGAAAGATGATGGAGAAACAACCTAGTATGCCAACAAAGACTGAAAGCAATTCTTGCTTTCTTCTATTTCAAACGTTTTTTGCAGAAAGGGTTTCTCTGGGAGTGTTAACACTGAATGCATCTGATCTTTCATGGTTTAAGTGATTTCTGCATGAATGCATTGAGTTCTCCTCGTGCAAGTACCTGTGAACAGATTTGAGCACGTAAAGACTGTTTTGGCTTTTAGTTTGTGTTTGAAGATGTCTGCCAATCATAGACTTCCACAGCAGGAATATTGTGTAAGACCACATGTGCAAGAAAGTCATCCATGTAACATCTAAAACTCATTGTTTCTTCCATTAGTTAAGAGGAAACACAGTTAGATTAGTTTCTTACCAAATGTGGGTTTTATGGCCTTCTCACAGCTTTGATGGTCTTGTGGGAGCATGTAATCATAAATTATTAGAAGGAAATCCTAGCTACTCAGAGCTAAACACATCAGTTATCTTGTTAAGGGGAAAAATGTATATGAATGGATCAGTAGGATTAAATCGCTGCAAGACATCATAACCCTCTGGGGAAACTAATAATCTTAGTTGTCTCTATCATAAGTGAGCAGAAAGATATTTTTATGCAGACATTTTATTATAAAATGAAACATGGCACTCCAGGCACAAAGTGGAGCAAGAAACTGTGTATAAATGCATATGTACATGTGCGTGTATACACACATCCATTCTTTTGGTACATGCATATTTCCTTCCAGATGCAGTTAAGAGTCCTGGCTGCTGTGAGGGTTTGGCAGCTTTCTTGTGCAGTGTGGGTGTTTATCATTCTACTGTGCTTGTTCATTTTGTGATGAGTTTCCTCTTGGGTGCAATTTTCAGGCACATGTTCCTGTCAACCAAGGTCAATGCTGAGCCAGAGAGGCAGTGCACAGGTGGTATGTCAGAGTTAGCCTCTGTCTTTTGGCTGCAGGCAGTGGCACGTCTTAATTTAATTTATGATTAAACCATTGCCCTGATACAATACTGAAAATATTAGAGTCTTTCTGCCTGGATTTCAGAGAAATGGTTCTTCACATAAACAAGGGAAAAATGAGTGACTGCATATTAATAGACTCTCAGGACCTGACCAAAAGCCTGTTGAAGTCAATGGAAAGACTCCTTGGATTTCAGCAGGCTGAGCTTCAAGCCTTTAATGCATGCTCTGGTGCCTATAGCCCAGGTGGGAACAGCTCTTTGTTAGGCAGGAGGTGGCTTACTTTACTCTCACAAGGTATAGTGCTGGTGGTGGTGGAGAAAGCTCAGGGTGATGGGAGAGTTCATGGCAAAGAGTGGTTTTTTTTGCTGCTTGGGTGGCAACTGGGTTCTAAACAAAAATGCCCTAAGGGGAGAAGCACATCGGGGTCATTACAACTGTCATTTGGCAGTTACTAACATGTATTCTTGAAAAAAACTGTTAACACAATTTTGCTGTTTCTTGCCAAACAGCAAAGGCAAGCTGGCTATGTTTTGGAGCCAGAATTGGACTGCAAGCTTTAGAAATACTCTCTAGGATCAGCTGATCAAAAAACATAAGAAACTGAACACTAATAACCCTCCTACCTGCAGAAATCCATGCTTGTTCGCTCACAAACACATACTGTGTTTCTGTTAAACCTCAGATGTGCAGTAGAGATTATGGAAAGTTACACCAGATTTTTGCCTGTCCTTGAATTACAGTAATAATAACCTATGATGAGGTAATACTTTAAGATCAAGGTTGTTGATATTAATTGATTGGAAGATATTTATTCAGCTATTTAGACTGTATAATGTTTTTGATTCCACTGGGAGTGGATAAAAGCCAGATTTTAGCCTTGTTTTCAGATTTTTCTTGTTAGAGCAGTGCTTCCTGTCCAGAGTAAAGGAGGAAATGCTTGTTCCTCCCAAGACTTTGAAGTTTCTCTGTTTGTCGTGTTTAGCCTGGAACAAACAAGCCAGAACTTGCCTCTCACTGTATCTAAATGGCCAACATCCATGACCTGTGAGAAATTCAAGGCCTGAGAAGGGACACCAGTCCCGAGGGTCTATCACAACTCTGGATTCACTGTGACTCCAGTACTGCCGCTGTGCTGTGGCTGCATCACCCCTTTTAGAAGGGCTGGTAGTAAAGTAATCGTAGCCTGGAGTACAAAATCTGCAATAAAACCTGAAAAAACCTGTGGTGACAAGAGTAATTATAATGTTCCCCTGAAGCTGGACAGAGAAGGATATATAAAAGGCGGGCTGCAGTCTAACTCACTGCATTTTCCCATTGCTGTCTTGGTTCACTTGGGCAGTTTAACTGTGATTCTGTATCACTAGGTTACGTAAACTAAATATTGCTTAATTGCTTGACTTCAAGTTCAGTGTAATCCAGTCCAGCCAATACAGTAAACAACCTGCCTGGAACCTTATAGAACAGTTTTCTTACTGCTCTAAGACACTTGTTTTGTTGAGACTAAGTTGGTACTTTTTAATGTGCTTTTGAATTTGTTTGGAGCGTTTGACTGTGTCGTGTCCTGCAAAACTGGAGGAAATGTAATTCAGTAACCAAACAGTATAGAATTTCTTGTATGTGCTGTGAACGTTGGCACAGATGGAAACTGGATTAGGTGAACAATGCTGATCTCTCAGAGTATTTTGTGTTTCTTTCTTGCACGCATAAAGAAAAATATCCTGAACTCATTTACTTGATGCCATTCTAGAGTAAATCCACTTTAGCTGATGATGTTAAACTACTAAGCCATGCTACTGATACGGCTGCATTTTATTACCTGCTTTATGCAAACCATGAATAATACAGAGAACACTAGCTACGTGATTTTAGTTTCGGATGCAGGATGTGTGATGCAATCCACTACAGAGTCTATGCACATATGCATCGAGCACATTTTTGAGCTACTGTACTTTGAAATCTGTGCCAGACATCTATGCAGCCAGACAGTAAACAAAGAAAATGATACCTTAGGCCAGGAACCTTCAACAGCACAGAGGGTTTACCTCAGAAACTTCAAATGGGAAACGTAGCATGTGTGAAGTCACGAAGGTTAGTAGGCCAACCAAGAGCAGTTTTGTGCCTGTGAGCTACGCGTATGGGATCTAAAGTCAGTCGGAATTTTGCTACTGATTTCAAAAGGCATAGGACTGCCCCAAGTGTTTCTACAGCAGCTTCATTCCATTGGCATCAATGGAATTGCTACAAACTTGGTCAAGGATGCCAAAGGTGAATTTGATACACTGTCAAAGGAGGTGGTGAAATTTTATATTTATTGCTTCATTCAAAAAACATTTTCCTCTGAATGTCAAATACTTCATGAACATTTTGCCTTAATCTATGTAAAAGTTCTCTTAAACTAAACCCATATTCTTATGCCACTGAACACAGATTCCACTGCATGATAAAGTATTGTAATTGCAATGAATATTAACTGCAGATTCTTCCAGATCCCAAAATGGGACTTTAAATTACAAAGTTTTGATATGTGGCTTACATGTTCCTGGAAATTCTGTGAAATTAAACAAAAGATTGAAGAAAACACTGTTTAGTGTTTTGGTTTGTTTTGGTTTGTGTTTTTTTTAGGTGTTTTTTTTTAATTATTTTTTTTTTCCCAAAGCCAAGTGTAAGGTTAAAAGCTAAGCTTGAAACAATCTGGTCTGGCTACACAATTCATTGTAGACTTTAAGGAGGTTTGAGGAACTATTTCACATTCCTCAGTTGCAAGTGAATTCTTGAAATGGGAAATCAAGCATCAAATATATTAATAGAAAACTGTGCAGAAAAAGGTTGCTGACGTATGATAATACTTTTGCTGATTTTGGTTTCTTTTTTTTTTTTGTGTGTAAAGATTTTATGTTTAGTTAGTTTTCAGGTGATTATTTTTGATGCACTTGTAATAATGGTTATTATAACCTAAGTAGAGTAACTTACTGGCTAACTAATGATACTGTCTTCAGAACCATCAAAATCAAGTTGTGATGCCTGATGGGAAATGTAGTTTCAGATCTTTTCTCCCCCTCATACTGAAAAACACTCAGTGTCAAAAGTTGTTTTTCTTATGTGCCAAACAGTACAATGGAGAAAATTGGAGAGTGTTTAGAGCTCTTGGCCTCTTTCTTTGGAGTATCTGTACAGTGGCTCTACAGAAGCAGGGAAATGAATGTCCTTAAGGACAGAGAGGAGAGAATGAGTAGCAGAAGATGCTGAATTGCATAGCAGTCAAATAGGAGGAAAAGTACAACATGGGATTTCTCCCAGCAGATGATGTCTGTAGTCCAGAGGGTTCGATCTCTGAACAGTATCTGAGGAGACTGACGGGAAGTCTGATGAAGGGTTTGTGCTAGTTATATGCTGTCTGGGAAAACAAAAAGTATTACCAAGAGTTGGTCCCTGGATTTCAGTTGCAGTTTTGCAGAAAGAAAACTCAGACCTATAATAGACTAATTTAAATATATTAGTCATACTGATATTGTCTTCCTGTATAATATTATTGCCTGAAAAGTAAAGAAAATATTAATCATGGTTCTATGTTTCTGCTTCACTTGATAGGAGTGTGCTCTAGTTGAAAGCCTGGTGCTGTACTGTGCCCAGAGAAGCCAACTCTACAATCTGATCTTGAACTACCAGCTTTAATATAGAAAAGGAATTTTGCTTTACAGTGGGCCCCCCACGTGAAAGGGGTTTTCTGAACAGAGTTTTGCGTTTGTGATTCCTCATCTTCCCCAGGGTTCGTCCAAGGGGTTACACCCCTGCAACCTTTGCTGGTAAATAGCCAGATGAGACTCGTTAAATCCAAGAATCGGGATTTGTCAGATGTGTAGATATATGTACATAACATGTTCAGAACCAGAGGTGTGGCTAACCTTCCCAAGATTTTGTCAGCTGCATGGGGGCAACTGACCCTGATTATGTGAAGAAGAGACTTCTTGCTTCAAGGGCTGGATTTGCTCCCTCCCTGAAAGCTAATGGTCAAAATTCTTTTGCCAGATTGAAAGCAGAGTTAGTCCTGAATCTGCAGCTTCCCTGCACTTTATATACATTGGGTTATATGGTAGGTTGTAAAAGGATGAGAAAGGTTCTTCAAGCAAAGTACAAATAACAGAAAATTAGTGGCTCATTGACTTTTCACAGGAGGCCTATTTAGCTAATACTAACAAAGCTTTTTCCCCTTTTTAACTAACATGGCTTCAAGTTTTAGCTGCTTTTGTTATAATTCACTCTGGCTTTTTTTCAGCCCTTGCCCTTTGCCTTTGTGATCTCTGTTTTCCTTCCATCTGTAGTTTCCTTTCCTATGTTTCTCTCAAGCAGATTCCTTCCATCCACTACAAGAATGGGTACTCAAATCAATTGTTGATTGAAATCCTGGCTCCCTGGGTGTTTCCCTCTGCTGCCTTTAGTAGTGTCAGGATTCAAGATACATTTGTTTTTCTTTCTTGCCATTACACAAATACTGCTCCCCAGTAGGACTTTGAAGTTCGTATTGTATTCATTAATAAGATTTTAAATCTTTTCAAGACAGTCCCTCCTAGCCCTTCTCCACCAGCAGGACGTGTAGCCCATTGCATATGAATTGGTTCCGGGAGTGGGGCCAGGGAGCATGGGAGTGGGGCTGGGCCAGGGAGTGGGAATAGCTCTTCCCTAAGCGTAGGAGAAGGGATTGCTGGGTCCTAGCTTGTGAGGGTTGAGGAGGGAAAAAGCACGGCCATCTGCACTGAGCATGGGTGGATCAGCTTCTCAGAGAGCTGCCAGCAGTAATGGGGAGTGGGGTCTTCTAGGACCCTAGGAGGTTCACAGTTTGTGACCCAGCTGTTTGACCGAACTGGGACAAACTGTCTCCAGTGCAGTTTTGGCTACCCGCAACCTCTGTTGGCTTAGTCCCGTGTTTCTGATGCCAATGCATTGCCTAATGATGTCAGCGGGTGTTTTGGGTTTGCAAGGAATGCAGGAATGGGATCTCTGAAAAACAGAATCTGTATGTAGAAATGTCCTAAAACGAAAGATGTTTTGCAGAAACTTGCATTAAAATTGCAGCAAGAAAACTGAGCTTCTTCCAGTGCCTCGGCTATCGTTTTTATGAATTTTAAGAGCTACCTTACAGGTAGCTCACATTCTTCCAGGCTGTCTTCAGATGCTTTCATGATATGCTTCTGAGGGAAAATAACTCAGGAGAATCTTTCTGACCAAGACTATTTGCCGATTGCCTGGATACCATTGAAGTTTGTGAGACTTAGGAGCTTAAGCACTTTTCTGAATTAGGCTTCGTCAGATCAGCATAGCTATTCCAGTGGCTCTTTTGTGGAGATGATAATGTCTCTCAAGTGTTAAAGGTTTTAGCTTTACTTAATTTTTGTCCTGAATTTAACAGTATGCTGTTGTGTCTATGCAGGCCTTTTCTAGGCTTAATGCTTTCAACAGCTGAGTGGAGTGGAGTCACCACACTTACTTCTTCCGAGGGTATTTCCTGCCATAGCCAGTAGTACTGCTTGCTTTAATGTTATCTTCTCATTCTTGTCAACTCTTTTGGAGTAGTCTTCCTTTCTTTTTTCTTGTTTTTGCTTGATGGCACATAAGGTCTGAGACAGGAGTTGGGTTCTCTGTAGTAGATGTGCCACGCATGGTATGAAGCAACGCCTCTGTCTATGGGTCTGTAATGGGCTTTTTGATGGGGCTGACAGTCCACAAGTGCTTTCTGTGTGCTCGTGCAAAGAACTGATTATAGTTTGATCCAAACAATAAGTATTCACTTTTCTAATGTGATCCTCTGAGTATTCAGCATTCAGTATTCAGTATTATAAGCATCCCCAGATAGCTTCAGGATGAAAGCTTCTGAGACATATTAGCTTATTAGATGTTAGTTTTTAGACTCAGGATGTGTTGGACACTGGAGAGTTTCTGCTATAACAGTGTGTTGAATCCATTTCCATGTAGCCTTCAGCCCCTGCTGTGTATTGGCTTTTGTCAGACTGTGACAATCCCAATTGTGTTGAGGTTTTCTTACCTTCTGACAGAGAAATGTCATTGGCCTTTTCTGACCTTGTCCTGTGGTCACACATGAGGTTTTGAAAGGTCTTTTGAAATGACTTGGCTTTTTCCTTAGTACGATAATATTGCAGAGTACTACTTCCTGGATTTTCCTGCTAGAACATAACAGTTTTTACAGTGGTAAAGTTTTAAATAGTTTGAAATACTTGGCATCAGGATAGAGGGTTTTGTATGCAATATGTTAGTCAGTGTGACTTGTTAAACCCCTAAAAAGAGTGGCTTGTGCAAGAAACTGCATATTCCCTAGTAAATCATAGAAGTGTAGGAATGGGAGGGAGCTTGGGCGACCAGTCCATCTCTCTGTTTTGTGGCTGAGCCAAAGACTATTTTTGGCAGTGATTTGTCTAATCTTTCCATAATGGGCTCCAGTGATGAGGATTCCATGACCAGCCTCAGTGAGCTGTTCCAGTGTATGGATGTTTTTGTTAGTTATTTGGTCCTAATAGCTAACAAATCTTCTTTTGCCACATGGTAAGCGTAACTATTCTTCTAACCTTCCTGGTCATGAAGAACAGTTGATCACTGTCATATTTAGAACATCATCTTGCATATTTGAAAACTTATGTCTTCCCTCAGTCTCTTTTCTAGACTAAACAAACCCAAATCTTTCAGCTTTTCTTCCTAGATCATATATTCCAACCTGGTGTGGGGTTCTTTTTGTTTGTTTTGTTGCTCTTCTCTGGACTCTTCAGATTGTCTACATAAATCTTGAAACATATTGTTAAAAATGGAACTGTATTTTTGATCTGAGGCATCACTATTGCCAAAAGGTGTGGACTGATTACCTCTCATAAAATGCCATATTTGCAAGAGAATTATACTGCTAACTCAGTATCTAAGACCTTTCTGCAGTTCTGTAGCTAACTTGCTTTTCTCTGCTTTGTAATTGTGCATTTGATTTTCCTGCTGAGGTGCAGAACTTGTCTTTTTATTTCATCTCACCAATTTCACAGGCAATGATTAATTGACAACTCTTTGAACCTGTCCTGTGAAGGTTTTTCTACTCTTCACAGCTGGATGACCTGCAAATTTGAAGTGTGCCTTAATATTCCATTGTTCTACTTCTAACTGGGCTTTAGTCAATCTTTTCAAAACAAAGCAACAAGACAGTTTTCATCCAAGAATCATATAGTAATGTCTTTTGCAGAACTTTCTTCTACTGGTTTACTGATGAAAGCTTTAGGAGCGTGCTGTACAGCATGTGTCACAATCTTACTAAATTTGAGATCCTATCTTCTGTTTCTCACTTAACCTGTAGGCCATAAACGTGGATCTAAACAGAACGGTCTGACGTGTTTTATTTTTCACCTCCGTTAGGAATGTTGGCCAGAATACTACCTGTGTCCCTGCTTCCCCCAGCCCTTCCCTAGAGCCGGTAGTCCCTTCTGGTCGGTCTGGTCTGAGTCACACCTGACAGTTTTATTAGAGCTTACGAACAGCATTGGGCAATGACTGGATCACTAGCTGAAGCTTGGCAGTATGTCTGTAATATCATGGATTTTTGCTTCTGGCAGGCAGGCAGCTAACACCCTATGACACTGGGTTGACAATGAATGTCTTTGTTCATCTTGGAAAGAATTGTAACAGAAAAGAAATAATCTTGCCATGATAGTCATCAATGGAGCAGACAAAAAACCAAAACAAAACAAAAAAACAACCAAAAACCCAAAACACAGCAATTTACCTGTAGTCTGGTCTATTCAGTCACAGGTTTTCCAACACTGAAATGGGCCCTCTTTGCTTTCCAAATTATTTAAGAGCAATAAACATACTCATCAGCTGACTTGTCCTCCAACCACTTTAAAAAAGTTTTTAAATGGCTGCTTTATTTCCACCCCCTTTAACTCCTGGCAAATGCACAAATATCTAACTGAAGTCACATTACTTAAATAGAAACTAATAGAACTGCTTGTACAAATAGTTCAGGATCTGGTCACAAATATGCGCTAAGCTGCTGGTCCTCCTGGGGTGAAATTCACCTTGGACAGAGACAAGAATTGCACCTTGTTAGTTCAAAAAAGGTAACTATACTCCTTGTATTTTAGTCAATCCAGCTGTAAAGTGAAATGGGAAGGCGGAAGAGGGATCTCAAGAGTATTGCTCTTGAGTCATCAGCTCGATGGCTATTTATAACAAAAGAGGATAATTGTAAAATAAGATGAAAATACTTTGGTTTTATATTAAGTTATCCTAAAGTGAATCATAGCCTCTGAACCAATAAATAATGGTTAAAAGTGTTTAAAGAGGAAAATATATTAATGAAAATATTATTTATTTATTTTATTTGTCTGTTCAGGAAGTGTGCTGTGCCAGTTGCAGTAGTAAACATACCTCCTTTGAATCACTGGAGATGAAAACCAGCCATATTATACTTGAGCTTAGGTGGCTCATATGGGTTTATAACTGTTTTGTATCATTTTGAGCATTCAGGAAAATCCGGCCCACAGATTTTTAAACTATGATTCTGGCTGCAGAGGCATAACACATTCTTTTCTGTTTTTAATAAGTGTCTCTCTTTGTGCAAGAAATCCTTCTAAAAAATTGTACCAGCAGTGCTAACCAATGGGTAGCAGCTAGAGGCTGGGGGGAGAGGAATTGCTTTGGCTGGACAGAGACTAAGGGATTTGTACACCCAAATTTCTATTGTTTTTAATAGGAATTTGGCTTCAAAAATCTTAGGCCTCATATGTATTCAGTCTCTAACAACTGGAGGTCTCTAACCATGCATTCCTATCTTGCTGGATCAAATCCTCCACTGGCTGGTGCACCAGCCAGGGGAAAGCAGATATGTCATCGCACGCATCCTCTGGCAAGACTCCTCCCTTGTCAGGTGCACTTTGCTGCTTTTCTGATCGAGAGCATCTACCATCTGCTGGCTGGAGCTTACAGCTGAAGGAAGGAGGAACCTATACCCCACCAGGCGTGCAGAGGTTACTTAATAATCTTAAGAAGGTTTACTATGTTATAATGTGGATTAGTTTTTTCATTCTTTCAGTGGCTTTTCAGAAGATTAGGAGAGACTTTATGAAAGTGCTGGTCCCTTGTGTATCCTACCTTTATTCTATACACTCTGGCATACTGTCATTCTGATTCTCCCATGCAAATAACTGAAGGAAATGGAAAAACAAAAAAATTGATTATCTCATTTCAGTTCAGATGGGAAGCCTGAATGGACACCCGGAAGCTTAAGTATATAACAAGGGGGTGCTAATTTAATTTCTGAAGGCCTATATGATTATTGCAAACTCTGTAATTTAGGATTATTTACAAGAAAGCTAGGTATTACTATTACTTTATTGTATTGAGTTCATCAGTGGCTTATAGGTAGAGAATGTGACTTGTTAAGGTGGTTGTAGGTGAAAGGGAAATTTTTGCAATATTTGCATTTTCACTACCTTTTCAAATGATTCTGCAATTTATACAGAAGAGAACTAGCTATACTGAGAAAGCATTTGCTACTGCATATGCTGATATAAAAATTGCAAAGGAGTGGATTCCTGAACAGAGCTGTGGTGGTGGTGCAGTTAGATTAAGTATGTTCAGTGTAAGTTTGTTAACGTGGAGGATATCAGAGAAATGAGAAACTCAGAAATGTTGATGAAGGCATCAAGACAACAGGACACATCATTTTGACACAGGAATTTTTATGGATTGCATGGGACTGGCTGTACTCCAGAATTAGTTCCAGGCCGAAATGTAATTCCATTCTATATCTTCCTTTGTGTTAGAAACCTGAGTAGCGAGTGGTTATTACGCTAAACTATGTTACGTGCTCTATTTAAGCACACTGAGTACAGTACATGATTACAACTCTATTTTTAAGTACACTTCTCTTTAATGTGTTTTTACTTAGAATGGCTCTGTAGGTTAATGTTGGACTCAACCCGTATACACAGTGCATGTGGTTCTAGAGGGAAGTCGCATTATCTGCCAGTGCTGAGCATGAGAGGGGAAGTGCTCTCCAAACTCTATGAAAAGAATGTATAAACAGGCATGATATTTTTACTTTTCTGCCCATTGCAGCTGCTTCTTTCATCCCAAGAAAATAAGTGCTCGGTGCAGAGAAGGTGATGGCTGAAATTCTACACCTGTTCCCATAGATATGCAGCTTTCTGGCAGCATAGCACAATTCGTAGCAGGCAATTGAACCACCGAGCTAGTGGGCTAGGTTAATGGGAGGAATTACATTTAAATGCCTCTTTAGCACTTAAGGATGTCTCTAGTTGTCACTGGCATTCCTCTGCCTTCCCACATACCTTCTTCCCTCCTGTGTCAGTTCTTTCTGGGCTAGTTTTTGCTAGTGAAATTCCCATAGGAGCCATCGGTCTATTCTTGAGTTTGTGCCACCTGCCTGAGTCCTGACTACATCAATCCCTGGGTCTGTAGCCCACAGCTTAAAACTGAAAGGTGTTCTCATCCCCTTTCTTTCCTGTTCCACTTGAGGTTACAGCAAAAAGTATATGTAGAGAATATATACAATTTAATGATAAAAAGGCCTGGTTTGTGGTGTTGAATCAACCGTTCATTAAGGTTCTTACCTTTCAGACAGGAGATTTTGATTTAGATCTTCCACCTGTTTTGGTGGATGAAAAAAATCTTTTACCCAGGAGAATCTGTAACAGTAGCCAGGGTTGAGGCTTTTGTACTTGATGCCCTCCTGCTGTGTTTTCCTTATGCAGTATTCAGAGGGTAAGAAAAAGAATAGTTTCTAGAAAGTCTATTTTAGGACATTTACTACAGAGGAAAGAGAGGTAGATCTCTCTCTGTTGAGCGTACTAGACATCTAGAAAGTGAATTATTTTTTTTTTTTAAAAAGGTGTGTGTATATGGGGGGCGGGCAGGACACTGGCAGCCCGCTGTGGCAGCTTCTTGGCTGACATTCTGCTGGAAGATGTAGGTTGAAAATCTCTCAGCAGAGTAAGAACAGGAAACTGAGGCTGAGATTTATGAATGCCCTGACACTTGGGTTGCAGAGTCTGTAAGTGTGTGTGTGTGTGATCTTATACTGCACTTGTCTTTGTGTTTCCACTGGCTAGCTTAAGCAGCTTCCTGCTTAGTTTGCTGCTGTCTGTGTATCCCATTTCAGTGTGCCTGGGGCCTCTGATTGATTTATGTGTTGCTGCCAGCTTGCGACAGCTCATGTGGTTATCACCTCTAGCTGTTTACCCCACCCTTAAAGTGCTAAATAACGCCAGTGGTTCAGCAGCTGGTTTATGAACAGCTCAAATATCACCACAGGGAGGGCGAGGGGGACACTCGGGCACAGTAACCTCATCAGCTGTCTGGGGCTGAGCCATCTCTTCTTGGCCATTCAAACTAGTCTTCCCTCACACGGCACGGGCCAGGTACAAGGCAGAGCTGCTGTGGTCAGGTGCCCTTTAGAATCTAGCTTAGATGCACAAGAATTGTATTTTGTAGTGCTGACTCTAGCCCTTCTAGTACAGTCTTCTGAATTTAATGCCTGAACTCCATGCATAATGAAGAATCTCATTTGACAGATGCTAAATTGGGAAGTGCTATTAAGACTGGAGGAGCCTGTTCTGAGCATACCTGGAAGTGGGCACTTTGGGAATGTCGCTTGGAAATGAAGCCATCAGAAGCTGGGATTCAGTTAGCTAAATATGGTCCTGCTTCTGAACCAGGTTTTTAGACTCCATTCATAACCATATCTGGGGAAATGGACACACTTCTGTGGTATAGAGCATCTCTGGAAACATATGTCTTGAATAGGCCAGATGAAGCGTGCCCTGAAATGGCCCATTTCTCTCCGCTGTCTTCAGGAGCCAAGGGGGCTGCCTCAGCTGCAGACATCATATCCCAGACCCCCAAAGTGAGATGAGATGAGTATCTCCTGTAGGAAACGGAACTGAGCTGGGCAGAAGCTGATCTGGAGATTCATTGGGTCAAAATCTGGATTTAGGCCCGTCTATATCCAGGCGCAGTTCCTTCCCTATCCAGGCTTTCCCAGCTTGCAAGGCTCAGAAGGGCGTAGTGTTTCTGAGCACTGGGCTTGCTTGCAGCAGCACGGGTTTGCCTTTCTGGTGTGTCTCAGTGGAGGTGGAGGAGGGCAGGCTCCCCGCTCTGGTGCAGGAGAAGGGTGTAGTAGCATCTGTCCTGGGTGTTTGCATCTGCTGAGCCTCTGCCGCCTGCCTTGTTTTGGACCCACACAACGAGGCATTAGGAGATGGCCGCTGAACAAGGATGTGGGCCCTGCCCCCCGTATCCCTTTTCCCCCTCCATGTTTTAAGTACCACACAACATGAAGTGCGCTCTGGTCTCCTAGCTGGGCATCCTAGCCTGTCCCTTCCTGTCCCGTCTTTCAGCTGCCTCCAGCTCATATAGAAAAGGAGACAGTTCCTCTTAAGCACCCAAATAAAAGTTGGAGTTCTCTAAGCGTTCACCTACTCCCCAGTGTCTTTTTTTTTTTTTTTTTTTTGTTGTTTTTGTGGGGTGTTTCTGGGGTCATTTGGCTTAGGGTTCTTAGCATTGTGATTTAGAGAGGGAAGAGAAACTTCTAGGTAGAGAAGTCAACATTACCAATTGCTCCATGTTTCCAGGAAACATCTAGCTGATCCAAACTGGGGAAAAAAATCTGCTGTGAAAAGCTCTTTTAAATTAGAGAGTTTACATAGCTGAGGGGAAACTCAGGTTTCCTTTTTAGTTTAGGTTAGAATTACAAAGGTAGATGCATATAATTTTTTTCCCTTGAAGTTTTTATCTAGTTAATTTTCCATTTCTTTCTCTTTTTTTCTTGTTTACAGTCCCTGTACTTATGTAACAGCTCTCCAGAGGAAGCTGCTCACAAGCCCATCTGATATTTCGTGCCAGCTGTTTCAGTGGAGGCGTGCTGGATCAGACTGAGCTCCACCTTCTTTGTTGAGGTATATTATACGAGTAACACCATAAAATACTGTTCAGTCGGAATGATAGCTTATTTAACCTCTTGGCACTCTTTTCATTAATTTCTTCTTGGATCAATTATTATGTTTTGTCTGTCACAAAACTGGGCTGAAAACTCCTCTGGGCATGGAATGTGTCATTCATTTAAACAACATCAAGGCACACTGTTCATGTTTAATTATACTTTAATGCAAGTGCTAAACTGTTTTCAGTCACATTTAACAAACATGTTTTCTGGGACTGGTTGCTGCCTGACCTCAAGTAAGGGCAAGTTAGGCTAAGCCTTGAAATGCTGCATCAAGCTGTCATCTCAAATAGAAGTGAGCTCATTCATCCTCACGTGAACTATTATATAGATGAACTGTGGAAGCAGGATATATTAACTGCCCACCAGAAAGGACATTGCAGTATGCTGATTTATGATGAGTAAATTCTAGAGTAATCATATTGATGATGCTTAAAAATATCTGTTCGCAATGCTGCAGTAGCTAAGCTAGAAATGCTGTGTAGTAGATGAAAGCCACCTGTTGGTGAAGTCTTTTAAAATATACATATAAATATTTCTGTCAGTGCTGTTGCATCAGTTCTTTGTCAGGATATCCATTACGGCATGACACATTCATTTGGAAATGGTCAGAATATATATAGGCCCAGTTCCAGCAGAATGTGAGCATGCGACCAATGGTCTTGCTTTCAGTTGCTCAAAAAGCCAGTTTGATGCAATGTTTAGAAGTGAATGCCACGCTAAGATCGCTTTAATGATAGAGATTAAAAAAAAAATCTAAGTAGAATTTTTTTCAGGATAAGGTGCGTGTAGAAAGCGAGGTCTAAGCTGTGTGTATTTGAGAGATCAGTCTGAAAGATTAAGGACAGAAAACACCACGATACCTAATGCCTTGCTTGGTAGGGGTAGGATTTAATGGGTTTTGATGTATTCCAAATAAATTACATTCTGAGCAATGAATTTTGGGACATCAACAATCACTTCATAAGGCTGATGCATTTCAATTTTAAACTGGTTAAGTCAGAGGGCACGTTCACTTCAGTTGACCTACCATTCACCCTGATCTCATCATTACTGTATATTAGCATTTGTCTAATATAATGACAGCACATATATAAAGATGCAGACCAGACTTAAAACTTCCTACAGGCATGATCCTAAGGCTTGAGAGTCTTGTTAGTTTCTAAGTAACATCTGTTGGGAAAATTCATTACATCTGGCAATAGATTTGTTTTGACATCTGAGACCAAACTTTCCTGGATTTTCCTTTTTCTCTTCTTCCTTCCTGCCTGTCTTTCCTGTTTCTCCACGGAACCACCTTGCAGTCATTGCTGATGCTCATCACTGTCCTTTCTTCTTGCTGGTGACAGTGGGAGCAGCCAACAGGGCTTGGCTTGACAAGTACCAAATGAAGCTTATATGTGCCAGAAACATCCACCTGTATTAGTGACAGCCACTAGCTTACCAGGTATTGTACCAAAGTCCTTTGAAAGAGGACTTGTAAGTGTGAATGACTGTGAAACCAGTTGTCTTTTGCTGCCCTTAATGTAGAACCATTCAGAGTTTTAAAATTGCAGCTTAACTTTTGAGTTTGAAGAAAGCTTTCTTTGTAAATTTCCTGGCCCAAAGTGCTCTTGCTTCATGCTCTTGCCACGGTACTCTGTTGGTTTGTCCTGGTTCGAAGGAATAAATCCTGTTTTAAATTTCCTTGGTTTCTTATAACAAAGGGCTCTGGAGGAAAGAAAATCTTTTAATCCTCCCAGCAATAACCTGACATGACCTTCTAAACACACTATTAACTCAAAAATATTAGCAATATTTTGTAGCTGTCTTAAGAAGAGCTTACAATAGAGATGGACCAAATATTTAAAAGAATAAATGTACTCTGATCTGAAGAAATTAATATCCACAGCACAATTACATGTTTAAAAAGGACTAAATGTTAGAAACTATTTAAAAAGCTGTGCAGTGGGGTATTGTTCAGTAGCACTGGCAGAGCACAGCTAGTTTTCTGCATGCTCTTTCTAGGCTTGTGATTTCCTAACTGCCTTAGCACAAATTGCTTGCCTTCTCTGTGTTCTTTAGTTGCTCCAATCTGTTTTGCCTTTCCTTCATAAGTACCAAGCTTTAAGAAAATGTTCAGAGTTTGTTTTTTTTTTAATATCCTCAATATGAGATATTTCTTAGAAAATTTGCAGGAGGAGACAATTTTCTGCAAATCGGATCTCTCTGCTATGTCAGTAGGCTGCAAACAATTGCACACAGCTTAAATGTCAAATAGGTATTTTGAAAAAAATCAATGCTATTGTACTAATATAAGTACATTAACCTAACTTGTTTGGAAATAAACTTACAGCACTAAAGCATCACAAAGGTAACAACTTAAAATTAGGTATCCAGCTCTCTACTCTGACTGGGGGCAGGGAGACATACCATCACATAGCATGCATAATAGAGAAATTCCGAGAAAAGTCGGTAGGAAAAGCTAAAGAGAACAAATTCATATTCGCTTTCTGTCACTTGGGTTAAGATACCTAAATTCAGAGATAAAATAGGGGTTTGGAGCTAGGAGTTGGTTTGTTGTTTGCATTTTGGTATGCAGCAATCAGCACATGGGCATTCTCTCATAAAATTACTTGAATAACTCCTCCAGCCTTTAGTCAATCATACTCCATTATGAATTTCCATCAGATATCTGATCTATACCTAGTGAAGTCAGTGAGAGTCAACTGCATCTAGCATGAAGCGTGAAGTAACTGACCCATGGAGAGACTGGGGAATATGATGCCCCAAAGTGGGATGTACGCAGGTACCCCGTGCTGATATGTGCTGGCAGGCTGCTTCAGAATGGGTAATAACCATGTTCTCAGGAAAGTACTTCAAGGGTGGACTTCCCACTTCTTCAAATTCGGATTTGAACATAAGCTGTCCCAATTAGAGCAGATACTTGATGCTGAGTCCTCCTGGTTGTGAGGACATTTTGGGGTCAAGGAGTATGACATGGAGAGGTATCATATGAGGAGAAGGGTGGCAGGAAGGGTCAGGTATGAATTCCCTGTGTCTTTGGTGGCCTGTTCTTGCAGCCCAGGCCCTCTTTCATAGCAGAAGAGAACCACTGGCATTGTGGAGGCTGGAGCAGCGGCTCCGCTGGCCATACCGCTGGCTCTGATACAGCACGGCCCTGTCATGGCTGCCAAGGTAGCCATAGTGTCCCTGTTCGCGGCTGGGATCGGCGGCAGTCTGGTTGCCAGGTCTGATCAGTGGCCCCTGCTCCCTCAGTCTTGGCACAGTTTTATTCTCTCACAGGCAAATCCTGAGTGGTTTGGTGTCCGTATTCACGTTTTTGGACACTTGTACTACTGTGTCATCCTACCTACCATTAAGATGGCTGAGGCTGCCTTCTGTGCCTGGCTGGTGGTGAGTGTGCTCTCCCCTCTCCTGCATGGGTTTGAAATAACCTCTCCAGTCTGTGTTCTCAGCCACAGCAGGTACAGTCTAATTAACTCTAATTCTTGGAGAACATCTTACCTAACATGCTAAGAGGTCATTTAGAGGAAAGTGTGGCAGGGACGCATCTCTGCCCTGCTGACACTACCAACTTTGCAAGGAAGCCCTCTGGGGTCTCACCCTCCAGATTATTCCCCCTTAGTCCTAGTAGCTACCCAGTGCATGGGCCTCACAGGTTACTGCTGCAGGGAAGAGATTGTGATAACCGTCAGATATGTCCTTGAGACAGTCCTACTTAATGAAAATCATATTCCATTAGTCATAATTTCTCTGAACACCCTTAAGTGTTTCTCCATTCAGTTCCAAGTCCTCCAGCAGCCAGCACTTTGCCCAAAAAGCTTTCTCATTTTCTTTGTGGGCCATATTGCTGTCTTCACTAGCCTCTGTGGACCCATCTCTGGACTGCCTTCTTGTGGTCCTGCATGTTTTTTGCTTCTGACAAGGAGTAGTTGTTGTAACAAGCAAAGTCCAACTCCCATTTCTGCATTTGACTCTGGGGAAGATCCCTCAGGCTGCACAGCCCAGCTCCTCCTCCAGTCTTGTCATGCCAATTTGTGATTTAGCCTGTAGCTTCTATTGTTATATTTATTGCTAAACAAAAGGAGTATTTTCTTGCTGCCTCACTTAGGCTGAGTAGAAGATAGTTATGTCCACCAGCTTCCATGAGTTTTGTGGCTGCCTGCTGATCAGAAGGCTTGCTTGCTGAGCACCACCTCATCTCCAGCAAGTACGCAGGGAGCTTGATGGCCTGGCAAATTCGGTAATTTGCCCCAAGGCCATATGGATCTTGTATTATCTATGGCTTCTAATGGGCTGCATATTCCTCACTGATTTAGTGGTTGACTTGTGATGTTTTTGGATGAGTCAAATCTCTGTAATAGTGACACTACATCTATGTATGTGGTAAATGTGAAAGAAAACAGATGCCTATAAAAATCACCCAGTCTGATTTGGAATGATGAGCAGCATTATGATTAATCATAGCTGTACAGCTAATGTGTAGTATCTCTACAGGATGGGGAGGAAATTGTTTGTTTCACACCTACATGACTTTTACCTTAATACTTGGATTGTTTTTTAAAGTCAGCCCAAAATACTCTAGAGTTAAGTGTAGGACTATTTATTTGGGGAGTAATGGTCCAATCACTACTGTATTTTAAACCTTCTAGTACAGTCTTTTCTACATTGAATTTTTCTGGCAGTATCTGCACTGTGCTCATATGTAAAAGGAAACTCACAGTAGTTTCTCAGTAGCCACTGAGCAAGTGTCATCTAGAAATGTGGAAAGAGAGCGTAGCAGTTGTTTCTCAATAGATTTCTTCTAATACAATATAAATCTATTTGGTGCTGTTCTTATAAGGTGTCTCATACCAAAGCTGAAACATTTGCTGAATGCTAGATTAAGGACAGAATCCTACTCCAGACTTAATCAGACACTCTGAAGCACAGAGTTTCCAAATTCCTGAGATCAGAAGGCAAAGAATTTTGCAAAGAAGTATCAGCCAAGTCCTATTCCTGCAACACTGGAGGTTGAATAAGGAAAGAGCAGCAGTAGAAAGTAATAGCTGAACAAAGAAAAATGAAAGGTCTGACCCTATGAACTAGCTTTAAGGTCATGAACAGGATCTTACAAAATCAACGCACATTCATTACTGGAAGAAGCCAGAATGAAATCTTCATCACAGGGCATGTGTGATGAGTCAGATCTGGTCAAGTGGTGTATACGTGCAAAATTCTGAATAAACTGGAGTCTGCTAATCAAATTAACAGGCAGTGAAGGGAGAATTTCCATAATAAAGCCTGTAATTTCCTGGAGAAACTTCTTTAGATTGCTAAGGACAATTTGGACAAATCATGAGACTGTCACTTCTTTCACAGTACTCTGTGTGCACTGGATTTTGGGAGATGGGCAGAGTCTGCAGTGCAGATACATTCTTTTGTTGACTTACCTGCTTTGGTGTCAGGACTGAGTAACTCTTATGCTCTGTAGAACCCTCTTGAGACCTTGTCCTCTGACTTAAATAAAGACTACAGAATGTTCTAAATGCAGTAACAAAGGTCTGGATTTGTTTTTTGTTTTTTGTTTTTTTTTTTCAGAAGTGCATAAGATGTAAGTTGGTAAATGGACACTAGATATCTTTCATTTTTTTGTACTAGTTTTTGAAAGATGGCATTTTTCAGAATAATGTGAGAAGGTCTGGAACATGGATTTCTTCCTGTTGGAAGATCATTCTGCAAATGGCTCCAAATTGCAGTAATTTAGAAATCTTGAGGTTCTTTCTATATTTGGATTTGTACGTTCAGCAAGCTTTTAGTACAAATATATGAATCTTTAGTAATTACTTTTGTTCATGAATAGAACCTTAACTGAGCTGACTACATGAATGTACCTTACAGTGTTCAGGCTTTGTGAGACATTTCTGCTAAATCGGCTTATGAATTTCCTTTTGATGAGCTTAATTGTTGACAGATTTTTCAAAAGCCAACAACAGCTTGCTTTGCTAGCTAGTATTCACATGAACTGGGTAGTCTTGTGAATTCCTTTATTCAATTTGCATCATATTTTGCTTCTACTGTAAGATGAAGTGAAATCCTTTGTAGTGAAACTAACAATGTTAGACATTATAAAGACATCTATCCAAATAAAATTAAAAAAAACCCAGAAAAATCACCTTCCCAGCTTGTCCTTCAAGATCTGAGAATATGCAAAGCTAGAAAAAAAAGATAATTTTTCTTTTTTTTTTTCCCCAAAGGGCTATTTAGAAAAAAATCCTAAATAATGAGATGTGATCTCTTACTCAGTGAAGATACTGGTTTCTTCAGCAGAGCTGTAACTAGGCTTTTCATTTGAGATCCCTCAAGTCAGAATGCATTGCAAACGCTAATATATTCATTAAATCAACAAAACAAACAAGCTGTTCTGGCCTTTCACATGAAACAGAAAAATTCTGCATCTTATCTATCCATAGATTTTGGTTGTTGTTGGTAATATTTTAGACTTTCTATTTTTGAATACTGTTTCCCGAGAGTATAGATTGGAAGAGAGTGAAATCTAAGTTAAGCAGTGGGATCTTTAGCTATAATGATGATTGTGGATATCTGAGTGAAGTGAAGCATGTAGAAGCCTCGAAAATAACTGACCCTGTTTTCCTCTGAACATTTCTGAAGAATTCTGTTCCGTTAATAATGCCTTAAAAGTAATAAAGACTGGGATTTGTGGATTCTAGCCAAATGAGGCCACATCCTACAGTCCTTGCTTTGTATTACTGGAGTAAATTTCCCATTTGTTCATGACAGGATGGGGACTAAGGACTGAGTAAGGGTGGCAGGATGGGAATTGGTTTGTCACCTCTGAGAGTGCGTTTGCAAACTGCTGGAACCACAAATGAGCTCAGTGTTTAGCAAGATGGTGGATGCCAGCATGAAGCTTGGAAGTGCCAATTTTAATTAAAAACTGCATTTTCAAATCAAGTTCCTAGTTAACAATGGGTGGGAAATTCCTCCCACCATGTAAACTTTCTGAATGCTGTATTGACTGGCAAGATGGGTGCAGCTTCTCCTTCCACAAAAGTGCTGCTACCATCATCTTCCCCTTCACCTCCCCCACCAGAAGAAAAAGACTACATTGTTTGTGGAGTCTCTCCTTGTTCACGTCCTGCATTTAGGCCAGAATAGACAGAATTTATTTTGTCCTCCCCATCCCCCTTCCTTCATTGTTAACAACGGAGTGAACACATGAGATTAACATGGCTCTTGACATGGCTCAGTTGTTTGCCATTTGGAAACTACCGATTCTTCAGTTGTATAATTAAAAAAAAAAAGTATCAAAAGATTAAATCATTTTCTGTTTATTCCAAAGACAGGGAGAACAGAGTAGTAGAGGAGAGATGGGGGAAGCCAACAACAAAAACCAAATTAGTTTAAGAACCAGCATGTTCCCCTTACTTTAAGGAACACAGTAAACATTTCAAAAGTGCATGCCAGCTCATTATCTAACTCAGTCTTCATTGACTTCATGAAAAACAGCAGCAGCTAAGCAATGTTTGCCAAAAGCAAATTTGGGTACATGCACTGCTAAAAAATATGTGACATCCGCTCTGTACAGGTTCCTTAATCTGCCACACAGGGGCAAATCAACATTTCATCATTATCATTTCTCTCTGTTTAGCCCTTTCATGATAACTCTTCTAGTCTGTTTTGCTCATTGTTTATCCAAAACTGTGGTATGACGTATGATTTGAGTTGTTGGCCAGAAACTAACCTCTCCAAGTGTTTAAAGATATAGACACAACTTCAGTACTATAATCTTGAATGCAATATCTGTTTGCAAGTATCTTTTTTGTGAAGTTTATTGGTTAAAAAAAATCTTAAATGGATGTGGGCTATTTATGAATTCCTTCTTTATGTTAAGTTTTAAGATTTAGTTTGCCATTAATTTCACATATTTTTTTAATGAACATTCTTTTCTAGTTTATGAATAATATAGATAGCTTTCTTTTTCAGTTTGGTGTGGCATTTGTAGTTTACTGTTACATTATTGAAATTACCCTGACAAAGCATTTGAACATACTGTATATTCCAATATCATAATTTATTGTGATAACAAATGATACAGCAGATTCTATGAGTTGTTCTGTATAGTTAAGTTACCCATTCTTTGGGAAACACATACCTCTGTATGTCCAAAATATGTAAATCCACGGATATCTGGAATCCTATTGAACTTGGTTTCCTTTGGAAGTAACTCTTTACTCAAGAGAAATGCAAGCATCTGTTGAACAATTGTTTTATTAAATAGTTTAAAGGCAAGTTTCCTTTGGAAAACATGCAGCCTTTTTCCCAGAGCCCTCACATTATCTGGTGTGCAGGTTTGTGTCCTGTGGGCATTAATTTCTCCCATCTTGTCTCTCCCTTCAAAATTAGCAAGCTATTTTAGTACGCTTTATCTGAGTTTCAAATCTATATACATGCTCTTCTGCCATATGTTTAAAATTCAAAGTTGCTGTTCAGTTGTGATCATGTTAGTCTATTCTACATAGTGTATCACACTTACTTTTTAGGAGTAAAAGGTATAGAAAAAAAGCATGTTTACTTGCTTTCTAAATATACAGTTTCTGATTTTTTAAAAAAAATCTTTGATTCAGAATTTTTTAATGAAATGGAGCATTCTGTTGGTAGAAAACAATGCCACTTTCTTACGGCTTTTTAAACATTTATGTCATTTTTCTTTGGGGAAAAATGAAACAGCTGGTGAAATCAGCATTTCAAAATGGAAAAAAGTTTGCTTAAATAAACATCCATTTAACATTTTATCAAAAGATGGAAAATGCTGGTGAAATTTAAATCTCTTCATCTTCCCTAATTCTCCCTTCCTCAAACATTCCCCTTGTTATTGTTGAAATCGTAAATCCTCGTGAGGACCAGGTGACAGAATGCAGATTTTCTTTTTCTCTCTCTCTCTTTTTTTTCCCCCGAGGTAGTTATGTCCAAACCAGAGTATATCAATATGTTCCAATATTTATTTCAGGCTTTTCTTTGTTGTTCAGCAAAGATTGCTTCACTCCCGTGGTGTGGTTACTTCAGTCAATGCAGTACAGTCTGGAAAGTACATTGACATGGAAAACCAAAGTGTTACACTTTGAGAGCAGTTTTTAAACAGCAGTAGAAAGGACATTGGCATTGTCAGTCAAAGTAATTGAACTTTAACTATTCGTGTTGATCAGGGAAGTGTCAGAGGAAGAGCATAAGGGGAGCAATACATGCTTGTACCAAAGGTCCTAGCACCTTGTTCCTCACAGCAGTCCTCAGAAGATGCTTATGGAGAAGTGTAAGAAGCAGGGCAAGTACAGAGTGATCCTTCCTGCTGGTATACTTTCCCAGCTTCTGACAGTCAGCAGTTTTGGGACTCCCTGTGCTGAAGTTGCATCTTAAGCATTGTTTTTATGAACCACTGAGTGCGGAAGGAACAATAGGAACAATGGATCACTGTTCAGCATCAGTGGCAACTGCACTTAGAAATAAGTAACAGTGCCACTTCAAAATGCTTGACATGGACAACAGAAACAGAAGAGCCAGGAAATTATGGCAGTACTAAAGCCACACCCATGGCCAGAGGCAACATCTCACAGCTCCTCCAAGTTGTGAACTCCTTGGGAGCTGAGAATCCCTACCATGCAGAGAGGTAGAAGCCAAATTCACCATTATATAATGTAGCAAGTTCAGCCCCTGTGGGATCTTAATGGGACATGGTGTCTTGTTCTTCAACGTAGGGGTTCCTGCCTGTGTGTTCCCGCTGAGGTTTTTGTTTGGTGAGAGTTGGGTGACCTTGCCTCGTACAAATACGTGACGGCATCAGTCAGCTGACCTCTGGTGATCAAGACAGACTTCCACATTCTCTCTTAATGTCTTTAGTTCCTGTTCAAGCATATGCCCCATGTAGGATGTAAGCGATCCCATGTAATTTTGTCTGGCAGCTCTCTTTGGGGGCTGTCAGCAGGGCTCCCCAATAAGTAGTTCTACAATAGTCTTCCTGCACAATGCTTGACCTAATATGTGATCAGCTGTGTGTTTCTTTCCACAGCAAAACATTTGGAAAATGACACAGCCTGAAGAAAAATAGGAATTGAAAACCTGGCTCGAGATTTCCTCATGAACCAATCTCCTCCTCTGCATCTGTAGGAAGGGACAGGTAAGTTGTTGTAAGAGTGCTCTGTGAGCCCCGCTGCTAGCCAGTCTCTTGACTCTGCATGAGGCAGTGACTCCTGCTGAGTTCCTGTGAGTTTTTTGCATGCAGCACTTCTCCCTGCAAAGTGGCAACATGCTGGGACACAAAGTGGAAGGTCCCATCCTGCTGTGAGCACTGCACAGAATGGGAGGACAGTTGTGATGGGTAGGAACTGAGCTGTGATGGTGTTGTGGGTAGTTCCTGCTGTGTTTGGAGTCAGTATGTGTATGTTTGAAGTTTACTGGGGGATGCAGAGTAATAATGCCAGCACAGGTTTCTGAACAGTTCCTTGCTGCATAAATAGCCCCATTCATTTCAGCAAACTGCTCTGAATGTAACCCAGCTGCCAGAGTATAGTCATATGCCTATGCAGCTCTTCCTTGTTTTATTTAATTTTGCTCTTCCAAAAATGTCACTGAAGCTCCCAGAAATTTTGCTTGGGTGAGGACTGTGTTAAATCATCAAAAAATTTCAGGAGCTGAGACCAGATAAGAATGAAAATTGTAACAGTGTCCACAGTAATCACAATTGAAACCAGTTTTTGCACTAAAGTCATCTGTCTTCCTTTTCCTGATGTGATGTTGTGAATGGCAGTACCTTGTTTCCTTTTGCAGTCCCAGTATTTTTACTTCGTCCTTTATCTATGTCTTTTGGGAAGAGCAAATAAAAACAAAGCTTTGCTTTACATTTTTGTTTGAAGATAAACTGGAACATTTTAACAGACTAGCTTTAAATGATTGTTTACTTTTGCAGTGGTCAGGGCCAGTACTCAGGGCTATAGCTACAGGGCTAAACTCCTGTGTTCCTTCTTAACAATTTAGGAATCAATGTTTCTGAAAGTGTGGAAAGGGTGGCATTGGTGCAAAGCACTGGTTGTGCTGCCCACTTTGCCTGAGAGAACTGCAAGACTGAAAGAACAAGAGTGATGTAGGTCAGTCTTGGGGAAGTGGCAGAGCACGATCTGTGAATTATACTGATGTATACAGATATGTGAAGAGGGATTTTCTTTCTTTCTTCTTTTTTTTTTTTTTTTTTTTTTTTCTTTAGTGGATAAACTTTCACTACCTGCTAAATTTAGACTCATTTCTGAGAAGCCAGAGCTGAACCACACCCTTGAAATATGAAGGGCTCTTGCATTAAACCATTGTGCTACCCAGAGGGCTCAGTCAAATAAGGACAAGTTTGCAGGCAGGTGCAATTGCCTTTTAGAAAATTGATAGATGGTGCTTCTGCATGCTGTAATGTGTTGTTTTTAGTCTTTACAAAATACAGCTTGCATTCTGTTAAAACTAGTAACAAATCATGCATCTGGAACAAAGAGGATTGGAGCTGAGCAATATATTACATTTAACTGCAATCTGGTTCAGATCCCCTGATTCCTTTCAGTTTAAACTGCAACAAATATACTCCTCGTCTTCAGTATTATCACTTGTTGTAGCATTTAACAAAGGTCATAGTGACCCAGAGGAAGCTTAAGAGGAAAGTGTTGTGGTGGATCTTGGAAATGGAGTTTGACTGCGATGACAGTGGGCATGAAGCCAAGCCCAGATCTCCTGCATGTCTTTCGTTTGTACTCTTTTATTTTTCCTTATGCTGGGCTGGATTCAATCATGCAGCCACATTTATGGATGAGGCAGAAATCTGCGATAATTAGTACATCTCTCTTCTCTGATGGCTTTTTTTTCAAAGGAATACTTTAAATTGTTTACTTTTTCTGTGGTTGAATTGTTGAATTAATAACAAAAATGTAGCCACTGTTGAAAAGAACAGTCTTCCAGTGAATGCCTGAACATTTAATTCTGTGCTTAGTAACCACCATCTTGTCAAATCTGGTGACAACCTTTCTCTTAATGGGGATTCATCTGCTCAGGTCACTAGGTTCAACACTGTATTACCCTTTTAAATTTTTTTTTAATTATTTATAATTTTATTTGTACTTAAAAGCTGGCTGATTAGACTGGTGCAAAACTCTTTGGGAAGTGATATAAATCCTGGTATCAACTAGTATTCACTTATTGACTTTATAGTGTTTCTGTTTGATGTAGTGAGCAATTTTTTAATAGCTAAAGTATTTCAAAACTTTTAAAAACTAGTAAGATACGAATCAGTAGAAGTCCATTAAATGTAACTTATTTCATGGTTCTGAACTGCCAAAGCTATCCTGATTTTCAAAAATTTCAGACATAAACCCTTACTCTTATTATTAAAATTTATTGAATCTTATTTCACAGACATTTGTGCCATTCTTTATACCATCTTTTGCAACATCAGAGAAACTATCCAAGTAGGCACGCATATATTTAGACAGATTTATAGCTGCTAGTGTTTCCTGGTATAAAATACTCAGAAGGTCTGTTTCTAAGAAATTGTTGGAGCTTTGATGTATCACATAGTTTAAAAAAGTTTTCTTAAGTTTATTTTTAAAGGGCAATGTCCATGTCTTGCACGTTTTTTTTTTCAAATGCAGAATATTGGCTTTGTAACACACCTTGGTTCTGTGTTTGTCAGTTGTTTGTGCTCAGATCTTACTAATGTACGGATTACCATACTCTTGCATTGATTATGATTCCTCTTTTCTCTGGGCAAGAAATAACCTGCAGTGCCTGAGAAGTATGTGTTCAGGAACGTCACATACATTACTTATGTCCAGTAAAAAAATGTTCATATTTTTGAAACACAACCAATTTCTTGCCAGAGCACTTTCTCTGTTCTTCTGTTACGGTTCCTGTAGCAAAGAGATGTTTGGGAGTGGGGTTGCTACTCTCATGTACGTAATAGATTAAATTTCTTTCCCTGTGTCCATCTGGTGTAAATATTCTGCATTTCTATGTCCTTCCATATTTGAAAATATATATATGGATGACTGATTTTTTCCATGAGTTCTCTGGTGCTGTAAATAATACCTGAAGTTTTAAATCTGTGCAATCTCGAAAGACAAAATCTAAAAAGTAAAACCTACAAGCTCAAGTGAACCCAGCTGCTAATGTGTAGAAATAAGCTGGTTTTAACATGTTTTTTTTTATGAAGGTAGGAGTTACTTTTGCAAAGAGAAGTCCTTCAGTGCCTGTGTAGCTCAAATTACCTAATTTTTGGTTTAAATGTAAGTACTCTTATTTTAGTGTTTTATATAATCACAAATATAAATATTTGCTTTTGTTTTGCTTCTAACTGCGTCATATACATCTTTCTATTGCATAGGAAATACTGGTATTACTGACATTATCTTGCAGTGATGTTTCAAATATAAATTGTAGAAATCCAGGTTTTGTGTGATGCTATTCTTCGAATTCATGCACTTAGTCCTGGTCATTATTGTATATTCAGTGCAGTGGAAGTCTGAAAGCCCTTTAAAAACACATGAATCACATTAAAATGTTACTAGTGCTGTTCATAACAGCTACAGGACATACGTATCAAGTCATAGTAATATACTTTTCCAGTAAGCTTCCCTTTCCTATCTTCCTCCTACCATTGTGATTTGTATTTGGCTACAAAGGCAACTGTTGTCTCTAATCAAAGAAAGAAAATGTAGTATTCATAGTCTCAGTACAGTTCTGTGATTAGTTTGTAATAAAGTATATTACAAATATAGCTCTGGCATTGTCTCCAGTTAAAAAAAAAATAAATATTTTATCAGGCCCTTTATTTACCAGAATCACACAGAGTAAAAGTTTAACTATCATGTCAAGGCTATCTTCTCAACAGCACAACAGGCAAATTTAAGTGAATTAGAGAACAAAGTACAAATGTGTTTGCAACCAGCATTTCTCTGAGATAATTCACATTTCACTATGTACTTATGGAATACAACTGTGACACTTAGTTGATGTATACATGCTGAGTAGATAAGGGAGGGGGAATCATGTTGTAACATACTTCCCTCGATGACTCACAGCCTCTTCAGCACCTTATCAAGTCTTCTATCCAACCCCAACTAATTTCTGCCTGTTTTAAATCTAATTACCCCTGTTTCAAATAGTGCATACAACTAAAAATGTTAGAATTCCACTTATTTGTAAGTGAACTTCCTACCGTGTGGGCTATTATGATCATGGTAGTCAAGCTGGCCGTCTCACAGAAGGCACCTCTGATGAGCTAGCAAAGTTCCTATGGAGCAAAGAGACTTTAGAGACAAAACCTGGCCCTGTTAAAGTCAATGATGGTTTTGCTGTTGACTCTGATGGCTTCAGAATTTGTAAGAATTGCTTCAATATGTCCTGCGATCTCAGAGCATTATGTACAAACAGGTCTTTTCTTCAGTAGCACTGTGGCCCCCTGGACTTTGGGATGAGGGGGCTCACATAGGGAACAAGAACAACTCATTGTAAACTTCCTTTCTGGACTGTAGAAACAGACAGGCATTCCTGAGGACACAAATAAGAAGATGCATCATATTATCTGGTGTATCTTAAAATTTCTGATTAAGAATTTAAGAATTTATCTCTAAATATGCCAGTTCTTTTAACTAAGTGACATGTCACCACATTGGTCTAGAACTAATACAGTCACATTTTATTATCTCCTGTGATTCTGTGGAACAAAACCCTTTAAAATCTTGTAGGATGATCTAAATACTTCTTTTTTTTGTGTCTGGTATTATTTTAAATGCCAGAAAAATCCCAAAAGAATTTTAATTTTATTAAGGAAATATATTTTTAAAAAGATTAAAGCTTTGCTTCTGATTGTTAAAGTGGTATTAAAACAAGGTGGAAATGTGTTTGTAGTTAATTCCCAGAGGACTCTGTGTCAGAAGAAATGTCACTCTGTATTCTCCTTTTTAGGAAGGTGGCCTCTGCCAGATGTAAGCCCAGAAATGGCAATTGTCATTCACATAAATGACTAGCAGGTTTATTATGCCAGTCTCTGGGGCCGTCTTGAATTTTCGCAAGAAGCAAAGAGCAGGCCCATAAGAAAAAAGTAATCCTCATGGGAACAGTAAAAATATGTTGGTATTGTTTAATTCTTTCATAACATACTAAATTAATTTATTTGTTTTTGAGCCTTTTAAAGCATAATGCCATCAGGGAATGTGTTTTTCATATAGTTCTCTTACAAATATATTAAAGTTTTAGAGAGAGCAGTCTATGAGTAAACATCACTGGTCATCTACATTGGGTGACTGGGAGACAGAAGGCTTGGGTTTTTGCTGCTTTACATTCTGTATAGTAATTGGCATCAGTGCAAATTGATCTTATCTGTATATTTTGAAATCTTTTTGCACAGATGTAGACAACTGCAGAACTTGCAGGACTGTGGAGTATCAGATTGACATTGTTCATAAATTCTTGCAAAGCACCCTGTCACCCTGTCATAATACTTACCGTTCAGTAGGTGCTTTTGATGACTTCTCATGTTTGGCTGGTAACGTATAGTTCAGCTGTGTTTCTTCCAAACCACTCAAACGCTGCGTGATATGCTCTAGACTAGGCCATTAACTGAGAGGTGAATGAAACTTACAATCTCCAGTTAACTTGCTGTTCAGTTGCGTTATATGCATAGGAGAACCCTATTATTTAAGTAAATTGAAGTAAGCTGAAGGGAAACATTCTCTGTTCAATATGCAACGGGTAAAAAAAGAATCTCTTGGTTTTTTTGTTCCCCATCATTCCGTTGGTCATTCACAAGGTAATAGTGGCAAAATGCCAACGTTGCAAGAAAAACTAGTTTTACAGCTTTTTGGAGAGATACCAACACCAGAAACTATTATACTGTAATAGCTTCTCTTCTGTTTATATGGAGCACTTTTTGATTTCTGAAGCTGTACATGTTAAAGAAGAAAAAAAGCCCAAGCTTTTACCAGATGATTCACCATCTTTGCCATTTCTGTAGTAGCTTCCGCTCCCTACTATACATCCTGGCAGGTATTTTGAAGAGTGAAAAAGAGCAGAAGCCATTGAAAGCTTCTGGAGCTGTCAGGTTTCTCCAGATATTATCAGTCTGTCTACTTATCATCTGTAATAATTTTCTGTGACTTGCCATATATATCTAGATATAAAGAAAGCCAGCATATCAATCATTTTTACGAATACTGCAAAGATCAGAGTTAACCTTTGGGTCAAAAACACTTCATTTATTTGGAAACATAGAAAGAAATTGATGCTTGGATATAGCTTGGCAGGTTTCCCTTAGCATCAGTGGAGCTCTGTCAATTTATGCCATGCTTCTCATTTGCAAAATCCCCCTTACTGAGTCCACTGACTATTCTTTTCAGCAGACTTCATCTTTTTGATTTCCTCTTACTGTTGTCATGAAATGAAACTAGCAATGGTAAGAATAATATAAGTTATATACTTTGCAACAGAGGCAAAAGAGTCTTATAAACTGTTGAATTTAACTTCTGATTTTTTCCCAGACAGTCAACATACTATTTTCCTCTACCAGAATCACAGAATGATCAGGGTTGGAAGGGAACTCTGGAGATCATCTAGTCCAACCCCTCTGCTAGAGCAGGTCGCGCAGAGTCGCATCCGGGTGGGTTTTCAATGACTACAGAGAAGGAGACTCTACAGGCTCTCTGCGCAGCCTGTTCCAGTGCTTTGTCACCCTCAAGGTAAAGAAGTTCTTATATTGAGAAGGAACTGACTGTGTTTCAGTTTGTGCCCATTGGCCCTTTTCCTGTCACTAAGCACTACTGAAAAGAGCCTGGCCTCATCCTCTTGAGACTTTCCATTAAGATATTTATATGTATTGATGAGGTCTCCTCTCAGTCTCCTCTTCTCCAGGCTACACAGGCCCAGCTTTCTCAGCCTTTCCTCATCAGGGAGGTGCTCCAGTTCCCTCAACATCTGCATAGCCTTTGCTGGACCCCCTCCAGTAGTTCTCTGTCTCTCTTGGACTGGGGAGCCCAGCACTGGACACAGCACTCCAGGTCCGTGGCCTCACCAGGGCAGAGTGGAGGGGGAGGTTCACCTCCGTTCACCTGCTGGCCACACTTTTCCTAATGCACCCCAGGATCCCACTGGCCTTGGCCGCCAGGGCACACTTCTGGCTCATGGGCAACTTGCTGTCCACCAGCACTCCCAGGTCCTCCTCCACAGAGCTGCCTTCCAGCAGGTCAACCCCAGCCTGTACTGGTGCGTGGGGTTGTTCCTCACTAGCTGCCTTTATTGAACTTCATGAGGTTTCTCCCCACCCAACGTCCAGCCTGTCCAGGTCTTGCTGAATGGCAGTGCAGCCTTCTGGTGAATCAGCCACTCCTCCCAGTTTTGTATCATCAGCAAACTTGTTGAGGTTACCCTCAGTCCCTTCATCCAGGTTGTTGACAAGTAAGTTGAACAGGACTGGACCCAGTACTGACCCCTGGGAACACCACTAGCTACAGGCCTCCAGGCAGGCTCTGCACCATTGATCACAACCCTCTGACCTCTGCCATTCAGCCAGTTCTCAATCCACCTCACCGTCTGCTCATCTAACCCACACTACCTGAGCTTACATATGTTGTGGGAGACAGCATCAAAAGCCTTGCTGAAGTCAAGGTAGAAAATATGTCCCCTCATCTACCCAGTTAGTCATTCCATCATAAAAGGCTATCAGGTTAGTCAGGCATAATTTCTCCTTGGTGGATCCATGTTGACTGTTCTTGATGACCTTCTTTTCCTCCACATGCTTTGAGGTGACCTCCAGGATGTTCCACCATCTTTCCAGGGATGGAGGTGAGGCTGACCAGCCTGTAGTTGCCTGGGTCCTCCTGGTTGCCATTTTTGAAGACTGGAGTGACATTGGTTTTCCTCCAGCCCTCAAACACCTCTCCTGTCCTCCATGACCTTTCAAAGATGATGGAGACTGTCTCAGCAATAATATCTGTCAGCTCCCTCAGCACTTGGGAGTGCATCCCATTGGGGCCCCAAGATCAGGACACCCATCTGTGGGTTTGGTTAAGTGAGCTGATAACAAACATGTTAGTCCATGTCTAACAATTCCTGGGTGGTATTAGCCACCAGCACAAGTTCACTATGACCAAACATGAGCTTCTTAACTTCTCACCCAAATCTTGCTCAATATCTTCCTTGCTTGATCACCATCTTGCCTACTGTTCAGGCTTTTGACCTGGAAAGTCATATTCAACAGACACATTCTCTAAGTCATCACTTTCACATCTTGATGTCTCTCTTGTTTGTTTTTGTTTTTTTTTTTAATATAATTTCTTTAAGATAAGCCATTGTCATCCATCCACATTCATTCAGCTCTGTCCTACCAAATGGGAACTACTTTTCTTTGGGTTTGTGGCCTTTCTTATCTTCAGCCTCTGTTTCACTGTTCAGATGCTATCTCCAAGAAGGTCTTCTAGTTGGCTACTGATAGTGACCTTCATTTCTTGTTTTTTATTTCAGGCAATTACCTTTTTGCTTTCCTTTCTACTACTACTAATGCTTGAAAAGAATTTCCTGTAACCAGCCATTAAAGAAATCTGTGGTCTTACCCTAGACCTTAAAAACTCTGGGGTTTTTTTGGTCATAGCTAAAAGGAACCTTGGCAAAAACTAGGTCACTAGTGGTAGATCACTACAGGTGGAACTACCAAGTGTTCTATTGTTGCCTTTGGTATTTGTTTCTCTCCCTTTTTATGCCCATAATGTAATTTCATTGGGGCAGAGTGTTATGTGTTTTGCTTACGTTGCCACAGTGCCTGACACATTGATGTATTCATGCCTAAATAGTGTTCCTAAGCGTGAAGTAAGGTTAGATAAGCCAGAGCATGTTAGAAAATTTCAGAGTGCCAGTCCTCACTGATTCTGAGCACGTATCCTGCAGAAGCCATCAGCCTAGGGAAAACTGCAGTAATCACCTGCTACCTTAGCTTCTGTTGGAGGGGCAATAGGTAAGTATGCCACTGAACACTTACATAACGTGGGCCATCTTCAGCACTAAGGTTTTAGCTCTTACATTAAAAAAAAAGTATAAAAGGACTATAGAAGCACAGGGACAGATTCTCTAACAATTGAGTTGTGGGTTCTGTAAGACACGTCTATCTGAAATTATAGAACATCTGGGAAAGAGATGTAGTGGGGCTACTCGCAGCTGCAGCAGGAGCTGCTGAAGAAATCCTGCAAAAAATGTAGCTAGATATTGAAAATATAGAAAAACCAGTACAATTAGGATTAGATAATCCTTCACATGACTGGGGAGCACTAGTATTCATCTGATGAACACTGTGTGCCATAAAAAGAACAAAGGTATTCTGCAAGGTCAGGCTACAATTCAGTGAACCTAGAAAAATGTCCTAGTCTTAAAGATATGAGATGACGATCTCAGTCCATGTTTTTTTATTCCTTAAACTGCAGATTTTAAGTTCAGGAGTTTATAATAGGCATGTTACCTGCAGATGAACTTTGTGTTTTTATAAATAATAGATGCTTCCATGCCCAGGTTTAGTGGTTTTGCACCACCCAGACAAATGCTCACCTGGGCATAAAAGCTCTCTAGTGTTAGAAAACTCAGGAGCCTGAAATGCAAATGCAAAATGCAAAGAAATATGGAAGTGAGATACTGAGAACAGAAAGGATGGCCAAATGATGTTGAGATGAAGAAACAAAAGACAGAAAACTAGCTAGAAAGGCTGATAAGTTGAGAGACTTGTTTTCTGAAGAGAGGGAGAAAAACAGGGGCTTGAATACAGATAGTTAGATATTACAGAAAATGGGAAAAGGGGAAAGTATGGTTCTTGGTTTTTCCTTCTGAAATGTCTATTTATAGCTTTTCAATGCTGTGATGATGAACTTTAACTTTTGGGTAAACTGCTGCAAGTCATCCCCTTTCACTTTCAGTGAATCCTCATTTTTTGGGGAAAACTTATAAGCATGTCACTGTTCCCACGTGCAGATATGAAATGCTTAGTCAAGCTCTCAAGCATTAGCATACTTGAGATCATAACAACATGTATACCTCTTCAGGAACATGAATCTTAAATTGACTGTCTGTATTTTCCTGTGGTCAGGAAAAGAAATGGCTAAAAGGGGAATTTGTTTTTCCAGACTGTGGAACAAAGAGTATAATGTTTGAGAGTAAAACAGATTGCTTGTATTCAAGAAATGTGTAAAATACTGTGAAATATAAAAGAAGAACACCCTTTCCTTAGGACTTGCAAAGCCTTTGCATCTTTCTGTGTTTGTAACAGACTTGTCAAACTTAATTTAAAGCTCCTTTTATTTATTTTCACTGATTTTTTTATTACAGCAATAATTTTTTTCATGGGCTTAAGAATTAAACAACAAGTCTTAAAACAACTGATTCTTTGTAAGCTGCTCTTCTGAGATTCCCACCTTGAGTTAGCTATGTAAAGCATGAGCAGTCCTTACAATACAGAGGGAAACTAACACCCCTGCTGGTTACCAGTTTGTGATGTAGTGAACATGAGTTGAATTAGCCTGAATGCCTTCTGTGGTGGAAAGTGTTAGGATTTACTTCAAACTGTAAAGAGTCAAATACTTAAGAGAGAACCCGCAGCGAACTGTAAAATGCTTTATTAGTGCTGTCAAAAATTAGTCACTAGAAACCAGCAACAACTCAGATTTTCCCTTGTGGTATGTTTCTTGCGAGAACAGTGCAGACTGTGTTACGCAAATCTGAATCACAGGCAATCCCCACAGTGTGGTATGGAATCACATTGTCCCTATACTGGCCTTTGGGAAGGATGGATGTCCTGGAGGTCCTTAGTCCAAAGAGATTGCAGGCAATGTGTCCAGGTAGGTCTCATTACTGAAGCACATGTATGTCTAAAACTTATTTTCTATGTCTGTCTCTCCTGTTACCTGCTTTGGGTCCACTGAGATGATCAGGAAATAGAAGGGACTACTTCCTGCAGCCTTGGGGATATTGGGCGTACAAGACTAGATTTTCTAGCAGTGTCCAAGAAGAAAAATGGCAAGGGCGAAGAAATATCTTGCTCTCCCCTCCCTTCCATTGCCAAAACCCACCATTAAACCCAAGAAATACTGTACACAGGTCAGAGACAAACTCACTGTTTATTTCAAGCTACTGTTAAAAAGCTGTTATTTATTTAAAACTTCAAACAAGGTTACAAAATCATAAGCATAAAAATCAGCAAAGGATGTGCTCTTTCCCCCCATCATAACATCAGCCTCAGTATGACTAATTAGCAGGGGCCTGCAGCAATCAGAAAAACCCAAAACTTTTCTCTTTCTTCACAAAGGTTTTTAAGAATAAAACTCATAAATATTGAAAATACCCAGGACAGGAGATGAAAGAGCTCACAGTGTCACTGTTAGAACCTGGCTTTCCCTTGACTCCCTCATAGTAAAGCCTTTCAAGCTGGATCCAGAGAAGACTTGTGCGTGCAGAAATGTCTTTGTTTTACTTAGTACCAGCCAATAGTGGACAAAATACTTCTGATATGACAATGATATTTTACATACTCTCCTCCATAATAGACATCATGTACCTGTAACACTAGCCTGACTGAAAGTGAAATGAAAGGAGGAAGGAATCAATACTCTATTTTTTGCCCTCAGCCTGTTTGTCTTGTGCATTTTGGGTAGAATTCCTTCTTGGCAATAATGCAGCAGCAGTAATATTGGGAAAACAAGACCAGATGTGGTAGAAAGTATGGCTGGACAGGTGTGTAGTCATTCCATCTATCTATTATAGAAGAATCTCTGCAGGCAAGACTACGGTCAAGACCATGTGTTGGCATGGGTGCCCAAGAAGGGTCTGTCACTTGGCATGTACAAGAGGCTAGCCTTTCTGTGCCTCTGACTTCAGCGTGGCAACCCACAAAATATCCTCAGGGTTATAGACCATCTCCCTTATTTCATAGTCCGTATCACCACAAGGTGCTGGACTCCTCCTGAGAAGACTCTTGTGTTTGTCTTGTCTGCTTTTTGTGGACTTCATGAGATAGACAGGGCTAAACACTTGAGGCCTGCTTGTCCCAGGCATAGCTGCACTGGAAAAATGCTAATGTTCAATTGTATTGGGCAGAGCATGCCCTGCCCAAAGGCTGACTTGCACTGCTGGCTTTAACTCCTTCATGCTGGGCTGTCCTAGCCTATGGGCTAGAAAACAAACTGATGGAGGAGTTAAGGTCCTGCAGAACTTGGTTATCAGGTTGGGAAGAGGGGTGAAATCTCCCTCTCACTTCAGCAGTCCTGCATAGTAGAGCCTTTAGACTTTGGTGATGGAGAAGGAAACATGTCATTTGGTTTGAATAGGCAGTTTCTCTGCATTCCTTTTGGTGTTAGTTTCCCTTGTTTAGTGTGTGGGTATCGTACATGACAATGGGAAAGAGAGAAATACTGTAGAAAAACAAACAGGGAAAGAGAGAAATACTGTAGAAAAACAAACAAACAACTCCTCCCTCTCTAAAAAAAAAAAAATAAGGGATGGGGGCAGAGAAAAAAAACAAGCAATAAGAAACTGTGGTTGTAAAACCACAAAAATTGGCAATGAGGCTCCAAGGCAAGTGTAAGCCTTGAGATTTCTTTTAGCTCTTAAAAAAATAGTTCAACCCCCAAACCCTCCAAAGCACAACAACTCTCTTTCCGTGGATTCCAGTGTAATGATGCTTCCTGCCTCCTGCACCACCACCACCACCACCCACCCTGACCCTCCCCTTCTTTTTAGGAAGATTTGAAAGAATTATTTTAAAGCTTTGGCATAAGTCTTTTTTTGCTGCTTTATGCTCTATAAAGAATGTTAAGTGATTTTTTGCCTGTTTGATTTTTACTTAGAAACTTAAGAAATGCCAAGTCTGTTCTGTTATGGTTTTTCCTGTGTTTTCCTGGATATCTCAGAGGATAGGTATTGATTTCTTTCTCAACAGAACAGCAGGAGTGAATATGCTCATTCTTTAACAAAGTAAATCTTAATCAAAGCCCGTGTTAGTTGCTGAAAATAAAGAATAATTTTAAACAAAAAAAAAAAAAACCAAAACCACCCAAAGACTTTAGAATAATCTCACTTTGCAGTTTCTTTTCCCCAGTTGTTTAGTTTTCACTCTTACTTTTGTAATTCGTGTGGTCAATCATGAGAGTCATTGACAGCAGACTTACTAATGCAAAGGGAGAAAAGTAAGGGGAAAGAAAAACATACAAGGAGGGCTAATATTTAGAAAGGAGCTGCTCTTTGTGCTTCCATATCTATATGTAACATGCTCTGTGGCCCTTTTCTACTTCAGTTGCTTATTAGGTACAGTATGGATAAGAACATGTACACTACTTTTTGTCAAAGTGCATTGAGATACAAGGATGTAAAATTCTACACAAGTTATTCTCCCTGTGTCTTGGAGAAGTGGTATTTGATTCTGTTTGTGTATGAGGGTGATGCAGCCCTATTAACCTTTTTTGGCACCTGAAGTACACAGAACAAACAAATTATATTAATGAGGAAAAGAAAATCTGATAATTTAAAATTGCGTCCATTAGGTAATCTGTTTTGATATTAGCAATACAAATAAAAAAATTCTAGATACCAGTATCTTGTCCCTGTAAAGCATGTCCTTTTCACAGGCAATGAAAGTGGTGAAACATAAGAAAAGCTATTTTCAGTTGCGTTTCTGAGGAAGAGGTTATCAGTGATCAGTTTTGGAAATCTTGGCCGACAATTAGTTATGGATGAGAGTGGGGATAGGAGAAGGGTTAATGCAGGGCAAAGGGCATTACTGTCTATTCATGCTATTTTTTCTGTATGAGCTGGGGAGAATCTGTGAACGCCAAATGGGGCAGCAGTCACCAGTGGAGGCCAAACAACAAAAAAGATCCCTCATAAAATGTCATGATTCAACTGTATAGATAATCTCTAATGGTATGGGTATTTAGTATAAATGTGCCTCAAAGATCCTAATTTGAAAATAATTGCAGCATAACTACCATGTAATTAATGCCTTGGGACTCCAAAACTCACTGTATTATGTCTGAGACTAAAAGTTAATAAGTGCTGCAGACATTAAGGTAAATGCTGTATATGGTTTCATGTTCTTTATTAAGATTAAAAAAATCAAATCCATTGTAATTAAGATGAGCTATATACTATAAAACAGGGCTGAAGTTCCTAAGGTAGGATTTAGATAAAAATTGTCCAAGTCAAAAGAGATGTGGAACTCTTTCCCCCCCTCTGCCCCTAGCTGAAACTGGAGGTTCCTACATTTCATGAGCATCGATTTGTGAGCACAGATAGATTAAACTGAGATTGAAATGATAGACACCTCCAGCTGGCCCCTGTACTCTACTTTTCTCATGGAACTGGCTGTCCATCTGGCAGGAATGGCTAAACTGCATAGGTAGCTTCTGCTGAGGAGCCAAAGGTTATTAGCAAAGCAAGTGGTCAGAAATTTCCAGGTGCCTGACCATGCCGGACTGTAGATAATTACAACTGAGGAGCTGCTTTGTGGACAATTTGGTCATCTCTGCCACTGTGAGCAGTCATTTATTTAGAGACAAGGTGGGTAGAAAGAAGCAATGGTAACAGGAGGCTTCTGTTATTTGACTTTGACTCACCACCCTCCAGGGACCAACAGTCACTGACTCTTTTGTCTGCACACCCCCCAGAAGCCTGAGTGTTGCGTTTTGTACATGCACCTTAATATGGACAAAGCAAAACAGCTCAATATCTAAATCACATACTGACCTGAAAGGGATCTAGAAATAGAGCATTCCTATGTTTATGTCTTCACGTACCAGTATAGAAAATAAAAAAGTAGATCAGTTCTGCACGTGCATGAGAACATAATATCTTGTAACTGTAAATGGCAGACAAATATGTTTTGTATGGACTTGCTGAGATGCTCTTTTTGCATTCCAAGTTGAAGCACAGCAAATCTGTTAGTCCAAGTTCCTTCCTTTCTCCCTTTGCCCCATGTCTCTTTGCTAAACTTTGAAATTTTGACATGGTTGAGAAGAATATGGTTGGGTTTTGTGGGCCGCTTATTTGGGATAGGCAAGGATGCTTTGCTAATTTTAAGAGATAAAGCCAAATGTGTTGAAGCAGAATATTTTGACATAAAGTATTTGGTGTTTGGGTGATGTCAGAAGACATGTAAGAAGTTCTTTAATTTAAAGAGGTAGATGATACATTAGTGTGAAAAAGGGCAAAGCTGTTAGGTTTGTGTCAGGATGGACTTAATCTATTAGAGATGTTCACGTGCTGAGAGATTCAATCATTTCACAAAACAAGGGAGTGGCAGCCGCTGTTCTATTCCTAAAAGCCACGGCAAGGGGTTCCATCCAGCCTGCTGGCCGAGATACTTGAGCAGGAAGAGTGGTAAATGTTTGGTCCCCTTTATCTAATGGGATGAAATCCTACATCTTCCACTGACTGAGTTATACCTAACCTCTAGGCTGTAAAACTAGTCTTGGTTTGTGTGGCAGAGCATTCTTCGTCTTACTCCGTGAAGCTTTTTCCGCTGTGTAGGCAGTAGTTGACTATTCACTGTGTCAGAGGAAGAGTGTGCATATGAGGAAAGAGGGCTCCTTGGACACAGATTACACAAAGAGATTTGTGTTTCTTCTCTCTGTTCCTGGGGCATATTGTGCATTTTGCGTGAAACTGCTGTTTGATACAGTACAGTAAAAGTCCTGGTAGAAGGGGAGAAAGGGATGCCTCCTTACTTCCAAGTAAGCTACCTGCTGATCTTGTTGTGCCTCAGGTTTTGATGTCTGTTTTGGGCCCAGAGCTTCTTGACATTGGGAAAAAAAAAAAAAAAAAAAAAAAAAAGACAGCTCAAAGCTTGAGGCATTGAGCATACTTGTAAGCAGGAAACTTTGGAGATCTGACTTCGAGCTACCTTGAACTAAGGAAAGAAATGAGATCCTTTACTGACTGGGCAACTACTGGGTGATTATATGAAGACAGGAATCCATCTGCTTTCCCAACCTGTTTTTAATAGAAAAAATGAGAACCGTGCTTATTTTTTTGCAAAGACAGATATGTAACATGAGCAGAGGCTTCTGGGCTCCAGATACCCTGTAAATCAAACTGCCTCCCTGAACGAGCAGGATTTAGGGCATACTCTTTTTAACATTTGCCTGTGGCCAGTTCTAGGTGGTTGCCTCCTGAATATGTTGCGACCAGGTGCTTGCATGGTGTGTTGGCTGCTTTGGATTAAATTCTGAGGCACTTAATTTATCCTGTGAATTGAATAGAAAGCCTGGAACTCCATTCCTTTTCTGAATTTTCCTGTGGGATCTGAAGTACTGAAAGATAGGTGTTATGCTGCCTAACACTGAAGTATCTAAATCTCTTGCTGGATCTTGTCCAATTTAGCTACAAAGCAAATTAACATACTTTCCTTGTGAAGCATGGCTGATAATTTTTATGCATATTTAAAAAAAGTGAAAGATATTAGTAATCGATATGTTAGCAAGAGGCTCATTCTGTAAAAGATTCCTGAAGGATTACACTGCAGAAGAAACAAGAGAACCCCATTAAACTGTCAAAACGTTCATATCATGAAATATCACCATGCAAAAATATAAAAGCAAAAAACTCAAAGGCAAATTAACAAAATGCAACTGTTACTGGCATTCTTCCTGGGACATATTTTTTCTTGCCTTCCTCATAGAAAACAATCATGAAAGAAGAACAAGTAGTTTACCAGATTCACTGGTATGCTCTGGGAAATCTTTATGGTGAGCATTTGAGTCTCAGGAACATGCAAGTGAATCCTCTTCGTATACACATCATGCATGCTGTATGAATTACTGTCTGGAGATCTGTTTTCTCTTGCCTTGCACCTCATATTTCCCTTCCTACCACTAGAAAAAGCATGTGAATATCGGAATATTAGCAATTTATGTACCAATGTAAATGACTGCACAGAAGGAACTGGGTAATTTTGCAGTTGTGATACCCCTAGTGGAAATAATTATCTCCAGTTTAAACACTATAAATCACAGTTTAAAGAAGTACATGTTAAAGTAGACTTGCCTGTTTAGTGGCGTGTCTGCTTTCTCTCAGGAGTCAGTGTCTGAATGGTAGGTTATCCTGCTACTGCTTTTCTTCATTGGTCCTGTATTACTTCTTCCCAGCTTGCCTCCTGCTGAAATAATTGTGATGCTAATAACAATGTGTGGGGAAATGACCAGATGGGCTAGTTTTCTTAGACAATTATACCAGTTTTTCCAATTTTCCAGACATTTTTTCATTTCTTTATTAACTCACCGGTGCCAGGAATTGGATTTTTCCAGTACATAAATCCTAATTAACGAGCCAGAGGATTGAGCGCTCCATTTTACTCCTGATGTGTCATTTCCCCTCTCCTCTTGCTTAATTGGCATTTTGAAAAGCCAGGCCTTGTGTTTTTAAGGGTAAAAAAAGAAATACAGGAGTGTTTTGGGACAGAAATGAAAATCTGGTAAAGGGGAGAAAAATGAGAAGAAGGTATAGTCAGGATCAAGGCCATCTGGTAGTTCTGGGACTGCAGGGCATGGAGACCTGCGAGTGGCTGAGCTCCTTCTTCCTGGCACCAGGTGTGACGGAACCCCATCCTGCCATGCCTGTTGGCTGTCTGCTTGCCATGGGCACGGAGTGAGTTTGTCAAGTGATGCCAGCCCTGAGGAGCATCTATGGATTGATTCTGTAGAGCAGAGGCAGCGTTTGGTGCACTGCTGGTGTGAGCTGCTCTTACAAGCTTTCCCTGCGGCCTTGGTTTCTGCTTATCAAGGTCCAGAAACAGAAGGGACGAGGAGGCAGAGGCTTGTCAGGAATGAGGGTATCCTCATTCCTTTGAGTTTAAGGACTCTTTCAGCCTTAATATGTACTTAGGGATGCCCTGAGCCTGTGGGAGGGGTTGGTGGAAGGCAGGAGGAGTGGTTGTGAGTCCCAGGGAGGATGAAGGCCTACATTGCATCTGGGAGTGAGTGGGTTAACTGTGGCAGGGGAAAGGAATTGGACAGAAAGGTGTTTTTCTGGATAGATAGGATTATAGGGAACTGAACTGGTTTGTGAGGTTCAGAGGTTCACCTGGGTGGCAGAAGGAAGGTAATCAGTTTATAAGTGAGGTTAAAAAAGGTTGTGGGTTCGTGTTGGCATTGGTATGTTGAGGTTTGGGGCAAAAAAGGTCCATCCAAACATGAAATGACAAAGTGGGAGGTCTTGCTACCTTGTACTGTACAGTTTGCATCCTGGGAGGGAAAAGAGGAGAGTGTGGGTAGAAGATGGTGCCCTGTTTCAGTTTCTACCAGGGTTCTACAGAGGACAGGGGTAGGGGAAGCAAGGCTGATATGTGCAGCCCCACAACTTACTGTGGGTGCCAGCTGATAAGAAGGAAAATAAATAGCAAGACTTTCTGTCAGCTAGGAAGGGGTAACTCAGTTCATATCTTACCCCTCTCTGTAAAGGCCTGTCCAAAAGTTTAATCTTTTGAGGTTCAGAAAAGGATGATTAATTCCTTTTTCATTTTTTTGTGCTAATGCATTAATTGGTTCCAGGCAGACTGGGAACAGCAGAGCCAAGATATTGCAAGGAAGGCTGCAGTCCAGGTAATTCAAGGGCTGTCAGGAGGCTGAGAAGCACCAAAAGTTCATAATAAAACCTGGAGTCTTTCATTTTCCAAAATGTTTCATAGGTCCAGGAGGTCTGAACAGTGCCATTTTTGGGGTGCTCAAAGAGAAAGAAAGAAAGAAAAGAAGGGAAATGTCAGAGTTCTTTGGAGTTATTCCAGCACTGCTGTGCTGCCTTTAAAGGGAACCTCAGGAATTTGTCTCCTGACCCTGGGAACCATATTTCTGGCTCCTGAGGTCGTCCTCCCAGCTGGGCAAGATCAGTCTTTAGCACTGCATACTAGCATTCTGAGTCCCGAGACATAAGCATTACCTTTTCTTATGACCCAGTTGAGCGCCCTCTTCATCAGCTCGAGTTTGAGCCTGTTACCTCTTTTTTTGGGTTGTTCCTGGTTTAAAACATGTCGTTGCAAAATTCATGCCTACCAGGTGCTCTCTCCTTTTAGCTGTCTGACTTGGTGTGTTCTCCCAGTACTCATACTGGGAGAAAAACAGCATAACAACAGTCTTCAGGGGATTGTATCACCAAAACCTGCTCTGCCAGTCAGCAACAGCACAGTATCACCAAACCACAAGAGCTTTCATATGAGGCTTTTATTTAAAGGAAGTAGAAAAATGCTGGCTTTAGTCATATTAATTTATCCTTTTTATTAGCTTTTAGGGAATGAGCAACAGCTCAGTGAGTTGTGTTTGTAACAAATACAGGTTATGAAATAAGTATATTTCATTATTTGCTCATTTTGCAATGAAAGGCTCTCCAAATCTGTCTCCTAAGTAGTTTAACTCAACATTAGATTTGATGCTGCCAAATACCGACTGATTCAATAGATGATGAGTTTCAAATTCCTCTTTTACATGGGGAATGTGATATAGAACAATGACCTCAATTTTCAGCTGTGTCCTCAGATTCACCTCTTTTTTGGCTGTCTTTTTTTCTCTTTCAGTATCTTATAATTTTTCAAGTCCCGAGGGTCTTATAAGGGCACTACTGTTTAATAATTAGACACTATAACTCTGATGGGTCTTCTGGTGACATCTTTTACAACTAACGAGTAGTTAATAGAATGTAATTAAAAGCTCTGATCCTTAGACCTTGACCTGTCTAGACCTTGTATACAACGAAGTGACCAGACAGACCTTACCACTCATTAGGAGTTATCTGCACCCCACTTTACAAAGCTATGTGAGGAAACTGTTTAGGTTTAGCCTCAGGCCACCTGCTTCGTAATCTGTTGCTGTGCACTCGGTTGATCCCACTGTCCTTATAGTAACTGGAAGGCTACCAATGATTTCATTTTAAAGCAAATATTCTAATTCAGGAAGCGTAGAATGGAAAGCTGGTTGCTATATTTGTCAGCATCTGACCTTCAGGAAGCCTGCAATTAGGAAAGATTACCTCAATACTGTGGAGAAACTGGTCATATCATTGTAAAATGGAAGAAAAACATCTAAAGAAAGTTAGGAAAATCAGCTAAAATGTATTTTGGTACAGTGTATTGATCTGGGATATATTTGGCAGTGTTTTTTTTACAGATAATATATTTTGTCTTGTTCTTATTTCAGGACGTCCCTTATATCTTTAAAGAAAATCAACACTTTTTACTATTGGTTTTTAAAAAACATAAATTAAAACAGCCTCTATATGCATTTCTGAAGAATAACATATTGGGCATGCCACTAAGAAACACAGGTAGCAGGTTTCTTTCTTCTTCATTAATTTTTTAATATGTATGTGCTTATATTGTCAAATATTGTTAAATATCCTTTTGCCTAGTTTGTAGACCTATTCCGTCCCTTACTTTGTCCCACTTTAGTTTCATCCTAATGGGGTAGACTAGTTGTTGTCTGAGTTTTTAATTCAGGCTGTGGAATCCATTACCATCCCATGTCTAGGGTTTTTTTTTTTGAAGATAACTGCAGCAAATCATGGAACAAAGGAAAGCAAAAATAAAATTCTTAAGACTTCTTTGATAAATTTTCAATGGCTTAGGGAAAGATTCCAAATACATTCTTAATATATTTGCTCTTGATCCTTTCTGGAAACTGTTATATGGCACCAAATGCATCCATATACAGAAGAGGGATTTTATTGAAGAAAGTGTTTAACTGATCTTGTTAATGCTAATACAACATTTCAATTATTTGTCTTTTGAAAAGTGGTCTATTTTGAGATGTTAGTTGCAAATAGAGGAAATGAAGTGTTGATGTAGTAAGGAATAATTTACTGTGTCTGGAGAGTTCTAAAGCAAAACATCTGGATCAATTTGTTTACAAAGTCCCTGTAGATAAAAAGCACTATCTCTCCAAGGAATCAGTTTGTGCCCTTTCTGAAGAATCATTGAAAAAAAAAAGGAAAGTTGGCTATCATCATACACAGAAAGCTCCTGGGAATTTGTTTATTAAGGAATCCAGAGAAAGTCTGAAATCCTGTTTCACAGGAGATCAGCCAGTTGCTGAAAACATGGCGTGGTTTTGTGATCTTAATATAGCCTGGCCTGCCCTGTTTATCTGCTTCCCCCACACCCCTCATCTTAAAAAGTAATACATTTTAGAAGCTGAGAGTAAACACAGCATGTTAGAGATATGCCAGAGCTGGATGTGGAATGGAGATAAAACCTTTGGTTTCACGTGGACATGAAGGTCCTATGATAATTGAAGCATTTCATAATGTAAGAAGCAAACCTTTCTTTTCGTTTTGAAGGTCCAGCTCTTGGTGCTATTGAATTCTGTGGGAGGTGGCCCCCAACTTACAGAAAGACGGGCATAGGTTTAACCTGTGCCTGAAATATTCTTTAGCAAAAGAGCAAAACAAGAGCTTTTTTTGTATTCTGGTGCCATAATCTGGAAGAGCATAGAATTCCATTTGCTGATATTGCATCTACTCTTGAAGTGTATTTTGGGTTCTTCAGCAAATGTAGCCACAGCCGTTAGTATCATCACAGTGTGCTTTGCCATGATGTTATTACTAGGTTAAATTGCAATGGTAATTTTATTTATAATGCTGGTTGAGTCTCCTGATGGGACTGTAGGTGTTCTAAGAGCAAAGAGGTCTTTGAAAATCTTGTTATAGTTAGTGCAAGCAACAATTTATATATGTTAGCAGTTAGTCATGGCCATAGTTCCTGATGTCTGTACCTGAATATTGTATGTTTTCAAGAGCTGCTTCATGCACTTCCCTGATTTGTGGTATTTTTTTGGATGTTTTCTGCATTTACCGAACTTTATCTTGAAAAGTGAGTCTGAGCCATGACAGGTAAAGAGTTAATGCGTTTTTTCCTCTAAGAGGACACTTTTTATAGATCTTGTATGTGACCTTAAGTTTTTCTGTTCCAAGTTTACCTTTTATGCATTATTTTAGTTAGAATACTGATGCAAAATACTAATATTGAAATGTGATTTTGTGGTTGGAGATTTGACGTGCTCGGATACCTCTGTTGCTTTCTTGGAAAGGTCAGACACATGCGCTGCTATTCTCTATATAGCTATCCTTTTTCAACTCCAAGGGGCGTGACACTCCCAGGAGTGCATTTTTTCTGCTGTTGAGAGGAGTGAAATCTCCATCCTTCCTGCAGGATATTGTCCTTGGAACCTCAAGCAAATTAAACAGTGTTGAAGAAGAATGGCTCTGGGACAGAACACGGGTCTAACTAACTCCATCCTAAGTTTGGTCATGAATCTGAAGGTTGTGGTTCAGAGAAACTTCAGAGCTGTATAAATTCAATTGCAATTCAGCATCAGCATCCACAAAGCCCAACTGAAAGTCCTGCTGTTGTTGACAGTATACTGAGCTCATGAAGAATCTAGACTCAGCACAAACAAACAGGATCATTATATAAATCAAAAGAGAATGAAAGTAGAACCCACATCTTTCAGCCTGAATACTAAAAGTCTGTCAGGAGGAATAAAATCACTGTAAGGGTGATGAGTTGCAATTTCTTTTTGAGTTCTCTTAATTTTACATAGAAAAGAGAAGGGGAGAATGACCCGATTAAACCATATGGATATGGATTCCTTCTCATTCCAACATGCAGGTTTACTTAACATTAGCATGCAGTTCTTACTACTTCTAGATCATTTTAAGACCATTACCCTAGCCCTGTGAAATGATACTGGTTATCTCCATCCTAGAGTTCTGAAAAGAGCAAAAAGTATTTGTCTTCCCCAAGAAGACACAACAAAGTCATTATACTTGCCTGGATTAGATGCCCTGCTGTTTCTAGGTCATACAGTATTTAATCTGGTGTTCACTTGCAGAGAGAGTGTGTTTTCATGCAGATGCTGAGTAACCTCCCAGTAGCGTGGGGGATATTGCAAAGATTTGGAGTTTTGTGCAGTGTTTCTGTTTCTTGGTGTGGACAAGGAAGATGTGTGCACAGTAACTGGTTGATGATGTGTATTTATACATTCGTTGATAACAATTAAGCAATAGATTTTGTGATCTCCATCAGTAGGGTCTCAGAAGTCACTACGTATACATTTTATTATAAAGTGGTTTAATCACATAACCCAATGTTTTAGGTTTACTTTGTAGATGTGTTTTCTTTTGGTTTGTTTAAAACCAGAAAAGCAATTTAATACTTTATTTATTTCGTTGATTAGTGGAATAATCTCATGGTCTTCTGGTAATTGCTGAAGAAATTAATGGAAGTTTTGGAAAAGGTTCTATGATAAGTAAGACACTAGCGTGAGATCCAAAAAAGCACTTAGATGCCTAAAGAAAAACTTAGGCAGAATCCTAGGTACCTAAATCCAAGGGAGTGATTCAGATGCCCTGTGCAAAGGCACAGAGACTCTGCATTGCTGAGGCTCCTTAGGTTGCTGAGAACCCAACGTTCTGCTAATGCATGTGCTCCACAGTGCTTTTGTCTTTGAGGAGGTGAACACTGAGCTACCTTTTTCCTTTCTAAGGTAGCATGGTAGTCATGAACTAATTGTCCTGCTACCTACACTCCTGTTTGGAATTTAAATCTAGTTGCTACACCTGCTACCTACACTTCTTTTTGGAATTTAAATCTAGTTGCTTGTCACCTGTGTACTGGTAGTATGGAACTCACAAAACAATCTTCATTTTCATTCAAAATGGAGACCTCATATTTGTTGTTGTAATACAGTAGGATTTCCAACTTCATTTATTATCGATTAGAGATATGTACTGTATCTTTGTAACAATAACAACAAACACATTGTCTATCCCTACCGGAGTTGAATAATTTAACCAGTTAAAAGCAGTTGTAAGAAATTTTTTAACATGCTGCCCATCCCTGAATTTGTCTTGATCCTGTTGATTATATACGAGTGTTTTTATTGGAAGTGGTTGAATTACTCTTTATTAATGTAACTTAAATAATATCAGACTGGAACTGTCTGTCTCAATGGAGGATCCACCAAATTTGCCGATTTTTATATTAGCAAAAAACTTACAAATCCATTACCTCTTACATCCATTTCCATTTTCTGTTATTCTTGCTTAACTTCTAAGTCTCTGCAAAGAGGCCTCTTCTTTTTATGGCTTCTTTCTGCTGTAGATGTGAGATGGTTGAAGAGAAATGTAGTTTTGATGAAATATTTCACTCTACCAGCTAGATGAAGGAACAAATTGACTCCCTGACCAAGGCTTGGGGAATCTCCTATCAATACACTTAAATTAAGGATTATATTTACCTTGCAGTATTCAACTGGTTTAAAAAACAAACAAAAAAAGAGAGAGAAGGCAGTGAATTCCTTCTCTCTGGCCACATCTTTTGGTCTTCTGAAATGGAGTGAAATGGTCCTCTCTGCTTCCAATCCATTCTTGGAGGTGTGGTGGTATCAAATATTTACTATGCCCACACATTTACATATGTGGTGTTTCCATCTCCTGATCTTCAAAAAAGAGGGATTAAATGCAATCTGTAGTGCTCAGCATGCCTAGTTTTGCAGAGATAGATCAAGTAGTTCTGTAGTGTATCAGGTTTTTGCTAGAATAATTTGGTACATTACAGACTGCCAGCAGACTAAGTAAGTTTTAGAACCTTTCAACTAAATTTAACTAAATTTTAGAACTTTGCTAACATGTCTTAAGTGATGAAGTGCCCACTGAGTCTGCTCTGCAGTATTACAGGCAGCCGCAGCTTATTGTATTTTCACTGTTGTGAATGCTGGTATTTTATAGAAACTGAACTATTTTCAGTTGTTTAGAAGAGAAGCTGTCACAAGTATGTCTGGGAAATAAATCCTTCATAAAGATGTCTGCTCTAGTGCCTGCCTTTCTCTCACAGACAGTAGACAGGAAAGTGGACAGATACCACAAAGCTTAAAAGGTAACACTTGGAGTTTCAAGCCTATATGCATTTTTTATGTATGTTGGAAATAATAATGTTGAAAATAATATTTTGTAAACATTATTTATACAATCCATGAAGTTACGGAGGTTTTAGAACAAAATAAAAAAAAAAGCCATCAGGAAGGAGGCACGATAATACTGAGATGGCACTGGTAGTGCTAAGATTTGATGAGTAATACTAGAAAGGTAACAACAGTGCTTGTATGTAGTAAAGTAATGGAAACTTTTTCAACGTATTCTAAAAGTATAATATCATCAGGCAGACTGCTGCTGCTGCTCCTATTGTACAGTGTCCATCACACACAGTGATCTAAAAATGTCCATGACAGCAAACAGCATGAACTTCACCCACTGCAACTTCTGCCAGGGTCCACTGCAGCCCAGCCGTATCCTCGATAATCAGATCGGTTATAACTGTCTGTGGCCATGAAGAAGTGAGAAGAGCTGCTGTACAGCAAAGAAATGTGTTGTGGTTGGTCCCTCAGCTTGGAGGGCAGGGTGTGGAAGTGAAAGTCCAGAGCTCCTCTCTTCTTCAGTGTGCTGCTGCTTGCTGAGAGAGAAAGTTGCAATGTGGTTCAGTTTCCCAGAGTATCCAGCTGCACAGAATGGATGTCCATTGAGGGGGTGAATGAAGAACATCCCAGATTGAACTGATGGTTGTCATGATGTACTTGGGCCTCTGCGAGGCACTTGACTCCGTTCCACATGGCATTCTGATTTTAAAAAGAATAGCACTATGCAAAATCAGAGTACACCATATTGTATGAATTAAACACTGCTTAGCTGATAGGTTATAAAAGGGAATTATGGGATTCTTCTCTGAGGAGAGTGCTTTGTAGTGCAGCCTGGTATTCAGTTTCTTTATCAAGGTTTTGGTATAAAATATAGATGGAATAAAAAAGGGCAGAGACAGAAATATCATTTATAATTGCAATGGTCTTGTATTTTCCTCTGGATTCTGTCTTTAAAATGCTGGCTGAACCATTGTGCAGGTCTGTGGAATGTGTATCTGGTCATGTTGTGCTGCCATTAGTATGAGAAACTGGTGATAATGGAGATAGCCTACCTATATGCACAACCCTAAGACTTGATAAATGCACCCCTCTGAACAATATAGGTCAATACAAGTAAACTAAGCGTCATCTATCTAAATACAACAAATGTTGCTATGCTTAGAATGTAGAATTCTGTATTACTTTTTATTCTGAATATTATTTAAGAATATTTAACTAATTGAACATGAGCATCCCCTTGCTTGGGTAAATGTGAAGGTGTTTATCTGTAGAGGAATGAAGGCAGTGGGTTGATTAGCATTGATAATATGCAGCTGTGCCCTTGCCTTGGCGGCAGTGGGCTGATTGACATGGATGATGTGCAGCTGCAGCTTGTTCCTGCTAAGTAGTTAAATAGCCCTGAGGATTGTGGGAAAGGTGGTTGGGTGGAGGATGAGGAGTGTGGTCTGACCTCTGAGGAAGGAGAAACAGCACAGACAGTAGAATCTGACAGATAGTAAAAGGCTTGTTGCAGCATTTATCAAATAGAATAAGATTATATTACCTTTGGATGGGCACCAGAGAGACCACTAATGAAACACTGGGTCCAAATCCATAATCATTATTTTCACAGTGTAGTTGGAAGGGGTTGAACTAAAATATGCAGAGCAGTCTTAGAATTTCTAAACTTTGTGAATTTAGCTGTGTTTATCAAAGGTGTTATTTCCTCTGTCCACTAGAGAAACAGCCTAGAGTGCTACCTTCAATGGTAATTAGTAGTGAAGGAGCAATTTGCCTTCATTTGTGGTGTGTTTTCCACCTTTAAATCAGGAGTGGTTTGCTTTCTAAAAGAGATCTGTAGCACAGATGGTAGCAGTGTTCAGGTACGGCAATAACATAGGACCATTTTCCAAGGGCGTGTAATGATAGGACAAGGGGGAATGGCTTTAAACTGAAGGAAGGTAGATTTAGATGTTAGGAGGAAATTTTTTATTGTGGGGGTGATGAGACACTGAAACAGATTCGCCAGAGAAGTTGTGGATGCCCCATCCCTGGAAGTGTTCATGGGCAGGTTGGACAGGGCTTTGAGCAACGTGATCTAGTAGAAGGTGTCCCTGCCCATGGCAGGGGGTTGGAACTAGATCATCTTTAAGGTCCCTTCCAACGCAAACCATTCTGTGATTATGAAATAAACTGCTATAGCTAATGAAATGTAGAAGATCTGATACAACTAGCTCATCGTAATTTTGCTCTCACAGACCTGTGACGCTAGATAACATGTATAGTCCACAGTGGACAAGAACTTGGTACTGGTACAACTGAATACAGTTACTACTTTATTTCAAATTGCTGAGGCTTGTGCTTTTGTTGTTGCAACCTCTATTTCAGCCTTAATGAAAAAGGGATAGAAAGATAATTTTGAGGGAAGAAAACAGTGAATTATTGGTGTTTTTACCTTCCCATTTGCAAGACTCAGTTCATGACGTACAAATAAAATTCACTAATCAGGTTACTTACAATATGCAGAGAAGTGCTGCTCTTATGCACTACCAGTGGAAAGATGCTTAAAAATGGTGCACAAAACTATGAAACAGTAGCAGAAATGTTTTTAAAATTTGCACTGAGATTTAAGTTTTGTCTTTGAATTCTGAATGCTGTTATTTTAAATTTTACCTGTCTGCTTGGGGAACAAAAGTGCCTTGGTGAGACTCCATTCATGTGCACGGTTTTATTTTTCCCTGTAATAGTTTCCACAAAATTCTAAGTGTTATGGAAAATTTATCTTCATATATTTAGTGCCCCACACAAGGAACTACATATTTTTGTTTATTGTAGCTGGATTTGTAGTAAAAAAATCTAAATTAGTCTATATGGTGGCTAGTAGCAAAAATGTAATGAGAGAAGTTGGTGACAAAGTCATTGTTCTTTAACTGACAAGCGATTTCCTTCTGCTGTAAAGTGGATGGTTTGGAGCATACTTGAACAAGGTGGAAAATCCTAAAAAAGTTCTAAGTGGAAATGGGAATAATGTTAATTGAAGGCTGACAGACATCAGAGCTGTCTGATTTCATTTGCTTTATGTACATCTAATCATCTATGAGGTGTTGCTTTCAGCATGTAACGTAACACAAATGGTTTATTGCCCTCTCTGGACAGCTTTATACATTTGAAAAGAGGAAGGGATTGTATTTTCCTCCCCCAAATGTATGAAGACCAGATTAAATCTTCTGTTTCTTCCAGTGAGGCGAAGATTTTCCAGGATTTTAATATCTTGCTCTGGTTTATAGCATGGGCCAAAGTAATTTGCTGGACAAGAGCAATCCCTGCTCAGTATGTTAGGTATCACACAGCTTTTCTCACTGATATGCTGATTGCATCTCATTGATACATGAGAAAGTGGTTAATTCTTTTACTTGAGTATCTTCTAGGAATTGTGTTAACTCATGTACAAGAAATTCAGCTCTGGACTGTAAAGACAGTACTGCTGGATGAAAATGTTAGTGTGACCTTCTGCTCAGGGTAACCTCCATCATGCTTTTGCTCTTTCACTAGTAAACCTTGGGGAGCAGGGTCCAGTGGAACTGAGCAACTAGTGTGACAGCCCAGTCAGGTATAGAAGAGGACTTGAGTATACAATTTATCAGCATTTGAACAATCAGTCCCAGGGATTTTCTCATAGGAAATTATTCCAGTCACTCCTCCTGATAGATTGTCCCAAATTAATTTCCTGCACAGATTCTCAGGTAAGACTGTGCAAGACAAGTGATGCTAGAAGTTGCTATCTCATCAGGGGCTAATCAGGAAGATTTAAATTTAAATTCATACTCTACTTTAATCCAAATTAGCTTCCCTGTGTAGGTGAACCTGCCTATATTTCAGGACCCTTGAATGTCCTTTTCTAGTTTGTCTTCCCTTCAAAAAATGAAAGGCATTATAAGTATAGTTATTCCTTCAGCCCCATCCAAGGCACTTGGAAACAGTCAGCAGAGAGGGAAATTTCTGTTTTTAATACAGATTACATGGTACCTAAGGTTTTGATTAAATTACACTGTTAAATTAACTGGCACTAGAACTTAGTGGCAGCATTGTAATGAACTATTACTAGGTCATTTGCAGTCAGGCAGCAACCATATGGCATTTACATGTGTATGCTGGTCCTGCACGGACATGGAAATTGGTCTGACCCATGTGACCTATGTTAGCTGGGGAAATTCTATACTGAAGCCAATTGCCACACTTCCCAGATGCCAAAGGCAAAGCTGCCCTAATCCTGTAATCCCATTTCATAATGTAGACTTCCATGTAGTTTGGAGCACAAAACCAGAATGTATCTTGCTCAGTTAAAATATTTAGCTTGGTCTTCATTCTGGTGGCTTCACTGCATTCCAGCTGCAGGAGACAGGAATTTGAAGACTGTTTATTTGAGCCAAATTTTGCAGGCTTTAATTGAACAAAATATTCAGGGAGCAATATAGTTCAATATCTTTTCTCCTTGCCTGTGAATCTGAAGTGCAATGATAGGCAGAGCTCTTCCTCTGTTCATTTAACCTGAGGAATATGACAAAGCTCTTGCTGTGTAGCTGTATTTTCATAATTCCCGTCCCAGATCTCCAAAACATGCTCCATGGGCATTAAAATAGAGATCCTCTATATGGAAGAGAAGGTTAAAGATTTGGCTCGCTGATCTTGTTCTGGAACACTGCTGGGAGTGTGGATTTCAAGGAAACACTTGACAGTGGCACATACTCATACATCTCTCCCACCTGCCCTCCTACTCCTTTACAAATACCTAGATCTGTCATAGTAAGTGTTACTCCTCATCTGTAAATACTTTTAGGTAGCAAAACATGTGTGGCTTTTACCAAACCCTGAAGGCTGGGGTTAAGTTTTTGGGTTCATTTAATGTTCCTTTACAAAAATATACAGATTAAAGGAAACATTCATTAAACCATCTGCAGTAATCACTGTGTTGATAGTTCAGGAAAGAACTAAGACTAGCAGAGGCTAAAACATTGCATAAAAAATTCTTTATTTATAAAAATAAGGAGAGGAAACATTGAAATGACGCTTCTTATAAGTAATTGTTTTGAGAATACAACTCCTGGGAATTTCAATGAATTTAAAATCTGGTTTACAGCTATTTGGGACATGTTTCAATCATCATTCCCTCTTCCCTTTATTCCATTTTGTTCTGACAGCTTAAGCAGCAAGGTGACTATATTTTGGAGTCATTGTTTTATTGATATGGAAATTATATCTTCTTACATTACTCCAACTTGTCCCTTACCACCAAGGATCTCAAAGCATATTACAAGCCATATTGGATTTATAGCAATTCCTTTGCTTCCTACTGACAAATACCCACTTCTGAAGCAAATGCAGCAACACATGGCAATGAATTTTAGTGGTCTGTTCTGAGGCCCAAGGGTAATTTCTTTTGGTAGGAAGGGCAGAAATTCTTATGCAACTGAATTTGATCATGAACTTGAGGATACAGGAGAGGCAGGGGTCTCCTATCCAGCCTGTTTCTGTCACATGCTATGTGGAATCTCATCAGTAGTATGCCATCTGATCTGCAGATGAAGTCAGCTATACTGAGTGTTCAATGCAGAAGTTTTAAAGTGTCAGGTGTTGTGGTTTTGCTCATGTAAGCCTTCTTAAGAACTAAACCATGAAGTCTTACTTTACTTTGGCTAAAGGTGTAGGCACTGGGTAGAACAGGGCTAAACATCATGGTTCAGCCAGGGTCTGGTCATCAGCAGGACCGTGGGAACAGCATGTGCACACTGACTATCTCAATCGCTGGTTGAAATGTTTTAGATTAAATCAGCTACATCAGGACTTGTAAATCAGTACTGAATGAGTTATTAAGTGTGCACAGCACATCAAAGTGATAAGGAGAGAGCATTCTTTAGGACTCGGGAAGCATTGTGTTAACACAACACTCTGTTGGACTCACTAGTCCACCTGAAAGGTTTGGATGTGAAACAAATCATGTATAATGAGATGTGCTATGATGAGATTTATAGAAAACTCAGGTGTGATGGGCAGGGAGGCTCTGTGCTGAAATAGCCTTGCTGGTGTAGAACAGAGAACTCTGTGACTAATTGCAAGGCCTTAGATTCTGTGAATGGGAGGGCTGAAAATTCCCGGGAAGCGATTTGTTTGTATGCAGAAAGAGTGCAGACACTAAGCATAGTTTCTGGTTCAATTTGTATTGATTATGTAACTGCAGGTTGTACCATCTGTTTGGCAGTGGTGTATCAATCCCGCTTGCTTCTGTCATATATTTCTCCTAATCTTGCCCTTGGGTTTCAGTTTAGATTTGGGGTAATCGGTGTTCCAAGAGAAAATCAGCCTTGATCGTCTCCCAGTCTTTCTTATATTTTCCTTAAGTGACTTCTTTCTATGTGATGGGTGGACAGCAGCATTTTTAACAGATGTTTTTCACAGGCTATTGCATAATTATTTTTGAAGTGGCTTCTAAAAGCAGATGTTTCCATGTCTTTGTTCTTTCCCCTCCTGACACTTTAACACGAACAGCAGATTCCACTGCTGCTGTTCTTTAGATCTAGTGAAGAAAATACCATAGCAGTGATGTTGGGTTTTTTTCAGCCTATTTGGCAATAATAAATACGTACAGACACAAGTCTCCTCCCTTTCTGCCTTGTCACTAGCATTGCTTGCAGATATTATCTCAGACTTTCTCTTTGAGAAATGCTGTCTTTCTCCATGACCTTTGTCTGCAGTTTAGTATTTGATCTTTACTTTCTTCCAAGACTTTGTTTCTAGTAACATCCTGAGTGAGTAACTGTGAATCTTTTACTCCCTGGGACTTCAATGTATAATTTATTACCCTACACCAGGGTAGATCACAACTGTCACTTGTGGCATCTCCATCACTGTGAAGACCCTTTGGTATGATTTTGGATATTTTTTTGTCAAATAGCCCTGTTTTCTTTTCCTCTCTCATGAATACATAGATATTCAACAACTGGACTTTCCTATTGTTTACAGAAATAGCCCTGCTTTCTTGCAAACCATTTTGTAAGAGCACTTCCTAATTTGACTGCGTGTTCCTCAAAGACCAAGGGAATGCAACTAAGAATGAAATGAAGGGCAAGCCCAGACAAGTTTCATTCAGCCATAATTTATCATTACAAAAGATGAACTTCAGCTGTTCATCTAAAATGATGATAAATGCTTGGATCAAGAAAAGAAAGGCTTTCTAGTAAATCTGCTCTGAGTCTTAATTTAAACCTCACAGATTTTACCTCCAACATGTGGAACATCATCTGATGATATAGCACTACAGCGACATGACAGACTTTGTTCTGATTTTGGGTTATTTACTAGTTGGTGTGGGTTTAGTAGCAAGGGTTGTGCTACCTTCATCTTCATATTCCTTCTTACTGGATTTTGAGGAAAACCAAAACATTTTTGAAAGAGGCAAGATGTTTTAAATTTCATGAGAACTTTACCTGGAGCACAGAATCGCAGGATGATTGAGGTTAAAAGGGACCTCTGGACATCATGTGCTCCAAGCTCCGTGCTCAAAGCAGGGTCAAGTACAGCAGGTTGTTTGAATTTTGAATATCTGCAAAGATGGAGACTCCTAATCCTCTCTAGACAACCTGTTCCAGTGGTCTAGCCTTATCACAGTAAGAAGCTTTTTTCTTATATTTAAATAGCTTATTATGTATTTGTTTGTGCCTGTTGTCACTTGTGCTTTCTCTGCACACCAAGAAGAAGAGTGTGGCTGCTCTTTACAACCTCCCAGCAGGTATTTATACACATGGGTAAGATTCCCTGAGCCTTCTGCTATGTGGACTAAAGAGTCCCTGTTCATCCCTTAATCATCTTTGTGGCACTTTGCTGAACTTGCTCCATTATGTCTGTGTCCTCCTTGTCCTGGGGAGCCCAGAACTCCAGACGTGTCTCATCAGTGCTGAGCAGAGAGGAAATATCACCTACCTTGACCTGCTGGTAACACTCTTCCTAATGTAGCCCAGCAGGCTGCTGTTTTTTGCCACAAGGGCACATTGCTGGTTCATGCAGGTAACTATTAGGGTAACTACTAGCGTCTGGGGCCTGGGATTCCTGAAGGAAAATATCGTTCCTAGTAAAGGCTGAGATGAAGAATGCATTAAGTATAAAATCATAGTATCACAGAATCTTATAATCTTAGAACAGCCCATGTTGGAAGTCATCCTGAAAGAACATATAGGCCAATGCTTTGTGGCAAAGGAGCCTAGAGGACATTATCTCTAGCACTCTGTTTAGTTGTGTCTTGAAAATCACCAGTGATGGGGACTCTATCATGTCCCTTAGGAGGTTGTTCCGGTGACTGATTGTTCTCACTGTGAAAAATTTCTTTCTTATATTGAGATGAGTATATTGGCCTTTTCCATGTACCCTATCCCATTCAGCAGCTAGGCCACATTTTCGCTAGTCTTCCTTTTGCTGCTGATGTACTTGTAGAAGTTCCCATCTGTCACCAGATCCAGCTGCTGGTAGACTTTGGCTTTCCTAACCCCATCTCTGCGTGCTTAGACAATGTCTCTGTGTACTTCCTGGGTCCACCTATCCCTGCTTTCACCTCTTGTTTACTTTCTTTTTGTGTTTCACTTTTGTCAGGAGCACCTTGTTGAACCCTTCAGGCCTCCTGACACCTTTGCTTGAATTCCTGCACATGGGGATGGACAGTTCTTTAGTGTAGATGAGGTGATCTTTGAAAATTAACCCTCTGTCCTGGACCCCTCTTTGCTCCAGGACTGTATCCCATAGGATTCTTCCGAGTAGGTTCCTGAACAGGCCAGTCTGCCCTCCTGAAGTCTAGTGTTGTGATCCTGCTTTTAACTTTATTCCCTCCCCTCAGGATTCTGAATTCCACTGTCACATGTCAGTCAAGGCTTCCCCTAACCTTCAGGTCTCTGACCAGTTCTTCCTGTTTGCAAGTGTGAGGTCCTGCTGAGTACTTACCCTCATTGGCTCCTCAGACACCCAAGTCAGGAATTTATCATCAGTGCACTTCAGCAACCTCCTGGATTGCTTGTGCCCTGCTGTATGTTTCCTCCAGCAGATATTGGAGTGGTTAAAGTTCCCAATGAGGACCAAGACCAAGTTGTGTGAAGAAGACCTCATCTACTTCTTCCTGATCGGGTGGGCAGTAGCAGTTATTGATGTTGCCCATGTTGATCAGCCCCGTTACTTTACCTGTTAGCTCATAGCTGTATCATTTCTACTTGTTCCTCAGTCACAAAAGCATCTTTGAAGAGACAGCAGAACCTGATCTTTGGAGAACTTGAAAAATACACTGGACAGAGTATTAGGAGATGTGCTGCAGGAAACAAGCATATATTGGTAAGGAAAGGAACTGGGTGATATTTTTATTTTTCATCCACTTTCCTTTTATCTTTCTTGTTGCAACAGCAGTGTCTGTCATTGCTACTACTTCTGTTTGTGGCACCAGGCACAGGATGACAGCATGGGTGAATGAAGGGACTTGACTGATACCAGCAATCTCTGAGCCTTCTTATTTTTTCCTTTTCCAATGAAAAGTTTGAAGTTTCATGAAACCTCTTTTTATTTTGCTTCTTTCCTGTGTTCTGTCATGGTGATCATCTCGGTGTTTTAGTTTTCTGGCAAACTGTAGCAGTAACTTTTACTCCAACAAAAACAATTTTTAATCAGTTTTATTATGAGACAAATTTTTGGTGAAAAAATAATTTGCATTTGGCTTTTCATGTTGTTTTCCTTTTCCCTGAACTGTTTCTCCTGTATCTGATTGTTTTTCCTGCTGTGTAATGAGTCCTGATGACCACAAAATGGTTGGACATGACAGAAACATGTAACAGTTAAGATGTTTGTTTCAATTTTTCCTTCAGGTATTTGTTGAATTATCTAGTTATCTGTGTACTCATTAAGATGTCTTATCTTGTCTTCCTCATCTGTTTTTCCAGTCTTAAATTTCTTTTTAAAGTGCTGCTAGGCATCCTTAAGCCAAAAAAAAAAAAAAAAAGACATGTTTACTTCAGCAAGTAAAAATATAAATGTAATCTTGCAAAGGGAACCCAGTGGTCAGTCTTTTATAATCATGGGAAACTTTATTGCAGTTTACAGAAAATGAAAGTTTGCTAATTGTAGTATATTTCTCAACGATGTGAAACAGCCTAACCATAACCCCAACTGAAAAAAAGAAAAAAAAAAAAAAGTGAGTGGCTGCTGCACTGTAGTACTTCCTTATTTTCCAAAGCAAAATCCAACTTTTTCTTGAAGTAATGTACACAAGTAACTAACTGCTGGCTGCATAACTTTTGGCAATTTATTTGATATTCCAACCAATCTTTGTATAAAGACTTCTCTGAATTGTTTACAGATTGTCCTCCTGCCCAGAGTTTATTCCACAGTCTCTTATTTTGAAAACAACTGTACTTACAGAGAAGTAGCTTGGGCCTTGCATTGAAAGGTTGTGGTTATTGGCCAGAAGATTCATAGAGCTTAGAATCATTCGACATGTGTTTATAAACAGTTAAAAAAGAATAAAGCAAAAGAGGCAATTCCACCCAAATATTCCCATTCAGTATTCTTACTATGCAGTATGACAGTAATTTATGTTTTCACAACAAACTCTATTTTTGTTCCTTAAAATTCTTGGAAATGTGAAGTCAGTAAGAAGTGACCTGTGAAATTACTCCCTCCACATTGAATGTAGGGTGAAAAAGGAACTAAATGAATATAAGATAAGGATCAGGATGACTGTGACTATTTCTACTGATTCTTTTTCCAGTTTCAATGTATGAGTTGTGTTAACAAGGTAGGGAGGAATTTTTTGACTCTTATAATTGCACAGTTATGGAGTTTAGTATTAATCTGGTGTCAAGGCTATACAAGTGTCTTAGAAACATTTTCATGTTTCATAAATGAACCTTGGTTTGCATTATCTTATCTTGGTGGGTAAAGGCAGTAGATGGAAGGAATTGCCATTTTTAATCTGATCTGACTCTGGCTGAAGTCATTGATGTGGCACCGTGTAGAAAAAGCCTGAACTATCTTTGAAGAACTTTATTCCCTATCTGAAAGCACTGATGTTTATAACACTGTTTGATGTCTGGGATAACTAGCTCTGCAGAATAATAGGTTTAACTAGTTTAGATGCAGCATTTCACTGATGCATCTACACTGCTTCCAGAGTTCAGCAGCTATTTCTGCATAGTACTATACTGTTTGGAAAGTGAAGATGTGAGCTCATCCCTTTTTAGTTGCCAGAGAATCCAAACAGGGCATTCGATCCTCGTAGCCATAAGACCAAATATGTATATGAATCTCATTTTGTTCCTAGGCAACAACACATATTGCTAAAAACAACCAGTCAATTGCCCCAATTGTTCAAAAAATTGGAAAAGGTTTTACTGATGGGGCAATTAACAGTGTGAAGTAAAACACTGAAAGCACTCAGGAAATTGCAAGACGAGCCTTCATGCTTCCCTGTCTACTTTATTAAAGTACAGACTTTGACTGCATGGTATTTAGCTAAGTTAATTATTTCAGATTGTCTGGAATTTAGGTAGCACCTTTATAAATATTTAAAAAAAACCAAACAGTCTCAGACTGTTATCAATTAGTGTTTGATAATTCATTGAAGATAAGTGATGAAAGGGAAAAAGGTAATGACTACCTTTAGAAAGGAGGAAAAAGAACAGTTAGAAAGAAAAGACTGGTCAACAATATAAATACAGTTCTCCCAAAAATTCTGGAACAAATGACAAACAACCTAATTTTAAACATATAGAAGATAGAGTTGAATAACACCCAACATACGAATAACAGTCAGAAACAAATTGTGTCAGCTGTCAAACTGTGTCAGGTCAATCTACAATAGAGCAGCAGGCTCTGGTTGCAGAAGAATTAGGAAGTCTATCCCAATTTTAGTATATTGCTTTTTATGACATTCTAGTAAGAAATCAAGGCAAACATTCTCAGTTAAACTACCATAGAATGAGTGCAAAATGGGCTTACTAACTGTATCTAAATAGCACTTTTCAGTAGTTCTTTGATGTTTTGAATGAGTATCTGTTGAGGCTTCCCAGTATTCAATATTTTTGATAGTGCCTTTCATGATGCTATTGAAGAGGCTTATAAAATTTGCAGTTGACACTAACTCTATATACACTAAAGAAAAAAAAATAGAATTCAACATTACATTTAGAAATAAAGTTCAATAACTGTTTGAAAGGCAAGTGCAAGATACTACACTTAGACAGGAATAATCAACTGTGTAAATACAGGATGGACAACCCAAGTAAGAATACTGTAGAAAAAGCACTGCCCTGGTTTCGGCTGGGATAGAGTTCATTTTCTTCTCAGTAGCTGGTACAATGTGTGTTTTGGATTTAGTATGAGAATAAAGTTGATAACACACTGATGTTTAGCTGTTGTTAAGTAGTGCTTACTCTAAACCAAGGACTGTTCAAGTTTCCCATGCTCTGGCAGTGAGCAGGTGCACAAGTAGCTGGGGGGGACACCGCCAGGACAGCTGACCCAAACTAGCCAAAGGGATGTTCCATACCGTCAGATGTCATGCTTGGTATCTAAACTGGGGGAGCTGGCCGGGGCCTGCCGATCGCTGCTCGGGGACTGGCTGGGCATCGGTCAGCGGGCGGTGAGCAGTTGTGTTGTGCATCACTTGTTTGTTTTTTACTTTTGGGTTTTATTCCTCTCTCTGTCTCTCCTTTTCATTACAATTGTTGTTGTAATTATTATTTTATTTCAATTATTAAATTGTTCTTATCTCAAGTCTCAAGTTTTACTTTTTTCTTAGTCTCTTTTCCAATCCCATTGGTGGAGGAGGGGTGGGGGAGTGAGCAAGTAGCTGTGTGGTGCTTAGTTGCCGGCTGGGGTTAAACCTTGAGAAGCCCTAAGGTTACAGTGGATGTCAAGCTGAATGTTAGTCAACAAGATGATTTAAAAGGAGAGATTTGGATTTGTTTGGGTTGATTAGTCTAAAGAAGGGAAGACCGAAGGGAAGACATGGTAGGAAAAGGACTAATAGCATAAGCTGTAGCAAGAAAGGTTCTGATTAGAAGTAAGAAAAACAGTTCTAATGGCAAGGGAGGTGAAGTGCTGGAAGAGATTGCCTAACGATAGCTTGCAGCATCCGTCAACAGATGAGACAAACATCTGTTAGGAATGACACAGTTATAACTGAGCCTGCCATAGTGCGGGAGGAGGGGAAATGGGTAACCTCTGGAGTGATTCTGTGTTTCTGTTTATGAAATTCCTGCAGAACTCTTATTAAAAACAAGATTTGCAAGTGGAATACTAGGGATTCTAGCCTTCACAAAATGGTTTTACTGCAGTGCAGGTAATCTGCATGAGGTAGAAACACAGTGACAGCTGTTCATTGTATTTTGTAGGTAGGTTTTTTACTTTATTCACTCAATTATCATTTGTAGTGTGCAGTGCGGGTTTGACCCAAAGTCCATCAGCAGGCAGAACGATTTAATAGGGCACCAGTGACAGTCAGGCAACTAAAGTCTTCCTTGCTTTGCCACCGACTGTTTTTGTAAATCAGCTTGAATCCCTCGGGCTCTCTTTGGATTATTTCCCATGTTTTGTTTTGCCATATTTATTTTACCCTATATGACTCATGGTCTTGCTTGATGCAGTCTCTGGTAAGAAGGGATTATGACACTGTGGGTGTTTGTATAGCACCTGGTATTACAGTGCTTGAGCTTAATTGAATCTTCAGTGTGCTACTGTAACACAAGTAATGAGCCACAATAACAGACACTGAAGACCACAAGTCTTCCTGTTGACTACAGCAGAAGTAATTGAATCAGGCCTTGAATGAATGGAGAAGGGATCTTAAAAGGATATTCTTGGTCAGTAGTCTCTCCAAATATCTTCACATCCTTGTGCCATCTTATTCTCCCGTTCTCATTTGCTTGCGTGAGCTGTCATCTTACTCTGATTTGATGTGTCCCTGCTGTAGCATTTTGAAATACAGAATGCATGAAATATGCCTTTCATATGAGCATGCATTGTAGTTTTGCTCAGACGTGTCTGTGGTCAAAATCTGATATTCTCTGTCTAGTCACAGAGTTCAGAGGCTACTCTTTTAACTTATCTAAGAAAGCATATTTTCCTAGAGAACTGGCTTGTACATGAAGTATACAGAGAATGGAACATTTTAAAAATTATGTGTAACACACAAGTGCTGTGCTAAGAGCAGAAGTCATAGCATATTACATTTGAGATTTTGGTGGGTTTTTACTTTTACTGTAATTTAAAATCAGTATTTCTTTAAGTTTTACATAATATATTTTTTATTGCGAAAAAAAATCAGTGTCTAGCTAATGGTGAGACAGCTTAAAAATAATTGTAACTAGGAACTGGGCCATGATTAAAATTGTTCAGCTGTTCGTTGTATTGTTTGTTCCCAAAACCTTAAATGCACTCTCTGAGAACAATAACAATAGTTAGCATGTAACTCCGTATGGGCCAATTCAAGTAGTCCTTTCTTAGTGCTTTCTTACTGCAGAAAAACCCTGTTTGGGGGGCTTTGTAAGGAATTCAGGGTAGGAATTATGTTCTAACTATTTTGTAATAATAACATGGAAGCTACCGTGGAGAGAGAAGAAAAAAGCAGAAAGAAAGGAGAAACAAAATGAAGTTTACCCTACCAGCATATTTGGATTCAGGGAAGTGTATAGAACAGAACAGGCTGTGATGTCCCCTTTGGATATAATACCTGTATCTCAGTTAACCTCAGTGAAACAGGTTCAATATTTATGACTGGGTTTGCTACAAGGGGGATGAAACTTTGCAATCAGAGTTATAGTGATAGGAACTAAAGAAAAACACATGGTCACTTGCTACGGTAGGTTTCATAAGTAAGAAATCATATTTGCTGTTGGTTGACCTTAGCTGATGCATGGAAGGTGTCAGCTTCGTGAGGCAGTGGCTGGTTGACCTTCATGGTTGCTCAGACCTCTGGATTGGTTTGGTGTCTTTGGACCTACAGAAGCTAGGCACTTTTATTATTAAAAATGAACTTTTCTCCTACACATCTTCTGAAATCTTGGTCTGTGTTTCCACCTGCAGAGCAAGCTTCTAAGACTTCTGGTGAAATGTAGAGAACTGTAACCTCTTATGGCTGAGTTCAGAAGTGATAAGCTACATTTGGGATGGGTTTTTCAAAATGCCATTTCTTTTCAACAACTGCTGGAAAGTAAAGTCTTGCAAGCACTTGTGAAAGTTGCACCCAAAGAGCATATTTATAGCTAACTATATAGTGTACAAAGACCATGCTTTTCCACTATAAAACATCTTATCACATCCTTAATATTTTGATTTCACTGAATTTCAGTTGGGTTACCAAGCGTGCATGGAATGCACACTTGGGCCCTTTTATTTTTTAATTTAGGAAGAGCTACTGTAAGCATAATTTGAACCTTTTCTCTTGGGAGAAGTATTGAAACCTCATACATGTTTTAGGATGAGTAAGGATGTGGTGTCACTCACAGTAGGAGCCTCATTTAGAGCCCATTGATGTCAATGGAAACACTTCCCTTTGCCTCAGTGGGCTGTGGACCAGAAGCATACAAGAGTAATTGAACTAAGGATTCTGCTGACTGTATCATATAGTATAAGCTGTACAGTTTTACGAAAATAAACACATCTACATAGCCAAATACTTAACAAATAATTTAAAAAACATAATATAATAAGAATGGATTTTGCTTTACTGATGTTTTAAGCTGTAATTTAATGTAGTGTAGTGAAAAGGACACAAATACTGTAGTTTTGTATCATTAGAACCAGATGGTCCATGAAAGACTTTTGGCTAAACTAGAGTTGGGAAAGCTTGTAAACTCAGCTAGTCTGAAAATGTGCTCAAAATTGCTATATCAGATGATATGCCCAGTTTTATAATGTGAAATTCTTTGGGTGTTTTCCTGACATCCTGGTAAGGTGTTATACAATTTAGGCAATTATAAGAAACTTTTCTGGATGCTACTGTCATTATTGTTCTGCTTTGGAATTGGAAAAACAACAAAATTGCCCTAATCCAGTGAAGTGGAGCATCTCGGAAAACATCACAGTGAAGAACTAATGAGGAAAAGAATTGTTATTACTTATTATTGACTTACTGTGTTAATATGATAGGTCAACATTTTTTTGTCTCAAAAAATTTCAAAAAACCCAACAACATGAAATTCCCCAACCCAAAACCTCATGACTTTCATCCTGGAAGAATGATAATTTTTTTTCTCTTTACCATAACAGCAGTGCTGTTAATCAACCATCCTTAGCTGACAGTGAGCAAACAGAATATTAACTTATTAAGTCCAGAATGCAATGTTAAAGTAATAATGATCGTCAAGAGTGATACATGCAACTTAACTGTTAAAATTTACTTCAATATTAAGTCTGCCACTGTAGTCTTGTGGCAGTCCTGAATCCTGGAAGGTATCATGCCGGTAGCCAGCTACTACTCTGTACTATTTACCTCCGTGGTCTGAAGAGTGGAAGAAAGAAGCAGTTTTGATGAGGTAGGCAGGTAGGAATTGACACAAATCTCTCAAGAGAGATACAGGTAGCCTGAAATGTATTTCCTATTGCTAACAGACTAAGAGAAAAACAACTGCCCATAATACTCCAACAAAATTCAGCTATATTTAAGATCAGAGATAACTTTTTGGCGTTCTTTCCTGACTTATGTAACAGACTGCTGATTACAACCAGTAATCTGCAATTGAATTAGACTGTATCAATTGTCTTGATAATATTATACAATAGTCTTATAACTTGGGCATTAGGAATAGATTTTCTAAACTTTTTTTTCCTGTGATTTCCTACTAATGCTGCTCAGGTGAGAACTTCTTGCCTTTGCTGTATTAGTGGTTTCATTGTTCCTAAGCTGTTTGCATGCAGGAGGTGAGCAGAATCAGGTTCTCTGTGTAGCTATTTCTTAATTTCAATACTGAAATTAAGTCTTGCTCGAAGTCTTGCAAACATAGATCAAGCTGATTTCGGTTGGGCTACTCACTGAATAAGGGCTGGAATGGAAAGTCCTTCCAGGAAGTTAGATTACCTTTTAAAGAAAACCACATTTAAAAACATGGTGATAAAAGAGATACAGTAGGCAGCCCAAGTACTTGATTCAGTAGCATTGTGCCTCTGAACAAGCCAAGGGTCAGTTTTAACTTGTCTATGACATTAAGTTGCTTTCTAACTGCACACCCAAATCCCTGGTAGCTCATTTAGCCTGATTTCTCCCCGCCCCCCCCCCCCCCCCCCCCCCCCCCCCCTCGATGTATATATAGGGGTGTATGTAAACACTTATTTTAATGCATGTGTCTAGGCTTTGTGAATTTATATCAGTGATTTGCACAACAAAGTCAGGTGGGTACACATAGCCCTGCAAATATTGACAAGGTGATATGTCCTTTGGTCTTCTGTAGTTTCACAGGAGGGTGCTGGCTTAGGCTTTTCTTTGCATTTAATCTTTGTGGGCTCAGGACCTTTCTTTTTGAACATGAAAGGTCTAGTGAATTAGGCTCCCAAGACTTCATCCATGGCAAATGACAATTTTCACATATTAAGGAGTTTAAATTACAAGTTTTATTGCCTCTACATGCTCAACCAGACCCTTCCAGAATTAAAGATAATGAAAAAATTTAAATGATCATTTTAAAGTCATGACTTCCACAATCCTCTGTACAAAATCATATTTTTTTTGGTTTTGCCTTATTAAACATAACAGTTTATTTGGAATATCTTTTGTATCTTGGTGAAGCTTTTGAAAAACTTGGTCTGTGTTTCAAGTTTCCAAGGGAACTTGAAGCAAGAAAAACTTAATGTGACTTCGGGTTGACATTTCTCAACAGTGTCCATTTCATAAAAGCCAAGACATTCATTTGTATAATTTGGCCTTGGGGTACAGGGGGAAGTGGAGGATAGGGCAGTGGGAAATATACTGGAGGAGTAGTAGAGGTTTGGATCAGAAAGACTATGGCAGAAGCCTTTGAATTTGCAAAAAGCTGTGTGTCTTAAAAACAAAAAAAAGTGGAAAGAATCTTGACTGAGATAGCTATAAAATAATTTCTTAATCTGTGACCTACAAACTGTCCTTTAAGAATATACCAACCCTTCAAGGCTCATGTTGTAAAATTACTCTGGAAATCAGAACTTAGGCAAAAGAGTTAAGTTTGGAACTAGCAATGAATTTATATTAAAAGATACCTGATTGTTGATCCACCAGCTGGTGATGTATCCAGAGGAGTCCTGCAAGAAATAAAATGCTTCCCTTTAGAGCTAATATGTCTCTTTTCATTGTGCCCAAGTACTTGGTGCCATTGGCGCCAGAATAGGGATCTTATGCTGATCCTGAGACTTGTACTTTCCTCCTTGGCTTCTGCTCTTGCTGTAGAGAGAAATGAGGTAAATTCCAGTCAAACAATCTCTTCTCCCAATATATCAGCTCAGTGCTGCGGGTCTTCATGGCTTCAATTTAAACCCAGCCTTTGCTCAACCCACTCTAAGCTGCCTCCGTGAGCCTGGAGCGTGCTGCCCCTGCCCTGTGAAGCAGCCCATACATGCAGAGCCCTGTTGGAATATCAGCCATTACCTGCTCTGAGGTAGTGACTTGTGCAAGGTAACTCAGATGCTGCAGAATGCCCAACATCCACAAGTCTTCTTGATAACAACCTGGGGCAAACACAAAGGACTGTGTACAGTATGCTGTGCTGTGCAATTACCTGTATCTGTCTTAATGGAGACACCAGAACATAGAGCATGTGGCTGCATATTCAGAGTACTTCAGCTGTAAATATAGAAGACACTTTAGAAAATATCTTAAAAGACATCTTGTAAAGTAGGTAGAGATCATTTTCCTTCTTCCCTGTTCACTTGTGAAATGTGAAGAGAATTAGAATTGTTGTTCTGGCAAATCTGACAATTTTAAGAAGAAACAGTTCTTGCAAGAGTTGAGCAAATAATGATTTACTTGTGGCCCCTGTTTTGAAAATTTACATTTTGTCCTTAGGTCAGGAAATACCTAAAAGTTGGTGCTACATTAACCTGTGCTTTGGTCCTAGAACTAGCAAATAAAACACATGTTAAATACTGAAACACCGAACAAAATAAGCTCTTCTGAGAGTATAGGTTGGAGTCTAGGAAGTAAGCGAAAGGGAGGAGGAAGGACAGACTCTCTTCATAATGATTGCTTTAAAGTTACCTTGTATACTAACTCACAGAGAGATTCTGTAGCTCTGCATATGAAGAAAGTTCGTCATAATTTCAGATCAAATTGGAGAGATATCCAGCAGTTGCCCAAGCTGTTTGAATACATTTAGTACCAAGAGGTGAAAAAGCTACCCAAATCTACGGTAGTGGATCATCTGGCTGATATGTGCTTGAGACCCTGCATGAAGTAGTAAATGCTACATTCCTGTGAACGGGCAGCCATGCACACCCTTACAGCCAAAAGAAAAGTTCAATTTATTTGAAAGTTAAAACCCAGCATGGCCATACTAGCTAGGAATTTCCAGGATAACGTGCAGCAGAAATTCTTTCTCTGCTTTGTATTAGGTGACAAGGTGACACCATGCAGGAAGCACTCACTCAGGTGTTGACTCTGCCTTTGGGAAGCAGCTGGAGTAAAGCACAAAGACAAGGTTTTGTGTTAGTGCATTCATTTGGCATTGGGAGGCTCAGTTCACGTATGCAAGTCATAACTTCCAAGGGCAGAAGGGACCACAGTGAGTGCTCCGTGGCCCTGAAGTAGCACAAAATTTTGAAGAATCATTACCGCTCCTGACATCTGTATGTGATGTTGCAACAGCTTCTATTCCAATGCATACCCACAGACAGGATAATTTTAACATGCATCAAGTCAGCCATCCATCCAGATGTTTTGAGGCACATAATAGAATTATTGATACGAAAATCAAAACAAGGTACCATATAAAGGCAGCCACTGTTAGATCATTATGGATGAGACCATCAGTCTTGTTGCTGTAACAAACCTTGTATTCATTATTGTAGCTTAGGGCATTTTTTTCTTTGCCAGAATTGGCTGTTCTCTTAATGAATATTGCAAATCATAACCCAAATTATATGTCTTAAACGTCTTAATTTTTGATTTGCACTGAAGAGTTCAGGAGCTTGATTTGTGTCATGGCAAAGCATTCCCTCATGGAGGAAAAGGAGAGAGACATGCCATGAAGGGACTGCAGAATTCTGTGTGAACAAGCAGTAATTCAGACCTCTGGTACAGAGTAATCTCCATGCTGTGTTTGGACTTCACCCTGGCCTCTCTCCTGTGAGCTCCCTCACAGGGAGGTAGTGCTGACTTTGAGTGTTTTGACAAAGACCCAAAGTGTTTCACCAAAGAGATTTAAGCTTTACTGCTAGTGCTGTATGTCAGCTCTGTTAGTGTCATAAATGGAAGATTTTGGGGGAAGAAGTGAAAACATATTGAAATTTTGCTCCTAAGCTGATAAAAAACTGGACTGTTTTACTTCCCATCTCATCTTCAGATAATGATGTCTTTTCTCTTTTGAAAAATTGTGGACTAACTTTTGATTAAAAACCAAAGCAAAGCAGAAGAAAAATCACAAGAAAACTGTCAAAACCAAATGTCTGTTAAAAGCTACTGAGAAACAGCTGTGTTTTTCAATTGAGAGATTTCTATTTTTCTGTTAAATCGTATGTTGTATGTGTATTTGACCTTTTTACAAAAAAAAAGAAAAAAACCATGACGTTTTATTGATGCCACCAGTTGCAATAAAAGTAGAGTTCCAACAGAACAACACTGAAAAGGAATTTTAAAGACAAATTTATTAGCTCACAGTTCAATTTTGTCTGCACCATAACATGCAGTAAACATGTAAGTCCAGTGGTAACTGGGATTAGTATGTGGACACCTGTTAACTTGTTTTCTATGAATCATTTACTGTCCAAGCATGACAATCTCATTGCCATATTGACCTTAAACTGAAATCACTCATGAAATAAGAACAATGAGTCACAGTAATTGCTTGGATCAAGCAAAGGACCAAGAACTCTCGGAGCTATTCACCTTCAGGGCATGCTTTATAGCCCAGCATCTTGAACAGATATCTAGGGAGAATTGGGAAGGGTTGGCATCTATGAAACGGGAAGATGTTGTGCAATGGGATGTTCTTGCTGGCTGATTCTTTCATGTGGGTGGGGTTTTGTTGTTCTTATTTTTATTGTTATGGGTTGTGAGATGGGGAATTGTTTTTCCATTAGAAAAGGCAAAACAACTGCTTTCAGTGTAGAATGACCTTTTAGATTATGTGCATGAACCACAAACAAAAAGAACACAATGAAATACTCCATGGGCAAGCACAGTGAGCTTGACTCACCACTTCTGCACCAGATCACTCCAACTGAACAAAGATGGAGCTTTACCACCCATATACTATCTGAGGGGAAGAGGTCTCATTCTGCCCCTGACCAGAGTGCCTGTTTGCAGAGAATAAGCACTGCTAATTCACTGTGGAGAGAGAATTACTATCCATGGGGATCCTTTTTATGGCTGTATTGGCTGAATGTCATGAAGAATCGAGACTGTGAAGAAAAGCTTGGCACAGAGTACTGAGATGGAGGATGTATATCACATAATTTGTGTATCACGTTCACAACGATGTATCATGACATGACATGTTTCAGGACGAATGTTCTGAAAAATTAGACTAAACAAAAAGATCTGTGGAAGTTGCATTTCCTAGTTTACAGTGATCTCCATAATATCAGAGAAGGTATCAACACTTTGACTGTTTTACAGAAAATAGTTGCATCTATGTCAGTTCTAGGAAATAGGTCTTCTAATGGGTAGTGGCTGACATAACACATATGTCGCACTTAGCCTTGTTAGGATGTTTTGAGGCTTTCCTTTGAGTAGCTCCCTACCACAGAAATAAATCATCTCCTCATAGAGAGCAGATGAGCAACAACATGTGAAAAGAGGATTTATGGCTGTGGCTGCTTTTCTACATGCCTTAGGTGCCCTGGACTGTAGTTCGATGGTGCCTCCTAGAGGCACAGCCTATAGGTAGGAAGGCAGGGAGCTGCAGTATAGCTGATAACGTTGAGGCAGTATGCAATACCAGTTGTGTATTTACCGCTGTGCTGGCCGATTTCCTCCGCAGCTGTTGTGACTTGTGAATTTTTGATTCATTTAATGCAATGAAAATACATAGTACTTGGCCTTTGAACCAGTGTAGGCTGTTAATATGAGATAGTGCTTTATGGTTTCTGGCTTGCCTTTATTCCCCCATCGCGGATGCTACACTAATAGCTGCGCCTTCCAGGTGGAAAAGGAATCCTTGCTTTCCAGGAGGTGGTGAATCTAGGTGAGAATTATGCCAGTCTGTGAAGGTGAATCACAGAGGAAAATATTGATGGGCAGACTTGGCTACACTGTAAATACTTTTAACCTGTAGTCAAGATAAAGACTTGCAAAACCCAGACTGATTTGTTTCTGGTGATTGATTCCAGTAGGCTGTATTCCTGAAAGCAAAGCAAATTGTACACTGACGATGCAAGCCATGGCTGTAGTCTTTAGATAGATGGTTGTTCCAAACCTTTTCACCTATATTGACGCTGAGTTGACTTCCAGTTGGCTAGCGGGTAGTATAGAAAAGAATGTTGAATATAGATTTAATATAGGATAGAAAAGGATGAGTTTGGATGTTTACTCCGTCACTTGTTTTGGCACTTGGCATCCAGAGGGAGCATTTCTGACATTTGCATCATCCAATGCTTTCTTCTGTAACTTGCCTCATTCAAAGTGGATGGGACTGATATTATGTGACCTGTTATAGCCCCAGGAAGTCCACTGTTTTGTACAGACCATTAGACATTTATGAAATGGCTTAAATAATTTCAGTGTGCTGCAAGGTTTTCAAATACTTCCTGAGAATGACCTGTTTCTGAATAGAAAAGCTTCCTTTTGGACACATCCCTTCTGTTTGCAGCTCTTTCCACCATTGCTTCCCATCTGTGGTCCTGTTGTCCATTGTTTCCCTGTCCATGCTCAATGGCAAATTCAGGATAGAACTACTAGGGAAGCAAATACTTAATGTGTCTTCCATCAGTTGTTACTGTGACAAGTGTTTTGCTCTTTCTGAATGGAAGGTGGTCGTCCTGGATAATGCTACAATTAATCCAAGTTCATCATGCACTTCCTGCTTACGCTTCTCTGGTCCTTGCTTCCTGTATGTTTTGGTTTCTTTCTCCTGCTTCAGTTCCTGTGGCAGCTCCTGGCTCTTTCCCAGTTGTTAATGATGATCCTTGTATTAGGGGAAGGTGGTGTTTTCTTGTCTGTCCAGAATCAGAAGAGGCATCTGGACCTTTATCGGTCAATGAAGCAGAAGAAAACTCAGTGTAACTGGATAACTGAGTCTGTAGTGGGAATTCTGTCAGTACAGGACCATCACAACCTGATTTGTGGTGGTTGTAGTAATGATAAGGATATGCTACGAGGTAGAGGATCAGAAAATACACATTGAAGGGATTTAGGTTTTTTGTTGCCTTGCTTGCCATCCTCTTGGGTTGAGGTGAGAAGTGGAGTGTGTTTAACACTACATGTTGTTTTATTAAATGGTCTTAATTTTTTTTTTAATGTTGTTGTATTAAACGGTCTTAAGGTGTTATAGCTTGGATTGGATAAGCATCTTTTTTTACAAAAAACATTGTCATGTCAATAGAGCTTTGACCAAGAGTAGAAGGAGACAGAGTAGGTAGAAAAAAAGTACATGAGCTCATGAACACTTTCTGTGCCAAGATGGTATCTGATGGCACAGCTTTGATCCTGGTGGAGACTTTGTATTTGTCAGGGAACCAGTTCAGTCTAGGTTCATGTGAACATAGAGTGCTGGGTTGTTGGTTTTTTTCAAAAGGCTTCAGGTAGTGATCTGAATGGTTTTGGCATTCCAAAATCTTATTTTTATATTCTCTGAAATTGGATTGAGGATGGCATTTGAATGTGATTTTTCAGCCTCTGTTATCACTGAGGCTGAAGGGATGACTAGACTGACCTCTGCATTGGCTCAGAAGAAAAGCATTTGTGTTGATCATATCTGATTAACATCCAGTTCTTTGTGCAGGCACAGTCCTGTCTAGGAGATGGGAAACAATCTCACAAGCAAGGCTGTTTATTGGGCAAAAAAATAGAGCCCAAATGCAGATTCTTTTTCATACACATCAGTGAAACCCAACCAATATTGGTAATGTGTAGTGCATAAGAGATGACTCTGTGTGAACTCAGATGGGTTTCTAGCAGAAACAGTTCTACTTCTGAGGATGTCGAAAATCTGCCCTGGGTACAGCCTGCTCCCAAGATGTGTTCCTTAAGCACTTCTAGGTCTTGGGGCAATCTCAGGATTCCCCTGGAGCAGTTTGTTGTTCATTTTCATTTGGGAAAGAAACAACCAACTAAACAATGAAATTAACTTATTTTTCCAAAACTGAATCTGTTGAAATGTCCTTCTTGCAGGAAACTTTGAGATGCCGTGTTTTGACTCCTGCGTAGAATGAAGACTTGTTTCGAAATGTGGGAATTTCCTCCCCACAGAACAGAATGTCCAAGTTTTTATCAGCTCTTGCAGAACTATGGCTCTCTCTGGCAATGGGGATTTTATGCCCGATCAATACCTTAAGGGCAAAAGAAAGACATCACCGAGTTGCTCAAGCAGACCAGTGCTTAGGAGATAGTTTAGTGGTGGACTTGTCAGTGCTAGATTAACAGTTGGACTTAATGATCTTAAAGGCCTTTTCCAACCTAAACGATTCTATGATTCTGTTATCTCACAGCTTCTCCTGTACTTGATCTTCTTTAACAAATGATTGAATTTTTAAAATTTTGGCGCTTTTTTCTTTTCTTAAAGTAAGTCAGTGAACATTCAATAATTACCTTGCCATGGTTTCTCAAGTGGAAACAAGGTGGCTGAAATATCTGTGAGTAGGTGAAGTCAGAATTTCATCCTAATACTGTGTTGACCTCTAATTTACTTCTGAGTGTTCAGCAACAGATTTAACAATGCGAGTCACTTATTCTATAATAGAAGTGTTTTCTTATTGTCAGTTAAGACAATCTTAAGAACAATGACTTGTGTCACTCCCCTTAAGCTCAGAAAAGGCTTCGGGTAGTGATCCAAATGGTTTTGGCATTCCAGAATCTTATTTTTATATTCTCTGAAATTGGATTGAGGATGGCATTTGAACGCGATTTTTCATACGCTGAAATGTGCCTGAGGTTGGGATGGGCAGGTATAAACTAACATCTGTGAGACACCTGTAGCAGCAGCAGCTAAAGGACAGGTGGAATATACTCCTTCACTGAGTCTGTGGTGAAGCACTCTTGCTGTGAGATTGCAGGTAACATACTCTTCCTAGTTCTCCAACCATAGGAAACGCCATTGTTTCTTTGAACTTTCCAGTGCTAGTTTTGAAGAACTGTCCGTTAAACCATCTGCAGCCAACAGACTGATTCATCTTGTTTTTATTAAGATTACTTTAAACAATCCTTATGAACAAATTCCATTGTAATTTTTCCATTTTTGAAGTGTTTTCATGTATAATTTCAGATATTTCCCTCAAAGACAGTGTAATAACTTTTTTTTATATGCCTAATTGGGAATTTAGCTATAAAAAAAATCATGTTACCAGCATCCAGTATCAGTATCAGGCATGCCTCGGATCACACCATTGAGGCTGTTGGCATTCTTAAAAAGCTTCAGAGTTAAGGAAGAATGAAATAGCCTCAAATAAGGTACTTTATATTTAGTGTATTTATGGTTGCTGTCATGCACCTTTAGAAAGTATTATGGGGTCTATTCATCTGTCTGTGTGTTTAAGTGATGAAATGTGTCTGTGATCTGCTGGTACAGACTGGTTTTTGCTATCAGAAGTTATGCAGGTAAAGCTCTGTGTTTCACAGGTAAAGCTTTGTGTTTACGAGTAATTTTTCTGTGAACTGGTACTTTCCCATAATGAAATGGCTGGCTGAGAGTGCAGCTTTCCCTGAGTTAAACAAGACCGTCAGTATCCTGGAAGATTTTCCCTGGAAGTTTTTCAGCACTGCAGAGATGGAGAGGTCCCTTGGAAGCTCTTCCTGCTGATACATAAGAGAAGCTGCCGAGAGCTCTTTGCCATGTGTTTTTGTAACTCTCATAATCTGTAAACCACACTGGTGTGGTCAGAAGTATGGCTGACACGGAAAGGAGTGTTTGTGAGCTTGTGACTGGGCTAGTTGCAGTTTCACAGAAGAAAAACAGCTTTATCTCTCTAATCCTTCTACTGGCAGGCAGGCCATGAAAAATGAAGGTAAGACACTGTACCTATTTATTGCTTAATTTTTTCCCATAAATTTTGACCTTGTGGTTAAAAACCCCAACAAAATCCAGTAATTCTCAAATGTAAACAAGTAGAAAAATAATACTGCAGAGTGCAAGAGCTTGTATCCAAACCCTAAATATGTTAACACAGCTGCACGTCATGTGACCCACCACAGTTCTGACACAAAAGTATGTGAAATGTTTGCAAATGTCTAAAATACTGCAAATTTCTGATGATCCCCTAATTGAACAAGAGCAATGAAACTGTTAAAAATCCAAATGGAATGAATGAAGAGTTGTGCTGAAATTATGTAAACAACCCTTTTCCTTAGCTAATATTTAAAAGCTCTGACTAAAGCCCTCCCACAATAATGCTGTGCAAGCTAAGGATCTTGCAATCCTTGCTGAATGTATTACTCTGCCTGAGAGTGATCCAGCTGTGTGTTAAGGCATTCTCATGATCTTCTCGGGTGTTTGGGGGGAGGTCAGTGTGTCGCAGTTCAGTGGGAGGCAATCTCTTCAGATGGCACTGCACATCGAACGTAGCACGAAACAAGAAATACTACGGCTGCATCAGTGTGGTAGTGTAACTAGCATAATTGTTGTTGCTGGTTACCCTAGTAGCTTGTCTGTCTTCATCCAGTATATTCTGAATGTAGCTCAATGAGTGAAGCTGTTTGTGACTCCTGGGCAATGGCTGAAGTTCTGCTCACTCCTGGTCTTGTATTGGGTGCTGTGAACTATTCCCTCAGCCGTAGCTGGGTTCCTGTGGTAGGTAAAGCAGTGGTGAGAATACCAGCTGCACGTGCAAAGTTTGGAAATTAAAATTCGCCCTCAGCCAAGAAGCTAACCAGCAAATCTCGAATGCCTAAAGTGAAGTGAAAAGCACATTAGAAGTCACAAAAACATGGCAGAAAACAACAAGAATTGCTTATAGAAGTATTAGTGGAATTTACTCAGTCATAAATGTTATGTGCATGCCAGGTCTTTCAAAGCCCTAGGTTTTTTTCATTTAGTTACTGTTTAGTAATAAACCTAATAAACCTCTGCAAATAGCTACTTGCCCCAGGGCAATAGATGCAGGCTTCAACTATAATGATAATTGCAGGAGTTTATCAGTTAAGGCTGCACAAAAAAAGAGAACAAAGGAAATTAATGTGTCTTCAGTAACATTTTAAAAATAATTTTAATCCCATGCAGTTTGAAAAGCAATGTTTCCATGTATTAGTAATTTTAAACAAAAAATAACACTACTTTCACTTTTTTCCATGTTTTTCTTTCTTACCTCCACTACTTGAGTAAAAATGGAATTTCTTTTTCTAATCCAGTTCCCCATTTTTTAAAAGGTATTTTGTGAAGAAAACTTTTCTACTTTGTAAAATTTCTATTTGTTGTACTTCTAACCTGTGATGCTGAAAGTAGGCTGTCACCTACTAGCTATTTGTCACATTCAAAGAAAATGTTGCCAAAATATATGGCTGTTAGTTATTCAGCAAATGTGAGTGACTAGTATTACCTGAAGATGTTAAATATTGTTTCTATCTCATATTAGAAAACATTGCTTCTGATAAATATGTTTACTATATGTTTTCCCATTGCTCTTACTGTCAGTGTTCAGAAAATGTGTAGATGTGCTGCTTAGGGACATGGTTTAGTGGTGGACTCGGCAGTCCTGGGTTAACGGTTGAATGTGATGATCTCAAAGGTCTTTTCCAACCTAAATGATTCTGATTCTGCGATTCTATGATTATGGCATCTCTATTGATGTATAATGCTTACCAAAGAGAAGGGCCATTCATTCACAAACCTGCATGAATTCAGACATTGGAAACTAAATTTTGGCTTGTCCAGCAGCTTCCTTGTGCAAATATTGTCAAGATGCAGAAACGGGCATAGACTCTAGAAATGAATGGGAATGGTGTGATTTTCTCCAGGAATTTTTTGTAAATCAGGCAGCTGATCTTCTGAGCTGCGGTGCCTTGAAGCTTCAGGCATATAGGCATTTTCAAGTACGTATACTGCCACAAGTATATGTGTGATTGACTGTATTCATAGCATGTAATAATTTGTGTCTAGAAGAACTTGGTATTACATTTACCAGACTTTTTGCTTTCCTAGACAACAGGACATTTGTGTTTGAAGAACTGTTCTGTCTCCAGGCTTAGTGTACATCTTCTGGGACAATAAGAGAAAAATTTGTGTTCTCAAAGGTCACTTATGGCATTGAGCAAATCATCTGGGGTAAATTGATCCTTATCTACCAGAAAATTTAATCTGGGAAAAATGCTGGTGGTGATGGGAAGGATGAAGACCTCACCAGGGGTAGGTTTCTCTTCTACCTCCTCTCTTGTGGTTGAAGTCATTCATCTGCAACGGTGGATGCCGTGGTTTAATTCTGTCCTCTGCTCTGGAGATTTAGATCCTGCTGTCCTGTCTCTTAGGACAGGACATGAGCAATTAGCAGCAGTGAGGTGTACTGCAGTGTGTTCTATCTGGAACCTGTCCAATAAGCCACTTTGTACTACTTCAGTAACAGTTGAGAGTCAGTGAGCAGTGGAGTAAGGATGGCTCTCCGACCTGACGTTAATGGTACTCACTTTGGAAGCTGGGACAAATCCCAGTATAGTCAACACAGTGGCAAAGGAACTTGGTCAGTATAGCAGAGTGAATTGTATATAAAAAGTAAGAGAAAAATCCTTTTGCAACATTTTTGTAAATTTTGTCTTGCATTTCCTTGCCTTTTCAGTTAGCATTTGCCAACTGTTTGCATTTTCAAAAAATGTTTCCTCTTGAGACCTATGGAACGTTTCATGTTAAACCAAGTACAGTGGGCTGGGTGGGGATGGTAGTGGTTTTGGTGTGGAAACCTGGAAAAATTATGAATTCGGTTCAGTTTGAACCAACATTCTTTTTCAACTGTTTGGCTTGGCAGCTGAACTGAAAAAAGTTATTTGCACAGCCCTAAGCTCTCCTTTGCAGTTGGACCCCTGCGTTTTACTAGGAAAATTGTAGCGTAGTCCCTGGAGCTGTTCATCCATGGCACAGAGGCATGGAATGGAAATCCCACTAAAATGCAGGGTTGTCTGAAGTTTTTGGAAGTGGAGGAGCTCTAAAAAGGGATTAAATGATGGCATCCACAGTGTCTGTACTACTGGACTCTCCAAAGACACATAGTTGTTTTCCAAGATTCCCTCTGTCATTTGCGTGTTAAAAAGATACCGCTGATGCACATCCTTATGGGAAATGTTAGAAAGAGGAGAGCTCTTGACTTGTGTACATTGTTAGCTGGGAACAGAGACATTCCTTTTTCTAACTTCTTCATTCCATGATGTAATGAGGGCATTTTAAACCAGGACAAGCAAATTGCAAGTGCCAAGCTTTTTCCTGGATGCTGCTTATGATCAAACAGACCCATCCATGCTTTTAAATACCTCATAATTAAACATGCAAAAATGAAGACTTAATTTGAACATGTAAATTAATCACATGTTGTAACAATTGAAATTCATAACTGAACATCCATTAGCAGACAACGCTGTTCCTCATTCTTTTGTTTACATGTTTATGGTAATCACGCAATAGGATTTATGGTGCATGTCACCCTTTGAAAACTAATTCTGCATCAACTTAGGAGATGTGTTCCCTTGTCTATTGTATAGCTTTGCTCTATAAATGCAAATAATTGCAAATTAAGCCCCAGATGTCTAAAGAGCAGCAGGAGTGACCATTGTTTGATGTATGATGCACATGATGTCATTTCTGTGTCACTCCTCTAGGGGTTAAATGAGTTTCATGTTTTGGACATCTTAGGAAAATAATAAACAACGAAGCTCATCCAAAAAACATCTGCTGATATTTTTTTTTGGTTGTTAAATAGAAGACAAAGATATTTAAAATGTGGTTTTAATCACCTGCTAAGAAAATGTTTACATAAAAAAACATTTTTTCGTCCTGAAAAACTGTGAATTTACCTTCTGCAGCAATTTAGAAAAAGCCAGAATTTATCCACAATGTGTATTTAGCAAGTAAAAAACCTAGTTGCTATGGTGGGCTAACTTAAATATAGCTTGAGAATGAGGTCAGTGGAGCGAACGCAGTTTGTACCCCTCAGAGCTAATGTGTATGCACATTACCTTAAAGAAATTTACCCAATGGATGTCTGTATTTGCCTGTGTATTTCAGTGCATGTGCATGACAGGCCACGACGCTTTCCCTGACAGGCATTTGTGAAAGGAATGTTCCTTTCACATTTGCATTTCTGTTGAACACCAGCAGCACTTCTATTGATAGGAGTAGAGTTTACTTGACTCTGCTGGGGTCAGAACTCACTGTAGGGCTTGGGCTCTTCATCATGTAATGTGGAGCCTGGTCAGTAAAGTCTCTTCATTAATTTGGATCAGGCCTTGGAATTCCTCTCTGTCAGCTAGTGCTTACTCAGCTGAAAATACTGCCTTGGGCTTTCTCACCCATGCAGGAGAAGGTTGCCACAACTGAACCTCTTCTCTGGTGTTATTGTATAAATCCAGCTTGATGCTCAACATCCCGCTTCTTAATGTGCTACGCATCTGTCTCACTGTTGGCTTCGTGCCATCTTCATGTTACACCTCCCAGTAAGTCAGCTGCTTCCACTCCGTTGTTTTGTTAATCCCTTTTAAATAACTACTTTTTTATAGTGCTACTTACAGGAAATACCACTTCAGTAATGCCTCTGAATGCCTAAAACGTTGCCATATGCATCTTAAACTTAAAGAACCCTATCTCGCCCTATTCTGTATAGTAGCCTCAGACCTACAGACACTGCAGTGAATTGTGATGAAAATATGGAGGAAATTTTAAAGAAAAGCCTCTCAACTTCTTGCACACAAAGTACTTAACTCTGTTAAGGGAAGCACTTGGACGTACACCAGAACTTGGACTGATCAGTTATTAAACGGGGGCCTAGATAATGAGGGGGAGCTACACCAGGACAAAGTGTACTGTGTGAAGGTAGGTAAGTATAAAAATGCAGCAAAGTAGCTTCGTGATAATTAGTGGAAAGGAGATCACAGCCTGTCTTTCTGTCCTACACAAACCTCTTGTTTATTATTGTGGCCTGACAGCATATGGCTCTGAGTTTTTAATGGACTAGTACCATTTCTCAGTTGTTTTTGCTTTCTCTTTTCTCACAGTAAGATGTGACTTAAATTCCTAAACTCAAAACCCCCAAAAATTCAACCCACAAGCCCCAGTGGTATTTGAAGTTTATGTATTCTTTAACCAAAGGGCTTTACATAACCAGATACTGGTACATTCTTTAGTGAAATTCTTGAAGCTTTGGTCTTAACCGCTGCTTCTTGCAGTGATGTGCTTGAAAAAATGTGAACTATGTAGCTGTACCGGAGGGCTGTGTGGTTGAGGTATGTCCTTTTTCTCAAAGTGACAGACTGGTGTCAAGGTCTAGATTGAGGCAGGGTCCTGGCTCCAGCTTGAACGGTCCTGTGATGACATCAGAATTTTGACATCTACATTTAAACATTTTTTTGTTGTTGTTATTGTCATTATTGCAGAGAAAAGCTGAAGATTTGGAATGAATTAATCCACTACAGAGATATCTGCTGGAGTAAGCAGAGAACTTTAAAGTTTTGTGAGCTGGGAATTGCCTCATTCATTTTTCATAGGTTATTAATTCTGAAACCTTTGCACTGCCTGCAGCGGTGGACTTGGATGTGTATGGGAGAAGTTCTCCAGACTGTGGGCAAGGAGACTTGATTTCTGAGAGAACAAAAAGGAACAATAAAGCAAAATCCTTGTTGGAAGGAGAGATATAAAAGTGCTTAAAGAGGCTTGGGAGAGAAAGAAACACGTAAATGGTTCACAAGGCTGGAGTTAAACAAAACTAAGCAGGATTTAGAAATGTACTCAGAAGAAATAATCCTGAAAAGGAAGAGAACAACCTCCCTTTCCACCCAAAATCAAAAAGGAACACTATTAAAATGTTCTTAAAGTATTTAGTTTCTTTTAATAACACTCATAATACATTGGGCAGTCCAACATGAGTCTGTGTGTATTGGCAAAGCATAGTAGCCTTTTGGATATTTAATCTTCATCTAAGTGTGTTTCATATCTATGTGTGATAAACCTCATTTGCTAAATATGGGAGGTTGATCTACTCTATAACACAGCAGTTGCGTTTCAGGTACTAAACCAAAATGATATAAAGGTCTCAGGCTTCTTGGCTTTTAGTTGACTTGTGTTTTATTCTGAAGTGTGATGTTAATGAGAAATCTCGTTGTCAGGAGCCTTTTATTGAAATATTTCTGAAACTTTGTAATTGCTTTTCTTCTAAATCATCTGTGTTATCTGGATTGCCATTCAGTTTACTATGGACAACTACTGGGAGCACCCAGAAATAAAATCAAAGATTGAGTCTTTCTTTCCCATATCTTTGACAATATTCTTGTTCAGATATCTTGAACAAGAACATCATCAAGAAACACAGGGCTCAACAGCCAGAGTCTAGAGCAAACTAATCTGGCAGTGGATCCTTTGTGGCTTTAGGCAGACAAGGCACATGATTTTCAATCTCAGTTTCCCTTTCTGTAATATAGAGTGATGAGAGTAATTTCACTCCTATCTGACAAAATATTTTAATTGCTATAGACAGATGAAATGGTATGGAAATAGACTTAATGAGGATTGTTCAAAATCAGAGCATATCCATCATTCATCATTTAATTGTTTCAATTTTTATTTTTATTTTATTTTTATTTTTTTTTAATGAAGGAACTCAGTTTATAATTGAAGAGACCAAAACATTTAAAGGTTGGATTTGTATTCGGAGACTATTCTGAATTTCAAGAAAACTACCCCCCCACTGATTCATTATGAGAAATATTCTAAAGGCTTTCCAAAAGTTTTGTCTTTATGCAGAACCACAGTCTGTTTATTTCTTCATGCCAAAGATGAGGTTTGGCACAGGATTGTCCCATACCCTTGCCAAAAGCTCTCCTAAGAGCTCACTCAGTTAGTTTATATTACTACTTTTGAAAAAGGAAACATTAAAGAAACCATACTTTAATACAGTATAAAGGTCCTCTGAAGGCTGAAAATGCCTCCCTCTGGCCCCACCTCACTGCAAAGGGCTAGGGGAAGTGAGGGAAAAAGGAGTCCTACAGTCAAAGAGCTGCCTCTGTGTGAGGCCTGGGAGCTAGGACAGCTTTGCTCTAACCCTTATTTCCCTGCAGACTCTGTTTTCAAAATTTGTTTCTAAGTCTGGTTGCCCAAGTCGAGACAACCATGGCTTCATTTTCAGCATGTCTGGGCACTCTTAGCACCTGTTGATTTTTCTGTGACTGTTCAAGGAAAGAAAGACCTAGGTTGCCTCCTGCCAGTCTCCCAAACTACTGCAAGTGCACAGAGTACCCAGTGCCTTGGTCTGTCCCTGTCTCTCCCACTGTGACGACGAGCACTAGTGCATTGCCTCTGCAGCTTCTATGGAAAGTTGCAAATGTCCAACTTGCCCTTTCGTTGCCCTTGAAGTAGTATAACCTCCAGCTGGTGTCTGGAACCCCGGGCCTTTCCCTGATATCTGGAATGACACACCAGGCATATTCTCTAACTTTTGACTCGATATGGCATGGTCCTGCATACTGGGGAAAAAGAGGCTTGAAGGATCTGCCGAACTGTGCTGCAGGGAGACGGCTGTTGACTAAACTGTTTCATCTAAATGCAGAGGCTTAATATTTTTACACTTCTATGAAGTCTTCAAGTTAGAGTTAATACATAATTGAAACATAGAAGGCTATTCTCATAGAAATGCCGGATTCTGTAGCTATACTATGCAGAGTTGAGAGAGTATTTCAGGTGATTGTAAAGACTTATGTATTGTAAAAGAAAAATGCGTGTCTCTGTGTATCTGTGAATCCGTCTATCCATCCATTTATCCATCCAGCAGAACTCAGATTGTACTTTTAGAAAGTGAAGCCAGATAAAGCTGTCACCCAGCTGAATATCTCCATCCTTCTGGAGTTGTCCATTCAGCCCATTCATTGTCTACAGGCTGCATGGGCCAGGCATAGCTGGCTGTCAGAGAGAACTCAGCTAAGGCATGTAAGACACATTTTTTCCATTTGAGTTCCCCACAATAAAATGGCAGCCAAAATTTCTGCATTTAATTTTCAAATATGCTTTATCTTTTTTTCTTTTTTTTTTTTTTTTTTTTTTTTTTTAATGAAACTACCACATCCAGAATTTCTTGTTCAACCACAATGTCTTTTCCTCCTAGGGATCAGTCCAAAGAATTTCCGTTAGGTGGCCGAATACCTAAGTGTTAGGGGTGCATATGCAAAACTTACAGATTAAATTTGAGTCTTGCATGGATGGGATCCTTTTTTCTGCAAGCATATTTGTCTTTGAGACCTGTCAGAGTGGCACTGGTGTGGGTCAAGCTCCAGGGTCAGGGCCTTGAAGACTTTTTAGTGAAAGCTATCACTTGAATTACAAGGCATTTCTAGTACGATATGAAAATGAAACCATGCTGAAAATTCTTAAAGTACTCATAGGGGGAGTTATTTTATAACCTGCAATTATTCTCAATATTTGTGTTTCTGGAGAGAATAAATGTGGAAGTCTTCAGTGGGTTGATCCTCCTATCATAACTTCACACTGATACTCGGATGGCAGTCCTTGAAGAATTAATCCTTTTTCTCTGCTGTAAATAGATATTTTGTTTAGCTAACCTGCTGGAGGATTTAAAAGGAAATCAACATGTTCTGTAGACTCAAAGATTGAGGACTGTTTATTTGTACATCCTGACCTCCTGCATATTACAGGCTAAAAAATATTGCTCTGTCACATCCGCATTGAGACCAAGTCCTTCAATGTTTCATTAAAGTGTTAACTGTAAACGCAAACTTGCAAGCATAAATTCTTTCCTACCATTGTTCTTTTTGAAAAACTGTGATTCCCTGAGCTCAGAATGAAGTCTCCTTTCCTATGGCACTGGATTATCTATTTTTTTAACAAGGCACAAGCTCCAGTTGGAGCTTTTCTGGTGGCTAGGAAATTCCTTATGGTTCAATACTAATGGACACTGAATCCTAGTAGGTTGTGTTCGCATTGAAGCCTTTCATTTATTGGGAGCACTATTAAGGCCAATCCTGTTCACCCATCCAACTCTTTCCCCACATTGTGTTAAGAATTTAATTGTTTTTGAGGTGTCTGCTTTTAGCAGCACTGTGTTAGGAATTTAACTATGTTTGAGGTGTCCGCTTTTATCAGATATGGTTGAAATTGGTGATTGTGTCCAAAAAATTATTGAAGGGGTAATATGCATGTGACCACTCATGCAGGCAAAGCTTGACTGCCTAAGACTTGTTTCCCTAGGAAATCTGGCAGCTATGCTGCCAGAGCTGTCTGAACTCCTGTGCATTTTTATTGTTGTATTCTTACCGTTCACTTAAGAAGGAGAGATAAGAGAGTTTTATCAAATGTGAAACAGCATTCCAAGAGGATATCAACAATGACCAATGGTCTAATTTCTTTCTGATATTCTGCCTGGTTCTAGGGTGGCTTGCAACATGGTGGGTCTATTAAAAATATGTTTAAAGTACACTAGAGTTAGTATCTAGTTTAATTTTTGTCATATTTTCAAAGTAGTTTGTCATGTCAACAGCGAATAAGCAGGATGCAAATGAAATGTTGAGGGTCTGTTTGCCTTCACTTCTGTTTGTATTTGCTATATCTGAAGATGCTCCTAGATTTTGTTGCAATAATACTTTTCATTTAGAAATTTGGACCTCCTCTGATGTGAGTCCAAAACATTTCCATTTCTAAGTGCAAAAAGTTGATCCCTATGTAATTATAAATTGGTGCCAGCTTCTAACCACACTACCTTACCTACCCTAGTCCTTTGGAAATGTTTTACTTGCAACAACTTTATATACCAAACATGTTTGTTTAATAAAAATGTTGTTATGATAACTATAAACAACATATTTTTTATATGACTAATGTTTTCATGAAGTTGGTTTCATTTTCACAGGTCACTGCTTCCTTTTCCAGCCTCACAAACAATTTTCTCAATCATCTTGGGCACTGAGCTGGTGCCTCAGCACTTGGATCTGTGTCCTATGATTTGATCTTCTTTTCAGAGTGCTCTTCTGTTTTTCCCTGACCATTTGCTGTTTTTCTGACTTTTTTTTTCTTCTTCTGCCACTTCATGACAGTTTTTCTTCATGATATGCTGTTAAAAGAGGTGAGATATCTGGAAAAAAATTAGACTTAGTGTGAAAAAAAAAAGTAGCTGACCAATAAGCTACCTAGAAAGTAAGTGATTTTTCTTTTTCTAATGTCTTGTGTGTGTGTGTGTTGCTATCTTAAAATCTACATTCATTACTTTATCTACAACAGAAGGCATATTTTGTAAATTACCTTAAACATGCTATCAAACTGTAATTATTCATGAATAGTCTCTTTTTATTGTTAATGATATGCATCACACTAAGAGAGTTTGATATACTGATTATAAGAATAAAGTTCATCTGAGGTAACAGAGTTTATTCCTTTCTCAGGCATCCAGCCTGGATCTCAGCTGCAAAGTAAGTACCTCTCCACATCTCATTACCAAAATAGCAACCTTCTTAATCCTTTGCTGTGAAGAACAAAGGTTCGATTCAGTCTCTGGAGCAGAAATAGGATCTTATTAATGCACTGGCAACTACAGTGTTGTTATTTTTGTTAGAAAAGGGAGAAACAGGAATTTGCTGATATATGTTAGATTAAGGGCTGTTATTGTTTTGAGATTAATTGGATTGTTAGTTGGGCCTTTCCAATGGCAGTTGAAAATCTACAAAATATCTTGTAATTTAACGTTCTGAATGAGTTCAGGAGCAAATCTTGCAAATTCACTTCAATTCTTTGTACCTGTTCTGGAAAAATCACCCAGGGTATCAGTTAAATGGTGCATTGCTTACTGCACGAGTGGTGAAACTGGGAGGAAAGTTCTTCCGTTGCTCTTGCCTGGAGTGCTGGTCTTCCTGAGCTCAATCCACTTGCTGTCCAGTGGATCAAAGCTGAGAGCCAAGGCTCCAGCGAGGTACCTAGTGCTCAACCTTTGCAGAGCACTGACTCAGAAGAGGTCTATGCATGTGCTGATTGTCCAGGCTTGAACATGTTACAACTGACGTATGAATTCACATTTTGAAGCATTGGAGCTCTGATGGTGTTTTATGGAGTCTTTTCTTTCTTTTGAAAGATTTTCTGTCATGTAGTGTTGGTCTGCAGTGGACTCTGGAATTTGGGATCCCTGTGGAGTAGGCTCTCTATGCCTCTGGCAGCTCATCAGGATAAAGTTGAAATTAGGATTGCAGAGAAGAGCCAGAGGAATTCCACTTGGTGAATTAAATGTTATTGAGCTTGAGGACCTGGAAAAGGGTGAGGGAAGGATCTGGGTGAGCTCCCAAATTGGTATGAATGACTGGCAGAGAAGGTATTGCTTAAAGCAAAAATAAATGCAGTGTAACTGAGCCGTTGAGACCAGCAAACTGTTTCTGGAAATGACTGGTGCTTGATAATTCTTAGTGATAGGCAAATGCCATACTCCAAAATATGTGTGGTCCATTGTGCAATTCTGTGTGGGTGTGGATCTTTGCAGGTTATTGGCCTATGCCCTCTGGCACAAAATGTGTTTGCATAAGTCTTAGCATGTAGAACTTTGGGTGTTTATCTTCATGTGTATGTGAAAGGTTCAGGGTTAAGCGAGGGAGAACTATCCCAGAAACTGAGGTCAGCAGAAGCATTCTGGAAAACTGTTCCCAGGCCTGAGTACCGTCACAGAAAATGAAGACCAGTAAGATGGCATTCACAGTGAACCTCAGTTCTCTGCTTCTGTTCCTCATGGTTAGGGCAAAGCCTGTGTTTGGCCTCCAGGAGATAGGACAGAGATATATCTGTTGACAGAGTATGTAAGCTATAGACTTGTGGCTTGAGTGTGTGGACTTTTATGTGTGAGTTAGAAGAGATTTCTGAGCATAGTCTAAGGCAATTAAGTTGTATTAATTGCTGTTTTATCCTGATTGTATATATCCCCAGAAGATTTTAAGTATCAGGTTTTGATAAAACAGGAATGTTTTGAATGCCAGTAGGAAATTTGCGGCCAAGCCTGTTCTCTGTTATACCACTGTAAAGCTGGGATAATTGTATTGACTTCTGAGTGGCAGTGGTAGAACTTGAGTAGGACTGGACATGCGAGAGGAAGCTGTGAGTGTTGCGTGAGTGCGCCTTGGGCAGTGAAACAGCTGACTGAAGAAACAGCTCATGTACTGCTCTCATTTCCCCTTGATGGTTTCCAGCTGTCCTCTTATCCCTGGCATATGAAATGACATTAATTAGTTTCAGCTTATGAAAATAAGTGAGAGGCAGTGTGTGTTACACACCTTATAGTGCTGCACATAAACAATGTGCTACATACAACAAACTGTGATCACAGATGCTGAGTGACGTAGTTATTTGGTTATTAAGCCAGGAGCTGAGCAAAGAGAAAGTTCCTTTGGCAAAGTAGTCATAGGCTAGATGGTTTCTCAGACTGTGCAACAGAGGAAGATGTGCTTACATGCAGGAGAGCAGTGTATATTGCACTTGGACCACAAATGAGAGTGTCACAGACTTTGATCATCACAGGTCTTTCAGTATTGACTGAGGCAGGAGAAAGGAAAGATCTAAATAGGACAGTAAATAAAGAAGGGCAGTATGGCTATTTTCCCCGACCAGTAAGCACATATTTGTAGAGTATTAACAGCTTTGGTTGTTTTGTTTTTACAATTTTTACACATTTTTTGATTAGGAACCCTAGATTGCTTCCTCAAAGAGCATGAAGAATAAATATATATAAAATGTATTTGAAGAGTTTGCACACCTGGATTTTCCCAGCCCTTAGTATATCGTCTTCATGTGGGACTGAATGAGTGATATTTTTATGCTGCTGCAGCAAGAGCTGATACTGCCTTGCTGCCCAGGTTGGTAGGAAAGTATTATTAGAAATTGACTGAGATCAAGAGATGCAGAAGAAAACACATTAAGGCAGGCATGGAAATCACAATGTCTTAACACCACTGTGGGTCCCAAAGGCTAGAAAGATTTTACTGAATTGGATGAGCTGCTGCAGGCTCTGTCTAAAGCAAACTGGAAATTATAAACTCAAATTTAAGTGAATGTTAGAGACTTAGTGGACAAGGCTATGCAAAAGTTGGAATATGTGTGCAGGCTGCAGTCATGATGGAAGAGTTCCTGTGCAAAGGAGAAGCTGGCATTGACAGGTTGGTGTTGCCCAGCTAGAAATGTATAACCCAGGAGAAACTATCCCTGTGATGTAAAAATATGAATAATAAATGAACTACAAATACTACTGTGGACAATAATGAACCTGAACAAATATACTACTGAAATACCAATGTCTGATTACTAAGATTATTTGGTAAATGAATGACCTATTGGGGTCATCCAACAACAAAATCAGATGAACTGCGATTTAAATGTCAAATAGTTTCTTTTGGTTTAGATCATAGAATGTAACCATGATGAAGCTCTTACTATAACAGGAGGGAATTTGTCCTGGTTGTGTGTGGACAGTGGAGGAGAAAACAGAGAAGAAACCAGAAAACCTGTTTGGAAGGGTAGGGGGAACTCTTAGCTTATATGAATTTTCTCTGTTTTACGCTTAACTCCTGATGCCAGCTGAGATGAGAAGTGCTGCAGATACTCAACTGGGTAGTTTCCACTTAATTTAGTGCATTAGCCTAGTGATCCACTGGGTGGAGACGGCAGACAAACTTCCTCTGAGATGTTTTACTATAAAAACGATGGGTGGAAAGTAGCCCAAGATCTAGAAAAGTAAGAAAGAGACATGGTGGAACTGCGCAGGAGGCTGAGGCTGGAGGTGAAAGTGGACAAGATTCAGAAACAAACCAGCTTTTAGTTCTCACAATAGGATTTGTGTGCATTGTAGAAAGCTGAATTCTATCAAAGCATCTGATGTTTATCTCATGTCTGAGACTAATGCAGCTGTACGAAATCTCATGTGTTGGCTGATTGCCATGACCTTAACCAGAGGGCTTTCAGGCTGAATTTAAATCTCTCATCCACTCAAAAGTCTCATCCATTCAGTAATACTTTGTGAGGTGCTGGTTTTTCCCTCGGGACCTTACAGAATCTGGGAAATTAGTGAAAGGAGTTCGGCAGAGCATATATTGGTTTCATATTTTCATAGGAGGCGAATCCTGAAGGAACGTGTGCCTGAGTAGGACAGTGCTCAGCCTTCTTAGGTGGAGCAGAACTCAGTGTGAAGTCGGGAAAGCGTCAATGAGGAAGAATTTTGATACACAAAATGAGGAATAATAATACCAATCCAGAAAGCAAACTACCAGGCTCTGACAGGCTCTTCAAATGAGTGAGCAAGGCCAGCCTTTACTGGACTGTGAGAATATTACACAAGATTTATCTTGCAGTTCTACTTCTTACTGCTTGAGTCACTGAAGGTATGTCTACTCAGGGTTTGGCAGGCAGATACGAACTTGCTCTGTCCACGCTCCAAGCTGGCTGGGTGAAAGCTGGCTCTGAATGGGAAGCTGTGTAGCCATCATTAGCATGTGGCTGAGCCTGAACTAGTAAGTCCTGCTGGGAAGCAGAATATATTAGCTTGGGATCAGCATTACAGGGCTGCAGTTACATGACTTTAGGATTAGAGGTAGACTCTATCTGGGCATCTTGGAGCACTTGCAGAGGGAATTGCATCTGTTTGTGAATCTGCCATGGAAGCGCACCCTGAATACGTTAGAAGTGTTAGCCAGACATGGTGATCTGGAAAAAGGGTGCCCAAAAGGCTGCCCATTCTTTTTAAAAAAACATCAAGTGAAATTGAGTGCCAAACTCAAGCTTTAACAATCTGCTTTCAGATGCTTTCTGTCAGGTCTGAGGCTTGATGTATGCTAATGTTAAAAGGAAAGACTTAAAACTGTATGTTTGAATGGAAACGCAACTGGTAAGTGGGAAGGGCTGTGCAGCCATGACAAATGAGCACCTTGCAGTAATATCTTCCTGAATTAAACATCACCCCCTATACAGTCCATTACACAAAGCACTTGCTCCCTTGTTTACAATGAATGGAAGGTGCTAATGACAGCTTATTTGTCTGGTGTGCTAGACTCCTAGGTCGCTTAGGTAGTTTTGAAGATGTTCTTTTTCAAACTACCTTCTGTAATTCCTCTCCATGCCTCTGATTTTCAGAAAAAAAAGGTGTTTCTAAATAAAATTCATGGGCATTTAAACTATTATTTTGTCTTTAGCCTCAGGAGTCCATTAGTTGCCATGTTCTTGAAGCAAATTAGTACAATGCATTCTGTAGGATATAAAACTCTTGCTAACTGTGGCAGTGGATCACTGCAGTCATTAGGTTAATACCAACTATATCATCCAGGATCCTCATCTGGTTTTACTGAGCTTTGTTAACGAAATGGAAATGTATGATTAAAGTCATCCTGTCTGTCCTTCTAAAGTTGTGCCTGTGAATGAGTCACTGTTTTACAAATGGGTGTTGCCAGACACTGATATTGAATACGGCTCCAGCCGTCAGAGCTCTGGGTCCAGCACTGCATTCTTGGAGTCCAGACTGGAACACTGAAATTCCCATTGAAATCTGTGGGAATTCTGTGTGGTCAAGGCCCAAGCTACCTTTATGGCTTTCTGTGGCAGCTTGGAGAATGATGTAGCTCAATGCAGTAGGCATCTAACAGCTTGGGGACTCAGTATGCATTTCATGGATCTCTTCACTTTGTCACTTGAAACCCAAGATGGAATTGAGGATATCGCATTCCACTTAAGCTCTGTTTGTCTGAGGTCAGTTGAATGCCCTCTACTGTCCCTGGATGTGATACCTTCTGCTCCACTGGCAGAGTTGCAGCTGTGGTTTCTGTGCTCACTGGGCACGAGAACTATTTGCACAGAGCAAGCCCCAGTGTGTCGGTCAGCTTGCCTGCCATGCCTGCTGCAGCAGCCCTGCCTGGCTGCGTGAAGGATGGAATGTGCTTTAACCTTTTGGCAGACATATAGCTGTTTGCATGCCCCAAAATAAATAGCTCCCAAAGATCTTCGGGTGGAGTTGCTCACAGAAAGCTCTGTCTTATGGGCAAGGTTGACCCAGTAGTTAATTTAGCTTGTTTGCTTCACATACGAGATAGGGTTTGAATAGTTCTGGCCTTGGGGAATTTCACATCTGGATTCAAACTCTTTATGACTACTGTCCCCTAATCTGTGCCATGGGCTGTTCCCAAGTCCCAGTTCTGTACTTTTCCAAGCTTTGTGTTTCATGTCATCCCCTCAGGGGCATTTGTAAAAGTGGGAGGGCCAGACTGGTAATTGCAAGAAAGAGAAGTATCGTCACTGACGTCAATGCAGCTCTGCCACTTCACATTTGCAAGGAATCAGGGATCAGACCCATCTACCAGTGTCACAGTCTGCTGGGGAGGAGGGGAGGCAGCCTGAGAAGTGTTGGGTTTGCACTTCACCAAGTGACAAACAGAGAATCTGAATGCAGTAGCCAGACACATTATAAAACAGGCTGTTGGAGAGACAGCTCTGTGTGGAGGCTTGAGTCTTGATTTACTCCTGGGCATTGTCCTGATATTCCATGGCTTTAAGACAATTTTTTAAAAACTTAATATACAGACTTCCATGAGGGTAATTGGCTGAGACCCCTTGTGTGGCTTCTGGGTGGTCCCATGTGACACAGGAGGCCAGTTGTGGGTATAGCTGCTTTTGTGCAGTTGAGTAAGGCTGTAGTGGAAAATCCAAGGTTGGTTGTTCTGTGTTACTAAATGTATGGTTACACATAGATTTGAGGTAATTTAAAGCTTCCAAATCCTTCACCTATCTCAGGATATCTTAATTATTTTTGAAAGCATGAGTTTAAGGGAATAATTCGGAATTGAAAGGAGGGGAGGCTGAAAGCTCTGAGTCAGGCAGAAGAGAGCCAGGGGTTTCTTGGGTGCAAAGGGGAGTAGAGGAGGGGGAAAAGGCAACTTGGTATTAACACACCCCTTCAGAGATCCACTAGTGCTGTTCCCAAAACTCTGCCAGTTTGGTGTATTTCTTCTCCTGTGCTTTTGCTCATCTGAACAATCTCTCCAGAAATCAGCTAGTGGGAGCACAGAAGTAATTCTCTTTGCCAGGTAAATGGGAACAATAGTGGAGTGGGAAAGAATGAATCATTGCCATTAACAAGAAGACTAAGGTTGCTCTCATCATCAACACAATGCAGTGTCTATTCTCAAATGTCAGTGCTAATAACTTACCATTTACAAATTAGATTTATCCCCCTCCCACACAAACCCACATAGTCCTTACTACCCTTCAAGTTTAGGTCATAGCTCCCTTTTTCTAAGGGCCACCAATAAAACCTTCAAAATCTATCTCCTCCAGTCTGGCTGCTTTCAAGATTGAATACTCCTCCCCTTTTCCCTTTGGGTTTTTGTTTTAGTTACAGCTACATCACCGAAAAATGTGGAAATGTCTTTGAAAGCCCATCTAAGGCCTTAATTATCCTTAACGTAAGAGGACCATTATCGTCTACAGATGAAATGAATAATACAACAAGTAAGAAAGATTCCAAAGTTTTGGTTACCTTAATAAATTCCTAAACGTGAAGGAACTCACAGATCTTTATCCAATGCAACCAGAAATAATTAATGCAGGTGGGAGTATCAAAAGCTTGAGTGTTTCAGCTGGCATCTTACAACATCTTCTGTTGAGACAGTGTTTTTCATCCAGCGTACTGATGGATTGTAACTATAGCTGCCCAGAAAAGATGTAACAAGGATGCCAGTTTCCTAGATAACCATCATGTAGGTGTAGAACATGAGATGCTGCTATTTCAGATGCACATCAGGGTATTAATAGCCTCCTTACTTTGAAAGTAATGGGCTTGTTTGAATTCCTAGTCCTGAAATATAGGAAACATTCAGGATATGTTTTTCAAGCAGGATGGCTTTTAAAGTGAAGTTGAAACAGGTAACTGGAAAAAAAGACACAGAAACAAATCTGAGACTGATTAGTGAAGTTCATTTAACAGATCCTGCTTGCCTAGTCCAACACAAGCAGTTTTTTATTAATTAATAAATCATTCTCTCTTTCTCTGTGGATTGAGAATTCTTCAAAGTGGTTTACATGCAGTTCTTAGCACAGCTGCTTGCTGGGGGTGTGTGCTCTGTGTGGGGGATCTATCAGCAGCCTGGCTACCTCTGTGTGATCTTGGGTAAGGCCTGGATAAAAATCAAAGGCCAGATTGTTCTGTTTTACCAAATATGTTGCCTGGGGCCTGCTAATTAATAGAATGTCTAGGAATGTCATACAACTATTGAAAAAAAAAAAAGCGTCACTTGAAAATTGCTATTGTTTTAATTGAATGTTGTCATTTTCACATAGTGACCGATATCTTAGCCTACCAGTCTTTTTGAAAGAGCAAACTGGAACATGGGAAAACAGGCCACTCATAGGGAAACACTGTCTGTTTTCAAGTTAATTTTTAACGTAGGTCTCAGAACCATAAATACTCCCACATGTTGACTAGGGGCCTTATCCTGAAATCCAAACTTGTGTTTCATTCTTATGAGCTATTCCATCATAAGTCAGTGCCGGAGGCTGACTGTAAACAGGGGTTGCAGAATTGGGCTGATTTTGACCTAGCAATAGAGCATAACTCTGGGAACGTTTGCTGGAGATATGGCACTTAGTAACATGGGCAGACCAGCTGGAACTCCGAGGTTGTGCATGGCAGTAGGCATGCAGGATTGTCTACCAGTAACTGTTTGCAGGATTGGGTGGTAGGTGGTCCTACTTTATTTGCTGTTTTAACAGAAGTCTGGTACTTGTTATGGAGTGAGTTAGTTCCTCTGGGAAAGGTGGGTGTAACTTGTTAGGACATGAAGGATAACTAACCTCAGACATTTGGGAAGTTGTGTGTGTGTTTTGATGCATATGATTTTGTTATGTAAAACAGTGAGGCTCACCCCCTTCTCTGCCTGATCGTGCCCTCTTGTGGGTTTCTGCACAGTTCTTTTGAAGGAGAAGGGTAGCTCATATGATGAGGTGAGAAAGAAGATGAGTGGAAATAGAAACCAGGAGGAATCAGGTCTTCAGATGAATAGTTATAAGGCCTTCTAGCATTCAAAATTTTTTTGTCCTGTGTCACTGGGCCTATAGGGGAAAGCATTAACATTATCTGAAGTTGCGTCTTGATTTTTACAGAATAATCTGGCCATGATTCAATTGTGCATGATGGGATACATTTTTTCTGATATCCCACTGGAAGTATTCCTTAAATACATCCCCATGCTGTCAGAAGACACTAAAATCCCTTTTTTCCCTCTCTGTATAGCTCTTGGATTGACAGCTGGTTTTCATATGATTTGCTTCTATCAGTGTGTTACAGCAAAGGTGTGTGCTTTGGGCCATGAGTATAATTTTGAAGGTTTCTTATATTGAAAATTCCCTCAGTTGGCACAGTGCTAGATTTTCTGGGCACTCAGCAAACACGATGACATTTTGGAGGTGGAAAGAAGCAATGGGGAATGAGGGGGAGTATCTTTTTATCTGTGAAATACAGTTGTAGTATCTCTGCAGCACTGTGCTTTAAGTACAGTATGCTGGTCTTGGCTTTTATGTGAGAGTTCTGGAAGAGTTTTGTGCACTGCACAGTCTGATTGACAAAGAGGTTTTCTGTCCTCACACGACCTCCTTTTAATTAAAAAAAAAATCAATAAAAGTTCAGCCACACAGCAAGGGATGAATTTAAAGACTGCACACCATGTGACAGTGGTAAAACTTTCATAATAGCCATCATATTTGTTGGTTTAAAAATCAACTTCATTGTCATAGTTAATAGTTTGCAGCTGCTGTAGAACAGAGGCAAATTGCTATGTATGTGTCAGTCTTAAATGCAAGTAAGATCCACTGACTAGGATGACTTGGTTAGTTTTTCCTATCTATTGGTAGTATTGCTGATCATCATCTCTACGCGATGAGAGGAATTCATTGCCACATTTCAGCACTGCTGAGCTGACTATGTGATCTTGCAAGTAAAATAAACTTGTTTTCAGTGGCCTGCCAAAGTATACTCCATGGCATCCCATTAAAAAGGCTTCCAGGGTCGTGTATAAGTAGGTGCAGTTCCCTTGCACATCTATGCAATATCACCAGCATTGATTTAGCTAGTAAAGATAAGTTACATGAAAAGTGTTAAAGAATTAAAATTTGTCACCTATCGTGAAGCTCAAGAGTAAAGGAAGCCTTGCTGGAAGATCACCTGGTAAGTTCTCTGCCAACTTAAAACTTATGAAAGTACTTGTAGTTTGCACCAAGTTCATATCAGATGGAAATGGGAAGTAGATAGAGCAATCCCTCTCCGTCATGCTGGTGATATGCAGAAGGTATGTAAAGTCAGAATGGTCCAGCTGTAGCAGCAGGCTGAGTGCAAGCAGAGGAGTATGTGAAGTGCATGCTGGTTATCCTGGACTAGGGACCATCCAAGAAAGCCTCACTAAGGCATTGGGAGTTGTGGCAATCACAGGGAAGTATGCCTAAAGGGAGGTGTTGTGCCTTTAGGCCGAGCAAATAGAGTGTTCTTTAGATTTAGGGAGATGCTACTTTACTCCTCCCTACTGTATCTGCAATTAGAGCAGGACTGAGCTTAAACTGTGGACCTAAAGCTACAGACTAAAATGTGAGGAGTATCCTTTTTGAGCTATCTCAGCAGGACAGTAGTTATTTAAAGCAGAGCATCCATTGGTGTTTTAGACACCTGTCTCTGCATGAAGAAGTCAGGGAGTTCAAGGAGTGCAGGTCAGGCTGTCCAGGATGCTGTGTTCTCATGGATGAAGTTTAGTTTTTCCATCAATAAAGTGAACAGTAGAGGAAGGAGAAGGTTTCAAATGACTGAGTTTACAAGAAGGCAGCGCTTTTAATGCTGAAGTCAAATACTCAGAGCCCAAAGGGTGGGAAAAACTCCCCAGGGAAGAGACAGCCCACACAGTCCTGCACTGGATTATTGCAGTGTAACTTCACTTATTTGGGTGAGTTTTCTGATGTGTTTCCTGGGACAGAACCTGACTCTCAGGTCTCATTTACAATTCAGAGAACTTCAGTTTGGCATTTCTGTGCACATTGTGTACTTGCAATAGTTTCAACTCTTGTTATCCCTTCAAGCTTAGTTAATTTGTCAATGTGCTAGTTTGTTTTATTTGCATAGAGACCATGACTAGCACTGAAGTCTTAAAGTAAACACATGTGATCTGTAGTTAATCTGTGCTTTCTTTTTCCCCTGGCCTTCCTGGTTTGTAGAAGTTGCTTTGTTTTACAAACGAATGGAAGTGTATACTGGAAGATGAGGGGAACCTCCAAAACACCCCGTTCAGCTTGTAGAGGGCTCTAGAAGAGTGGCTACATCGAGTCTGGAATTGCTTAAAAAATAGGTACATACTCCTATTCCTTAATCGTATTCCCCATCCTCTTGATGGAGTTTCCTAGAGGATGGAGGGACATCTGGACTGTGGATATGCAGTTAAAATAGTCAATTAACTGTAGGTACCGGCTTTACTTATCCTAAAGCATATGTGTAAAATGTCAGATGGACTCTGTTCATAGCAGTGCCTGTATCTATTGACTAGTTGGGAGACTGCAGTGAGATGTACACTCCCAGATTCTCTGTCATCTTCTCACAGTGGTGGAGCAGTTTACAGAAGTGGAGGTCTGTGTTTCATCTTCCTTCTCAGGTTGCCTTCCTTCTCTAAATATTGACAGGACTTCTCAGGGCAGGCATGAAGTAAGTCTGTTGAATATAAATTTTGATTTCTCTCATTATAGCTTTGCCTGGGACACCAAATAATCTACTGACATTTTGGAACTCCAGGAGAAAACCAGAATGTTTCCACCAGCAAAGGTCTCTTGGAATTGTTAAAAGAAGACTGGAACAGTGCTGGTTCTTGCACTTTCTTAAGGTATTTTTTCTCCTATCTGGTTTCCAAAGAGGAGTCTGATTTTCATTTCACATTGTCCCACCCCTGTGGCATTTTTGACATTGGCCAGAAATGAGAAGGCTTGATTTGGAAAGGTGTCATCAAAACAATGACTAGATATACTTGGAAGAAAAGTTTATTATTTGGCTTGCTGCCGCTGAGAGCTGCTAATTACCAAGCAATTATGACCAGACATAATTTTTCACTGTCTAAAGCCGCCTCTTGGGTTTAATATCTGTCTGAAAACAAAAGGCAGAAAATTTTTGTGGAGTTCAAAAGAGGCCAAGAGATGTATAAGTATTTCCTCAGGGCATCCTTTGCTACCTTGGGCTTCAAGGCCAGGAGTCTGGCTATCATTGCCTCCTTAGAAAGCATTCTTGGCTCCAGTTGTCTGATCCATCTTTTCTCTCCTGGCTTCTCAAATAATCAAACCATAAAACTAGTTTGGGAAATACATTTTGCATCTGTAACTCATGTGATCTTTGGATGCTTCAGGAGTCAAGACTCCACATGTATTTGCCACAGCTGAGGGCTGTGTGTTTGACTCAAAAATCCTTTTGCACACAAATTAGAGGGCAACCAGTGCAAAACAATGTGGTTAGAATGCATTAACTAAGCAGGAAGCATGGAGATCAGTCTCTGCTGTGTCAGGAAGCAATTTGTCTGTGGAAATGGCATGGCACAGTGCTTGGGAAGACAATGCTGCAAGCAATGTTCAGTAGGCTGGCTGCTCAAGAAGGTCCTACAGGGGCATTGTCAGTGAATCAATAGGCCTGATTTATCACTGTATTATATTAATTCTACTCCAGGGTCACTCCATTCAAGTCAGTGAATTTATCCCAGGGTAAAACTGGGGAAAAACAGTGCCTCATCCCTCTTGCCTTCTGCATGAATTGCTTGCACAGAGCCACATCAATAATTTCAGTTCTGTCCTCTTCAGGGCCCGGCTGTGACAAGGTGGGAGCTGGAAGCCTCTCAGCATTGCTTAGAGGAGTTGGGGTATAATCCTGGTACTGGCAGAAATTTCTGAACCCCAGGTTTGCTAGCTAATCCTTAAAAGTGGTTTCTGATGAGGATACAGTGAATCTTACAGTGTGGTTCTTGAGAAGTAAGGGGCTTTGAAAATAGGATTTACTGTTGGGATGGAACACCAGAGGCTGTCACAGCACTAAACTGAGAATAAACAGAGAAGAAAGCCTGCAAGAGAGTGCCATGCAAGTGGGTATAAATGAGGGAGGGAGTAAACTCTTGCCTCCAAACAAAGAGTTTGGCATTTGCCTGTAACAACATGCAGGTGCTTTGCCAGCATGAAGAATAGGATTGAGAACTGGAAATCTACGTCTCCATGTTCATCTTTCAGCAGGCTTCCAAGCATACACATTTTCATTCAAAATCACTACCAAGCTGTTTATGGCAGATCTGTGCCAACTGCACTGTTTTATGTAGCCATCTAAGCCAAATCATTGTGACCTGATGTGACTCAGTTTTTTTAAAAGGGTGCGCCTTCAGAATTCTCATTTTCTTCAGTTCAAAGTGAAACACTGGGAAAAGTATTGGAATGGATCTGAAAACAGTGAAGCATTCTTATGCAGAGGCAAGAGTGCCATTTAGGCAAACACTAGAAGAAAATCTGTCTCAAGTGTGTTTTTTGAAATGAGTCTGAAATGTTCGTTGGAAAAATATCAGGAATCTTAGACTTAAGTAAACTAATTCACATGCTCTGACTTTGCCTATATCTGTGGTATTGGGAAGTGTAATAGTAGATTCCAAGTGCTTTGTTCCTGAAATTTTAGTTAATTTTCTGTTATCTGCGTGTACACTTATTTAAGAGTGTATGTAAGGTCTGTTTTTTTCTGATTCCTGCCCCTCCCCACGTTTCTCCTTCTCCATATTTCTCTGAATATGTGTCTTACAAGTCTGTGTGAATTTAAAACCTGTTAGAGATACGGAGAACAATTCAGTGAAAAATATTTTAGTCAAATATGCTATTGTTTTTCTTGGATTATAGAATATACCTTATTTATGTATTCAGCTGTATAGATATATTCTCACACATAGGTAATAAGTGATTATGCATTTTATTCTTGTTTCGTCAAATACTACCGACAAGTCAACAGTAAAATTTTGCAAAGTTCTTCAAACTGAGGTCAAATGCTTTCAGGCTTTTAAATCCTCTTGGTCAGTGTAAGGTGCTTCAATACTTAGTTGAAATTTGTCCTCTTTATCTTTGGTACCTCTACCTGGTTTTAGCTTCATCTGAGATGGGACTGAACATTTTATTGTTGTTCAGAATTTATAATTAGCAGTTGGCTTTCTGTGCAATACCACTTACCAGTGGTGCTGGGTTGATTTGTTTTTCAGCGATTCCCACTACAACAGATACAAATAAAAATGGCTGGGTTTTTTTTCCCATGCCAGCCTGAGAGTTGGGTTGTGGTTGTTTTAGGTACAGTAGTTGATGAGAGACTTCCTTCTGATGAAATTAGATTAAATAGCATAATTGATGAAATAAGATTACCCCAAATGACCTTTCAGCCTGAATCTTTATTTGAATGGGAAAAAGATTTTTTTGAATGTACTTCCAGATAGTATCTATATTTCTTAGAAACTTGCAGGGCTTTTTGTGGGAAAACCCCAAACTATTTTTGTGTGGCTTTGGCCAAAAATGTTTGGTTTTCTCTTACCAAATTTCAAAAATGTTCAATAGTTGGCTTTTCTGAAAGAAAGGCAATACTATCCAGAAAGAAAAATACCCATTTTCTTTCTAGCACTGCTTTTTTTTTTCTCCCCACATTTCTGACAAGCAAGAGTACAAAAGTACCTGAAAGTACAGCTGTTGTATCTGACATTTCAAAGTAAAAAAAAATTAAAATAAAATTACAGTCTTTGAGTTTTCACCTGCTGCAGCACCAGTCAGTGCCAATATATTAGGCTCACAGTTTCACATAAATGCAAACACAGATTATTGTTTCTGCCGCTGCATCATTGCAAATACCATTCTGGCTTATTGCCATCGATACCGGTCACTGAGGGACAGAGGCTGTGGTTGCCTAAATTACCTGTACTACTGCCAAAAGGGGGTCAGCTGCCCTTTTCATATCCCTCCCTTGTGATTGCTTGAGTGTTCATGTTGGTGCAAAAGGTGTCAGATGAGGAAACTGCCAACAGAAAACTAATGAGAAAAAAGGAAAGTTAATGTGGGCATGAGGGAGTGGCATGAACAGGTAACAGAGACCATGTGTTTCTAGTTGAAGTATAAATTTATATTGCTTGGAAATTGCAGTGCACAATAAATTGGTGTTATGTGCTTGAGATTATGCAGTCTTGGTGCCATGGTGAATTACAAATGTTCAGTTGTATGGGGCAGTTCTGTTCGAAAACATGGTTTGGACTATAGCTGCCGGATAGATTCAGCAGGTCAGCATAAAAGGATTACCCTGATCATGAATCTTACTTCTGTGTGAGTGAGAGAGGTTGTGAAGTTGAGGGTACAGATGGGGATATTCCCCCTAGATTTCTGCCTTCCCGTGTCCTTTGGTTCCTATAGAGGCTGCCTGGGCATATTTTTGCTAGTCTGTATTGCCCTTCTTAGACAGGTGGAGGGGATGCTTGGGTGCTTTTTTTCCCCATTCTTGTCGCAGTATATTGTGGGGATACTTTTACAGAGCCTGAATCTGCTGTGCAGAAGGTTAGAGTGCAATATTGCTGCTATTCTTATTTTAAATCAAGGGATTGAATCCTCTGACTTCCCTAAATCAGTGTTGGAGCCTTCAGTTATGACTGAAATGAAGATGAAGGCTTAAATGCAGGGATTAGATAGTTAAGATGTGGGTTTAGAAAATACTCCATTTTGCCATCAGATAATTTCATGATATTTCTATAAAGAAGGCTTTTCAACAAAAACTGGAAGGAATTCAGCCATGAGGAATTCCAGCAGTGAGAATTTGAGATGTTTGGGAAATCAGGAGCAAACTGAAACTGAGGTCTTAGAAATGGTGGTATTTTTTTTTCTGGTGCCAAAAAGCAAGCCAAGTTATTTTGTCCTGAATAATCTGTAGATTTAATCTTTCTTGAAGTGCCCAAGGGGTTCTCTGACAGAGTTTTGGAATCTGTGATTCTACTTGGTGCTGTGTTTTACAGCTTCATAACAAAACTCTGAAGTCGATTTCTGCAATGGATAAAGTGGAGTTCAGTATATATTTGATCTCTTTTAATAAGTAGAAACCTTAACCATTGTGTAAATAAAGACTCAGCCCAGTGTGACTATACCTAAAAAAACATATAAATTTATTGGATTGTGGAAGTAGTGTATCTTGTATCTTCTTCACTTATTAAAACATAAGGCCTTAATTTCAGAGCTAAGAATAAGAAAGATGACAAAGAATAAGACTGGATTGGAAACTATGCAGCCTGTGCCTAACTCCAGTGAAAATAGTTATGGTTGAGTCATTTTGATGAAAGCATGTACAGCCAATGATCTAGAATTCAATCAATACGTATATTTAAACATATGGAGGCAATGATTACCTGAGGAATACATGAGAACAGCATTTTAAGCTGCATAACTTTTTCTCATTTACCATGAAAATGTATACTATTGTATAGATTTTGTTCCTCTTTCCCACAGCCTAAGAAATGTTGAGGCCAGAAACAGCTTATTCTTTAACTTCCCATTGGCGACTGAACATGGCATGTCTATCTTCAAAATCCAGCCTTTCTCCAGCACATCTGCCAGTAGTGGACGTTGACCTTCTCTTTCCTGCTGTGGGCAGACGTCATTCAGTTCAGGAAATATCAGGGAGATGACACAGAGCTGGCTTGGCTCAGCAGCTGTGACCCTACAAGACATGGTCTTGAAAATCTTACTGTGCTATAAAGCCAGGATCTCTGTCCGGACATTTCCATTGCATGCAGTCTTTTGGCATGTTTAGCAAGGTTAGTGACAATTTAATCTTTGCATTCTCCTTGTCTTTTATCTATACATGGGACTAATCATAGGAAAAGCTAACAAGCATATATATAACAGATATTTTGAAATTTTGATGTCTCTGAGGTATCTGCGTAAACGAAGGTAGGGCAAAATTTTGTATGGAGAGGTAATGCCTTTTGCTAGGAGAAATGGTAGAACTGGAGAGAAACAGAAACTCTCACATGATGAAAACTTGTCACTTTTTTCCCAACCTGCTTCAGTTGCTCTGGTGATGTCTGCAGCAATGTAAATCACTATTTTATTTTATTTTTTGTTATTATTAATGACTTATTAAGTTTAAAGGCAGAACACAAAATAATTTATCTATCTGCATTGTGTGGATGTTGTAACATGAGTCTATCCTACGGGCTATGCTCTTCTGGAATCTGACACTGGGTTTTATTTTGTGTATCTATCATTAAAAGTATTTGGAATAAAAAGCAAGAATTTTGGGACTGTGGTCCCAATTACTAGGTATATATATATACTTGAGTGTGTATTCAGGTGAGGATGAAACATATGAACAGTGTGATATATGTATTAGTTTCCCTTATTTTGGGAACTACCTGAAGTTATGTGCCTGACCCCACCACTACTGTGTGCCATCATAGAAATCCTGGTTCACTGAAGTGTTAAGTCCACTGCTATTCAGGAAACTGTTTCTTTGAATTCCGTGTTCTCTGGTTTTAATAAATCTTGGTTTTGGCTAGGATCACTCTTGACTAGGTAATTTTACAAAAATGTCTGTAGAATGCTGAGAAGCTCATCAGCTTTATGAAGAAGACCTTAAGAGTTTCCAGAACTGTAAAGTTTCTCTCACTAGACAGGAAAGAGATTATTCTGTTATGGTTTAGTAAATTTTGCCTGCCATCAGGCTACAGTGAACAAATAAAAAAAATGAAGAAGCCCACAGACTAAGAGAAGGCTGAAAGCTAGTGCTGGTGGGTGGCAATATAATATAAAACAACATGAAAAATGTCTAATTTATGCTTGGCTGAGCACCAATAAACTCTTGCAGTGCAAGAGGAATGCCATCCCTTAGCCATCATGTCAGATGGAGCATTAGTCACAAAAGGAGCTATGTGACTTGCTGCTAATATCTGCATAGGGGAAATCCTCAGAGGATTTGTTAGGATGCATCCATGGCAGGCTGGACTTGCCAGAGCTGTGTGGAACCACTTGAGCATCTTGGAAGGGCAGCGCTTCATGTGCAGTAAGATAACTCTGGCCTTAGAAAAAGCCATGAGAAATGCTGTACTCCTGTGTTGCAGGTGGCATTTCAAATGCTGCGATATCTGGGTGCCAAAACACTTAGAAATGTCCCTATAGGTTTAATCCAGAAATCTGGGTTTGCCAATTACTGTCACAGATAAGGTCTTTCAGCAGTCTTGTATTTCTATTAGCAACACTGTAGCAGAAATACAGCCACAATATAGCAACACTGAAGCAGAAATATACCAACAATATAGCAACATTGTAGCAGAACTCTAGCTACAATACAGCAACATTGTAGCAGGAATATAGCAACATTGTAGCAGGAATATAGCTACACTAGAACAACAATGTAGCAGAAATATACCAACAATATAGCAACATTGTAGCAGAAATATAGCAACATTGTAGCAGGACTATCGCTACAATGGAACAACAATGTAGCAGAAATATACCACAATATAGCAACACTGTAGCAGAAATATAGCAGCATTGTAGCAGAAACTCAGCCACAATATAGCAACACTGTAGCAGAAATAAAAGACCAAGCACTTTCTTGACAGTGACTAAGACAGAAACTAATGGCTTCAGAAAGTGAATATAAAAGCGTTCTTACTCTTGTTACATAAAAGGCAACATGTCTTTCTATCTGTTAAAAAAAAATCTCCAAATAAACACAGCTGTTGAATATCTTGAAGAAAACAAATGTCGTCTTCATGTTTTGTGTTCTATGGCTTTAGTATTTCAGCCTCATCACATAGTAGCTGATAGGCATTTATCACTAGGGCAGATTGCATGGTGTGCTTGAAGGTGAAGTTTAATGCATAGGAAGTATCTCTTCTAGTGGCTACTTGTACCCTTTTTGACAGACATTTGTATGGGGTAGAACGCAAGGCATAATTTCTAGCAGGTTTTTCAGTAGTGAGACAACATCAAATTCATAACTTTATTAAGACTTTCATTTCTCTGTGACCTGATCCTGATAGAACCAGATAGGGTTCAGGTAGGGTTGTAAGTAGATGCATAGGTTGTAGGACATTTAGGCAACCCGATATGCATGTGCAATATAATACATGATGTATGTGAACGGGAATGTATGTGTGACTGTCACATATAAGGAGACTGACATTTCTTAAAACGTAATAAGTTAGAAGTAAATCTCAGTTCTTTTCTCTTATGTATCTACTTGAGTTTAGTCACTTACTGAATTTTCATGTGAATTTAAATAAACAAATAAGACTTTATTTGTGCTTGGTAGAAAGCTCCAGCCTCTTCTGTCCAGTGAAAACTTTGCCATTATGTCTTTATGAATATCTAATGTTTCACTTTATTTGCTGAACTAGAAAATGAAAAAAAAAATATATCTGTTTGACAGTGAATTTTTTTTTATCCCACTACAATGAAAAATCTAAATGTACTGCAAATAAAATATTTTTTCTGCTTAAATTAAACATTCAATGCCCAAAATACTTAATTTCATTTAATTTTTCTAAATCCTCTCTTTAACATTGAGTTATTAAATTTAGGTATATATTAAGAGAAAATAATTCTTTTGAAAAAAAGACCAAACAATTTTGTGGAAAAAATATTCAGACAAAACATTTAAATATTTTCAAGTCTTTTATGTCCCTTTGCTATCATCCCAGCTACATTTTCCACTAAATAAACTACAGAATGCTTTTTTAGGTTGATTTACAGGTGATTCCTTTAACTGTCCTGGTCATTTTCTGATAGCTTCTTATTGTGGTGTGGTATGTTTTGCAAAGTTTTCAGAGAATTGTGGTGCGTACATTTTGTGCACCTGAAAAATAAATAAGGATAAGTACATGTGAAGGCCCTTTCTGATCTATGGTTGGTGTAGGCTGCTGGTTAGGCTTGTTTTAATCTTGAAAATCTTAAGTTTCCACAGGGTAAATGAATGAACCTTCGGGCTTGGTTTTCTCGGCTTGGAAGGAAACCAGACCAACACTGTGTTATAGTGTCCTGTCTCCACTACAGTTCAGGTCCCCATTTACATTAGTTGACTCTGGGAAGTGTGAAGTGCTTGAGAGGATTAGAGGAGGCAGAAGAAGAGGAATTTGAAGCATGTATTGACTAAGAAAGGCTGCCTGAGGAGAGAGATTTTGGAGCTTGTGTTTATAGACAACTGCGTTGTGGATTTCATTTGAATGGGCTGGTTCATAAACCTCTGTAGCCTGGAATGCAGGACCCATTTGAATGGGTCTGAATTTCAGTGCAAATGTTTTACCCAGCTGCTAAGATAACACTTCAAGAGTTAGTGGTAAAATAAATTTTTGGTTTTACTTGTAAAGGTTTAATTTAAATTGACAAGCACACTTAAAATTGCAGATGGGCTCAAGCTGAAAAGTAGATGTGTGAAGCCTTTCCAAGTTTAGGCAGGTTGGGATCCAAACCTTCTCCTACCGTTCTGGCTTTTTGTTGCTTTTAAATTCCTCTTTGGTTCTTTAGTGTGTCTTCTGTAAATCTAAGATGGTAGGAACAGCTGGTCACAAGGGATTTCTAATTGTTTGGGTGGATATTTCATGAGAACTCACTCTCTTCTCAGCTTGAGCCTTGACTCCTAAGCCAAACCTGGTGTCTATAGATGCCTAAATGCTTTCTTCTTAGCCCATACCTACAGCTAGGACAAGTTCAATTCTGCTAAATTTTCCAGTATACAACCAAAATACATCTCTTTCCAAACACTTTGCTTGAATTATTTCACAGTGAGCCTGGTCTACTCTCATCCCCAGTGTGATGACTACCAGTGAAGGGGCCTCAACAGCTGCTCCTTCTATTTTTGGATAGGGCAGAAAGATTATTATTGTTATACACATATAACGCCATTCGGAATGCAACTCTTCATGCTATAGGACTGGCAATCCTGTGAGTGCTGCCTTTCTTATTGAGCAGTATTGGAGCAGTAAGTAAAATTTGATCCAGTAGCCAGAAAGACTGTAACTTATGGAGTGAAACGCACAAAAGCTTGTTTTGATTTCAGTATTCCTCATTTGACAAGTGTTTACCTAGCTAGTGCATAGTCAAAATGCATTGTAAGTTTCTGCAACCCCATATATTTCACGTGTCAAAATTCCCATGAAAACAGATAACCAAAATCTGAAATTTCCAGATGGACAGCTGTACTGCAAGCAATCTACCCATGATTCCAGTTTGAAAATGCTTTACATTACTTGTTACAATACAATCACGTCTCAAAATATTAGGACTTGTATCACAGCAGACTTGCTGTAATCATGAAAAGAAGCTTAGTGTCTGGTGAGATAGGTTATGTATTTTGATTTTGATGGATCTGATTTTATGCAGTCCTCCGCATTGCCTTAGATGCCCTGCCAGATGAAAACAGTACAAAATGTTTCCTGATGAGCCCAACACAGACGGATAGATCAAAAATGTCCTTGGCGGTGGGAGCCTGATGTATTCATGTTCTGGTGTAATAGGGAAGAATGCTGTTGACTACATTTCCTGTGACTTATCTTCTAAACTTCTTGCATTTTTCCATGAGTCCATAGAGAAGCAGTCTGAATGCCCAGAGCTTGATTTTTCTGAGAAAGTTGTATGTGCCCTCTAGTTGTCTTTGTGATTTTAAGTACTTCAAAGTGCAGTCTGAAGTTAAGTGTGATAGTTGTAGCTCTGTGTGGTTTGAGAGGTGGTTTACAGATACTTAAGATCTCAGGAGTGGACCTTAAAAGGGTAGATACCTGGAAGTGGAAAGTGTAATCAATTTATGAATCTTTTTTCCTTCCTCCTTCATTCCTATCCACCTGTGTATCTCACATGTGCATACTTAGTATAAATGCAGAAATACACATGTAATGTGCAAGTTCCATATTAACTCTTTCATAGAATCACAGAATCATTTAGTTTGGAAAAGACATTAGAGATCATCAAGTCCAACCATTAACTCAGGACTGCCAAGTCCACCACTAAACCGTGTTGTGAAGCACCGCATCTATGCATTTTTTGAACACCTCTAGGGACAGTGATTCCACCACCTACCTGGGCAGCCTTTTCCAATGCTTCAAAAACCTTTCAGTGAAAAAATTTTTCCTAATATTCAATCTAAACCTCTTCTGGTTTAACTTGAGGCTATTTCCTCTTGTCCTGTTGCTAGTTATCTGGGAGAAGAGAGTGTTAAGAACCCCCCCATGACCCTCCTTTTTTCCAGGCTAAACCCCGGTTCCCTCACCTGCTCCTCACAGGACTTGTTCTCTAGACCCTTCACCAGCTTCGTTGCCCTTCTCTGGACCCACTCCAGCACCTCTACATACCTCTTATAGCGAGGGGCCCAAGACTGGACACAGGATTCCAGGTGCGGCCTCACCGGTGCCGAGTGCAGGGGGACGGTCACTGCCCCAGCCCCGCTGGCCACACTGTGTCTGACACAAGCCAGGACGCTGTTGGCCGCCTTGGCCACCTGGGCACGGTGCTGGCTCATGTCCAGCCATCACCCAGCACCCTGAGGCCCCTTTCCACCGGGCAGCTTCCCAGCCTCTGCCCCAGCCCGCGGCGCTGCCTGGGGCTGGTGTGACCCTGCAGGACCCGCACGGAGCCGGGTGGAACCTCCTACAACTGGCCTTGGCCCGTGGATCCAGCCTGTCCCCATCCCCCTGCAGAGCCTCCTGCCCTCCAGCGGGGCAGCGCTCCTGCCCAGCCCGGTGGCCTCTGCAAACCGACTGAGGCTGCGCTCCATCCCCTCGGCCGCATCGTCGATAAAGAATCAAACAGGACTGGCCCCAGCGCTGAGCCCTGGGGAGGACTCATTTCCAAATGAGTTACACAAGCTTTGTAAGTCCTCTCATTATCTAGAATATTCAAACTATTTTTTTGTGTAGATTGGAGAGGGAGTTTTTATCAAGATGACAATTTTGAATTTAATTGAGGTCAGAAGGTCATAGAGGCAAGCACTGAGGTTCTGACCCTAGTCATGAAATTTCATTAGCTTATATAATTTTGTAGATTATTGATGAGAATATTTTATAAATAGCTACCTGAATTTTAGATTATATCTTTCCTATTTCTCTATGAGCTCAAGGCCGAGATTTCTTATGATTATGTCAGCTTTACATCATTTTCTTTGCTGATTTTAGTCCTCATATCTGGAGTACAAAGGAAGATGCCTATTCCATATTGAAGAGAAAAGAGCTACATTCCACTGGAGCCTCAGTCTACATCTCCTCTCTTGTCCTGGTGCAACAACAGCCACTAGCCCTACAGTCAGGGAAAGCTGAAGTATCCCCAAGCCCATCCACCAAAATGAATAGCTGAAATTGAGAAGAAATTCCGTTCTGACCCCATACTCAAACCCAGTTACCTTATTTCCTGAAAAATACAATTTTGTTGCTGAATTCATTGTTCTATCTTGCATACCTGCAGAAATTAGGTGGTCATAATTCAGTGGCCATAAAATGGATTCATTCATTTTAAAAGTCCACTGACTGAGTGACAGCTAGCAGTAGTACATTCCACAGGTCCACCACAGATAACACAGAGAAGTCTTTAGTGTTTTTAAACTTCGTAACATTTTTGACAATAAAATCTAAAAGAAAACTTCACCCCCACACAGAGTTGCATACAGTATTGGGCTTGGCTGTGAGAGAGAGGAGAAAGACGCACATGATATGTAGTTTTTCTGTTACCTTTTAAACACAGCCTAAACTATGTATGTCAAAGCAAACACCTATTTTCACCTCTGCTTTCTAGATGTGACCCTTTTGTTTTATTTAATGTTCATGTTTTAAACAGAGAATGGGAGGAAGAAAGAAAGAATGGACTGAAAAAAATGTAATATGCATTTTGAAAAGCCAGTGCAATACTATTTGGTGTTACATAGATTTGGTTCATATTCCCAGATTTTCTGTAGTGTAGGTCTTGTGGGTGTTATTAAATATAGTCCAAAAAATCAAACAAAGCCAACATATTAAACTATGTCTTACCCTGATATAAATCAGTACAGCTTTGTACAGCATATAGAGAACTAAGAATTAAGTATATGCTAATTTACACATATATTAATTGTCCTGTATGAATAGTTTGGTATCTATTGATGAAAAACTGCATCTCAGATATGTTTAATAATTATATGTGGACATTGAACAAGGGAAGGTTTTACTGGATCATTGTCTTCAGTCTCCACTGAGGATGAACTGCATCACATAAACCCATTCCTAACCTTACTATCTTTCATCATTAGCCAAAGAATTAACTTTTGCTCCTGCACTTCTTTCAGGAAGCTGTTTTAAGACTTTACGCAGCTAATTGTACGGAAACTTGTTCTTTTTTCTTTCCTAAATTAATTCAGGCCACTTTGTTCCCCTCCTGACGTGATCCTCTAGTTAGTCCTCCAGTTCTTATCTCATGCTGGCATAATTAACGGAGAGCAACCACATTTTGTCCATACTCCCATCTTTGTCTCTCCAGCCAAAGGAGACTCAGTTCTCTGCAAGGATAACTAGCCTTTCTTTCTACCTGTTCTCATAGGAGTTCAGTTTTGTACAAAACATAACACAGAGAGCTATCTGCAGTTGTGACCTTGTATAATGATATTAATATGTCCCTATTTCTATGGGAAATATTTTGCTTTTCCTGTGGGCTTGTATCACACTCCACTTTATCATCATACTGATGACTCATAACAATCTTGTGATTAAGTTATATGCCCAGGTCTTTTGCTTGGTCTGTCATTTCCAGCTGACCAGAACCTTTCTTGAAATGGTACTTATTAGTCACAGTACACTTGGTGAAGAAATATGTTGGCTATCACATTCAGGAATAAATAGGTCCTACCATATTCGGTAGCATGTTTTTTTCCAGTCCATGTCTGGGAAATTGATGTGTCCACACAATGATACAGTTTCTGATAGCCGTTTTCTCTCCAACAACATTTTAATGATGTCCTCATCCAGGTTCAAATTTGACCCATGTAAGGGAATGACAAACTTCTGACCCTAGTTTATTTTACAGTCCTTCATTCAAATTGATTTTGACCTTAAAAGCTTCAGTTTTATCCATGTTATTGCAAATTTTTACTTGCAGAAGAGGTCTTTATTAAACTATGGCAGTATTCTACTCCTGATTTTATTCCTAGCTTTTAGAATAGTATCATGTATTTCAATATCCATGTTCCAATTGTGACTGATACTCCACCATGTCGTGTTAGGCTCTGCTATCTGATTTCACGTCCTGCTCTGTTGGTTCCACTTCCTCTGGTTTGTAACCTTGCCACCTTTCATTGGTTTCCAAACAGCTAAGTTGCCTCTCTGTTACCTCACCCACTTCAACTTAATCATGTATAATCCTTTCGGTAACCGAACTGTCTCCATGACTACTCCTATATCCTGTGCTTATACTTCTCTCTCTACTGCTTGTGCTGATTTTTTTTTTTCTTTTTACTGAACCTTTAAACTGCTTTTCTTTTGCCTATGTAATAAAATCAGGCTCGGAGAGTTGAACATGACTCTTTTCCAGTCTTCTTCCTTGGGCCTCTTAGTTTAAAACTCTTCTGAATGCTTATGCCAGCTTGAATCCTACAAAATCAGTCCCTCAGGTAGTCAGGTAGAGGCCATTTTAAGTGGCTATTTTCACACAATTCTGCCTTGTATATTTAATTTATTGTATTATTTTATGTAGAGTATTTGTCGAGTCTGAATCATAAAAATGATGGGGGGGGGGTGTTGGTTTTTTGTTTTTTTTCTATGGCAGGAGGTTAAAATATTTGTAGGAATATTATCATTTACCATAAAAGGATGTAAACAACTGATTCCCTCCAGTTCAAGAAATAGCCCCTGTAGAAAGTGTACAAATTCAAGAATCTTGATTTGGCAGCAGAGTTATTCAATGCAAATCTCATGCAAGCCACAAAGCCATTTTGGCTGCCACTTCTCAGAAAGCTGCTTGTGAATGTAGAGAGACTGATGAATCTTCTCCTTCCCATCATCCTGATCCAAAGAAATGTCCGTATGGAAATGCATCTAGAGACACATATAATCTTCAGCTGGTGATCCTTTTTCTTCGGATGCCTGGCTTTTTGCCAGCAAAGGCCAGTTTTGATTCATCTGAGGGCAGTATGTATTTGGTGTATTTCTGATTTCTTCAGACACCTCTGACTGCTGGCTGACTGGCTGAACAGCTGGCTTATTCTGAACAGAGCTAGGTAATGCTTCTCTGTGGAGCAGATCTCACTGAACACCATCAGTGCATTCTGTTAAGTCTGCCAGATGTCTTCTGACTTAGTCAACAATTTTCTATTTCATTTAAGGGGCTTGAGAAGGTATAGGGGGTCCATCAAAGTGGGAATATGTATGAAATAAAAGGTTAAAGTCATGTTTATTTGCACTCCCTAAATCCAGTCAAGTCTCTGGAGACTTCTACCATCCCAACTATCTGGAATATTTGGATGGCAGCCCTCCAGTTAAGTAGTTGCAAGAGGGGTTGCTGGCTTCAATAGATGTTACTTCTCTCCCAATGTCAGCACTGGGTCATCAACTTTTAGAAGAATTCTGCAGCAGAGGATTCTGGCACTTTATGGTCACTTTTGACCCTCTGTCTTTAATGATTGTTTTGTTCTTACAAAAACTTGTGCTCACATTTGCAAGCGCAACTATTACCACTGAACACAGAGATTAGATTTCCCTATGTGAAATTGCCAGTGCGGATCCAAGCTGAGAGTTCATATCATGGATGACATTTGCACAGATTTTCACTTGTATATATGAAAATTTCAGCCTCCAGAATACTGGAGAACAGAATATTCCACTTGTACTTCTTTCTGTGGAAAAAGTGGGGAGTGGACATTTTCCCCTGGTTTGTTTTTTGTTTTTCATCCCATCCACTTGCCCTCAGACAGTTACATGTGGCATTTTGGCAAATACAGGTGTGTAATTCATCCTGATTCTTTTGTCTGCTTGGAAAGAGTTTCTGCCTTTGGAAAATTTGGCCCTATCTCTATTCATGGGTACTTTTGACAAGTCTATGTTGGTTGTTTTTTTTTTTTGTTTTTTTTTTTTTTTTTTTTTTTTTTTTTTTTTGTTCCAATAGCCACTTGGTTGGCCAAAGTAACACTGTGTTGACACTACATTGGCCAAAAGAACTCCTGCAGTTTCAACTGGCAGCCTTATTTTCCAATTCCTTCCCTTGATTATTGAGACATGTAGCTAACTTTATAGAGCTTCTTTGTTTCAGCCAAAAGATGGGAACATTTGGTTGAGAGGGGGAAGTGTGTCCTCTTTACGTACTGTTTATTTTACATTTGAGGGGTTCTTGAGGCAGGATGTCCTACATCACTTCATAGTTTTAATAAGGAAGCTGTCAGATTTTATTAAACTGAACATTATTTAGTGAAAAGATACAAATTCTTCAGTCCAAACATCTTTATACATATTTTCCAACAACTTGCTTCACCACATCAGTTGTTCAGTATCTGCAAATTTAAGATGCTTTAATTACACATAATGTGATGTAATGAAAAGCTTGTTAGTCTTTAGCCCAAGCCAATAAAAGAAAACAACTCAAACCCCTTGAATATAATTTGTGTGTTTTTCACTTGTGTGTTTTTCTGTGCATATCTTAACATCTATTACATGTTCTTCCTCTTACCTCCTCTTATTTTTTTTTCTGTGGTGCTTTTTGTGATACTCAGGAAGCTTGAAAACAAATACATAGAGGTGAAGGGAGGTAAATAGGGAAAAAAAGAGTTCCTGTCTTGTATTGTTTTCCATGAAAAGTGGAGATGGGCCCCCTTCTGATGCAATCTTTTCCTCTATTTTTTAATCTGTTTTCCTAGTCATTTTTCTTAATAGCTTGTTCCTCCAGCTGAAACACTGAAGGAAACAACTTGCATGCCCAGAGAAATCACTTGACACTGAGAAATGACCAATTACTTGTTAAACCAAGGGCAGGTAAACCCTACTGGGGCAGATCCATTGCCATAACAATGAATTTTGGCTAATTACACTGGTGGGTTTTTTTTTTTGTTTGTTTGGTTTTGGTTTTTTTTTTTTTTTCTCTTGTATATTTATTTTTGTAATGATACCCTACATTTATATTTCATGAAAGGCTCAACACCCCTACCCTTGCTTTGTTTGTCTTACCTTCTAAAAGCTCTACTTTCTTCACATTCTGGTCTATTAAATTTGTAAAAATTGTCTTACCATGACATAAATTTCACACACATAAACTGTTAATGTCCAAAAAGTGAAGTGCAGCTTAACAAGTCAAAAGTAGTTAGATATAACTACCTGCAGAATAATAAATAAACAAGCTACCATACTTAGATATAAGTAGTTCATTTTCCTACAAGAAAGTGAATTTGAATGTTAGCTAAATTCTAGGATTGAAGAAGACCACTTATTCTCATTCATAAAAAAACCCAACATTCATTCAATATCAAGCAGCTGGCATTATTGACAGTAGATTCCTTTTAAGGTCAGAATGATGTATCTTTCTCCTCTCCTACTTTTTAATGAAGACTGGGATTTCAAAAGAACCTATGGGATTTAGCAACAATTTCCCTTTAAAGGGCATTTGGATTTGGAATCTAACTCTTCTAGGTTCTTTCAAAAATACAAGCTGTTATTAATAAACTATCATCTGATGCCTGTAACATTACATCAGACTTCAGCTTTTTTAAGTCCAGGAGACCATATGGGTAGTGTATTCTCAACTACTTCTAGTAACTTCTAGCTATCTTACCAAATATTTAAGTAAATCTGTTCACTGGTGATTTGGCATTAATTCTAGGAATTTAGGCAAAGAGAGGTGACTCATTATTGAACTGTTTTATTGAACTGCTAAGCACTGTAGTGATAGTCTGATTTAACTGTAAAGGTATTCTTATAGAGAGATTTCATTGATTTTAATGTAGCTAGTTCTTCATGTCTAAAAGATTAGGAAGAAAAACTACAGTGTAAGTAAATAGGAGTCTTATAAAAGGTTTTCCATAAGTAATTGGAAATCATGATAGTTTTGGAGACATTAAGAAACGTCTTTGTAATTAAAGCTGTGCTAATATGAAAACCTTATGAAAACTTGTTTAAAGACCCTCATATCACTTTTCTATGTATAACTGCTTTCACCAGGATGTGGCTAGATTTATTGTGGAGAAAAATCAGAAAGTATTTCAAGAAAATTCGTTAAATAATTTTGCAGTTAAAACATGCTCAATAGAGTTTCAGGACTAATACTTAAAGTGTATGCTTTACACTTTGGAGGGATGATTCTTGAAATAATAACCTTTCAATTAAAGAGAAAATAAAATCCTGACATTGTTAGATCTCTTATGTTAGATCACATGAACAACAGTTGTGAATTCAGTGTCTTCTTCTGTATGATATAACTGTGATCGAGGTAATTATTTTGTTGAGACAGGTCCTGCAAATATTTCCTCACTGTGATTGCTACCAAATCCTAGATGCCTGCTGCCTCCTAGAATAAACATATGGCAGGAAAGCTGCTGGTGGAAATTTTGTTTTATATTCAGTGTAACAGGGTAACAATGGTAACAGTTGCCACTGTTCAAAGGGAAATGACTGATTCAAAACAAAACCTTAACCTGGCAACCTGTCAGAGCGAGACAAGCAGTGATGCCAGTCAAAACAGCAAAGGCTGTACTGTTCCTCCTCCCTCGGTCTTTCTCCTACTATGAAAGGCTGTATTATGTTTACAGTGTTTATTTTATCTCTGAACCTTTTGCTGATGCAGTGCTTCAGTGCTTTTTTATAGTCATTTCCTGCTTTTAGGTGGAATGCTTTAAGAAATTGTCAGTCTGTTTTGTCTGTTGCTGTTGTGCCTGTGTTGCACTTCGATGCCCGAAATTTTGCTGTCTGTTACTCAAAGCTTCTGCTTTGGCTGGAACTGGAGAAGCTGCTCCAAGAGAGGGGTGGGATGTAGCTGCACCACGGGAATAGGTTAGAGAAGGAGCTGTGACAGCCCAACAGCTGCAGGGTAAACTCTGGCAAGGCATCTGACAACATCTGGCAGCATCTGGTGAGGCATCTGACAAAAACCCTCTCATCCTTTCTAATGTACTGGGTCAAATGGGGACAGATGGAGGTTTTGTGTTGGGGCAGGGTGGGACTGCATGCCAGGCAGCTGAGTTTTTGAGTAAGGCTTTTATAGTCCTGTAGTTTGGGCACTCAGATCCTGTAATGTGTCAGAAGAACGAGCCAGGTGCCACCCTGGGGCACCTCAGGTTGGAGGCTGAGCAGCAGCTGACCAATACCATGCTCTGCAGTCTGAAGAGTGGAGCAGTAACATGAAAATCAATCTTATCTATAGCTCTTGTGTAGAAGGTGAATCACCTCACGATGATACTACTTGCTGTGCATAGACTGATAATGGCTTTACTTCCGAATTGCAACACACTTCTGCCCAGAGAAGAGATCAGCGCTGGTCAGACTGTCGACCATTATCTCCTTAAAAAAAAATAGAATTTCCACATTAGTCAGAGCACTAAGCAAACCAATTACCCAAAGAGAATCATAGATAATATCTGTGTTCATTGAAGCTAATAGTTCCTAAATAACCTTCTCAAGCCAAGAAGAAACAGCCAAAATGCACGTAAATCCAAAGGCCTGACCTTCCCCCAGCACCTCCCATACCTTGGTGAGTGACTTTGGCCGAGAACCAAGCAGAGAAACATTGGCATTTCTTCTGTCAAAATATTATTCTGCCCCCATGGATGTAGACAGTCTTTTTGAAATATATTTGATTTTTATCTGCAAAACAACAAGAGAATTTCCTCACAAGATGAAACTTTAAAATCAGCTGCTAAGAAAACCAGCTCATTTTAATGAGACTATTTACTAATCCAAAGAGATCTGCTTGGCCAGAATACCAAAATGGAGGCAAATAAATATTTCTCATGCAGCTGCAGCGTTACAGATTTAATAGCCTTATGCCTCATTCAGTAAGTGTTAGCACATCTTTTGCTGATACTGTTATCTTCCTGTCTGATGTATTTGCTTGCTACAGACCACCGTAAACCTGGATGGTCTGTGTAATGGAAGGACAGGAGGAAGATTGCTAGATGTACCCACAGTTGTAGCGGAGAGTAAAAGATAGTTAAAAACCTAGTAGGGTACTTCTCTGATGTAGAAGCACAGCCTCTTGTGAATCTTAACTCTGTTAAGAGGGAAGAGAGTCAGCCACTGGTACAAGGCTATCATCTGATGTTGTCCACAGGTGTATCTTTTTAAAACATTTCTCACTTTTCATTTCATAGACAAAGGACAAGGTCTGATGCCACCTGATGATACAGACCCAGAAAAATGTTAAGCCATTGCAGCTGCACCTGTTTTAAGTGGCAAAGGAATTGGCCATCAGTATTTAACGTTGCAGACTGAAACTGTGAGTGAAAGAGGCTATTTGCTAGACAGCCAGAATCTCTGTCCTTCTTTCTCCATTAAATTTATTTTACTTAATTCATTTTCAGCTGAAAATTTTTGCTTTGTAACACAGTAATGCTGTGGTTACTTCCCTTACCAGCCTTCTTGCACCCACCTTAAAGGGGTCTGTCTTCTGTGTAAGCTTTATTCTAACAGCTAGAAAGGCTTTTCTTAACATCTAAGTCGTCTGTCACACACGAATCTGATTACTTCTTGCCATCCTTTGGTGGAAACAGGGTAAGTGATGACTTATAATTTTTAAAGTCAACATTGGCTGATATTTATCATTCTGTCTTCAGTCTTCTGTTTTTTTTTCTGATAGGTCACATTTTATAAATTTCCCCTTGTTCTTTGTTCTCCTCAGGACACTTTCCAGTTTACAACATCTTTCTTAAAATTGAGAGACAAAAATAGATGTAGCAGAGGCTTTACCAGTCATTAGTAGAGTGGGATAATTTCCTTCCATGTTTTATGTAGAGCGTTCTTTTTAATAAACACAGAATCATATTATTCTGTTTTGAAACCTTGGTCTGCAGTTGACTCATATTCAGTCTGTGATCCAAATTACCCAGTCCTTTCTTTTCCAGGCTTCCCTTTTTCATACTGTATATTTGAGTTTCTCTTCTAATTGCAGAACTTTGCACTTTACAAAGTTTCATCTAGAGTATTTTATTCCCTGTCTGCTCCCCCCACCCCCCACCCCTAATTTATCACACTTACTTTGAATCTTCTATTTCAAATTGCTTGCAGTCTCTTTCTGTGCTTTGCCCAGGTTTTAGGACTGTTTCCCATTCCACCGAGTTATTAATGACTGCGACTGTGCTGAGGCCATCTCAGGCATGTTCTAGTTTGAAAGTAAACTGTTGGCAGTCGCTTTTTTCTACACAGTTTTATACCTATCTTATAGCAAAAATATCTAGCTAATGTTCAAATTGTTTCCTTAGTGAGGAAATCGGTTTTGAGAGAATATTAGCCATTTTAGTGTTTATTTCTCTACCTTTTCCCTTGTTTATTATTATGATTTTTTTTCCTTGAGTATAATTAAAGTATTTTAACGTTGTTCTTCTCATTTTACTCATCTGGTTTCCAAGTATCTTCACCTTCTTGGATCAAATTCTTCATTTGGTGGGTAATCCAGTTCAACTATAAGAGAATTCCTTATCTGGTGAATAAAACTCCTGGTTGGTGTTTGTTCTTTACACGCTGACAAGCTAAGGGAACACTTTGTACAAATGAAGTATGTTGCTTCTAATAGTACATGCCTATCTGTTATAATATCTTTCCTGTGCTCATTCAATTAGGACTATATAATTTTGGCTGGTTTACAATTTTTTTTTAATTGCATTTCTTTCATCTCATGTTTTTTCTTTGCTTACTTTCTGTTCCCTCAAGCCTAGCACTTGAACTACGTATTTTTAAAATGGCCATTATAGATTGGGATGTTTGGATTTGCATATTTATCAGAATAGTCTCTGGATTTGCCTTGATATGACGTGGCTTGAAATATTTCAGCATTTATTTATCAATTTATTTATTTGCCTATCGACTTATTTATTTAATTTAGTCACCTCAGATAAGATGGAGCTGATACTTTGTTTCTTTCCTAGCAACAGCAAAGTTACACGTTTTAGTGAACTGAACGCAAAAAGTGTGATATTAAAATGTTTAATATGAAGGGATCTATCTATTGCTAATTTTCATAAATGTTACTTTCCCTGGCTCCACTTAAGCTGCTGGATAAACAGACATTGACTTCAATAGTGCTAGAGTATTTTCCAGTTTTGTAGATAGATCCAGTAATTTTTCTGGTACTTTTGCAGAGTAAGGCATTACTGTGTGAGGGTTTCAATTAAAGGATAGGGCTGTTAATATAGATACAATCATGCACAGATGCCATAATACATAGATTTTTTTTTTCAGCTCCTAATTTTAATGAAGCTTTTCTGATACATCGAGTAATAATTCCACAGTGCTTGCATTAATAACTCAGTGCAGATGCACTTGGACATTAGACAGTGCTCTGTGTTGTGTAATTTTGTTCTATATCATGCTTTCCTCAAATAAGAATTAATGAGAAGAACCTTTGTACTGTAGTGAAAATAAAGTCTTTATTTTAAAATTATATTTACATAATTTAAAACTATATGTAAAATAAAGCTGTCTAGTATGTGCTCTAACTTTTGTTAAACACTGGCTTTCAAGAAATACTGCTATATTAATGATAATGGTGTTCCTCAGGGGTCTGTACTGGGACCACCACTGTTCAACATCTTTGTCAGCAACATGGACAGTGGGATTGAGTGCACCCTCAGCAAGCTTGCAGATGACATTAAGCTGTGTGGTGCAGTTGACACACTGGAGGGAAGGGATGCCATCCAGATGGACCTTGACAGGCTTGAGAGGTGGGCCTGTGTGAACCTTGTGAAGTTCAACAAGGCCAAGTGCAAGGTTCTTCACATGGGTTGAGGCAATACCAAGCACAAATACAGACTGGGTGCAGAATGGATTGAGAGCAGCACTGAGGAGGAGGACTTGGGAGTTTTGGTTGACAGGAAGTTCAACATGGCCCAGTAATGTGCACTTGCAGCCCAGAAAGCCAACTGCATCCTGGGCTGTATCAAAAGAAGTGTGGCCAGCAGGTCGAGGGAGGTGATTCTCCCTCTCTCCTCTCGTGAGACCCCACCTGGAGTACTGCATCCAGCTCTGGGGACCCCAGCATAATAAGGACATGGACCTTTGGAGCAGATGCAGAGGAGCCGTGAATGTGATCGGAGGGCTGGAGCACCTCCCTTATGAAGACAGGCTGAGGGAGTTTGGGTTGTTCAGCCTGGAGATGAGAAAGCTCCAGGCAGACCTCACAGCAGCCTTCCAGTACCTAAAGGGGGCCTGAAGAAAGCTGGAGAGGGACTCTTTCCAAGGGCATGTAGTGATAGGACAAGGGGGAATGGCTTTAAACTGAAAGAGGGTAGATTTAGATTAGATATAAGGAACAAGCTCTTCACTGTGAGGGTGGTGAGGCGCTGACACAGGTTGCCCAGAGAAGCTGTGGATGCCCCATCCCTGGAAGTGTTCAAGGCCAAGATGGATGGGGCTTTGAGCAACCTGGTCTAGTGGAGGTGTTCCTGCCTGTGCGCAGAGAACTGGCTGATCTTTAGGGTCCCTTCCAACCCAAAGCATTCTATGATTATATGATACAATACTATATGAAATGGAAGTTGCTTAATCAGTTGAAAGCAACCTGTGTAGCAGACATTAAAGCCATGAATCAAGTTTGTCTCGATATAAATATGAGGATGTTTCTCCTAGCAATATATTATTATTTAATTTTACTTCATTCTGGTTTCTAATTCTTACATTCTTTTCATGTTGTGAAGCTTGTTTCGTAGTTGTGAAAGCTGGAGATCTAGTTATTTTGTCTGAAATGAAATTTCCTATTCTTTAGTAACCACAGGACTCTTAAGAGCTGGAGACTGAAGGAAAACATGAAATGTTTGTGAATCATTCCATGGCCATAATAGTTTCTTCAATTATTATCTCATTGTCAAGTCTCCTGTTAGGAAATACTTGCATTTTCTGAAATTAATACCTGTATGGTCTTTATGTTTTACTTTTGTGCCTGCAGCTCAATCTTTATTTGATTTTGTACAATATTCGTACCCCTTGAATATAAAAAGGTCTAGGCAAAATTAATTTAAAAACATATGTGAGTTGTATCAGGCACCAAATAAGTAAAGGCTCACTGCTGTTTAAAATATTTAAATCTTTTATGATGTCTTATAGTTTGAAAAATAATGCTTGTTTCCATATTCACTATTTTTTGAGTTGGTTGAAAGTGCTGTTCTTCAGAAAAATAGTGTTATTTCAGCCCTGTTGTAAGTCAACTGTACTGATGAATCTGATTCGCTACATGTACTTGAATAGGGCAAAGGAATTCACAGTTAATACTACAAGATTCTTTGTGTCATAGTTTTTAAAGTAACTCAGTCTCAGACTGCAATCCAAATTATAGACTTCTATTTTCTTGCAACATTTCATATCAGTTATCAAAAATGTTGTGCCTACAGTATTTATACTCTCTAATAACTATGTCCTTCAAAAATTTGTAATAGCCTTTTCTGTCCAGAACAGCCTATTATTTCAATGGTGTCATTTCACTTGGTTTTTTTAAGCTGCCTGAATTCTTTTTATTTTAAGATGTATTGTTAGGTTAAGTGGTTTATGCAGACTACATCTGTTTTCTTTGATATGTGACATTATCCTAATGATAGCCTGTATGTTGAAGTCCTATGTTTGACTAAGTGATTTCGCTGAAACTGGAAGCTGAGATCAGACAAGGTTTCTTCTCAAGCCATAATTCTAGTAATTGAGTCTCTTTGTGTGATATGTATTGGAAGAACAGAATGTGTAATTTTGCAATGAATAAATTACTTGATAAATGTAGATTCTCACTTCAGTATAAGGACAAAGTTGTTACTTCAAATTACTCATTTTTCAGATTAAACCAATTTTTATAATCAGAAAATTACTCTAAAATTGATTGATAATTGATAATTTCCCTGGGAATATTGAGTCAGATAAATTTGAAACTGGAGCTTAACTCTAGTAGGTTAATTTCTGGTACACAGTAAACACAGTTTCTGCTACCAAATTGGATAAACTTTTGAGTGCCTGGCACTGTTGTTCATCATGTATTTTCAAAATATGGTTCCTATGAATACTTGTGCATCAGTTCAGAAGCCCACTTATTTATAGTATTTGCACCATATGATTGCTTGAGTGTTCATGGAAAGCACATATAAACAATATCTGAACATATTCAAGGTGAATTGGTTTAAAAATATGTGTGAAGGGAAAGAGACTATCAAGTTTACATTATTTGGCTGAGTTTACAAATCACGTAATTTATAGCTTCATCCTGTTCCAATTCAGATCTGCTCACTTTGGTGGGGGAAGGCTCTGTACCAAGTGCAGAACTGGTTGGGAATTTGGAAAGGTCTGACGCAGCTTTCTGCTCTCTGAGCAGATGTGATGCTGGCTGAACCTCTTGGCCCTGGTTCTCCCCCTCAGTCCCACTGTTTTGTGCTGCATCAGTGGAAAACTGACAGTCTTAGAGATATCCTGGGTGAGGCATCCTTGTAGCAGGTCCGTGCTTCTCCTTGCATGGTCTGCAGCTTAAGTAGGTTAATAAAAACTCCTGGTCTCCCCCGAAGTGGACGGCAATTTACTGGAACTGCTAGGATTTGTCTCCCATGATGACAAATAAAAATGACATCTGTACTTCCATCTTTTGCCTGTAGTTTACCAGAAGAAGGTGCGAAGGTTTTAGATCATGACAACATCTGCCTGTCCTGCCAGGAAGACAATAAGAGTGTGAATTCTTGGCCTCAGGAATTTGTTTCCTGTAATTAGATTGCGGAGAGGGATTTTTGTTCCTGTGGTGTTTGCTTTCTGAAGTGAATGCTGTATGTAACAGATAAAAAAAAATAATAATATTTAAGCTAGGAATTGCTATCTGGAAAAGTTAAAAGTGCAATTCATTCTTCAGCTATTCAGAAGCAGGTTAAATGAGAATCTCTTCAGAACTTAGTGAATAGAAAAGAGTAAGTGCAGGATCTCTAAAATGTTATGCTGGAAATAATATTCCTGAGGAAAAGAATAGATGTCCATCTAAACACATAATGTGATGCTGCACTTTTCTTAGTATTAACGAGAACATTGCGACTGCTTCCAACAAACAAACCAAAAAAAGGTAATTTGAGGGGTCATTGTAGGTTTATTTAGGGTGAGACGGACTTACTGAAGCTCAGTGAAAACTTCAACTTTAATAAGAGAAAAGGAGACAAACACATTTTTTGGTGGCTATTTTAAGAATTTCACCTGAGTTCTTCAGACCTCACCACCCCTCTCATTATTGTTAGTAACCTGATGAAAATGTGTTTTCAATCTCCGGCATTCCAAGATTGTAAGTAAATAATTCTGTCCTTGAACCATAGCGCAGATTAATTACGAGCTGGAAGTTGTTCCTCTTGAACAGAGAATATGAAAGTTTTTAACAAAGAGAATATTCATTAATCTTGTGAGATGTTTTTTTTGGAAGACAAATATGTATTTCTGAGGGGAAAAACACTAACAAGCTTTAGATAGAAAGCCAGATTTTCTGTATACTTGTGTATTGCATGCGTCCCAAACAAGACGTTGTAATAGCTGTGTGTCCTTGTAATGTCAAGTGCAACGTCTGGCCACTGTGAAGCAGCATATTTGTTCTGAGATGTTAAAGCATTAAATGAGCATTTTCAAACAGACCTGAATAGTCTTGTTTTAGCAATACACTTGAAAAAATACATTGCTAACTGTTTGAAGAAAATTATTTTAAAAAGGGCAATGGAAATATGCAATAAAGTATACACACTTACATCACTTTAAGGGCTGTATAGTTAAAATCTGTGTTCTCTTTCAGGAAGTTTAATCCATACAGGAGGTGGATAGGTAAAAATAGATGTATATATGGGTATCTTTGTTACAGTTTCTTAGATTTTTTTTTTTACTCAGTGTGCTTTAGTCACGTTACTTCAGATTAGGTGGAGTGATGTTGTTGCAGCTCTGGCTCACTTGCAGCTTGGGGAGTGTTGCTCCAGAGGCGTGCCAGCTCTGAGGGTATGCTCTGGGTGCTCTTCAGCTTGTTTTATCCTTTGAATTCGTATAAGGCACTATGGCCCATGTGCATTATATGTGTTCTCCTTTGATCCATAGAGTCTGTTGCTGTTTGTATGTGTAAAAGCTTGGTTCATAACCTTCAATTTTTAGAGCACTGCTTTGGTCTTAGGAATCCTTGGAGCAGTTTCTCCTATCAGCAGAAATCGTGAATGTTCCACAGATACTAATTAACTGGAGATATAGACTAAAGATCTGAATTTTTCCACTGTTCACTGATCAATAAGTTAAAATTAGGTAAATTTTTCTGTAATAACAAAACCCACTTTTTACTTGAATTTAAAGGCAGAAAAATCCTGACAAAAGGTACTCAGGAACTTGCAAAATCTTCCTTGAACGGCTCTCCGGTTTGTACTTTGGGCCATATGAATTATAGAACATCATCGGTGGGGGGAAATAAAAAAAAAAAAAAAAAGACATTTTTTACACTACTAAAGACTGCAGATCCTAAAACTAGGATATATCAGAAAGGAAAAATATCACATTAAGAAAGAAGAAAGTTGCTAGAAAAAAACCAAAGCGAATAGGAAGAAAGGGCTACGTAATAAAGTAAGACTTAATGAATGCGTTTTCTATTGATACATGATCACTAGAAGGGCTGTGCTTGGCACACCTTAGACATCTGCATTTACCTTAGATGTATTTTTTGCATGGCTGTGTATGTAATGCAGTAGGTACTTGGTCGTTATGAACAGAGCTAACAACAGAGTTTAGGGTCATGGGTGATAGGAGAACAGTGTGAGGGTAGAAGTGTTTGTAGACACTACTATCAAATAGTTGGAATAACCAAGCCCACATACTTCACAGTTAGTAGCAGGTAACGCGGAGTTAATGAGAGCGAATGTTTGAAATGAATTTCTTGCTGCCACCTAGTGTGTAACGGCAAAATGGCAAGGAAATTTCTAGAGTTCCAAGCACTGATTTTACATTCAACATCAGGGTATTCCTCTTATTCCACTTCATACCGAAGTGTAGACAAAGGCCAGTCCTAATATGAAAGTGTTCAAGGTTTTCCCTTGAGAAGAATGGGAAAGTGTGATTTAGCTTGTGCAAGCGATTCTGTGAATTTTCGATGAGAAGTACTCAGTAGAATGGCAGCTAATGTGTTAAAAGTTGCTCTTCTCAAGCCGATTCCCAGCAGAACAGTTTTATGAGGTGCCAGAAGAAATGCTTAATAATATTACTTCCATAGTAGACAGGGTGGAGCCTATTTGCAATATTGGTCTCTACTACTAATTTTCTCCATTAACCCAGACATACTACACCTTCTAGTAGTGTTTACCATCCTCCAGAAAGACCCCAAAGGGTTGTTTTCCTGTTTTATATATATATATCTATATACGTAATCTCATAGGAATAACATTGTAGCCTACAATAGGGTACTTGACAGGCTGATCTGACAAACTCAGATAAAGATGTTGTTATTGGTTACTTTGGTTTTTAGATTCCTTTTCCTCACAGTCCTCTTCTTTGTTCCACTTGTTCTTGCTCATGAGCCTTTGCTTCCCTGTGCTCCTGTTCTTATATCCTGCAAGTACCATCCAGTCTTTAACTCTTGCCCTTCTCAGCTGCACTGAAGCTTTTGGCTGATGGGAGAGAAGGGTTGTTACACTGGGAAGCAATGCCAGTTCTGTTTGTTTTCAGGCGAGATGTGAAAGACAAGCAGAAGTTGACTGCCACTGTAGCAGTTTTTGTGATGGGAGATGCTGAGTTGTTCCTAATGCATACTGCTGAATGCAGTTATGATGAACACACCCCGTCATGCATTTATTGTAACGGATTTATTGCAAACATCTGAAGAGACTGTGACATCCATATTTTACAATGTAATGAATGGAGACGGTGGTTGCAAGAAAATATTGAAAAAGACAATGCAAAATCAGTTCACCTGAATAAGTGGGTTGGTGAGAAGAGGTTTTTCAAAAAGGAAAAGGGTGATCTTGCACTGAGAACAATCATCCACCCTGTTCCATGCTAACCTCCACATCTAGATCATCCAGTTCTTTAACAGATGGTTGACCTTCTTTGCAAGCTGTACTCAACCCATCGTGAGTTTGTTTGCCAGTGAGATATGGCCATGTCTTTTGGGGTGATTTCTTGAAGACCGACATTTACCATGTTGCCTATACACCCAAACCTCTTCAGTCCTTATCTAATAGAGTCAGTGCAGTGTGAGAAATTGGTACGCATCTTCCTCTTCCCTGTCAAACAAGTATTGGGGGGGGGTTTTGTCTTGAAAAAAATTGTTCTGTGGTATTAAAAATAAAGCCAGTCAATAGAACTTAAAGTTTTTGGCTTAAATCAGTGATGACTGAGGTCTGTTGACTTTAATGAATTTGAGTCCACATAGATGAAGGTTGGAATTATATAAATGAAGAAAACATCTCTTCATTCTGTAAGCTCTGGAAATGTTGTTGGCGTAAACCACTGGAACAAACTACCCAGGAGAGAAGTGAATTCGCTCTCGACATTTCTGAATAAGACTAAATGCCTTTATGGAAGATATATTTTATTCAAACAGAAATGATATGGCTCAGTGCAAAAGTACCTGGATGGAACTCTGTGGCCTGTATTATAGAATCATATGTCTTTTTGGACCTCAAAATCTAGTGGTCTTCAAAGTTTCCTTTTACTTTTTGCAGTCTCGTGCTGTTGGTTATATTTGCTGTTGCTTAACTAAGACAGTAGACTTTAGGAGAGTCAAAAGCCTTTCTGGAAAATTGCCTGCAGAAGGACTGCAGAGAAGCTAGGAAGTGGTTTGAGGGCTCCCTTCCTGCGACAGTAATGCTGGGTAGTTATTGACATATTGAAGTGTGAAACGAGAAGTCCTTCTCAAAAGACTGTGGAAGTCACTGTAACGTGCTGAAGACATATTTAATTGTACATGAAATAAGAGACAATGTTCATTAGACGTGGACCATCATTAGGGTTCAGTGCTAACACGGTTGGAGGTGGCTTTCAAGTTCTACTTCTCAAAAGCTATTACTTGAATTTTGGTGGCTTTTTTGTTTCAGTCACGCATTGCAGTGTCAGGTAATATTTGGTTCTGAATTCATATCTTATCCTTGCAACACTGAACTCTGGACATTCACATATTTTTTGGAGATGAAAGCTTAGCTGCTGGCACAGAAGAAAACAGTCTCCTGAAAGAAATGTCTGGACTTAACATCCATCCTCAAACTGGATCAGTTTAGCATTGGCAAGAGTCCATTTGTAATCAATCTGCTAACAGAAGAGTGATAGAGTGGCTACTTTCCTTGAATTAAATAACTGAAACCAAGACTTGGGGTCAGTCTTTGGTGCATATTTATCAATCTGTAAACAGTTGGCCACATTTCTACAAGGTGTTATTTCAACAAATAGACAGTTGTCTATGCAGGTCTAAATACAGACTGAGGTGAAGGGAAGGAGAGACTTTACGTTTCAACTGACCTTTAGGAAAGAGGTTATATCACATAGGGTAGGGAAAATTTAAATGCTCTAGACATGCACTAGCTATGGATGCACTTTCTGATGAAAAACTGAAATTGAGTACAAATAGAGCCATCGAGATGCCCTAGAGCCTCTATTCTACATGAAAACCATTTTAGGACAGTGAGGTAAAGGCTTTGCTAATGTAATGCGTAGACGTGCCCTCTCTCATAAAAGAGTGCAGAATCCTAAATGTTTGTGCTGAACTACGGAAGCGATTATTACTAGATGTTAATGTATCTCAGAGAAAAACTCAGTGACCTAGGAGGAACAGCAATATGCTAAACAACATTTTTTTTTAAAACCAGTACTTAATAAAAGTGGTTTCCATAGGAACCCAAATCCATGAGAACTGACAAGTTTTTTTAGGGACATTACGACTGGCATATAATAGCAATAATAATAGGGTTTTTTATCATCCTTATGTATGCTGTGTGTGTTTTGATTTCCTGATACTATTTTTCAGAATATAACCTGGACTGTATTTTTTGATTTCAAACATGCCTCTCTGTACCACCTCCTTAAGTTTCTGCAAATTCATTCTTATTGTTTACAGAAAATTTACTTAAAAAGAAGTATGGACTGAAAAGTTTGGGATTTGCTTGTACCATGAAGGAATCTTCTTGTTGCACATTCCAGCTTGAGTCCAGGCCAGGCCAGCAGAGGAAGTCTTTTAGAGCTTTCAGAAAATGTCAGATGTGCTGATAAGAAATCAGACACGTGGGTGGAACCATGATCAGAGCCAGGGCCACTTGACATTGTCTCAGTATCTGGTTACTACACATGATGGATTGCTCCTGCCATCTAGGTTGTACTCAGTAAGCTGGCACTCACTGTTCCTTCTGCTGGCATTTGCGTGATACCACAATTTGCAACCTTGTTAGCAGTCTCATTTCTAAATCCACGTACAAGCAAGATCTCAATCTTTTGCTTCTGTATTTCCATTCATCTGGACTCCTTTTATTTGTTTCATTATTCCTCTACTCATTCTTGGATAAGATATAGTATTCTGTAATTTATAGTGGAGCTGATTCCTTTGGTGAGTCTGAGGCAGGCAGAAATAAGAAAGTCCTTACAGGTTGCCTAGGCTGCTAGGAGATGGACGGATCTACCTTTAGTGTTGGGAGTTGCTCTGGAATTCAGCTTCTGAGACCACCTGGCCCAGCCAAGCCTTTGGCAAAGATAAGTGTCCCCATCTTGCCTGCCTACAATTTCTCTTCTCTCTCCCCTTACCTGCGCAGACAGCTCTGTTGGGGGTGTGTATATGTATTAGTATTGCATTTACTAATTAGTGTATAGTGTGAGTTTCCTCAGTGATGTATTTAAGGAATGCGTAAGGATCACTTCTATGTCTGCCCTTCCACAGCAGTGCAGAAAGGGCTGCATTATTCTTCAGATAACAGAGCTTTATGTGCTTACACAACTTGCAAAACAGTTCTTTAAAAGAGGTGATTGTCAAATATAGTTCCAAAGTCTCGTCTCCTAACGTTGTAGATTTCCTCTGAGAATTCCCCTTAAAGGGAAATCCTTTGATTCGTCAGTGTGACAAACCCATTTAATAATAAAAGCCACTGGAAATAAGCATCATGTATTTTGTTGGCGTTTCTACACATTGAGCTGTAGGGGGAGTTAAGGTCAGACGTTGAATATAAAAGCCAACAGTTGACAAAGTAATGTACAGCATTTGTTTGGTGTCCAGCCAAGGATTTGCAGTGCTTTTAAAATGGTAAAGTACATAGCAAATATTTGATGTGCCAAACCACAGAAGACGGTTGATGATGGTTATGGAGTGGAAGAGACTCTGTAAGTAGTCCCCATAGTGTATTTACTATACTGTACATTTTGCACATGCTATTTATTATACTGCTAGTAATATGTTTGTAGTTCTTTTTTTTTCCCATAGTATATTATCATGAACAGAGACCCAGTGGGAGATTTTTACTTATTGTGAAATAAGAGTTGTGCTTCTTGCGGTCCACTTCCTTCCGTAAAAATCAAGTTAGCATTTTCAGGAATGAACAATGCAGAAGTGTTTTATTACCATATAGGAGATTGTTCTGGAAATAAAATTAGATGTAACAACATTAAAAAAACAACAGCACCCAAACAAAAAACCAACAGTGACACCCTAAGCCCAAAGAGAAGTCTGCTAATTAAAAAATTGGAGAAAGCTGGTATTTTAAACTTCTATTCTCCGTTACATTGCTTCCTTATTTCCTTATTAATTTTCACACCACCACCATCACCACCATTCATTTCTTTTGTATTGTCTTTTCTCATCCTGACGTGTCTACGGTTCAGTCTTCTGCTCCAATGAAGTCACGATCTGGCTAGCTGCAAGCTCGCCAACTCGCTGGCCATGAGCAATGCAGCTGCACCAAGCCAGGGCTCAGCATATGCCAGACCCCTCTGCAGGCGGGCATGCAACTTCTGTGCTTCTGCTAATGCCGAAACTGGATGCTGCATCACTGTGGGGTGAAGGTACCTGAAGGCTTCCTGGGGGGCTGCCAGTGTGTTTTGTTGTCCAGCTCTGTCAGATCCTCAGGATAAAAGGTGACTTGGCATTTGTTCTGTGTGTGGCCAGGCACCCCAGAGCAGGGCTGAGTGCTTGCTCTGTAAATCTGACCCTTCCTTTCAAAACTGCCTGTGAGAAATCCTGGATTTTACATACGTGTTTTTCCTTAGCTTAGACTGGATGATCCCTTAAGTTCTGTTTTCACTTGCGCTGGTAGACCTAAGCAAATCTGTTGAATTCAGTTACAGGGGAGCTGTAAAAAATTGTAAAACAAAGCAAAAAAAGAAGTCTGTCTGGAGGTGCCTGATTTTAACTACTACAGAGATATCTAAGTTCTAAATGTGGATTAGTTTTCAATACAAAAAGAGCCTACAAGTCTGAGGCTTCTGATCTTTATGTACTTGGGCTGCTACTTAATTTTAAGCTTGTGAGTGTCCTGTTTGAAGGTGGGACTCTCTCTTGCTTAATGTTAAACATGTGCATAAGTGTTTGTCCGGCTGAAGTCTGCGACTTTCTTCTCAAGGCATGTACGATTTACTGTGTGCATTTGCTAGGCAACTTTAAACAATGCACCTTTATTCTGTTTACAGCAGCTATGGATCCATTTCTCTGTTTGTGGAAATCCACATTTGGCATTTTCAGAGATGCCTGAGCCAAGCTCAAACCTCAGTGTTTGGATATGGGGTGATGGTAGACACATGTCTTGTCAGTTCCACAGTTTTGTTATTTTTTAAATGTATTTGATTATACACGGGGCTTATATAGTGAAAACAAAGCTTTCATTAGCCCAGTTTGGGAGGAGCTGTGGTTAAAGATGAGGGAGAGAAATGACAGAAAAGGATCGTGAGGAGGGAGGCAGGGAAGGATGAAGGCAGGCAAACAACCAATGGTGCTACAGCAAGTGAGGACAAAAATTCTAGAGGCAGCATTTCGGAGATGAATGAGTGATTAAGAGCTAGCTGCCTCCTGGCTTCTTTGGAGATAGTGAGTGTTGTCTCACATGGAGTGGACTGGTGGTTTCGCATGAAGGAGTGGACGGGCCATCCAGACATGTGTTCCTGAGTCTGGGCTGCAGGTACTTTTCTGCCTGTGTGTGAGGCTGCCTGAAGAAGAGGCTTCAGGAGCCTGGCAGTCCTGGGCTTTAACCTCATAAAGGCTGCTTCCCTCTCATGCTTGCAGTTTCCCTGGTGGTAGGAAGAGGATACCAGGTCCCTGCTGTAGGTGGGCTCTGCTGAATTTCAAGAAGAGGAAATAAAGGGGCTAGAGGATCAAATTGAATAGAAAGTGGTAGTCCCTTTGAGGCTGCATTTTAAACCAAATTGAAAATAATTCATTTCATAGGTTTTTTATAGGTTTTATAGCATCATGGGACCCAATCAACTGAGAAGCAAGTGTGAACAAAGCCTATGCATATTCCTCTTTGCTAAGGATATATTTTACAAATCAGAAACTGAAACGCTGATAAATTACAATGCCTGGATCTCAGCCAGATGGGGTCTGGGACAAAGTGGCTGACCAGTCACATCTGTTCTGTGCCTTCTCCACAGAACCTCTTCTCACATTAGGACCAGTAATGAACTTAACCAAAATAGTGGTAATTTATAGTGAAATGCAGAGTATGGCAGGAAAACAGGCTGGAGTTTTCAACAGCCTGAAAAGGCAGAGAACCTAAACCGGAGGGAAAATATCTCTCTGAAGATGAAGGGCAAGATTCTCAATTGATGTACATCTCTGCAACTTGGCATCAGTGAAGCTATGCTGATTTACACCAGCTGAAAAATCTGGAAGGGAACAATGCACTTTTTGTTTAATTTTTATGTGCTTCTCAGACCATCCGTCACATTCAGTTGCAGAGCAATAACATTTGGTAGATGTTTAGTCTTGATTTTTTTTTTTCCTGAAATGGGAAGTGAATTAAATGAAGTGAAGATAGAATAAAGCAATTTGATTATTAGAGTTAGCTGAACAGTCTGGAACAGAAAAAAAATAATGTCAAATAATGTATTTGACATCATAGTAAAATACAGGCAAATGCATTATTTCTTATAAAAATTGTTAATAGAAATTTACAGAAGTAGATTGTGCTGGATATGACTAGATTTACGAAGAGCTGGCTGTGTGAAACTCTCTGGCTAATCCATCTCTTTCATAGTATATGTTACATACCCTCAGCCTGTTGCACCTTTACCATCCACTGGCAGCATCACTGAGTGCTGAATGTCATCAGAAGACTCAAGATCTGAGCGTTACCAGTTCTGGTTTAGGGAATGAAAGGGAATTTGGACTGGTGTCTGCCTCTACCTGCTGAGCTCATTTTGTTGCAGTGGTTGAAATCACGTGCCAGTCCAGCTGTGTACCCTTTACAAAATGGCTCTTTCTGAAGGGAGGGTGGTAGACTGGTGGCTTGCTCAGACAGGAGCACTGTGCCAAAGCAGTAGAAACAATTTATGGACTGAAGACCATGCTCACCTAAAGGAACAACTGATTGTAAAGGGCTCCTTTCTGTTTCTGCCTAAGCCTGTTATCAAAGGTGGAGGGGAAGAACAGGTGATGCCAAACTACTGGCTTCCTCACGTGCAGGCAATGTTAGACTGAAAACAGGGCTGACGACCTGGCAGACCTTATGTCCATCACTGCAAAATACTGGCTCATGCATCAGCATTGGTACGGAGTGGGAAATGTCTGGTGCCAGCAAAAGTTTCGGAACAGGGCATTTCCCCAGCGGACCAAGGGATTGGATTGAAACTCTGGGACTTCCCATTTAGGACTTGTTCTCTGCTGTGGAATACATATATTAAATGACCATTATTCCAGCCCAACAGTAGTTCACAGTCCAATCTGTACTGCCTTTAAAAAACCAGTTTTTTAAAGGTGCTACAGTTTAATATGGGGAAAATATTCCTAAAATATTATTCCTAAGGCTATCAGCCAAGCTGTACAAACCACCCTTGCAGTCAATGACAAATAGTTGTGTGGGAAATACACTTCCTCTTTCACAGACAATTTTGCAATTTCTAACTGTTATATTTTGCATCCCAAATCAGGAAAGAAAACAGGTATGTGATACTTTCAACAAGACATGCATAAAAAAAATCCCAGATCCTGTTCCTTGAGAGTCTCAGTTTGGAAACACTGAAGGAGCCAGGTTTACCTCCCAGGCAGCATGGCTAGGACAATAGCTGGGGAGTCCAGGGAGCAGACCACCTTGCTACACAGCAAGGCAGGTAGGGCAGGGCTGTGGTGAACCAGGCACCAACCAGCCTTGCCATCAGGGAATGCCCAGTTTGAAATAGGTTTACCCAGCGTGAACATCAGGTTAACCCAGTGTGAACTGCAGTGGGAGAGGAAATGCCACTGAGCACAAATTTAAATTCCTTTTATTCCAGCATGGGGAGCTGATGGCAGAAGAACAAGGATATTTGCTGGCAAATCAGCTTGTGAAGGAAATGGAAGAGGAGTGATCAGCTCTGGCTTCTGATGGTGGGTAAGCAAGATTTGAGTGTGTGCTTTATTTGACCTACAGATTGTATGGGGAGCGTGCATTTTCTTGTGCAAGTGCAATAGGCAATCTAGTGTTATGCCCTTTACCAAGAGAGGCAGTGAGGTTCAGCTGAGTTGAGAGTGGGGAATTTCTTCACATCACATAGCAGCCCAAGAGAGTAAATATTATGTGGGTTGTGCTGGTACACAGTAGTACACCAAATATTATTCACGTGGCTTTAGAGGTGTTCAGTCTGATCCAGTGGCTACCCAACACATTTAGTGCCAGAGACCTCTATAACAATATGCTGCTCTTGGACACATAGTTCCTGAAAACATAAATCCCTGTGTGTGGTTACTGTACAACCCGGATCTGACTCATTGCTTCACAAAGCACTTTTAGTTGCTTTGGATATGTGATGATATGCACTATATAAACCCAGTAACCATGCTACTCCAGTAATGGTCTACTATCTCAGAGCTCTCAAGAAAACTTTGGTCTCTGTTATCCACACCATAGCCACTAAGAACTTCATGTGGCAACCTAACCAGGATCCTGTAGCTCCAGCGACTCTGAATCTATCCCCTTGGTGTTCCAGCTGATGGGGAGGTCTCAAGAGGCGTTAGCAGCGTATAGTCCACAGCAAAGTGTTGCACAGTTTTCTTTCCATGCAGTAGGGGGTAGTAAAATACTCGGAGACTACATGTGCAAGGAAAGAACACCAAATAGTAGAGCAACTGAGTGGAAAACAAACAAAATGTCTATTTTTAAACCAAGCTATATCCGTATAATTTTAAATGGGGAACCTTTTGAGTCCTTGTAAAACAAGTTCCTTAAGTGTTTGAACGACACTATTTAAATGTGTAATGATTTGGCCTACAAAACCCCCCCAACATATTAATTGCTGCACTTTCAGGATGAAAGTATTAAACATTTTAATCGTGCTCTGCATGTTTAGGATGCAAACAAAAGTGCTCATTGTGAACTTGCCAATTAAAGTAGCTGCCAATAGGGAAAGGAGACGTGCCTGTGGCTTTCTTTGGGTTAGCTGAGGTCATGTCTACAAGTAATGCACAGGTTCTTAAAGAAGTTTGGCGTCTGAATGCGTAAAAATCCTAAGCAATACTCCACTCTTTCTATCAAAAGTTTTGTAGCTGTTTTCTTCTGACAATAATGTTTACAGAACATCAGGGCTTTTCAATGTAACACTTAGAGAATGCAAAGGGCTGTCTGAGATGTTAGTGCTAAGAACCCAGTTGCAGGACTGCTCTTGAACTTCAGAGCACTGGGCATGAACGTGGCCTAGTCCAATGAGCATCATAAAAATTAAACAAAAAGTGCATTGTTCCCTTCCAGATTTTTCAACTGGTGTAAATCAGCATAGCTTCACTGATGCCAAGTTGCAGAGATGTACATCAATTGAGAATCTTGCCCTTCATCTTCAGAGAGATATTTTGCCTCCGGTTTAGGTTCTCTGCCTTTTCAGGCTGTTGAAAACTCCAGCCTGTTTTCCTGCCATACTCTGCATTTCACCTTAAACCATCAAGGAAACCCAGGTGAAGCTGGTGGAAACAGTCATGTGCTTCGAGTCAAGGAACGGTTTAGAACTTCACTGTTTCAGATCTTAGAGTTTTGAAGTAACAATTTCATTTAAGTCATTGTCTGCAGATTTCTATAGTACCATTTAACTAGTATCATATGGAGTATTTCAGTAACATCAGGTTTCTCTTCCAAACAGCACAGAAAAAACAGACTTTTATTTTCTTAAGGATTTCATAGAAATGTATAACCTGTGGAATTGGTTTCTAGTCATGTTCTCCCATGAAATGAGCCTGATAAGACCTAAATCCCAGCTCACTTATTCCAGTGTATGTTAAGAGCAATCTGAATGACTAACACACAAGGCACACTGGCGTAGAGAGCTGTGAAGAGCTGAGAATCTGGCTTGGTGTTCTCTATTGCGGGAGGGAAGCTGTGTTTAAATCCATATATGAAATGGAAGATATTTATTTTACATTTCTGCAACTGTTTTTAAAAGTTAGATCTCAATCGTGTATTTCTATCTCAGCTGCTGTGGCTTCATAGGAAGATTCTGAAGAAGATCTAGAAATCCTTTGGTGAGTATATACCGAATTCGTGTTATGTAATGTTTTGCATTTTATTGGTAACTATTACTAAAGATTCTGAAGTAAATTAAAAAAACAACCTGTAAGCCAAATCTACTTTATTTTCAAGAATCTCCAGCTATCACTCACATATCCTTGCCAAACATGTCATTTCTCTTAGCAACAGTATAGATGGCTTTAACAAGTATTTTTAACCTGTGAAAGAAAGTCACAGAGCTCACTTCTGAAATGTGAAATTATGTTCAGATACCTAAGAGCTGGATTCAGTGATAAATTGCTTCCCCTCCTCACAAGACCATGGAAGCTATTCTTGAAGGGCATGCTTAGTGTTTCAGTGTAAGTGGTTTGGATGGAGTTTTGTCTTTCTAGTTGAATTTGGCTTTACTTTTTTCTAATATTATGAATTACTCTGTGTGATAAAATACACATTTATCTTGGGGAATAATGTTAATATTACAGAGAAAGATTGAGGCAAAGATAACATTAGTTATATACATATTTCTCTGTAATTCATCCACATTTTTACAGTTAAATTGCCACCTGAGTTAGCCTGGGGTAATTTAAATGGCATCCTGGTAGCCATAGTTTCAACAAGAAATTTCCAAAATTTTGCTTGCAGTCTTGCCTACACATAATGTGTAGTGCAGTCTTTAGTGCTGTTTCAGAATCCCTTTAAAAACAGGTATTTCTGGGATGGCAGATGCTAGCAGCAGAGATACTTGGTTGGTATTATCCAGTCAAAGTAAAAGACTGACCAGTCTTTTACAGCCACCTTGTCGGCGGTTTCCATCATCACTGTGGGATGTATAATGCAGAATGATGTGGCAACATAGCTGAATCTGGCTGTATATGTGCCAGAACCACAAATCTGTTGCTGAATATAATGTACCTTTTTTCCATCTAATGAATAAAGGCATAGATAATACATGGAGGTTCTCACATCCCCCTCTATCTTTCATTCCCATCTTTGGATTGCCTACCAAGTGCTCCAAGTGCAAACTAACATCTGATTTTGAGATACCATATCCTGCTATCTCATTTAAACCATGTCTTTGTAGGGCATGTTAATACTTAGCAATATCAGTTAAATACTCTCTTTACTTTCAACATTTATTTAATCAAGTGGGTCAGGCAGACTTGCAATGAGATCACACTGCTAGTGTCCCTTTTCAAGCCTTCTACAGCATCCTGTCTTCTTCAATGCTCATTTTTAGATGGTGAGTTTCATGGGGCAAGCATTATCTTTATTTATGGCTTGTTCAGTGCTAAACACTATTTCATTGTTTGAAGGTTAGTCATACACATTGGCCAATGTGCTTATATTAAGAGCTTTGCCAGACCCAGTGCCTTAATGCTGTTCTTTAACTTCTCTTTAACCTTTTGGAAGAGTCCTTTGCATAGCCACTACGATTTAATTCACCAGTTCTTGAACTTTATTGTGGAGTACTGATTATCAGATGTTAAGTTTGTAATAAAATTTGAAAATAAGATTTGAAAAGCTTATCTTATAGTGAGATACATGCCTGGCCATCAGGAATGGAAGAGGGAATATGTAACGTTCACTTTTCCTGTAGGGCTTTTGTGTATAGGTAACCTTATGGTTAGATTCAAAATTTGAAAGAAAAAAAGAACCTTGAGACCTGTTTTAATGTCAGATCCACTTGAATGGCAGGAATAAGAATGCTGATATCACTGGGGTTGAATAAATTTTCTGTAGGAACTAGTGAAAGATAGGGTTAGGGTTTCAGGAAGGAAGGCTGTATCAAGTCTAATTTATTGCTGGATTTATAAGGGTTCAAAAGGTAGCTGGTGTAGTCATAAGCAAATATTTTATTTTCAGTATTCCTGGACACATATTCCATTTAAAGAAGGTCTGGGATAAGGCTGGGGAACTGGGAAAAAACATGTCAGAGAGAGTAGTATGGCGTGGGCAGGAGCATATGCTTCATATTAGGTATTCCAGTACAGATCCATCCTCTCTCTACAGTATGTGTTAATTTTAGGGCTAGGGCTAGAATCAGGTTTTCAGAAAAGAAGGTAGAAAGCCTTTTTATTCTTGCATTCTGCAAGACTGTCAGAGATAGAATGACAGATTGCATAATTGGAAACAAATGCCTTATATTCGGATTTACTATACAAATTGCTCACTTTGAATTAATAAATTTTAGAGTTTCATTATGACTTTAAAGAGGGAGGCTTCATCAGCCAAGCTCACTGATGGATTGTTTAGGACCAATGGAGATTAGAATGAATGTTGTTTGCTAATGAATCTCAATTGATTTTTCTTTATGAAATAGTCACTTGGTTAGATTTCAGTTTCTGGTTAAAAACAGGAGTAAAGTTAAGAAGAAAATGCTCGTTGAGCCTAGCTTGTCACTAGGTCTGGAATTGCTTCAGGGAGAAGCAGCAGGTTGTTTTATGGAGGGCAAATGCTGTTACTTAGGTGTTTTTTTATAGAGTTTGTTCACCTGTGTGGGGAGGATGGAGATTTAGAAACACTGCTTCTGATGATACAGCTAGTGCCTTTAATATATTTTAGCTGCAAGAATTAGTTTACTGCCCATATATTAAGTAGGGTTATGGTTTGGGTTTATCTCATGTTTGTGGAAGGAGAAGTTTTGAGCTGAAAGTTTAGGATGAGGGATGGTATCAACAGCTAATGTTTCATGTTCACATATTCACATAGGAGTACTACAATTACATTTCAGGTTAGGTTAGAATTGATTTACCTTTTGAGTGTAGAAAATAAGGCTTGAAGAAGTCATTATCGTGTTGAGTATTTCACGATCATCAATGATAAGAACATCTGTTTCACCAAATCCCATTAATTTGTGTTAGGTTTCACTATAGCTATTGGTTACCTGGCTATAATCGTACCCTTGTGATTGCATAAGGACTTGGGAACTCGAAGCACGTTGTTTCCAAGATGCTTTTAGATTCCATGGTGCTGGTTTTGGTAGAACTGGTTAAAGAAGAAATTGATAATAATGATCAGCAGTACATGATAGTACACCCAAGGATTCTAGAGAAACTTGTGAGCTAGGTTACTGTTTTGTGTAAAAAGATTGTTCTGAAGAACCAGCGGACACAGAAATTAATATTGTATGTTGACAGAGGATTGACATGGATTTGTGAAGGGGTGTCATGCCTCACAAATCTAGTAGCATTCCGAGGAGCCAATAAGCTTGTGGATAAAGAAATTATGGCTGATATAACCTACTTGGTTTATAACTTACTAAAAACTTTAAAAGAATCTAAGAAGTCAGAGGATAAGATTAAAACACAGAAAGCAGCAATAAACGGTCAGTTTTCACAGAGGAAGGAGGTTACCAGTGAAGTTTCCGTGGGATTTGTCCTGAAGTCAGCAATGCTCCCAGTATTAATAAATGGTCTGGAAATGAGGGAAAAATCTAGAGGTGTCTTAGTTTGCTGGCAATACTAAGTTATTCTGTATATAATCATAGAATACTTCGGGTTGGAAGGGACCTTTAAAGGTCATCTAGTCCAAGCCCTCTGTGATGAGCAGGGACATCTTCAACTAGATCAGGTTGTTCAGAGCCCTGTCTGACCTGATCTTGAATGTTTCCAGGGATGGGGCACCTACCACCTCTCTGAGCAACCTGTGCCAGTATTTTGCCACCCTCATCGTAAAAGAATGTCTTCCTTATATCTAGTCTAAATCTACTCTCTTTTAGTTTATACCACTACCCCTTGTCCTATCACTACAAGACTTGCTAAAAGATCTGTCCCCGTATTTCCTATAAGCCCTCTAAGTATTGAAAGGCTGCAATATGGTCTTCTCAGAGCCTTCTCTTCTCCAGGCTGAACAACCCCAACTCCCTCAGCCTGTCTTCATAGGGGAGGTGCTCCAGCCCTCTAAGCATCTTCATGGCCCTCCTCTGCACCTGCTCCAAGAGGTCCGTGTCCTTCTTACGTTGGTTTCCCCAGAGCTGGATGTGGTACTGCAGGTGGGGTCTCACAAGAGAAGAGTAGAGGGAGAGAATCACCTCCCTCAACCTGCTGCTCATGCTTCTTTTGATGCAGCCCAAGATATGGTCGGCTTTCTGGGCTGTGAGTGCCCATTGCCAGCTCATGTCCAGCTTTTCATCCATCAGTACCCTCAAGTCTTCCACAGGGCTGCTCACAATCGCTTCATCCCCCAGCCTATATTGATGCCAGGTGTTGCCCCAATCAGTATGCAGGACCTTAGTCTTGTTGAACCTCATGACGCTAACATCGGCCCACTTCTTGGTGTTGTCCAGGTCCCTCTGGATGGAACCCCATCTCTTGGGAATATCAACCACAACACTTGGATTGGTGTCTGCAAACCTGCTGAGGGTGCACTTGATCCCACTGTTCATGTCATTGATGAAGATATTAAACAGACCCGTGAGTGACACCACTTGTCACTGATTCCATTTGGACACTGAGCCTTTGACCACTGTCCTGTCGGTGTGACCATCCAACCAATTCCTTATCCCCCAAACAGTCCATCCATCAAATCTTTATCTCTCCAATTTAGGGAGAAGGATGTTGTGAAGAACTGTGTCAAAGGCCTTCCAGAAGTCCAGATAGATGACATCCGTAGCCCTTCCCTTTGTCCACTGAGGTAGTCACCTCATCATAGAGGCCACTAGATTGGTCAGGCAGGACTTCTCTTGGTGTATCCGTGCTAGCTGTCTTGAATCACCTGCCTGTCCCCATGTGCCTTAGCATAGCTTCTAGGAGGACTTGTTCCATGATCTTCCCAGGCACAGAAGTGAATCCATAAGGTAAAATTTTACTGTGAAGAATTATAGAAAGGACTAGGATATATACAGTGAAACCAGGAAGTGGCAATTTCAAAATAGGGGGGAAAAAACCCCCACATTTAATTGTTAGGCTGTCAAGATCCTTGTCACAAGATGTTGTGGACAGTTAAAACACGCAGATGCAAAAAGGCCTTGCATGAAGAGAAGAAACCACTGAGAGCTACTAAAGATAGAGGTGCTGCTTCTGGTTCAGATATTCCTCAGCCACAAATCCCTGGAGGCTGCAAAAATTTTCTGGGCAATTACTGTTGCATATTACAGTGTTCTCATGCTTTTTCCTGGGAATCCACTTATGAATGCCATCAGGAATGGCTGCTGGGTGAATTGGATGCTTGATCTGATCAAATGTAATATGGGAGGGTCTTTATAAATTCGTCTTGTAAAAAAAAAGATGAAATATTTGGCATATCTGAACAAGCATAAATGCTATTGGAATTTTCTGGATGCTGCTTTTTTTCAGTGCAAAACAGTTGCTATCCTTGTCACCTTACTACATGATTAAAAAGAGAAGACAACTGCTCTAGTAAGATTAATGTGGTACTCTGCATTCTGAGAACTTTTCCACATCCCTTTATTGAGTTCATGATGGCTTCCCATAGCACTATAATCAGACAAGATGGGTATCAAATTGAGTATTTTTTTCCTTTTGCACAACTCTTACCCAAAGTCAAAACTGAGAGAAAATAAGCCAATTAAAAGCATAATATGTTATGCATCATGAGCTGTCTTGCAATATAAATTGCCCAGTTGCCAATCAAGCAAGCCCCATGTCTACTAAGCACAGACTATGCAGCTTTAAGCAGCTTCTTAAAGCTGCCCTCAGTTATCTTTTACTGCTTTTGCTGTGAATATAGTGAATTGGCCACTGTGTCATTACTCATACTTTAGGACAGGACCTTTATTGGCTGAAATCAGCAATAGTTCCATTTAGGAATTCAAATTAATATTAGGGAGTCAGGAAGAACGATTTGGTCCTTTAAATTACATGCAGATGTAATAGAAATACCGTATTGCTCAGGAATAAATGCAAAAAGTTGCAAAATGTCAGACTGCAGACAAACTTGTAGCTACTCAGGACATAGGCTAGTCATTCTGTGTTTATTGGAAGGTTCAACTGGATTGCAAGTATTTTTCTCATCAGAATGAACCTGAAGAAAAAAGGGGAGGGTATTAAATGTGACAGCACCAGAAAAACCTGTCCTGGGCTTCTGTATCATATTCAAAACTGCTGACCATTCCTGGGAATCTACCTCCAGTGATATACCTAACAAGACTCTTCACTCTGTTCTTCCTGTTTCATGAAAGACGTAGGCGTACCCCTTGGTACGTGTGAGAATTTATTCAATGCCTCGCTGTTCTCCTGTCTTCGTTATACCAAGGCCAATTGAACTCCACCCAGACCTCTGCCTCTGGAAGTTGACTTTATCTGTGGGTGAGCACTGGTTGGACATGCTTGGTCAGTCTGAATCTGGAAGGGCCACAAGACTGAGGTAAAAAGCAGAGAAGAATGTCAGTAGCTTCTCATTCCAGTGAATCCCAAACTATGTTCACGGTCACCTTTTTACGCAGAGAAATTAGATTTTGATGTGTCAGTTCTTTTGCTTTATTGTCTGGGATCACTGGCGAAGAACAAAGTAATTGTATCTTCTGCAATGTGCTTTTTTTTAGCAAATAAAAAATACCTGTGCACTAGGATTTCTTTGATGATAATGAGACCTTCAAATTACAATGTCTTTTGGCTTTTATAATGTCAGAAGTTTGCAGGAGGAAACGAGACATGATGATTACTTGGTTTGGGGGAACCAAGGTGCGGAAGAGAGCAGAGCATAAAACTCTTCTTAAAAATATCTAACTCTTTTTACATAGGAGATTCAGCTTCTTAATTCTTACTCCTGAGAACAAGATCTGGGTTTCCATTCTCTCACAGACACTTTCTATAGTCTGGATGCATGAAGCTTTGTTGCAGTATTTTGCAAACACAGTAGAAAGTGGCAATAGTTTTAGATGTGTCCTTGGATGCCCTGTGATTTGCAGCAGCAGCAGGAGAGATCTTGCATTTAGTATCAAACAATAGCTCACTATAGAATTTGCTAAACTAGAGTTGGCTTCTCACCATCTCCCAGAACCAACCTGGCATTTCACAATAGAGGAATCAAATGTCTTTTGGCAGCATCTGATGTCATAGTTGCTTAGAGCCTGATCTCAGAATTTGGCTGTTATGAGTCACTCTATCTGTACTCAGCTGTGTAAAACAGACAACAAAAAATGTGGGCATCAGCAGTGTTGTGACCTTTATACAATGTTCAACAGATTGGGAGAAGGCAGGGTTGTTATTACTAATTTTAAACCGTTAAAACACGTTGGGTTTTTTCAATACATGAAGCTAATGGAAGCCTATCACCAGAACCATACAGCGTATCGCTTCCAAGAGCATCTTGTTTTGACTAAAGAACTCACAAGTAAAACGACAGCGGAATGTGCTTGGGCAGAAGTGTTGCACCTCTCCTTACTCTGTGCTGTCATGGGTGTTTGCTGGCTTGAGGGAAAGAAAACTTCTATCTTCCTTTTGGCATATTAGCTAGAGTTGCATCGAGAGGCAAAATAATAATATCGCCGCTCAGTGCAAATGTCACGTTTGATGATGAAAGGTTTAGTCTGTGCTAAGGAGCTGCTGAAATTCTTTAGAAGAAAATATTCTGTATAATATGCAAGTATTACTAATCTGCCTCACCTCTGAGGCTATTGGGGTGAAACTGGGGTTTCTTTAACAGCTTGTGATCTGGCTGATCTGGTCTGCTTGTAATATGCAACATATATCATATTCTATTGTGGGGCTTGGCCGGTGTCATAAATCAGTTGAGTACTACTAAAGTAACATTTGAACAGCAGTTAAGATGTACGTGAATTATGCATTATTTTCATGTGGTGCTCATCTGCCACAGATAATTAGGTGAGGAAAACAGAGCACAGCTTTGTATCTTGATCATTTCCTATATTCTTGTACCTTTAGGGAAGGAAAAGTGTGTTGCTTCTGCTTCCTGTCTTACACAGGTAGTGACTAAAAACATGAAGGTACCTTCAAGAATAAAGTGGTTGTATCAAAAAGAGGTGTGTTTGGTTTTGGGTTTTTTTAAACAATATATTAATAAATAGGAGGTGGTACAAGATTAAAACGAATCAGGAACAAGACAGAACAAGTTTAAGATTTTAGAGCTGCAAATTCATTATCTTTATTGTGAGTTGTGTGATATGTGTTGTTGTCTTTGTAGTCCCATCTTTTGTGGACACGCATAATATAAGGACCATGCCTTTCTTTTAATGTCGTCTTTCTGACTGCAGTAGTTGCATAATAAGATTTGAAAAATCACAATTTTAAACACTACAGCATGAAAAGGTTTAACAAACTAGCATTTTTGAGCACAGTCTGCTAGCTGTGCCAAACTTTCATTTTCCAAATCAGACTTCTTGTCTGACTCTCCTTCAGGTGGTCTTTCTCTCAGAAATTGGAGTGGTGTAGTTGGACCATGGAGTTGCATCAATAAAATTGAGTAGGTCTGCTCCGATCTGTTCCCAGTTGAAGCTGGGATTGAGCAAAGTTATGAACTCTCCTTCTGTTATAAAGATCACTGTAATTTCTGCACACCTCATGCTGCATCATAGACATTCAGAACTGGAATTTATCTCTGGCAAGAGCTGTGCTTTCCTGAATTATGTCTGGCATGCCTGTTCTCAGTTGTGAAGTATTTATCTTTTTCCTGGTGTCAGCTACTGAATCCAATGGAATTATGGTCCCTTTTAAGTAAAACCCAATCTTGTCATTCGTACTGAATCCAAGAGGTATTATCACTCGTTTCATGGGCCTCTTATCAACACTTACTTTAACCTACTGCTCTTGAAACAGTTTTACTGCACCTCATCAGCACCTGGTCTTGCAAATCCATGATGTGGTTGGAATTGAAGTGCAGGTGGCTCTGCCATCTAGCTTGATTTGGATTGATTGCTGACTTAATAACATAACAGCAAAAATGGCAGCTGAATGTCTGTCCGCCTTTTTCTGTAATAAATGTACATAAAGAATCTCTGCATCTGCTAACTGACGCTACAGATTGCTTTCCCTTCAGTGGAGGTCTTTCCAAATGGTCTCAGAAACAGCAAGGATAGATGCTTGTGTTTTTCCTGGCGTATCAGTGGTACATTGGTTCTGCTTCCTCTGTTTCTGTCACTGCGGTTTATAGGCTGGCCATTAATTTTTCTGTCAAATTGTTATCTGTAGCATATGTGTTAGATGGCACCTACAATACACGCTACCTGCATTCTCCATACTGCTTGCTTAGTTTGGAGTCTAAACCCTTGTGCGGTACCAATACATTGTCATTATATTCCTTTCACTGCTCACTTTAGCTGCTCTTTCATTGAGTGGTATGTTTCTAAGGCTAGGTCTATTGCCTTAAAAATGTAAAAATGATCATGCTTTCATTCTTTCTGAGATTACATGTGGGTGCCAAGAATGTGAGCTTTGCAGTATAAACATTTTTTTCTCACTATTCAGTACAAATATTTATTCAGGTAAAGGCAAAACAAAACACTTTATTGCCTACTGTTCTTTCTGGACTTATTCAATATTTTGATGATCTGTTCCAGCATTTGGGGCATTATTCCAACAGGAGTGTCCTGATTATCTACCCTGCCCCCCAGCACACCTACCCTCCCCAATGTTATAAAAATGATTTTTCTCATCTTCCGTTATAAATTTTCATGGAGGCTTAGTTCTTGCTTTCAGTTTTAATGCCTGCACATGAATTTTGTCTGGAAATCCACCATGCCTGGTAGCTGGCATCACTCCATGCTGATGATTTCCTTTGTTTCTCACCCATATTTTGTCTCTTTGTAAACTGTGTTCTCTTTATTATTCTGGATCTCAAAAGATTAACCTCTGCTGTCATCTTCCATATGCCACATGCTGAGTAGTAACATAAGAAAATACCACATTTCTTAAGTAAAATGGCTTTAGATTGAGAGAACTGTAACAGAACTAAAGCTTTGTGGCAAGCCAGTACCCCCAGATGGCGAAGACTATGTTTAAGGCCTTTGGAGCTAATTAACTTTTCAAGGCTGCAAGGACTGGAGAAACTGGGATTGAGCCCTGATGGCTGACAAGGGTGAAGAGGGTGTCAAGCCTGCAGCACCAGTGCCCCTGACTTCTCTCTGGCTTCATTTTACAGCAGTCTTAACACAACATCAGGGAGGCACTTCCCATGGGAACAGACTTGCTAGAATTTGCCTTTAGACTCCAGCCCTATGCTGGCACTAATGTGGTTCTCAGCAGGTGAAGGGGAGATGCTGTTACAAAGATGTTGGTGCTGGGAGAGGTGGGACTCAGGTGCAAGGCTGCTGGGATATTTTGAAGGTTTTTCACTCTTTTTAACTCTGGCTGATCTGATGATATCTTGGGGGAACGCTTTTGCAAATTGGTGATGAAATGTAATCATTCTTTGTTGCAATTTTGTCTATATTTATGAACTCCCATTTCCCTGAATGCCATTAAGAAGTAAACATGAGAGGCTTGTTGCTTTAATACTCTCCTGAGTCAATGGTCTACCCTAAACTCCTCTTTCTTGCTTGATTTCCTTATCAAGTTCATCCTACGTGCTTTCTAGTTGTCTCTGGGTCTTTCCTGCTGCTGGGTATATGTGTGCCTGTATTTTTGTCCTTTCTCATCCTTTGTGTGTAGTGCCACTGAACAATGATCATTGCCCTGAATTTGCACTTAGTCCCCAAGGAAAATTGCAGTGGTTGGTTCTTTTTCTAGGCCTCTGTTTTGGGTACTGACCTCCAGTGTTTCTTCTATTCCATGGAAGTGTTGTAATCAGTTTTTTACATTTAGCCTACTACTTTATACTCAACAAAATGCAACTTCTAAATTCAACTCTACTATCAGATAGCTTTGTTATTCCTGTTTATAGATAGCAGTGTTTTCTGTCGTGTATTATCAAGCTGCAGTTCTCCTTTCCCCCATATAAAGTTTTGCTTCTTTTGTACATAGACTCCATGTTTCAGAATGGAAAATAATTGGCTGTTAAGGTAACACAGGGAAGTTACTTAGTTTTCCCAGGTTTCTGGGTGCAGCACTTGAGCTGTTTATTAATTCTAAGATGACCCTTCAGATATTTGAACTTGACCCTTTTTCCTGTCAGCAACACCTGGCAAGAGAGCTAAATAAGTTAAATTGCAGATATAGTCAAGATTTATTTTAGCTAAAGCCTGTTTGTAAGATGTTTGTGTGCCAAGTTATATCTGGAGTAAATTTTTACAGGCAAACACTAAATCAGGGGCAAGGGGTATTGGAAGAAGTGTAAAGAGGAGTAAAATAAAAAGCTTGACAGACCCTTAACTATCATGAAAATGGTTATGGAGAACTCTATGGTATTAACTTAGATAATTGCCAGAGTCATAAAATCTGGATTTTTCTCTCTGCAGGGCTCCTGGGAGCTGCTGGAGGTGAAGAAAGTTAAATGTAATGGTTCATATATAATTCAGAATTTTGTTTCTTTTTCTCATTCTCAAAAGAATAAAAGTGACCTACTTTCTATATGTTGTAGTTTAGTGAGAAATCCCCCCAACTCCCAGTGTTAGTATGCTTCTCTTTTTAAGCAGGTGCTAACTCCCATCTCTGCTTTACTACTGCTGGCGTAGTATGTGCTAAATGTGTTGTGACATTCTTTCCTCTCAGTTTACAGTGAAGATAGTTGTGCTCCTTCCCAAATTCCAGTTTTGTTAAGCTTCTGGGATTAACGTAGGAACAAAATTAATTTTCTGCATGTTAGTTGTCAACCACAGTAGAAGTAACTAATAACAAGCTCTCCTCTAAGATTTTTGCTTTTGTATTTGATAAGCTTAATGTAGCGATGGTTTAAAAGAAGGAAACATATAAAAAATGCAGACACCTGTATAAAAAATCACCACTTCTTGTTTATTTGTCCCAATGCATGTTTGGAATGAAATGGGAAAGGACCATTAGAAATGAACCTGAAGTTCAGAGGAGAGCCAGTATCAGCTCTGTCGTAAGGCCAGATTTGAACTGGAAAGATTTCAATCCAGAGGACTTCTCTAGCCCATCCTTACAAAAGACAAAGAGAACAATCTAAAAAACCTGAGATAGGAAAACGCGGAATTTGGACTTAAGGTTACAACTCAAGGCTGTAAGTCAAGACTTGTAAGGTTACAAGTCAATACTGTACCTCACTACAGAAGTGTGCTGGAGAGAGTATGGAACCAATCCTAGGTTTAATCCTGCCTTCCAAGAAAAGCCAAAGTTTAGTTTGCTGGATCTAGTTCTATATAGAGGAAAGGGAAAGAAATTTAATGAGTTTATATTCTGTCACAGTGCTGAACTCATTGATGATTGGGGAGATATTTCAAAATTTTCAGTTCTTTTCACAGTATATTGTTTCCATCATGGACGTAGAGAGATAGGAACATGTTAATGCTCTTTTGCTCAAGCAGAAGTTGCATTCACCATAAAGAGATGCTGGGATGTATGATGGACAGCGTTCTACTTACTTTCCCTAAGATAAGTCACTACACAATTTGATTGTCAGATGTATACAACGGCCAAAAGAAAATCATATTTTTCACTAAACGAAATGTATCCTTTAGAACTGTTTGCAGGGAAATATTTGAAAAATAAACATGGTTCTGTTTAGCCATGTTTTATTAACTTATTTATTTGAAGTAAGCAGTTTCTTCCAGCTGTGTACATTAGACCAGTTAGCAAGAGGACTTCTTCATATATTTCTGTTTGTGGATCCACACTTTTGTGATCCAAGTATTAGGAGTTGGGAGTTTGGATCCAAAGGGAATGAATTTACGTATGCAGGACACGTTGTTCAAGGAGCTAATACTTACAGTAAACAGAGGTTGCTTAACTGTTGAGTAATGCTACAATAGTTATTTCCAATATTTTGCAAGAAACAATGTTCATGCAATGTTTTACCACTAGCAATTTGTTAGTGGTTTTAATTTAATGCCAAACAACTCTCGAAGGGCTGTAATTTCAGAAACATGGAGTATCACACGTTGGGAACTATACCCTCTTTCTACTTTTGTAAGGTAAGACATATATGAAAGAGACACAATTTCTTTTCCCCCATTAATAATACTTCAAATAGTGTAAAAATACTCTTTTGACATCACAAATAGTAAATTACATTCATTGAAAGGAGATGCACGTACAAGCAACTTATGTTGCAGGCTAAAAAAAGTCTGTAAAAGATGCTTAAAGAAAGTCTTTCTACAACTGACTGCTTCAGGAAGATAGTCATAGTCTGAACCAGCCTTATTTGTCTTCTGTTTTTGGAGCAATGATGTATTATAGTAACGTCAAACCTGACAGTACGACTATACCTAAGTGAGGAGTACTTTTTATCTTAATCGTTTGTACAATATATTTCATTTCTTGTGATGACTATATGAATGGAAACAGTTTTAAAGTGACTGAAAATAAATTATTTGTAAAGCATCCCTGGATCTATCTCTCTCTCCAGATCCTATAAACATTCATAATACTCCTCTACTTAGCATATTTCGCTGTAGCTTTACAATATCGCTAGATGTTTTCCTTTGCACTGGAAATAGGTGGGTGTTTCCTAGTAGAGATCAGCTTTAGTAAACACTCCTATTAATGCAATGCTCATCAGGTTCTACCATTTGAGATAGACGCATGTTCTTACTTTACAGATGGAGAACTAAAAGATAAGATGGATGGATGGCCTTTGAAATGTCTTACTGTGGTTAAGAGGCAGAAAGAATCTAGAGGTTTTATCTCCTGTGCTTTTACTTTCTCTACTGCTGTGCCATTTATGTAGGTATGCATGCCTATATATGTACGTATACACATATTTAGATGTCTGTACTGAAGGGAGACATAGACTTGAGGCAGATTTAATTAAAAACTACTTTTCTTTAATCAGACTTTTGAGCCCAAAATACTGGAGATAAAGTGTGAATGTTTTGAAGGGAAACTAGGACTTTTCCAATTTTTCTGCCACCAGTTTCGCAACAGCTTCTTTGCTGGTGCAATCCTATCATTACCCCTTTCTTTAAAAACAACATAAGATCATCTTGGCCTGAAGTAAGTAAATCCATGTGTATTTATTTATTTGGTGTAATACTGTGCATACCTAAATGCATACATAGTTACTTTCGTGAACACATCTACATTGCATTAGTTGTCATCAGTTTTCACACCAGACTGATTGGTCTTTGGTTGCTTCATTTTGTTAAGGCAGTCTGAACAAAGCTAGGTGGCCCTTGGGAAGGTTTGCTTCCAATTTGGTCTTCCAATTTAAGGTATGAGGCATATCAACCTGGTCATTTACATCAAACTCACCCCCAATTAGCATCCACTTGTGAAAATAACTATAAAAGTAGGTCTGAATGATTTCCTTTCTCTGCTCTCTAACCCATAAATGCATCGATAAGTAGAACAGTTTCTGTGGCTATATATGTGCCTTTTAATGCAGAAAACCCAGGAGCTATTTAGGTATTTGTGCTAATGTCTCCTCCTAGACCTTGCTTTGCAGTCCTTTAAAATACTATGTCTAATGCTCCTTGGTGAGACTTCCACAGGAGAAGACTGGCTTTCCACTCAGATGTTGAGATACACATGGTGGTATGTGGAAAAATACTGAGAATGGTTTGCCAGGCTCCTAATGAAAGTTTTGATGGGTTGCTAGCTTGTTAGCTTAAAAGCAAAGTATGCAGCCATGTCTTGTCACATGTAGTAAAAGCACAGTGCTAATGCAATCATACGAGGGGAAGAAGCCTGTGCTGGGAACCTGTGCCTTTACTTCTAACAAGAGACACAGGTAAATGGTGATGAAGTTGCTGGCAAAGACTGTGCTTTGGAGTGGAAAAGTAAGCACAGAGTTATCTGGCAAATGATTGTGAGGAGGGGATGAAGATTAGCCAAGCAGGAAAAGTTTCATCTACCCAAATGTACGTCAGTGGTGTGAGTGCTTGGGAAGGTCTCTGCAGCAATGCAAAACATGATGTACTCGCAGTAGATGCAGAGTGGAATATCTGTTCTTAGTTGTGAAAAATGGTCTAACATGTTTTCTTTGAAATTGTAAAAAGAGAGGCTAAATGGAAAGCAAAAGAAGAGAGATACAAAATAAAATAGAAGAAATTGGTGCAAAAAGGAAGAATGCTGAAGAGCTGATGAGGCTGGATTGAGAGGAGGAAGTGGTAATGCAGAAGTTGAAATAATACTTCTATAGAGATGGTATTTGAGAATGAAGGAAAACTGGGAAAACCAGAAAGTAATTTTAATACTGTGGAAATGAATAGCATGCAAGAAAAAATAAGGGAAGAGCCCAGGGGAAAGCAGATAAAAGAAAGGTTGCATGAGGATGATGTGTCCCTTGGGAAATGATTTTCATACTGATCCGTGCATTTTCTCCAGTATGTTTCAGTGCTTATTGCCTTTCAGAACTGATAACTTTCTGATGATTGGAAGTCAGAATATTCTGTTCCATGAAGGAAAAATTTACTGCTGGAATTTCATGGACCTTTTTTTGCGTGCCATTATTTGTTATTAACCAGACCTCCTTCCTACTGCCTTTAAGACCTGACAGAATGCTGGTTTATACAGCACCTCCTACAGAAACGCTCAGGATGAGCAAGCTATACAAGTATTGTACAGGTTTTGCCAATACCTGAAGGCAGGAACTCTTAGGCATTTTTGAACACTTTGGTTCTACTTTAGGACTAACTGGAACATACCTCATCTCCAGAGCTTCATTTTCTTTAGAAAAGTACATTGGTTTCATATATGAAACAAAAGTATAATCATTAAGAGCCATCTTTGGGCCTCTTTTAATAAACAGAAGTATGAGATAACCCAAGGAGCTCTAACTCAACTTTATATTGAAATTTCACATCAGGGAAGTCTGCAATGCTCGGAGATTGTTTGGATGTAAGAAAGCAGAAGACATTCCAACAAAAAGTCATGTCTTCACTCCAGCAGATGCTATGAATAGGGTCTGTTGATACTGCATTCCTAGAATCCTTGAGCACTAGCAATAAAGTGTCCATATTTGCATTTCTTAATACTTACAAAGAACTTCTCCCTCTAGAGGAGCAGCAGTGCATTCAGTATAAGTTGTGAAGCTTTTTCAATATCCACTTGATAGACCCATAATTTTTCACCAGTGACCATTGCTTGGTCCAGTACAGCTGTGAAATATAAATAAAAAAAACTGGTGAGGAAAGGGAAAAATTGAGCAGAAATACAAATTGCAGGGTTCAAATTTGTATCTGATGTGAAATTCTGCTAGGAAGTGGTATTGGTTTACATGTAATTGCATATGAGCTGGTTAAAATTCAGATTTGGATATTGGGCATACATAAACGCTCTACCATATGATGCTAAAAGAAATTTGCTTGGCCTATAGACATTCGTTAGTGGTAAAATTACTTTAAAAAGAGCTGGTTGCCTGGTTTTTCTGGGTTGTATGTAAGGTTAAAAAGAAGTCTAAAATTGCACCATTTTTCTGTTGATAATAGGTCACTCCCCTTTTCTGTTGAGAAAGGATGAGAAGCTAGAATGTCAACTTGCCTTACGTCAGCTATGGCATAGTGGCTGTCTATATGTAGGCTGTTACCCAGAAGAAAATGCAAGCCAAATGAAAGATAACTTCTCCCTGATGAAAGGTGGAAGGAGCTACCTTGCATTCACAGCAGGAGTTACTGATGTACTGTAAAATTACCCTTTGCACTGTGGAATGCTGTAAGAGGGAAGAAAGTATGGAGAGCCTTGAAATTCAGAGACAATTATTCTTCCAAAGTTTTGTATGGTTCTCAGGATGATGAGTAATGGGTTGCTGTTCTGCACAGCAGCACAGCTGTACAGCTACTGGATTTGCTTCAACAAAACATCAACTTTTCAGAGAAAATTGGCTACAGGAAGATAACAGATGTACAAAAGAAAATAGGGGAAGGATAACTCTTAATGTCTTTATATTTTGTTTACTAGAAATTTTTAAAGGGAGAAAAAGCTTAAATGTTATGGCAAGTTGCTATTTTTGCCCTTATAAACTAATTTTATTGTACCCATTTGTTCATATTATTGCACCACAGGTCGAAGTGCTGTTGTTGCGGCTTGGTGAGTTCGTATTCAACCTTCCTCTTCCAAGCACTTGTGTCTTTGGTGCTATTGAAATGGCAACAGAAGCTGGCAAGTATCTATGGTTACACTGCTTGTTCTTTTAAAGAATTAAAAACTCTGGTTAACTCTACTCTTTGTTTAGTCTGTTGTTTCAGTTTCTTTGCAATGACAAATGCAGACATTTAGCTGGAGAGAATTATGGTTCAGTCTCTATGAAGTTTATTTCTGTTTGCTAACAAACTACTGTTTGGGGGATTTTGTATTTGTTGTATTATGGTAGCAGTCATGGACACTAATTCCCAAACGTGGCCTTGTAATTCCTGCTTGGGGTTATAATCACAGAAACTACAAAAAGCACAGGAACTAGGAATTTTGCCACAATCCCAGAAATGTTAGAGAAAGAGAGGTCACAATGCCCTGTTAAGTGAGGCTGTGACTGGAAGTGTTTGGGACTTCATGTCCCTGTAAACCTGTTCTCATTGTAGGATCTCTTTGTGGGCATCATACAGACACATAACAAAAAGCTACCTCCTGTCCTGGAAAACTCAGTTTCTAATTTACAGCTTCTTTTAGCAGCAACTGTCCACAATAAATCTCAAAAAGTTGCTTTATGTCAAGAATCCATTAGAGCTTTCACTGAAGCAAACACTAAACTCCAGTAGCAGTGACCTACATGGATTCTTGAATGTTTATGGTAGGAGTGAGTGGCTGTGTTGCTAGCAGTACATCATGTCTCTTCATAAAAACCTCTGTCTACAGAAGAATGTGAGAGCAGGGAAGCAGGCAGTGATACTTCCTGAGAATATTATCCTAGTCAAGAATTTGCAGGTCAGGGACTTCCCGAACCAGAGATAATGATGTGGTATCCCAGTGTCTTTACCTCAGTGGATTCCTCTTCCATAAACTTGTCTCCTTTTCTACTGAACCCAAGTCAACTGCCCCCAGGGCACAGCGTTTCACCATGTAATTATATATTAGGGTGAACATGTCTCATTTTGCTTGTTTTGATGCTGGCACCTGCTAGTTTCAAGGGTAACTCCATTTGTTGGGATGAGCAGCAATTCCTTGGAGTGGCCCCAGATAAAAGATATAACCAAACAACCACTTGTATTACAGCAAAAAGATGTTGAGTGTTATGCTAATGTAGATAACATCTTTTTTTAATATGTATTTTAATAATTAAAAGCATAACTCAGTGATTCCTAACGAATATAATGATGGCAGGAAAAGTCACTAGTGATGGGGGGGAGGGGGAAAAAAAGACAAGAAAAAACCCCAAACTATTGTTCTGCCTAGAAGCCCCAGTGTATTTAATGAAATAGTCTCCTTGCTCACAGCCTTAGGATGCAAGACAGACAGGGAGCAGAAAAGTTTGCCTGTTTACGCAACATTGGATTTTTGACATCCACCAGTTCAGGAATTACATCACACCAGGTTTCTGCTTTGCCTATTTTTTTTTTACAACTCACTTTTAGATACAGTATGTCTACAAGATGGTTACAAAAATTATTTTAATCAACCTACCCAGAACTCCATGCTGCTACAGGTAAACTGTGCAACTAAAATCTTAATTTATAGCAAGCAGTAGTCTTTGCTCTCCACTGAGGTCTGTCATGTGAACACACACACACATTAATTTGCAAAAATGACCACAGTAGTCTTCATTTGCTACATTTTTGAAAGTGTGTTTTTGACCACTTGACATTTTGAATGAGGAATCGATCAGAAACAGGACGTGTACTTAAACATCCACGTATCTTGCAAATGAAGTTTTGAAGTTTGCATGGTTTACAGATAGAAATGTGTTCTACGATTTCACATGAATGCTTAAAATAATTATTAAACAAGTCTTTTCGTTCATGCTGGGCTGAGGTTTCCTTCCACATCTGTAGTAAATTGTCCTAAGGAACATTGACTCAAAAGAACTGGATTGTCTTTTAGTAGATGGTTAGGGTTGGTTGATGAGTCGTGAAAAATATTACTGTTATAGTTGATCACAGGGGAAAAAAAAACGGGTTTATGTATTATATTTCAGCAAGTAAAATACATAAACCCTAATTTCTTTAGCAACACCACCTGCTTTCAGTAAGTCTTCTGCTACACTTTAGCAGACTACCTTCTATGTCTGATGGGATCCTATGAATGGAATAAGTGCTATGAAATAGAAAACTGGAAGCAGTATATGTGCCAGAGAGTGTCACAGACAATTCTCCAGCAAGTGATTGATGGTTAAGGTTTCTGTATTATACGTATTAACTCTTTTGTAGCCTAGATATGTTTCATGTTATCTGATATGATTTAATGAGCAAATTGCCCTTTATCTGAATAACAGATCATGTAGCACCAGTTCTTGTAGACTTCTCTCTCCAAGCTGCGTAAATAATGGTCCTTTCTGAATTATTCCTTTACCATTTTGGAGGGAGTAGTAGAGACTACAGCGATCTTCCTGGTAGCAGGAGAGAGCTGTGTTACACTGATAGAAATCAAGAAAATCTACATTACATAACAATGGGGTGTTTTTTCATGGAACTGTCTTGCAAAGTATGTATGTGTGGCAGGAGAGTAAGTTTTACCTCTTTACCTCAAAGGAGATGATTGTGCATAAAATGAAAGTCCAGTGATAACCCAATATGAACAGCCAGATTATATACTAGGATTTGAAATAGCTAGGGCACATTGGTATAACTGGGGAAGATAACCCAGTATGAACCAGCCTTCTTAAAATGGGAGAAAAACATATATCGCTCTGGGATAATACTTTTTTAGACAGAGAGAAATGAACGAAAGTAAAAACTATATTAGTCTTGCAACTATTCCAAAGGCTAGTGATGGGTATAAAAAACAGCTAAATAGTTACGAGAGTTATGTTCTGCTTTGGTATTTGTTGTCTTCTCTGTTATTTCTGCACATAGCCACATGTAACCATGGCCAGTGAAGTAACATATCTAAAAAGAAAATATTCTGGTTCTGGCTGCATATGTCAAATCTCATACTAGTGCTAAGTTTCTGATTTCTGTCTTGCACAGTAAATAGGCATTCAGCAAAAAAAACAGGGAGGAATAGCATAAACCTGACTGTTGATTTTGAATTAGACACATAAGGAAAAAATGTCTCACCTATAATGTAATTTGAAACCCCAAGCTTTACTTGTGCAAGAATTAAATATTCTATGCATATCTGATTTGCTTTTTATTGACAGTCTATATCTGATGTGGCCATTATATCTGTGAAAAACTGCTCTCTTTTCTTCAAGCATTTCTCCCTGTGCTGTTTTACCATCTGCTGATGAATATAAGTAAAATTTGTTATTGTAAAGATACTCTGTAGTCTGGCCCGTAACGTGTGATCTAAATTGAATCTTGGCTCTCTGGGGAGTTAGTGATTTTTAGTGGTTCTGAGTATATGTGACTGAGAGTGTCTATAAAACCCACAAACCACCAAAGTAATTTTTATTTATTAATTTATTTGCTATGGAGACCCTGCCCCTACATGGGAAGGGGATGCTAGAAATCTGGGTGCATGAGGTAAGTTCTGCTTACATATGGAGTGAATTAGGAAAGGCTGAGAGAGAAAAATACTGCATTTTCCACTGTCCATCAGTATGAAAGTGGAGTAAGTGTTAAGCTGTTGCCAGTTTTAATGCTGAGCAGAATACTGACGGTAAGCTTGTCATCTTTAAGTTGCTCGTTTTACCAATATGTTTCTCTTTGGTCTTGATGGGGGGAAAATCTTAGGCAATCTCAAATGTATTAAGTATTGAAGCACACCAAGTTAGAATTGTTTAAATGGAAAATTTAGCCACATTAATAGTACATCATCTTTTTTTGATTAATGAAAAAATAATGGCAAAGGTTACAGGACAAAATTTAAATATAACCAAGTTAAATAAAGACAGAGTGGCCCCATGATAGGAAAAGAATTAGCCCAAAGAGCTTGAGAGGAAACAAACCCACAGCAGATCTGTTTTCTATACCTGTAAATAAATACAAAATGAACAACTGAAAATTGACCTGAGAGGCTCTCCTTGGTTTTGGAGGAGAGAATTCACTGGAAATGTCAGAATAACAAAAGGGATATATCAGATAAGTGAAAAAAGAACTAAGTTCTTAAGTAATAATCAGAAAAATAATTAAAATAACATCAGCAGTGTGTGGAATGATGTCTTTCTGGGTCATAGTTGCCTACATGATATAACCCTCAGTAAAGGAAAACAGGGGAAGATCTTCTTACTTTTCTGCATTATTTTACAATGTGAAATTAGACAATTTTTCCAGATGTCTCTGTTATGTATCCAGTTAGGCAAGCCAAAAGGGTATTCTGCTGTTTCATTGAATAGTGCTTTTTGTAAATTAAACACAATACTTTTATAAAGCATTTGGCTAAGCAGCTACCTGTACTGATGTAGACAAAGCAGATGAAAAATACTCAATGTCATGTGTTTTTGCTTGTGCTGTGAAATATGTTCATCACTGAAATATCAAATGTTAGTGTGACATGGAACAAAATCTGAAGAATAGGGCAACATCTAGGACTTAATTTCCAAAGTTATAGAAAGCAAAATGAGTGCAAAACATTCTGTGATTCAATCATATAATTCCAGTATGAATAATGAAACAAATTTTGATGATATTACTAGAGGGCAAATGAGGCAGCTCCCAACTGATGAAAATAAGGTTGTACAATCTGAAGCATCACGGAATAAGGCATCAGAATGGAAATTTAATGAAATATTCAGAAGTTCTGATCAAATATATCATAAAGACAGGCCTGAATCAATGCAGTTTGTACCCTTATTCAAACTACCCCAAAATTCCAAGGTATGTAGAGTTCATGTTGTTAGTGTATTATTCAGATAACTTCTGTGATTCAAAGTGCTTCATAGTGAATGCTGCTGGCTGCTTTTAGGAACCCTCTGTCCCCTCTTCTGGACAGCAGAAACAATTTCAGCTGTATACCCTGTATACTGGCATAAAAGAAATACTTTCATTTACTCTCTCAGTTCCAAAGTTTAACTCAAAGTGCTAAAATAAAAGTGTTTCCACTAAATATAAACCAGGTTTTCCACTAGCTCTTTTATGGTTTTGATTTCTCAATATTTCTTAGTATTTCTCTTGATTTGGCAGGTCAGTCTGTTTATACAGGCACTGACCACGATTACCTTCCATTGGTTTTGCTTTTGCAGGAGGCAATCAGAACTTTGTAGAATCGTTTTTTTTCAATTCCCAGAGTTCTTTTAATTAAAAGAGAGCTGAAGAGAAACAGAAAACTTGAAGTTTTCTTGACAAATAAATTTTAAAAGTGTATTTGCATAATAGAAACATTCTTAATTGAGGAACTCTTAAAAAACCCACACTTGTCCTAATCTGCAAAAGTTCTGTGAAAAGCATCACTCAAAGATCTAGTAGTCTAAACATGCTAATATAAAGTAGTTCTAGTTTAGAAATAGAAAGCTGGTGAAGTTCAGCCTTGGGTTGTTTCCTGAATTGTTGCTGTGATTTACAAAATAGCTAGCATTTGATTCTTCTAGTTTCAGCTTTATCTGAAACAATTTGGTGTAAGAGTTATATGGGAAAAGTACAGTTCTTCTAATAATACAAAAACTAACAGAACCGATTATGCTCAAAAGTAAGCAAAAATTACTGTGGCCTGAAATGCAATATGGAAAGTATTAGCACAAGCACAGTTTGTTTTACTACTACAATTAGAGCAAGTCTGCAGCCTTCATATACCTAAACTGACATCAGTCTGGAATGACTTTTCCAGAAATTATAGTATGGCGCAGAAAAGAGTAACATGTGTAGGCATCCTCAGCAGTGATATGCTGAACAGTGAAACGTGCTTTAGTTGTTCAGTGTTTAAAAAAGAAACCGCTACAGACATGAGCATGCTTGCCTACTTATATCCAGGAGGCCAGATGCTACACAAAAATGGATAGGTTAAATGTGTGGCAGGGGTCCATCTTTAAGGTAGTTCTATCTTATGCCATGGTATGAAATGATCTCATGATTTGTAAATAGTTTGTCCAGCTTAATTATAATTGTGAAAGTCAGGAATATTTTAAATCACTGTGATTATATAGATAGATTCTAGTCTTTGCGTGTATACACGATACACATAATTAGAGCAATGTGCTTCACTCAAACCAACTGCAATCATGAAATTACTCTTGCCCATTAAACTGTACAGGAGGCTGTGATTACATCCTTTTTATTTTTAATATGAGTTCCCTGCAATTCCCAAGCTCTCAAATGTTTCAAACCAGCTGTAGCAGTAGAACTTTTAATTATACTGTTGTTTAGTGAGTGACATATAGCTACTTCTCAGTCTGAATTAGCCCTGGACAAACAGATAGGACTAATGTGAACTAAAAAATTAAATGCAAAACAGCTCTGGACAGAAATGAATGCCTTGATTGAAAACACTCTCCTACTCTCCTGGTAGTTTTCTTGCATGTTGCTATGGTACAAAAAATTACATTTTTATTACAGGTTTTCTAAAGTGACAGGTGTCCTTTAGAGTAGCTTTCTTGTGCTTTTACCTTCAATTTTGAAAACCAAGTTGTTAATTTGTAATTTACTCTATATAGTGAAAAAGGCAGCATGTTATTGCTCCTGCACTGACTACACCCCATTTCCAATAAAAAGGTGTCTGGACAGAACCTTTTCTGGGGAAGGGTCTAGCCTGCTTTGGTTATAATTTGCAATGAATTAGAGGACATTAAGGAGCTTCCTTTTGTTGAAAAAAAGCCCCATAAAATTATTGAACTAGCTGAAACATTAATGAAAAATGCATTTTTGATAAATTGTATTTCTCTCTTTTTTTGAATTTGAATTTGGGAAATATACACGTCTTTATTTTTGAAAAAAGCTGTGCCGTTATGAATATGCCCGTTCCCTTAACTGTACATTAAATATTGGAGGTACTTTTACTTAGGGCAGAGAATATTGTTAGTTATTAGTATCATACAGATAGATGACCTGAGCCTTATTTCCATCACAGTATCAATTCTTCAGTGCCATGGGAGTTTTTAGAAAGTAAACAGGAGAAGCATAACAGAATTGTCAAACCAAGACTGTCTTAAATTTTGGTCTTTGCAAATGACATTTCTGACTGTGCAGGTGTATTTGGCTTGTTAACCATGTGTCATCAATAGCTCAGAATTCAACAGATCCTAGTTTTGGTGCTTCTCAGCTCAGAAGCACTTTATGCAACCATACAGCTTCTTTGAAACAAACAGCTTGGGGCAAGAATCCAGGACAGTTGCAAAAGCATGGGGTTTTTTTTGTCTTGAAGTAGTTGTGTCATTGCTGAGCATGACTTTTCATAACTGCCTATGTTTCTAAATTCACATTCTGTCTGCTAACTTTGTCTCTCTTTCACAGTCAGGATTTAACTAATTGTTCAAATAGACCTCACAAAGCTCTGTTGACCTCCATAGTAAACCACTGAAGGTTAGGTGAAATTCAAAGATTTATTTTTAATATCAGCATATCTTGGGAAATTATCTTTACAGCATTTAATCCAAGCTCTTATACAATAGAAGTTACATTATTTAAACCAGTTACTCATGGACTAAGCCAAATAAATCAGATTAGATTTTTATATTTCAGAAAGGTGTTCAGTCTTAATCTAAGAATGTGAAGAGGTGAGGAATCCATGACAGGGTAGTTTGCTCTCTCAGCCAGTATCCTCTGCATCTCTACAGTCGTTGCCTTAATGACCACCTTCTGCTTGTGCTAAATATTCTAACACTTACTCCCGACTTGGTATGATTAGAGACATGCCTCTGCAGAGCTGGCTGACAGAAACGGAGGCAGCATTAGGCAGAAATCCTCAATTTCCTTGGAATGGCAGTATTTTGGATGAGATCATTTGTTTCAACTCAAAACCTCTTAAGGACTTCCTTTGCTTCAAAAGAGGCCTGGGAGTATGTAGCAAACTCCCCCTGAACAGTGGAGAGTGAGAGGTTCCACCTGGAGGAAGTTTATCCAAAAATCTAACCAAGATACATTGAGTCTTTCTTCTGCTGGAGGAACCTGTCTCTCTTAACCAGTTACAGAAGGCATCAGAAGTAGCTAATTTAGGTAGCTAACTCAGATACTTGGGTTTGGAATATTTGCAGAATACCCAGAGCAGTGAATCAAAGACATGGTGTCTTTTTTTGTCCATCTCACAGAACATAATACCAGAAGTACCTACACCAAGCTCATTTTGAAATCTCTGACTCTGACTTAATGCATGAGCATGTAACGCTGCTAGTGCTGATTGTACGATGCATTCTTTACACAAGAGATTTCTATAAGCTTGTGTGAATAAAGTGGGTGGTGAAACATTGTAACAGGCTGCCCAGGGAGATGGAGGAATCACCATCCCTGGAGGTCTCTAAAAACCATGTAGATGTGGTGCTTAGCGACAGTTTAATGATGGACTTGACAGTCCTGGGTTAACGGTTGGACTTGATGAACTCAAACGTCTTTTCCAACCCAAACGATTCAATAATTCAATTATTTTATGTTTCTATGATTCTATGTAGTTCACTTGGATCAAATGATACCACTACTCAAATCTGTATTCTTTGGCCAGATCTTCTTCAGTTCTATGAAAAGTTATTGCAGTTTTCTAGCTGGTATAAATTAGTAAATGTTACATTTTCCAATAAAAAAAAAAAAAAAAAAAAAAGGCTAATGGTTGTCTGAAAACTCCAGTCCATAAAACATGAATTGTTCATACATCTGACTTTTCTGACACCTTCAACTTCTAATAAGTTGATACATTTGGGTTTTTTACATTGCAAGATAAACTTCAGGAGGTTGAACCAGGCAAAGGATGGAGAGTGAATGGAAACAGATTTTTTTGCCATTGTATCTAAGCATAAATCAGTTTGCTTCAGATTGCTTTTCAGTTTTCTTCTGTTCTCTTTAAGGATAAATTATTTTGGATTAAAACTAGTTTGAGCAATTAAAAAGGGAAATTTATTGTTCTTTGATTTTTGTGCTGTGACAAAAGTGAGACAGGTTTCTCAAAAATCATATGTTCCATCTAAATACTTAAGACATTTCAAGTGAATGTATAACAGCTAATCGCTCACCACTGAAATGTAAACTTTATGTAATACTCATGACCAGGCCATTTGAGTGCAAGCTGAGCATCTTTTACAAGCTCCTAAAAGTAGGTGACATAAATGCTGATTTGCTAGCTCTAGCTGATAAAAACTGGTTCCTGTGTTGTGCTTCCAGTATCCCCCACAAAAGTCAGATTTGTTCTGGAATCTGACAGGCATTTGCTTTTTCAATGGAAGCAAAACAAAATAAACAGTGCAAAATTGTCCTGAAAATGAATAGTAACAAAAAAGCCCAGCTGCTGTAAGAGGAAGAAATAGTACTTGCTGCACCTAATGGGATAGGGGTAAATCACAAACTCTAAAGGGCTTTCTTAGGAGACATCCAAAGAGGAGTGGGAGGACAGTCACTGACTTCCCATACTTAGTCAGGATGAGAAGGACAGCTCAGCCAGATCTCGGGACATGAAATTTCCTCCTACTAGTAAGAACTGACTTATTTTTAAAGCACTTAGAATGTTTTGTTAGCTATCGTAATAATAATAATGAAGTTATTAATGTAACTTCACTCTGTCTAGACAGATCTATATCTAGCTGCAAATGAAGAGAACAAAAAGAAGAGAAACAGATTTCTTTCTGAATTTAAACATCTTTAAGTTCCCAAAGTTTCACAGAGTTTCCACCACCCACCATGCTGAAATGACACCAGTGTACGTGGTGTTGGCAGAACACAAAGCTTACAGCAAGTGTGCACCGTTATTTTTTCGGATTGTACCAAGCACTCATGTTTAGCAGCCAGGGATCAAAGGTTGCTGTGGTTGGCCAGAGCTGATACTGAAAGTCAAATGGTTCAGCTACAGAAATGGAACTGAAATTTGGTGTGAGCCAAACAGATATGTCCTCAAACTCCCGCAGACTGGCACGACACACCTGTCCTGTCCCACATGGAAACCTATGGCCCTGTACCTTTGCACCACAGACTGAGCAGCCTCTCAGCCTTTCATCCTTCCAGTGCCAGCAACTCCTCAGTTCCCCCTGCAGCAGTCATGTTGCCTGAAGCTGACAGTACTCTCTCACAAGTATGTTCCATAGGTGCTCTCCCACCCCCAGAAAAGCTGCCCCAAACCCTTCCATAGAGCAAATAGCCCTCTTCTTGCTAAGGTGCTACTTTCCTCCTGCCATTACCTGCTCAAATGGGTGAATAGGGATCGGACATTCTAGTGGGCATTCAAATGTTTAGGGATTGTAGTTAGTGATAAAACAGTCCCTGCCTGAACATTGCTGGGTGGTGGGAGCCTTGCTGTGCACTGTGCTATACCTGCTCCCATTCCTGAAGTTACAATTATTCAAAAAAAACCAAAACCAGACTTTGCTGTTGTGTTAGCTATAGCAGCTATGTGCAGCACACACAATATGTGTGTGCATATAGAGAAACGAACAAGGTCCCAAAGCACAGTCACTTAAAAAAAAATGAGTCAATGCTTTTATGAAAGGCATGCCTATGACATACACGAGCAGCCTCCAGTTTGTATTGTGAGAGACCTCTGAATTGTGTCTATTAGCAAATAGTTGTGGATTTATGACATGTTGGGGCTTCTTGGTTTAACACTTATCCAGGATAAACTGTAAATCTCCCAGTAATGTTATTCTGAAATTTTTATCCCAGGCATGGTCATGTCTTGCATTGGGAATTTGGTTAACCCCTGAATGAAAAGTGTGATTCCTCAGACTTCCCTCAAACTTTTCTCTCATTGCACTTTTCTTTCTATTTTTACCGTCAAAAGGTACAACTCAATATTGTTTCATGCTGTTGCAGGCCTTCCGTTTTTCTGTTACACTGTGCTGTACTTAGTATCAGGAATGTCAAATGCTTCAGCTCCACTGAAAGTAAAGAGCATGACTGCAATGTTGACCACTTTTCTTCTACTGGTTCCTATTCCTTCTCAGCCACAGCGCAGCTCTGTGGAAATATTCAATGATTTTCCATGTTTCTGGATGTTTTAAGCTCTGCTTAGGACTTTGATTTAGCGCTGTAGTTTTTCCAGTAGTGAAAAAAGGACCTCCAGAAAATGTGCTTGCAGACCTACTTGTTGGGGTGGGGAGGAAGGAGGGCAACACTGGGTATCAGTGGAGTGACGGTATCTTACTGTGGTGAAAGCACCATGCTGTGGTTGTGTCCTTACTGCCAAACGGGGTTGCTGCACAAAGATCCTCTGCTTCCTGAACCCTGGTCCCCAAATCCTCAAATCTGCCAAACCTGTATCCCACCAGATATCATGGAGCCAGCAATCCCATCTCTCTTTGTACCAAGGTCTCCCCTGATCAGTCTGTTCCAGTAGTATTAATGTTTTTCCCTTGCCAAGCCACCCCAGACTTCTCGATGGCTTGAAGCTTTCTTCTCCTTCACTGTGTCCTGGACACTCACCTGTGTAAGTTCAGAATTTCTGTCTACATTCAAACCCTTTGCCATCTGCACATTCATCCCATCAACCTCCCTCCCCACTCCAAGTCCGCATGTCTGTAGGAACAATTACCAACAAGCTCATTTCTGTTTCTAAAGCAATGGATTTATGAACCCTTCCCATGTCCTCTTTCACTCTCCTGGATGCTAGCGCCTGCTAGCTGGCTGAACTTATCCCCTCTCTTGGATCTTCCCTCAGAAATAAACATGCCCCAGCTCTTGTTTCTGGCAGAACTCTAAGAAAACCTGGACACAGGCTGCAGTAATCAAAAATCTGCTCAGATGGCAGAGAAATACAAGAGACGTTTGGGTTAAAGAGTCCATATAGACCTCTGTTTTAACTGTTGTTCTTCGGTTCTTGATTTATTTTACCCCTGGTACGCTTTGCTCTTGGTTCTGTAATCACTCAAGGGCAAGAAGGCCAACTCCTGAAGGCCCACTTAATTCAGCATCTGTGGTCTAACTGATCAGCATTACGTAAGATGAACTTCAGCATAACATAACTGGTCCCAACTGAAAGGTACGTTGCTGCACAACATATGCAAAATACATGATCATGTGAAGGATTAACAAATTGCTTGGCCTCATTCTCCAGTTCTATAATCTCTTCCATGTGGGAACGTCCCTGCACCCAGTGAGAGCCTCTGTGGCCTCCATGAGGTTCCGTGCTTTCCTTGCTGTGCTTTGTCTGTGAAGCAGCAGGCATTAAAGGCTGTCCTTGACATGACTTTTTCTAAAGCATCTGTTTCCATAGGTAATTTTTGGGGCTTTAATGAGGTTGGGGGAGAAGACGACTGAAGAGGAGGAGGACAAACCTGGGTTTGTGCCAGAACATGTGGTGGATAGTAATAGTCTGAGTTCTGCAATGGAGGTGTTGCAGCCAATGAGCTCAGTATTTCCCATATTAATGAATTCTAAGGTTGGCAAGAAGCTGCTTGGGCGAACACGAAAAGTGTAAGTAGGAAGGCTAAGAAAAACTCTGTTACTATTATTTTCCTCCCGCCCCCCATTTGTATGTATACAGAAAACCCTGTTTCTTTTTAACTCTACTCAAGATTAAACAGTGAGATGACAACTTTTAAGTGACCGGTTTGGCAACAGTTTGAAAATGCTATATCCAGAGATAATTTTATGCTTAAACTGAATTATATGTGGCATGCTGCAAGTTAATAATTTAGGCCGTGAAAGACAGAAGAAGATAAAAAAGGGTTTCTTTTTGTCAGTCAGCCACATGTTTCAGAACACATTGTGTTTTAGAATCATTGGATGCGGTTTGTGTTGTTGGCACCTGCTGGGAAGACAGAAAAGTGGCAGTGAAAGAGAGCAGTACACAAATTTTAATTCTCTTGATGTTATCCAGAGTGGCAACTTTTTTTTCCCCCTCAGGTATTGACATAAACAGCCATTTTTATTTTATTCAAGGACGAACCTAGAAAGGAAGATGCTTTAGGGTTGGTGGGGTGGGTTTTTTTGTTTGTTTGGTTTTTGTTGGTTTTTTTTTTTTATTAAAAATGAGTTGAAACTAGTTTATTTTCACAGCTCCCTTAACTCTGCGAAGTCTGCTGAAAGATGGAAGTATTTGCTTATAGTAGACTCTTCAAATTTTTTACCAGCTTCCATTGGAACTACTGAAGAAAGATAAAGTATTTTGCGCATTTACCATTGTGTATTCTGCTGTAGCTCTAACTTCACCCCCAATATATTTGCTCTGCATCTGTGCTTTGGATTGGTTTCACTGATGAAGACATAATAAATTATACATAAAAGAAAGTGATCTTCTAAGATGATGTTCATTAGGCAGCTCTTAGTTGTAATGCATCAGAAACTATATGCTTTCAGCATTGGCTTACAGCTGTAAAATAGGCTTAAAATTACCAGCTGAAGGCTCGTTGCTAGTTTCAGTGAAGCCAACGGCAAAACTCCATTTATATCAGTGGCTCAAGGTGAAGTGTGTAATAATCACAATTGTAAATTAAGAGGTTTTGGTTTTAAGCCAAAACCTCATCTTTCCTTCTGCAGGTTTGCAATGCTGAAAGTGCGAGTAAACACCCTCACTGCTGCCTTTTTTATTTTAAATGTATGAAGATATAAAAAAAGTAGCCTGTTTTTCAGTCATTCTTGTCCCTTTTGTTTCCTCACACTGCAAACAAAAGTTTACTTACCCTGGGAAGTCAGTTTATGAGGAATGAGTGTCCAGTGTTTCTGGTTACCTCACAAGTGATCTAGAGAGTAGCATGGCTATGTGAGTGCCTTACAGCCCCTTGCAGGGGTGGAGGGGCAGGTCCTGTCTATTGGCGCCCATGATGTTGCCACAGATACTGTCTGACTGCTGATTCTGTTCATAACCTGATGCTCGGCTCAGGTAGCTGAAGGATAGACCGTTTTGGTTTATTGGAAGAGGCATGTCCAAGCTGCAAAGGCGGCGTTTTGGAAAACGTGCCCACCCTTTGTTAAAAATCTAAGTAATTTATTATTATTATTGTGCAACATTGAATGGTACTATCCTGTGCACAAGAACAAAATTTGTAACATGCCTCCAAATTAACGATGGAAGGCTTCCAAACTATTGAAGGGATTTCAGAACATACATCCCCTTGAAAGAAAAGTAGCTTAGTGGGGTCCCTTTCACACTCCTTTTATTTACTTCCTGAAGTGCTTTCCCATTTTTAAAAAGGTTTCTGCCCCTTTTATCTTGGCAAAAGAAACTGGACTTGTGGCTTGTAGACTGAAAGCATTCACTGTCTAAGCAAGCTTGAGCCTCTTAGCAGGGAGTCTATACTGGACTTAAAGCAAAAACCTATCCCTAATCCTGGAGCCATCATGAAGCAGAGTCATTTACAGCTGCCTGGCATTGTTGCTGAGGGATGAATTGAAATCACTGGTCTGCCAGGCTTGTCAACACCTTTGAAATCTGCCGCCTAGCCCTGTACCCCAAAGGACTCCTTGGAGAGAGTGAAGGAGCCAAACTGACAGCCAAACACAGAGTCCACCTACCAGTCCTTTTTCTTCTTTTGTCTTTGTTTCTTTTCTGATTTTATAATTGCCTTTCTTTTTGCTTGTTTTTATCCCAACGCTAATGTTGTAATATTGGTAAGTGGTTTAATTAGAAGATTTATTAACTTGTGTTTTCAATCTTTCTACTGAGAAAAAGTACCAAAATCTTAACATCAAAATAAAAGCTATTACACAATCCACTAGTTGGGTGCAGTCAGTCCCCTTTGAATTCCATGGCTAAACTCCCGTTGGCTTTTGTGGGAGGCTATTAAGGAACAAGGTCTTGTTATTTTGTAATATGCATGCCACATGGGGTCTCAGTCACTTAACTAAACGCACCTAAACAAGTGGCCTTTTCTTTAGCGATGTGAATGACTCAAGTGGCTAAATGGGAATACATGTGCCTAATTTTAGTATGCGCACAGTTGAATATGGTAACCACAGTCCAGTAGCATAACTTCATCTATATGAGTTGGCATTTATCAATCACTCTGCGAATGGCTTGACAAATGCATGCGCCAAAAATGCTTCTGTTGGGTATATCCCATAAATCTAAAATAAAAGCAGAAAATAAGGGAGAGAGGTAAATATGAAACACAGATCTGGGATTAGCTTGACAACAGTAATTAACGTCTGTCTGAGGCTTTGCTTAATGATAGTAATTAATCACCTCTTTTCAGTCTATTTCTAATATTGCAAATTATTAATGCTTTAAAAATACAAAGCAATTTAAGCTGTCATCAGAGCTGGGATAGTGTTTTCCTGGAGCAGCACTCTGCAGAGAGTTTGGTGAAGATCCAAGAACTGGTAAATTTAGAGCAGAAAGTGTTTAATGCACTCAGTTATTAAACACCAAACTATAAACAACTGCTTCAATATTTGGAAGATCATGACCTCCAACATAATACCATTTTAAAAAAATAGGTTTCCAAGTTGCAATAATATAAACTAGAAATCTTGCAATTTCCAAAGCCATTGTTTGCTCTTTTCATAGGGTAAATACTAAAATTTGTCTTGTCAGTTTAAGGATTAAGGCAAGATCTAATTTTTTGTTACACCATTGTAAAGAAAATTCACAAGTTCCACCAGTGAAGACTTTTTATTTTGAAATATATTCAGAAAGTATGGTCTATATATGAATAGACAGGTAAGACTATTTCCTGGCTTTAAATGATAATCAACATATACTTTCACACAGGGGATATATATAAACCCTGCCACTTGAGAAAAAATATTTTATTCATTCAAAACCTTTAGTGTTGTGAGCTCTCTGATTTATGCAGGTATGTACAACAAGACCTGCCTCTTCTTTTCCCTTCTCAACAACACAGTTGTGCTGGAGTTCTTTGCTTTTTGACATCTCTCAACAGTGTGTTATCTTGGGTTAGACTTCCTTCGGTAAATCCGGAACAGTTCTTTCCTTCATTGCCTTCTTGCCTTCATTGACTTTGGGGAGCTGTGGATAGCTTCTGCATGTTTACCTCAGTTCTCCATGTTTTATTTGAACCTTCCCAAGAAGGTGACTGACTTCCTTCTGGCTTCCACATACTGGTGGGCAAGATGTCTTCATCTTTTAGGAGAAAGGCATATTCCATACTACTCTAAAATATCCACCTTTCAAGCCTCGAGCTTGAAGGAGGGGAGAACCTCACTTTCAGAAATTTCTCTGCCAGTGTTCCTGCTTTGACCAATAATTAAGAACTCGTGCACCAAAATTTGTAAGTGCTTTAGAGGATGTTCCTGTGCCCTGAAATCTTTCTTACACTTGTTTTTTAGACCATTAACCCCAGACTCCAGTTGCCCATTAAATCTGCCCAGAAAAGAATTCCAAGAAAAAATAGTACTTGCCAACTTCTATGGCTTTATTCCAGCGGATCCCTGACATCCAGAGGCTAGCACTGTCACCCTTGTCGTAGTAGCAACTCCACTGTGAGTAACAGGATCTTTATCCGTAGTGCCAAGTGGTTGGAAGCAGTTCTGTTGAACATCTTGTTGATGACCATTCCTCTGGGAATCTCTTGCTTGTCATGATTGCTGGGACATGACACCAACCCAGGCCCTTCAACACTGACAATGTGAGTGTCTTCAATCCTTCTGGCATCTATCTCCAGCACCAGCTGTCTGTAGTTGAGGTGTTAGGAGCACATTTCCCTCATTAGCCCTGAGATACAAACCAAGATTTCAGTACCAGCAGAAATGTCTTTGTTCCTCTTCTTTGAATAAAATGTGCATTTTATGAGAGGCAATAAATGCAAATAATGATGGGTGGGCAGAAAGTCTGTTGGAAGCTGGAGAGAGCTCATTCTTCAGTAGAGACAATGCTCTGCTGAGTTGCTGCTGGGTCATTTGATAGACTTCAGTTAGAGCACAAGAAAAGGAGTCCCTAGCCTTCAGTGACAACTGCCTAGTATTCATTCCTAGAAATGTGCGGAGAGTCTCAGGATGAGCACTCATACTTCTTCGAGACACCAGTGTTGGCTTGTTGTTATCATTCTCCAGGGACAAGGCAAACCCTGGATGTAATTGAAAAGACTAGTGTGCCTTTTAAGACCTGATTAATTGAGTTAATATATTTTTTTTTGGATCTGTTGGGCCATGGTAAGGAGGAATCTGCTTACAAAATGAGCAGTATCCTCTGTTTCTTGCAGATAGATATCTGGATCCTGGTCCTCAAATTTCTGAAAGGGTTGATCATATTGTTTCCACTTGTTAAGGATATTTCTCCATGAGACTTGAAAATGGTGCTAAAGACCCACACTTGCATCCTTCCTGTGAACCTGCAGCAACTTCCTTACTGACCTGTCTACCAATTAAATGTTTATTTCTGAATATTGCCTTCTCCTGGAAGGTAAGAGAGTCTTTTCCTCTGTATCATATCCATTCTTCATGGGATGTTTCTTTCGAGAGCCATCCTTATTTTTGGCTCAGAATTCCATCTCAGTCAGAAGCTTAAATTTTATCTAATCCTCATGTCTTTTCTCCACACTCTGAATGGCAGTAAGTCCCTACCTTATTTCTTGTTTCTCTTGATTTCTGACAGGATCAGAAATTCCAGATGTTGTCTGAGGCTCTTTCTGTCAACAGCTGAGCGATCTGAGGACATTGTCATCTCTGTGTGCGGACTATTCATGTAGATAAGAAGCTGTCATGGCCTGTTTTGTGATTGCAGTGAATGCTGCATCCATGATTGGAGTGAACACCACCAGCTCTTCAGCTAAGTGGGTGGTAACGCTGAGAAATTTCACCTTTCCTGTCATCTGCTGAGCATTCATGTGGAGCTCTTTTCAATTTCATGAGACCCTGGGCCATCCCGGAAGCATCTGGGAATGGTGCTGCACTTGGCAGTGTTCTTACAATCTTCATTGGCATGAAGAACTTTCATTACCTCTCTGTGGTAAATACGCAGCCTTCCTCTGTGCTCACATTGTGTCAATATGCATGTGTGCAATCACTGTAAAATAGAAGAACAGCTTATTTAAAAGTAAGAAAGTTTCTTCAAAATACGCATATAGATTTCTTACCTTTTCTCCTTGCAGTGGACATCAAAGAAGACAGAGAATATTTTTCTTCCTCTAGAGAAAGGAATGGAAGGGAAAATACTGTAGAAGGGAAAATTACACAGTCAGGAAGCAGATATTTTCCCTGCTTTCTTCCACGGCATTGAATGTGTTTGTGCACTACAGAGATGAAGAATCTTCATTTGCTGGTAAGTCATCTCTCTTCCTTTCCAAAATCTGCACATGAAAAATGCTAATAGAACTGAGTATTAGCACATTGAATGGGCCATCATACTGCTTTTGGGAAAGCATTAACCAGGGATGCTAAGCTCTACTTCTTGCTTTGAAAGTCTACCAATGAATAAATATCACCAGTCATCACTGTTTGTCATTAGCAAGTAACCAGTTGCAACTACAGAGGCAATTTTTTTTCTGAACATGTCTTTCATGCTGACACTTGCTTAATTGGTGGCAATAAGTGACAAAAAATCTGGCACCTGCTCCATCCTGGATATAAATATCCCCTAAAGATCCTGTCTACTCAACTGGTGCCCAGCAGATAGGCATTTGACTCAGCACGAGGAGGTTATTGTGGCAGCCTGCTCATGTTAATTGCCCTGTTGCTGTCTTCTTCTAATGCCCTTAGGAGACTTGCTTCACTTTACCCCAGTTGTATGGCTGGGTCTCTTTTTGCAGCATGGATAAGAAAGATTTTGTGATGCTTTTCTGTGCTACACTTAGGAGTTTAAGTACAGGACTTGGAATTTCTCAGCTAAATTCAAAGTTACTCAGGACCTCCCAGGATCTGTCCCCCAGTAAGAACAGAAAAAGGGAGCCATTGCAATGGTTGGAGAGCAGTTATACAAAAGGTTACTAAACATTATTGCTTCTGCTTGATGACTTCCAACTGCCCTGCCACCCACCTTCTCGCTGAGCCAGAAGCAAATTTGAAAAAGAAACCGCTGTGCATCACTTCCCTAGCAGAACATGTTGCAGACAAAAGGAATCGAAACCACAAGCAGAGAATTGGATTTCCCCTGCTTTCTCCAAAATAAATATTTGTTTGCGAGAAAAGCAGCCGGAAGAATGAGACATGTACCCCTGATACTAAAAGCTTGTGTGTTTTGTGTCGGCTGCAGTAAAGATATGATAGTCCACTGAGTGCTATCTAAGGTCAGGCTGATCTCCATCACCCTAACATTTGAAGTAATGTCTTCAGCTGCTTGCACAAAGCAGAGGGAGAAGGAAGACCCAGGGAGTCCAGCAGGGATTTGTAGCAAGTAAAAAGTAAAAAGAGCAGTGGGGCTGCCCCTTGGAGCTGCTCCCTGGACTGCTCCTTCCAAACAGGAGCAGCATTTCCCCTGAAGCTGTTGTAGAGAAGACGGGGGTGGGGACGACGACGACGACGGACGACACCATACACCTCTGGGCAGCATCATTTGCTGGTTGTCTGCTGCAATGAACTCCAAAGGGACAACTTCAGTATAAAAGTATCTGTGCCTAAAACAGGTGTCCAAGCCCAGCAGGGAGCTCCCAGCTAGTGTCTGGGGAAGAGATAAGCACCTCCAGAAGATGGCTTGCAAAAGGGAAGGCAGTTGATCCCATTGCCCCCTGGAGTACCGGGACTGCATCCCCTTCTGGATGCTGACTTTGAAAGGATCCATGCCTTGCTGAGCAGGGCTCATTCATTGAAAAAAAACCCAGTGCTACAGATCTGTGCTTTGTGTAGCAGCTTAGCAGTTAGAAGCATTGACTAGAAAGTGGACAATATTGATTACAGCCCCCTTCCCTTCACAGTCTGAGTGGGCTTGCACTCCGGTTTTCCATTTTATTGAAGGTGGCCTAAAAGAGTATATTCCTTCTCTGAGTGGCTGGGAAGACAACAGCATGGGAGAGAAGGAGAGAACACTGTTGCTACCTAAGGCAGTCAGCTGAGATAGCCTTCTCTGATCCCTTTTCTGAACTGCAGAAAGAGCGCTGTTCAGCAGGCGGGTGAGCATCCTCATGGTGAGGCTGTGGATGTGGCAGGTATGTTTGTTCTTTGAAAATCAAGTGCCCCATAACTTGATTTTTTTTTCTTCCAGCATCTACTTCACTTAACTGTTTTCCCTTTTCTTGCAGAGGGGCGTTAAAGGAAAAGACATAGCACAGAGACTTCCATTAAAGAGTCCATTTTTATAAGCAGTTACCACATGAGATTGTCTGTAGTACCACAATTATGGCCTTTCGCAAGCTTAGGGAAATGTTGTGGTGTCTCATATGGCACCATTTGGTAACACTTAGCCAGCAGAGATTTTTATGGTCACCATTGCACTATAATTTCATAGCCTTTAGCTTCAAACTTTTTTGCGCTTATCCACTGTTCCAGTTCTCATTTTCAGCTGTTACCTGGCACAAATTTGCACAGAAGAACCTCCCCTGTCATCAGAAAGCCAGAAAAATCCATCCAGATTAGGAGACGGAAGGAGATTTAGAAAGAAAGTCTCTTTTGGATTTTGCCTGTGCCTTCACAAAAGCCATATTTTTATTATGCCCTTACATAACCTGTCCCCTGGTTCAAATACAGCTTGAAAAAAAAAAACCAACAAAAAACCACCTCCTTCATACAAGAACATGACCAGCTGAATAAATAGAAAAAATTGTTGAACTTGTGGATAGTACTTACTGAGGCCCTAACTCTTTTGATACATGTGTCTGCATAGCAATACATTTTGGAGAGAAATAGTGATATTGAGACACATGAAAACAGCTGGTAAAGGCTACAAGTTAACCTGAAAACATATTCCTGGTAACGCAGTCAAAGGGGAGGGAGAGGTGCTCAAGGGTAAATTCAGGTCAGTTGGCATCTTCAAGAACAAGACTTAGACGACTTATAAGACAGTCATACGTGAAGAGCAAACAAGTCACAGAAACACCAAATTTGCCACAGTGCCGTGAGAGGGGAAAGGAGTTAAAAAAAAAAAAAAAAAAGACAAAAAGAACCCAGGAGCAAAATGAATATATTCATGCAGTGTCAGTCTCTCCAGACAAGAAATGGTGCCAAGGAGAACCGCATCAGCGTGTGGCCGTTTCTTGCACTGACACTAAAAACATCTGTTGAGGTACAGTGTTTATACTGTCTGCCAAATAAGAGGGTTTTAATCTTAAAGCATATGCTGGAAATAGGAAATTTTGGACAACAACAAAAAGAAAAAATAGGGGTGGGTGGCCAATAAAATAAAAGTGAGAAACTGGGGAGGATGGGTTGGAGAGAATGTTTTCCACATAGTGCATCATAGTTAATTCAGGTCATCTCAGGTCACCAAGGGAAGGAAAGCTCATGGAGGAATTCACAGATCACTCTAAGAAGTTAAAAGAAACAAAGCGATGTTCTTCGTGTCAGAGACCTCATCATTAAAACACTGGCTTTTAAATAGTTGTAAAACTTGGAATTCAGCAAAAGTTTGGAGATAACATCTATTTTAAGACACACAAACTGATGCTGCAGCTGACAGCAATACTATTCTTGCAGACAGGCTTATCTCACATTTTTGCAGGAAAGCATATAGTTAAGCACCTGGCTGAGCCAGGGCTTAATATTGGCTCTGCAGAAATGATGCCTCCATGCTACTTGGCTAAACACTCAAACAAATTTTAGATACACACTATAAGTAAACTATTTAAAGATGCCCCAGCTTCACATTTCGTTTTCTGGTTAAAGTAACTAGAATACAGAATTCACAAATATTTCAGTGAGAATAATTGGCTGATCTCATCAAATAAGTTATTCAACTATTTATAGGATATTTTTCAAATAAAGTACCTAAGTATTCCTTATAATAAAATCCTCTTATGGGGTGTAGGTTAATTTCATTTCTGAAATAAAATATATGTGTGCAAGGACACTATTCAGTGAAGTTATTTAAGTGATCATTTTCCTGAATATCATAAATATATAAATAGAGGATCTGGGTTTATATCACTGACTCTTTGAAGTCAAGTCTGTCATTCAAATTGGTGTCTCTTTGGTACCATCTCAGGTCTACAGTATATGGTGCATGTCTAAAGACGGAAACACAACAAACTCCCTTCAATATAATTTGTCCATTCAATTAATTCTATGTGGTTTGTGCTTTTAGAAGAGAAAATGTGCCTAGGGTAAAATCCAGGCCAATAGAAATCAGAGAAAACTCCCTTTCCCTTTCAACAGAGCCGAGGTTTCACCTCTATTATACTTGATTTTCAAATACAAAAGGTTTATGTTTAGTGAATCACCCGCTGGGATACGGTCAGTTGCACATCTGTTATCAAAAACTGCATTGCATTCATTGTGTTGTATATCCTTCAAGATTTGCTTCACTTTGTTTCTGTTGCTTTGATTAAATGTCACTTTCTGAAAACCACAGTAGAAATGAGCAGAAGGATGGCTTATACACACCATAGGTTACAGGAGTTTTTAGTACTTCTGCTGTGTCCAGCTTTAAACTTTGGATTCTGGTAGAGAACACCAGCTGGAGATAACTTATTTCTGGGATGTATACACATGCTGGGCAATATGAAAATCAAATTCTGGAATGAGGTGATGGGACCAAATGGCAGATATTTCCCAATGGCAGTACTCAGAGCTACATAATTTTCTGTCTCCTCTGATTTTTAATGACTTTGATGGAGTTCTGTAGTTTAGGTGAGTATGTAGCTGAGTTTTGTTGGACATTCCTGTTCGTGTAAAAAACCAGAGATCTTATGTGCCCACATAACAGTATTTCCAAATGGTTTTGTTTCTTCCTGAATCCTAAGAGAACATTTTTGTATGATCATCAAAAAGCAAAAGCCAGTCTAAGCCCTTGTGTATCTCTCCCTTTGTCTTCAATGCATCACAGCTGGGAGAGGTGGAATTAGCACAGGCACTGGAGAAAAACCTTATTGCCTCTTCTGTTAAAATGCTGGTAATGAAATTGCTGGTAATTTTTCATTATTGGAAGACTACAGTGTTTTAAAAGATCAGTAGGAAATAAAATACTCTTTGCTGAATTTTTAAATCATATAATTTCTGTTACAGTTCTAGATCATTCTGGAGTTTCTCAGCTTTTTCACTAATACCCAGTGGCAGACTCTCCAGTGATCTGTGAAGAGTGGCAATGTAGATCACGTACATCTTGTGATGTCCTTTTTCCAGTAAATGTAGTTTCATGTGACACCCAAGCTTTGGCTGAATCTTTGGCGATTTGGAACATGTCTTCACTTTCAGGACTGTGAACTAAATTTGCAGATTATTTCCACTTTGCATTCTTGTTTCTCAAAGACAGCTGACAAATCCTCCCTTCCCTGCTTAACAGATGTTTGTCTTCTTGAGAGAGAATCTACACCATGTTCATGGTAATATGGAAGCCTGAGCTGTAAGTGAAATTTTGGTGTCTAATTATCTATTTGTTGACCTACATGTTCAGAACAATTTCACCCACAGTGAATGCAAAATGTTATTTATATTAGCATGATAGTGTGATTAGGAAAGTAAATCACTGTTTCTTCTCTGGGCTTAATTGACCATAATCAATAGCTGATTTAAGTCTTTGATCCTTTAAAAAATATTAAGAAAACCTGCTAGCATTTAGCATTGTTCAAAACTTTAGACAACATAAAGAAAAACAGTTTAAGGTTTCACAGAACTGTTGAGTTTTGCAAAACATTTTTCCCCTTAATTTGAACCATCATTTTCTCAAAGACAATTAAAAAAACAACAGACATGTTTTTGTAATTAAACAGAATACTGAGCTATGCAAACAATAAAGATCCTTGTTTGAAATTAATTCTTGTCCTGCTTCTGGGATTACCAGGGGAATAAAATTATAGCAAAACAAAACAGAAAAAAACCTGCTACAGCCTAGAACTTGTGTTTTACCAGAAACAAAAGGAAATTTAGGCTCAACAGTATTGAGTTCTATTCTGTCTCCAAAATAGAGGATCTTAGAGTTTGTTCTAAATTTGACAAAATGAAAAATCTCATCACTGCTGTCATCAGAAGCCGAAGTTGTACCTCTGATTTTTTTTCTTTATGTTTCCCTAGTTCACTTTTTCCTCCTCTATACCTAAGGGACATTTTGAGGTGGTTCCCAGGAATGTGAAAACAAGGACAGGGCACTAAGTTGATAAATATTCATTGTCTAAACTTTAGAGGAAAAGGTTCCTCCTAGGGCAGGAAGCCTGCCTGGAGGTGGGGAAGTACCATAGAAGGAACTGAACGCTTTTGGGTTGACTGTCTGCTTCTTTTATATTTATTTGAAAATTATAAAAAACCCAAACAAACAAAAAGAAAGGCAACATCTGACCCATGAAACTATTTTTAGAAACACCAAAACTGTGTGTATAGAAACAGGTCAGATTCCTTTGAGGAAACACTACTTGTCCATTTAAATACCGAAACACTCAGGCTGGCTTCAGAAGTTTAAGTCTCCTAGGATATCATAGTATTAAGCATATCAGTTTTGGGATCTCAGTCTTCTGAGGGTGCCTGCTTCAGTGTGCCTGCCTGCTTTAACTACCCATCAGTCCTTTGCTCTGTTGAAATCTTACCATCTGTTTTGTGTTGAGCCACTTGAACAAACTATTGCTCCCCTTATTCTTTGTGTACAGAGCTGCCTTTTGGAACACAATGTTTAGTCAAGCTCCTTGGCCCACAGATTTCTTCTTATCCAGTTGTCCTGCCCCAAGTGCCCCAGTTGTTCTTGGGTTCTCAAGAGTCCAAAGACAACATTGTAGAGGCACGGGCATGCTGAGTTTGTGGTTGAGGGCACATCCAAATATTGCTACATCCCAGATTTGGTTCAAATACTTAGTGTAGACCATTTATTCTAATTAAATAAATGACATTTCTGCAAAGGAAAGAAGAATGGGGAGAGAAAAGGAGCAGGGATCAACTGCTGCAGTCTTCCGTATGTTCAAAAACCATGAGCATTCCTGTAACATTACACTGACTGTCACCAGGGACCCAGAGGCCCAGTTTCAAGCTTTTGCACAGTGCTCCAGGAGTCCCAAGCCACAGAGCTATGCCCATGACTTAATATTGCCAGCATTAAGCAGATTTTCCGGGGAAATTTTTCAAGTACATTTTTTAAAAAAAAATAATCTTGTTTTCTTAAAGTTGAATAGTCCTTTTGCCTCCCTGAGGGCCAGAGGCTAACACGTGGAATAGATATCAATGAATTGTTTTCATCCTACAAGCTAATGGCCACGTCAAAATTCCTTCAGTCTCTTCCTTCTCCACGTGGGACTTTTAAAAATATCACTTTCTTTGCTATCCAACCTATCAGTTAAATGTTGTGTTGAGCATTTTAACAGTTTGTGTAAATATATTATGCACATTAAAAATGCTTTAAAAATGTGACCTAAAATTAAAATAATGAACTTAAAAGTTTCTTATAATGATTTCTTATGACAAAGGGACCTATTTTTCAAAATGTTAAATTATCTTGTTACTTTTCTAATAGTTTGTTTCAACTTCCATTTCTTCAGGCTGGCATTCAATGGTGTAAAGCCTCAGTGAAGGTGTATGGTTATTTTATACCCTTTTAAGATAGGGTGTCTTGCTGTATCACTCACTACATAATAAAATAAATGGAGGAAAACTTTGCAGAGTGCGTTTTGCCAGTTTATCCTAGAACGTCTCGGCTTGTACTGGCGCATGGCCCGACCACTACAGCAGCACGGTGGGCTCGTGGCCTCGTGTGGGCCAGTAGCTGCCCAGCTCCTGTGCTGCTCTATCACTGACTTGCTGTGTGGCCCTATGCAAATAATCCAGCTGTCCTGCAGCTCGGTTTTCTGTACTCATAACGATGGCAGCACTCATCTCGAGCACTAGAAGACCAAAGCTCATGAAGAATGAATCCAACGGCAGCAAGCTACCAAAGCTTTGATCTTGCAGCCGGGTACAGGGCCGGGTACTGGCAGCCCATTTGGGGCATCTGTGCAAGTGGGGTCCAAGGCAGGATGGGCGCCACAGGATTCACTCCAGGAAACCTCCTGCCAAAGCCAGGACTAGGTACCCTGACTCCACTGAGCTGTTCCTGAGTGCTTCAGAAGTGAGTCCCAGTAAAATAACTTTTCATAATACTTTGAATATATAACAAGCTCTAAAAATGCAATCGAATAGCACACTGTGATTATTTAGCTAGCATCAAGAGTTTCCATAGATTCTAGTACTTAACACTACTTTCAAATAGATACATAGAATATCCAAACTGATTGTATCTGTGTTACAATATGAACTATATTAGGATCCAAAACTGAATCCTATCCCTTTTATTACTTTTCCAAAATGCAAACACTCATTTGCCCCATGTTGTATATGACTTGGACCTGCGTCCAATAATAAATCAGTTTTCCTAGACACCTAAGTGACAGCAAATGAAGAACAGAACTAATACAGTCAATTTGACAGAGCATATTTCAGCAAGAATATAATTTTTGAAGAGTGTTATGAGCCAGAGCTGACTTGTGCCTGGAATAATTTAAAAAAAAACAACAAACCAGAATTATACCCATACACTTGAGATCAAAGGCGGTGTTCTAGTTAATGGTGTAAAGCTTATTTCTCTTTCCCCCTTTTCTCCTTTTTCTCCTTTTCCTCCTCTCTCCTTCTCCTTCTCTTTCCCTTTCCCTTTCTCTTTTTTTTTTAATTTTCTTTTATTTTCCCCAGGAATTATTTTTTTCTTAACAGAAATAAAGAAATTTCCACCCCAAGAAAGAATAACATTACAGCTGAGCATCTGCTACAATAGGTTTTATATTTTAGAAGATTTAATCTGTAGGGATGAGTTAATGTTTCCAGGGAGTGGCATCGCAATACTAGTTAAAATGTCTCTCTCCTATAAATATGAGCTGTTTGTTGAAAATGAAGTTTGAATACTAAGGCAGTTAATTAGTTTGGCTCCCAAAGGCACCAAATAATAGCTCCTTCAAAACAATCTCCTTCAATTGGATGAGATTCTTGGAAATACTATGACATACATCATAATAGCTCATTGCAAACATAGATCTAGAGTCTTGCTCCTGCCAGTAACTGAAGATGCTAGAACACAGCAAATTACTCCTTGAACATACCCTTGTTAGTTCCTGGAAGGATAATTTCTCCTTGTTTTAATATTGATATTCACCATTAATAGCCATAGAAAATGGGTGAGGAAACACTATTTCTGGAATACACTTAGACTGGTATGAAACCAAAGCAGGACTAGAATCCAAATTTGAATTCAGCACTACAAAAATCTAACATAGTGTCATCATTTCAGAATTTAAACAGTCAGCTAGTAGAACACTTTCTCTTTGACCAGGTATAAGTAACACCTGTTGCCTTAAACACAATGGTCTTTTGCTTGTGTTTTGTTTCTAATGTATTATAGAAGGAGACAGAACCTCAAAACTATATTAATTTATGGAGTCTTTGCTTAGGGGATCTTGCTTGAAATTACTTGTGTGTCTTGGGAAAATTAACTTTTCACTGATGCTTGACTTCAATGCCAGAGTAAAGCGACTTGAGTATTACTAATGGACAATAAGTAGAAAAAAGAAGGAGCCATTGGAGAGACATGAGATGCAGGCAAGTTGTAGAGAAAATATGCACTATTATGGTTAACTGTAATCTAAGTTAATATAAGAGAACCCCAAGAGAGAGTTATGTTCGGTTTCACACTCAGGGCATTTGGAGCAGGATGAGAACTTATCCATTACTATCATCCCAATCTCATAAACTCAAATAGCTGTAGCATGAATATGTAATTTCTGAAAAAAAAACCCAAAAACCCAAACCAAAATTCTGCATGTACATGTTCTATGGAGGACTGTCAAATATCAGTAATGTCTGTTAAAAATATTAAGTATCTTCACAGACTGTTTTTTAATATGGGACCTGGGAAAATTCAAAGGGAAATCTTAAATTGTGTGAACAAAGGACACACACCAAATCCCAGCCTCTTTTTTTTTTGACACAACTGCAACTTTGAAATGTCTAATGCAATTTTTGGAATGTTTTTATGAAAAAATATAAAATGTGTATTCTGAAGTGTCAAGGCATATACAAGGTAATTTGTAAAGTCACATGGGGTTAATTTTGCCCTCAGATACAGTCTTCAATTCCTCGGTGTTTAGGAGAAGCATTGGACCCATCTGTTTTTACCAGTCGAAGGAAGACAAATGGAGCAGTTTTTCAACAACTGAAAACCATCTCAAGATACACAGATCAACTTAGACTAGAAGTAAAGCAACAACAGCAATATCAACACCACCACCACAGTCTTCCAGTCATTTGACTGGTACTTATCTGCCCAGTAATGGCCAAAAGCCATTTGTCATTGCTTAAACTACATGATGATAAAACCAGAGTCTGGAAAATATCATTACTTGATCTATTTGGTAAACTTTCAAATATTTCTTTCAGAAGATTTGCCAGGCAAACAGCATAGTATAAAATTTAGTTTTATTTAATTTGTGTTTTATTACTTTTGAATTAACTTTTGAAAAAAGGCATGATTAAAGAGCTACAGTTGAGAGTAGGTACAAAGCTTCTGTTGTAGAAAGCTGAGTGAGTCTGAGTCTGTAGATCATGGATTTGTAGGTGCATTTTAGTCCAGAAAATTATGCTGCAGAGGTATTTAGTGGATTTAGACCCATGTCTGAAATGATGGGGTGAATGCACCCTGGGCAGGGTGGGTGCAATATCTTACTTGATCTTTTTCTTTGTCATGGCTGTTGTTGGCTGTGTAAGGGCCAAAATATTGGTACATCCAGACAGGGAGACCATCTATTCCTTATTTCTAAGGGATATCACATTATTAATTCTCTAGTTGCCAGAACAAAAGAAAGGCTGAATTCACACACCAGTGATTTGCAGAGACGCTAAATAATGAAACTTTTAATTCAGCTTTGTTTTCACTGGACAATCCAACCAAAAGAAATCCAACCTTGAAGTAAAACCTATACACAAAGCTCCTTCCCTCAAAAAATAGCATCTTCTTTCCGATTGTCTGAAGATGTCACTGTCTTGCAAACTTGAAATGGGAAATCATCCGTTTGGCTTCATTTTTGATTTGTCCTGTTAAAAACCCCAGAAGTTTATTAGCCCAGATCCTTAATTTTATGTGACTCAGGTAAATAGCATGAAAGTACATTTCTGGACACACAAATGCTCTGTAAACAGCAAATGCTTGCTGCCTATGAATGCTGCTACGTTTGTTGCAGAGTTTCGATCAGTCGCATGCAGGATTGGGCTGTGCGATATCCTGGTGCTTTCTGAGCTGCCAGCGGGTTACAGAAAAGGGAGCTTCCCAGCTGCCTGGGAGGTGCTGCAAAGGGGCTTTCACTGGGCTTTAGGCATTACAGGGTTAGGATTTGAAGCAGAAGGAAATGAAAGATCTGTCTGAAAAAAATGGAGTGGAAATCCATCAGCTCCAACGTGGAGATCACCGCTTGAAGGCTATGTTTCTTTTTATTTGGTAAAAGCGAATAACCAGAGACCGGTAGTGATTAATGCAAATAGGATAACACTTGCTTCTCAAGGGGAGATCTGATGAGTGGCTGAATCTAAAGCCTCTTTGCTAAAGGTGTCTTCATTTCCCCAAGTCTTGTCTGAAAAGAAACACATTTGTAAGTGAGCTCAGGCAATACCTATTTGCAATTATGCAGCACCTTTAAAATCAAAGGTTCCAAAGACTCTTTAGCAATTTGCATGTCAAAGATTTCAAGCACCCTTAAAATGCAGAAGGTAAGTAGGAAAAGCATTTGCAAAATATTTGCAGCCTTTCTAAAGGAACTGCAGCTAAAATATGGTCGGGCTTCAACTGTTGAAAGATTGGGGTTTTTTGGTTGGTTTTCATTTTTTTGAATTGGATAAGCAGTGTGTGTGTATGAGCAAATATCTTGCAGTATAATTCCAAAACACATGGTGTGTAAGTAGACAAATCGTTTAGAATAAGTAAAAGGTTACTCATTAATATGATTTTCTGTATTTTATTTGCTCAAGACAATATTTTTAAGTACCAGGGAAGAGCCCAATAATTGTCACAAGATTTACTGTAGTCAAAACAAAAAAGTTAATCACAATAAAATTGTAATAGGAATTCTAGCATAGCTGCTAAAAATAAAAAGACTTTTTTGAATAAATATAAAAGTATAGAAAAATGTGATGATTATTTTAAAAGCAAAAAACTGTGCATGTTATCAGTTCATGACAGTAACTTAAACCAGTTCCTTTTCTGAAGTTCTCTCACAGAGAAATAATACATCTTCATAAGTGAAAAGCTGTATGTAGTCAAAAATGTAAGAACTTTTTTCAAACATAAAGATGATGATGATGAAGTGAAAAAGGTATATTTTTCTCTGTGCTTGCTAATGCCTCAACCCACATAAACATAAAAATATGCCAGTGACTGTTTGTTGTTACACAGTTGAAGGAGGAGGAATCAGTTGTCTGGATAATAATTTTCAAAATGGGAAAGAAACTGCATCAGGAATATGATAATATGAAATGTGTGCTGCAGTCAATGATCAGAACTTTGACAATATGCCAGCTTTTGCTTAAAGGTAGAATAATAGTCTTGGATACATTAAAGTATAAGACAATGCAATAATTGAACATTAAGTTAATGACAAAATCTTTGCTCATAAGTATAAATGTACAGGGGCATCATTGTAAAACTGGAAAGGGATTTTGCTCAGTATTGTATCCACGCTCACAAGTACCTGACTTCATGTTTTGATTCTTACCACTGTCTCTGGGGTGAGGGGAAGGTAAATTTATGGAAATCATAAGCATCACTGAGAGACTGAAACCTCAGAAAAGGTTGAATAGTTTATCTTTATGGGGGACTGCGTATGGAAAGATTAGGTAGCACATTTGGGTACTTTTCAAGTATTATACCAGAAATATTTAAATGTTCTACCTTCCAGTTGTAATGCTTTCAATTACTGAAACCTTCTGGAGTTCATTTCCCTTCTTACCTCGATGCTATAGAATGTTCTCCTTCTGTAGCTAGACATGCAAACAGAAGATATTTGATATTGATTCTGATGTGGCTGTGCTACAGATTAAAATTAAAGCCATGCACAACAAAAAGTTTAATGAATTGATTTAAAACAATTAGGTATGGAAATTATACAGACCAATAAGCATGATTTCAAAAGTAAATTTGAGTGTCTAATAATTTAATTGCATGCTTGAGTTTTTAATTGCATGCTTGAGGCTGTTTGAAACAACTGAGAGAAAAAATATATTTATGTGCTAATAAAACCAGTGCATCCTCTAAAGCGCTGTCTTACACTTTTTACGTGGTTGTTCTATACTCCCGTTCTAGGAAGACAGCCACACTATCTCGGTGACACTCCATATCCAGAAGGGACTTGTACCCATACTGATCCTTTCCGAGACTAAGACTTTATTTCATAATTGTAACAAAAGAATAAAGACATGAAACAGGCACTGTTAGTGAAACAGCAGCATTGAGAATACACAGAAGTGATTAAAGCCCCTGCAGATGCATTTAGGGATTCATAAATAGCTCGGAAAGCAAAGATATTTCATGCAGAACAATGAGACATAAAACACTGTGGGCATTAGAAATATCGAATCGGCTCACAGGGCACCCAGGCAGGAGGACCATGAGCTTGTGTAGCTATCACCAATGGGTCTTCCAGCAAGCTGATTTGGAAACAACTGAACTGTCAAGCAACATGAAAATGGACCAAAGGGATCTGCGGAATGAAAAAGTAATAGAGGTAGCTCCCAAGTAGTAGTAGCTATGAATTACCTTTGATTGACACTGTTGCCTCTAGCAAGGAATTTTAGATTTTGTTAATTTCTTTTAATGAGATAAAGAATTTGACAATATGCTTTGGGAAACCAGAGAATACAGTAACTAATCCTGGGGAATAGCATGCTGACTCATCTCCCACTGGAGTCAATGGAAAAAATCCAATTGGTTTCAACAGGTTAGACCAACTTTATGCCTAAAACAAACAAAATCTTTGACAGGCTCTCATAGATCACAAGATAAAAATATCCCTGTGTACTTGATTGGGTGTTTGGACTTTTCTGTATGTGACAGAATTTTTTTTGGCTTTAAAATACCAGGGCTAGACCCTTATATTTAACCTGGAACAGCTCACACTAGTTGCTGTAAATGTCTATCTTCCCTCCCCTGCATGTTGGCCAGCATTTGGTGACACTGAAAATTATTTGTGGAGAAGAGCAGTATGCCCTGACAGTCTCCCACGCTCACCCAGAACACAAAATTCCACTGAAACCTCCTTTTGTCTTTGTTCTCAGAATTATTTTTTTTTAAAAAAAGGTTAATCAAAATTATCTTCTCTAATAATAAAAAGATCCATCATCTAGCTAAAAATAAACTCTGGAAACAAAATATAAAAATTGCAGGCTTTAATTAGAAACACCTTTGGCTTGTGTTCCTGCCTTGAAAATAGCATAGCAAATCTTGGCTAAAGGCTGGATTTGTTCTGACAGGCATCAGGAGCACCCGGGCTGCTCAGCACCGCTCAGCCCCCAGCCTGGGGGCTTGCATTTGCTTTGCCTCTGCCAGCGAGAAGGGCAGCCTGGAAGATCTGCCTAGTCTTGGGTTGGCTTTTTTAAAGGCTTTTGAAGTGAGGACAGTGGTTCTCATCCTTTCTTCAGTTTTTTGTGGTCAATGGAAGCAAGTGGGGCACAAAGCTGCTACAGTTAGTGGGAAACTACTGTCCTTTTAAAATCAGAATTGCAGGAATTTTGACTCTCGACAGTTGTTGCAGGTCAATCTAATATAATCCTGTCACAACAAAGTTCAGATCTTCCTGTTCTAGGAGGCAAAACTCAATAAGTATTTTCCTCTGACTTTCCCTTGCTAAAGCTTAGACCAGATGATAATCTTTCTAAGATAACTGATAATTCTAAGCAATTCATTGCACTACAGTATAAGAAGTCATGAGGAACACTGCTTCCAAGATGGGAATTTTCTGGGGCTGGGGTTGCCTTGTGCTTCTGTGTGTAGTGACAAACACAATGAGATACTGGCCACTGAACTGAGGGGGTACTAAAGCACTACCATAAAACAAATAAATAATAATTGAAAACCTATCCTTTCATTAGCATTTTTTTCTTTATCATGAGCATCTCATTACACTGCAATAGAAAGGAATATAGGCAGTAAAATAGGGCAATTTAAAATGCTAAAATTCTGCATTAGATTTTTTCTAAGTTCTTTAGCTGTCTTCAAGAATTAATATGATTTTTTTTTTTTTCCCATGAAGGCCTTGATCTGCCAGCCATCTTAGAGGCAGTACTCTCATGCTTAATTGTTAGGATTGGAATCTAAATCACTTCATCTTTGAAGTATCTTGCATCTCTTATGCATACCTATAAGTATAGTACATGGAATGGATAAGTGTGCACCTTGTATGTAACCTTTGCAAATATTAATCTTTTCACAGAATGCCATTGAACCAGTAAAAAGGGATACAGTTATCTTCCAAAGTACTTACAAACAATTGTGTTATAAATATTTATGTAGCCACATAATGGTTGACATCTGCTGACACTCAAACTATTATGTTATGAGTTTAAAATCATTTGTGACTTCTTTTCACCTTTCTGATTAACTCTTGTATCTGTCAGGTATGTTTTGTATTGCAATGTGGTGGACTAGAGAAGAAAGGTTTTAAAATAAACATAGGGTCTAGTATCTGCTGGGACCTGGTACAGCACTGCTGGAATCTAAGGCCGCTGTAAGGAAGCGTGTGAACAAAAGTCTTTTGAGAGGTTGGCAGATAGATGGTTCTGGCAGTGGCTGTGGTAGTCTGGGTTAGCCAAGGCTGTATGCCAGCCATGATCCCTGGACACAAAGGTCTGTTCTTATTTCCTCTAAAGTGAGCTCAGGTTCTGTAGGCACGCGCAAACACACTACATACATGTATAAGGACAATTCTCCTGCTCTCTGAAACCAATGAGAAAAAATCCAATTAATATAACAGGCAGCAAAAATTGTTCCATGATTCCAAAGAAAAATAAAATAGGGAATTATATACATGAAGAGACAAAATTGAATGCTTCAAGAGAACTCTGAGGGTCAGAAAGGAATTGGTTGTAAAATAAAAATTAAAAATGAATGTAAAAAAATCTGTAGGAATAAAAGGAGCAATAGCTAAGGTGTAATAAGTGTTTTAAAAAGGAGGACATAAAAAGTATCAAGAAAAGCTAAATGAGTAAAGTAAAGGAAGGTGATAAACAAAACTTTAATGGAAGAGTAAAAGAAGAGACCAAAATAAAGATCAGTCTAAGGAAGATATGCGAATTATGTGTGTTCAAATCAGCAGTGACCAGTAAAATCCATATCAAAGTATTCAAAGCTCTGGCAAAAGCAATCTGTGAAAGACCAGGGATTATTCTGAGAATTTATGGGGAATAGAAACTGGAAAAGGGCAAAGGCATTTTCCGTCTTACTGACTGCTTGGCTTAAATTTGCCTCCTAGAAAATATCCGGACATACTATTAAACAGTCAGTACATATGACAGGACTAGTCTTTTCTGAGTTAGATCAAAGACATGTTGAGGTCTTTCTTTTCCCTTGCAATGGCCAGCAATAGATACCTCAGGAAGAGAACAAAAATAGAGCAATCTGTGGCTCAAGTATTCCTTTGTGTTCAGTAGCCATCAATAGATTTATCTCTCATGGTGTCTGATTTACTCTTGGATGCCTGTAGGCTTTTAGTATGTGCACAATTCTGCAGCAAGGAATTCCACATCTGAAGTACAGGTTCTGTCAGGAGCCATATAAGATGAGGGAGGAAAACCAAATCAAAGCACCTTGCATGGATTGATAAGAAACAAATGTCAGAAGGCGAATCCTGTTTCCTTTGCTGACAGAACTGTTCCAGTGATTGAGAAAAAGGCAGATGAGGTGATATAGTGATTTTAGGAAGTGCTGGTTGTTGCCTGTGTGACCTTTCCATAAACAAAGTAAGGAAATAAACTATGTATACATGAAGCTGAAAAAATACTTGTACGTTGCTTACTAATAAAATCGTCGGGCAGTTCTGATATAAGCCTGTAAGGCTACTGGGTCTATATGAAATTTTTAATAAGAATGATGCTACACATATTGAAGGATTGAATAGCACTCTTGCAAAAGCTGCTTGTGACGTGAAGGGAGAAAAACTGTGAGTATCAGTGGGTCTGTTGATATCAAAAGTAAAAACGTGGAAATAGTTTCATAAAGCTTCAATGGAAATGAAGGTCTGAGTAAGGACTGCAGGACGATTTCCAAGATATTGCAAATAGTCTTAATTCTCAGATCAGTTTCCGATGCAGCAACCCACTTACCTCAGAAAAGAACATGTAATTGTGTGTTAAATAGTTTTAATCCTAAACTGGTAAATAAGAGTGTAACTACACTGTTGTCAATGGAATAAGGCCAAAGTCCACGACCAGTTAAAGATCTTGTGCCTGTGTTTGTTTTGTTCTACAAAAGAAAAGATGTAGGCCATAAAAGAAAGTTTAAGAAAAGGAATTATGTGATAAGGTTGTTGGGTGAAATATATCAGAGAGTATCTTGGTATAAGAGAAGTTCTGAAATACAGCGGGTGCAGAACCAATGGTTAGTTTTGTGAATGTTAAGATATTAATTATACATGAAACAAATGAATGCATCTGTGTAATAAAATCAGAGCTAGCTGAATACCAAGTGATTCCAGAAAACATTTGGGCTGAAAGTTCAGGGTGCTTGTTCGCCACAGACCAGCAACAGGAAACCTCACTCCCCTCCCCTCCCAATATTCAAATTGGATCTTGCAGGCGAGACCTACAAAGGTATTTAGGTCCCCCATTTTTCTTTAGGAACCCAAAGCTAGGCGCTTAGATAGGGGTTGGGAGCCCAAAAGTCTTTGTATATCTTGGCTTGTAACGTTTTCTATAGGCTTGTGCACAAATCACAACCATGAACGAACACCTGGGGAGGGAGAACAGGGAACTGATCTCAGAGCTTCATATGTTTTTTATTACTAGGTAACTCTTTCCATGCAGTGTATGTGTACGGCATCGTTGCTGCACTTGGAGTCTGGCTTCCAGGGAGGCCAGCTTACATCACTAAGTTGGGAATAAACAGCCAAAAGTTCAGTACTATTTAGTAAAACCCAGACCAAGCTACATGATCTTCAGGCATAGAAAATACATCTTTTGCGCTGCTGTGGAGTACTTTATGAGCTGTCAGTAGATATGGCATGACTTGCATTCCAGTTTCCCATGGCTGCAGTTTGTCGCCAGAAGTATCTTTGTTGCTCTTGAATATGTTCTGCGTTGGTGGATGGGGTGCAGGACAAGGCTGAAATGTCAAGAAATTAATCTGAAATGATGTTCTGGATTTCTTCCACGTTGTGGGATCCAGCCCATACTGCAGGTGGTGGTCCTGTGAAACAGTTGTTTTTCACAAATTATTCTGCCTGTTCGTTAATTTCATGAACTAGAAGGCCATTTCCCTGTAGTCCTTTTTTTTTTTTTTTTTTTTTTTTTTTTTTTTTTTAAGACAAGGGCCCTCTAGACCTATATGTCTGCTCTCCACAGTCTGAGTTACAGTTATACCTCTCGCTGATGTATGTGTGAAAGCATAGAGAAGTCATTGAGCATTTTGGAGCTGCAAGCTGAAAAGAGAAATGAGGTCTGTAAGAAGCATGAAGAATCTAAACCATTTCTCATGTGAAAGTTAAGATACTTCAAATTACTACAAATTGTCTAATTTTTATAGCTTTAGTAAACAGGCCAGAAAAAAACCAGATTGACAATAATTGACATTGGCCAGCAGGTGAACTCTGTAGACAGACTTTTTCTTGTTCATGAAACAGGCACAATTTCACAGGACAGCATTTCCAAACAAGGTTCCAAACTGAAGGCTCCAGGTAGGGCTTGCTAAAACACAATTAGTCCCTTTTTTTGTGAAAGGTTTAGAGGTTCCAGAAATTATTTTGTCTGAACTCAGAGCAAAAATGACACCATCCCATTTTTGTTTCCTGAGAAAATGATTTGGAGAAAAGGTGCTATCCAAGAAGCCCCACCAGACAAGTGGTTAGATCTTGGACCTAGGAGGTCTGGGTAAATACGTTCCCTGTCCAATGAATTACTGAACAAGTCTTTCTCACAATGTCCCCTCTGCAGCCATTAGTGTTCATGTAAACAATTCAGTGTTGATTGAAGAACGGAAGGAAAAAAAAAAAAGGCATTCAATCTAGATACATCTAGGAAGTGTGACCACCAGTTTGAACCCTTGTTCAAACCATTCAGACCACTAAGTCCTGGGTACTACATACAGACTGACTGTTCTTTCCCCCGCTTCTTCAAATTGCACCCTGGCTCTGGGATGATTTCAGATTCAAAACAGTGTATTTCTGTGGGTCATGCTGCACAGAATTTGCTGCATTAGCAGATTCAGTGCTTCTCCAAAGGTGTCGTTTCAGCTGACAAAGCACATTTCAGCTGACGTTCTCCAGTGGTGCAGACTGTGTGTTCTGTGTGTTCCCCACTGCCTGTTCTTAGTGGCAGGGAGTTAGAACTACTTTTGACCCTAAGCCTGTTGGAAGGCATGAGTTAAATGATCATTTTTGATTCCTACCTTCCCTACAAACAAGGGCTAACCAATATCTTATAAATTCAGATAATTCAGCAGGGAGGAAAGGAGGAGGAAAGAAGAAACGATAGATGAGATGGGATATAGAGGAGCTTATGTACAGCAAGCTAGATAAAACTGTGCTTGCTCCCGGGTGTCTTTGTGTTATAAGGTCACTATTTCAGTGGAGAGAAACAGTATTGGCACTTAGACAAACTAAAAGGAAAGGGGCATGGCTGCAATATAAAGTTTGGGAGGGGTGGACAAAACATTGAGGAAAAAGAAGAATTATATGAGGACACATGAGGAACAACACTGTAAGTAAGCTAAGGAAAGGAAGAACAATTAAAAAAAAATAATTGGCTGACTTTGAGTATAAGCTGGCTTTTTAAGAAGTTTGGGTTCACTTTCACTTGTGCCAGGTACAAGCTGTCTCCTCTGGTGCAGGGAATGAGTCTAAGATGTCACACCATGAGAGTCCAATGTAGCTTGGAGAAGTTGGAAGACTTACAATGTAATTTTACTAATTTGAGACTGGACTAAAATAACTTAGTTATTCATTGTCTCTCTGCAAGGTAATTTAGTCCCTGGGGAGACACAAAAAAATGCCAAGCTTATGCTAAAAGACGACTGTCCCCTCCTTTCCCTTCTGCCACCATCCATCCATCCCCTTTCTTCTGTAAGTGCACACCTTTGTTCAGCTAGTCAGCAAAGGTGATTGGGAAATGAATCAGTTTAAAAATAAACCTTCTGCTGGGTTAGTTTTAGCCTGGATTGGTTTCCTGATCTGGTTCATAATGCAGCCAACATGACTAATGGTGTCTGTATCTTGCTCTATGGTCATAGTCTCTGCCTTCTGTGATTTGCATTAGTGTTGCAGCTGCTGCACGTGTGCGCCGTAGAACTCTCAGACCTTGCTAAGGAACACTGTGCTATGGAAAGAGAGGGTTGGGTCTTCCATGTGGGGAAATATCACTGTATTCAACTGGAAATATTTTACTGGAAATGTGTCTATTGCCTTCATTCAGACTAAGCTTACACAAAATAACTCTGTGACTAAACTATGCATGTCATAAAAATGTGTCTGCTAATTTCAGACTTTTCTGTGATTTCATGACTACTATAAATCTGCTTATTCTCATATAGCATTGCTTTTTAACAGGCTTTATAGTTATGTTCTGTAACTATCATGAAGCATCCATTCCATCCTGCAGGATGCCCCTTCTAATATAGGCCTTTCTAACTCTAGAAGGAGAAATTTGAAATTAATGAATATGAACCCTATAATTTTGACTGCATCTCAAAAAGCTTATGATACTCACCTCATTACCTGTCAGCTCTCTACTTTTTCAGTTCTGCTGTCAGCCTAGCTGCATGGCTACACTACCTCAAGCTTAATTGTACCCTAATGTGGTTCTATCCATCTCTTCACCTCTAAGTCACTGCTTAAACTCTCCCCCTTGTCTCCTGACAGGAGTTCTTAGCTTAGATCTCTTCTCGGCCTCTCTTCTTTCTCGACTTCTCCATTGTTTTTTTTTTTAAAACATGTGACATGACCTTCCTCCTCCTGTTAGCCTGGGGCCCTTCCCTGTTCTTCTTGTTCTCCCAGGTCAAAGACACAGACATTCTTCAGGTATTGTTTTCAATTACTTTTTTCCGCTTGCCTCCTCTTACCCTTTCTATTAGCTCTTCATGTCTTGTGTGCCCTTTCTCCTCCCCTCCCTTATTCCTGTCCTTAACATCTTGGTCTCCTCTGGTTTGTGTTTTTGCTGTTTCTAGTTTGTTCTGTTTGCTATATCACATGTTAAGTTTCTCATATCATAAATGAACCACTTTTGACTCTGCATCTCTAGCTACTGGCCCATCTGCAGTCACTCTTTCATCTCTAAGCTTTCTGAATGTGCTGTTTACACTTTTTCTTCCTAGAGCTCTTCCAATCTGGCTTCCCTCCTCTGCCCTTAAATGAAACCATTCTTTCACATCTAATGGCATATGCTTTGCCAGATCTCAGACTCACTGCTGTAACCATAACTTCTCTTGGCCTCTCTGCTTCTGCTCGCCTTGAAATCTCTCTGGGATCTCTCAGGTCTGGCTTTCTTTGGCTGCTTCTCTAATCACTTCTTTAACACATCTTTTGGAGTATCCTCCGGCTCTTGCTAAGGAAGTTGAAGGCTTCTAACTTTGTGTAATTGTACCTAAAACAAAAAATTCCTTTGTCATCTCTTTGCTGAAGATTCATAGATCCACCAATGTATTTCTTTTTGGTCTCCTTTTGTCCTAAACAAACTTTTAGTCTGACACTCTTGTGAATGACTTACTAATTATTCAAACTTAGTTTGGCTGAATCACAGATTTTTCCACCACAGACCTTCTCACTGTGTGCTTCTCAATAACCATGGACTTCAACATGGTTGAAGTCCCTAACCTTATCATCTAAATTCTCACATCCAAGCAATGTGTAAATTTAACAAACGTAGCATCTCCAACACATAGTGCTTCCTAGCCATGCAGGTAGCTGAAACTCTTATCATAGAATTGCAGAATTGTTTGGGTTGGAAGGGACCTTTAAATGTCATCTAGTCAAACACCCCACAGTGCAATGAGCAGGGACATCTTCAACTAGATCAGGTCACTCAGAGCCCTGTCCAACCTGACAGTGAATGTTTCCCAGGTTGGAGCATCTACCACCTCTGTGGGCAACCTGTTCCAGTGTTTCACTACCCTTACCATAGAAAATGTGTTCCTTATATCCAGTTTGAATCTACCCTCTTAGTTTAAAACCATGAACCCATGTTCTATTGCTACAAGTCCTACTAAAAAGTCTGTCTCTTCCCCAGTCTTTTTTCCTGACACTTAAATAATAGAGTATCTTTTTCTCAGCCCCTATAAAGGCATTCTTGCTCCCTTCATTTTCATTCAGGAAACAACAGCAAGATGATATCCCTATTTCATTCTTTAGGGATATTTCATGTATCTCTGCCTTGATACCTTTCTGCTGCATCCTCCTCTACTTCATCAAATAAGAGCACTGCCTGCTTGCAGAGTCAAAGCTCTTTATGCCTACTTCCATTTGCCCCATAGCTGTAAGCTCCCACTACCCCCTGTTAACTTTCCAGACCAGGTTTCTTGTGGTTTTGATGGCCAGATTTAGAGGGAACTTCCTGTAAAATATCTGTAAAGCTATCACGTTGCTTTTCTCCAAATCCCTCTCTAAAACTCCCTTTCCTTTGGGAAGGACTGCTAGACAGCTTAAAGTGATACTACAGTCTCAGGTTTTTCTCCTCCTTTTTTTCTTTTATTCCATTGCTTACCCTAGAAAAGGAGTGTAAATTTTCTCAGATGCTTTCACCTTTTTAAGTCCATTGGTATTCGTTACATTCTGATTATAGCTGGAACATCTATGAGAAACAGAAACAATAACAAAGCAGTTGCTGTTGTACAGTATTTAATTTTGGTGATTCTGAGGCTACCTGAAGGTTTTTGTGTATGTATACGTATGTGGCTGGCAACATGAGGATGGAAAGACAAATATTGCATAGCTTTCTATCAGAAACTGTTAAGAAGTGAGAAATCTAATGAATGACGGGATAAACACTGTCATATAGCTGCTGTCAATGTCTGGGGTTTATTTTTCTCAAAATGGAATACTTGATGCTATATGTGTTTGTACGTGTGTATATATATAGATATATGTGGATGTGTATAGCTTACTGGATATTCTACTTGGCTGGTGGTATGTGTTGAACTTTTGATGTACTCTGTGAAAGGTGGAAAAATACTTAAAGTGGTGTTGACTGATTGGTGCGTAGTTCTTAGTAAAAGGAGATAGTCTTGTATTCTGCCAAGTGGAGTTATCCTTTGTGTGGGGCAGGCGTTTTGAACTGTCTTCTTTTTTCACTTGGTGTGTGGTCATCCTGAAATGCTTTAGGAATGTCTCATTTTCTTCTTGTAAAGCAGATTTGTTTTTCTTTCCTTCTTTCTTTCTTATTTTCCATTTTAGTGGATAGTTCATTTTCCTGGTACGGGGCTGTTGTCTTGTGGGTTGTAAGTTTTAAAAAATATTATGTGTTTGAGCAGGAAAGGGACAGATCCTCAGCTGTTATAAATTGGCAAGGCTGTTTTGAATATGAATTATTTGAAGCTGTTTGCTATGATAGTTATGTATTTCATGTACGTTTAAAGCTGAGAGTAATTATTATTTAAATTCTTAAATATTTGGAGAATAATTAATTTTTTGCAATTCCACTAATTTTCACAAATTCTCACCAGAAATTAATGTAGTTTGTTTCACTTGTGATAAAGCTATACCTTAAAAGAAGCCTTTTAGAATGTGATATATATTAAACTACACACACACAAATGCACACAAAAACATCTGTACCATCCTTTTGCAGACAAATATTCTTTTTTAAAGTATAGAGATCTGGTCTGAACTTGAGGGTGTAGCTACAGAAACATCATGCCAAATTGCCAGATTTGAATACCATTTCTTGTTTCTGTTTGATTCATTTGCCTTGCCATCACATCCATGAGCACTGTGTTACATGTTGCACACAGACTGGGACAAACTGGAAGGCTCTTTCCTAACATCCTAAATGAATAACTGTGGGGCTCATTGTTGCAAGATATAATTCACCAATGGTTTAATTTTCAAGAGCAGAAACTAAATCTACCACTGCTGGAAAATACTTCAGTTCTGAAAATCCCATTCAAAGTGTAAGAAACACAAAGAGCTATTAGGTTGATTAGAGTACTGGAGAGCCAACTCTATGGGAAGAATTAGATTGGTATGTTTATCTGAGTAAGATGGAGGCTGAGGGAGGGATCTAATACCTGTCAGTGCTCATGGGAAGAAAATATTTTAAGCTATTTCAACACAAAGATGAGTATATGCCAGTCGTGACAGTATTTCAGCGGAGATCTACAAGAAGGTGCTTAGAGATCAGAGCTTTCAGGTGTCAGTAGTGGGAAGCAAAAGTTCACAACCCATGTCTAAGCCCTATTTAGTTTCATAATGGAACCTGTTACAGTCCTGGAAAAGATGGTGTGTCCAGCTTGCTTCTGCAGCAGTCATGAGGATTCGCTGTTCATAAATACCTCTTCCCATCCTCCATCCTTATAAGCACTCATGACATGTGAATCAGTAGATCCTTGATCTATATTTTTATATAAAGATTTCACAGTATTCAGGTCCTCTTTACTTTCAAGGTATAAGGTGGTTTTACATAGCAGTCTAGTAAACCTTCAAATGTTGGAGGCTGATGGCCAGCTCAATGACCACCAGAACAACGGTGGCAACCTCAGACACGGTTAGAAGACTTATTACTAAAAATTAATCCCTACATGAGTCAAAGAAATAAGTGCAAACCGACTCTAAAAATTAAAGGACAACTCTGTGAATACCACTGCAAATACCATTGGCAAGAGACATGTCTCCAAGCTGTCTTCAGACTCCAGAGTAAATAAATAAAATATTTCGGAGAGAAGAGAGCTGTATATGTTGGCAGCATTTCTTAACTTTGTGTGTAAAACCAAGCACGATTCGAACTTCCACTAGGTAAAGACACCAACACAAGAAACTCATTTAAACTGGTCAAATTCTAACAAACATTTTCTGTGAAATTTTGGTGAGATGGAGTTTGCCAGAAGTTTTTCCAGGAATTAACAACCTCCAAAGACTGCAAACACTTTTTCTTCTGAACATCTCTGGCCAGAATCTTTCTCCAAAACTCATAAAGCAAGAACTTGAGAAAACCTGCCTGAAAAGCAGTCTGCTTTGTAAAAATATAGTAAGAACTTGCCAATCTTTGAAGCCAGGGAGAACCTAAATAAAGGCAGTGAAGACTTTTCCCTCACTCTGCTTCCCAAATACTATGGGAGAAAATGAGAAAGTCTTAAACATAGTACTGGGGGACTTGACCTTTTTCTATCCTCCCTCTCTACTTCCAACCTCCTGATTTCTCAACAGGAGAGTCGTATAAAATGGCTGATCTGTGCTCATCTCTATTTAAACATACTCCTTTGGCCATCTATCTCTACTCCCTCTCCCCACTCTTAATCCTTGGTAATCAAATCTTGGCTTATACACATTCCAACCCACCCCCAAAAAGCAAACAAATAAAACACCCACATTCAGAATGAGATCACATTACTCGGTGATCTCAGTTCTAGTGTTACCTTACATTTTCAGCTGGTCAATTATTTCTCTGGAGCAGTTTGAAATGTTCTGTTGGCCCATTCACTCCGTGGTACGATATTTGCTCAATTCTAGCAAGTCTAATGGACAAATGGCGCTGAGCATGTATTCTTGGAAGAGATGCACTTGCCAAGATCTCTGGTGAGAATCAGTTCTGTACAAAAGTCAGAGTCAAAAGTAGTTGTGTTTTTTTTTTTTTTTTCTTTTTTAACATGAGAAGAAATAAACATTATTTTTAACTCAAAAGATTTTAACTTTAGACACTACCCGTGCACAGCCCCAGTGAGGACAAGGGTTGTGAGAAATGTGATGAGATTTGATTGCATAATTTTTAAATTGAATGAGATTTACATATATTTTAATAAAAACAAAGAAAGAAACATTCATTCTTGGAGGAGACTAATTTGCCAAAAGGTCAAAAATTTGGAGAGCATAACTACATTAAATCTGCAGTCAAAATTTTTAAGAGGCAATTATGTAAGATAAGATGACCATTCACGTTTATGCTGTCACTCACATTCTCTTGACTTTTTAGGCCCTAAAGCTTTACCATTATCCCCAAACACTTGACCTTTGGGATGCTTTGATCATACTCACTTTCAGAAGAATTACCAAAGAGTGGTTAATTCTGTGGTGCATGAAATTTGCACAATACTTCTTTTTTCTTAATGGAACACATTTTTACTATTTTGCAAGACATCCACAAGTTATTACTTCGTGTTTGGTTTTAAAATATGGTTTTGAAAATCAAAGCAAGTCTTGATTACAAATTAATCATGCAGTGAAATAAATTAAAATACAAAATAAAATAAGGTAGCTTCTCAAGGGAAATGTTTAATCAGTTTCAAGTGTTCTTAAAAGAAATGAGAAATGATGCAGCACCTTTTACAGAAAGTGTTAAATAAGTTAACGATTTTGTAGACTTTAGCTGTATAAATAGTTATAGCTAATTTAAACCAGCTTTTAAAGTACTACAGCAAGATAGGGTTTGGTATAGCATGATTGAATAGAAAGAATGTTCTGCTTTTTCTTCCTTTCTTTCCTTTGCCTGTCATACACATAGTTTGTCTCTATCATCATCTGTCTATCATAAAATCATGTATGACAGAAGTCTTGACCTGTTCACTATGAACAAGTCTTTGATATTGCTCAAGGCCACAGGAAAATCAGGAGTAAAACTTAACAATTAAAGCCACTTGACAAAAAAAGAAACAGTACATCTTCTGTATATTTATTCCTTGTTACTGTTGTCCCTGTCCTGTCTTCAGACTGTAACTGCAGACCCTGCCCTTAGAAGAATTTCCCAATTCAAGTCAGTGCACAGGCATACCAGCCACTTCAGAATATGTTCTATGTTGCATCAACCTTAAGCTCAGGCCTAAGTGCTGTCCTGATTGGGAAAGAATGAAGTTTGTGAACCAGGATTCTCTATGTAGAGGTCTTCATATCATCTAGACTCTTGATCTTGCCATTACAATGCACTCGGGCCTAACCTTGCCCTTTGCTAGATCCACAACTTCGTTGCACCAGACAGGCACCTTAGTCTGTTTGTCCATGTGTTTCTGAACTGTGTCCCAGTTTATAGATATAGATTCTTTTACACAAGAATGGCTGCCTTTGTTACTCATTTGTACTATATCAAGCCCAATATGACTTTGGTCCCTTTGGTCCATAGTTATAAAATTAATAATAGTAATAACGGTATCAACAATAGCCTTATATGTGATTGGTATTCATTGCAATGAGAAGACATGGGATGCTGCTTCAGTTTCTTCTGAAGTTGAGCACAATGTATTTAAATCTTTTTCATCCTCAATTATTTCTTCCATTATTAGTCTAAGAATTACCTCTGCAGTCATGTAGCACTGGCTCCAAGCTGCTACCATGGAGCAGGCAACCTACAGTCTAACTAGCAGGAGGTAAATGGTCAAGGACATTTCTGAAGCACAAAGCTGTAAGGTCACATCACAGTTACATCCCTGATGGTTTGAGTCCTGCACCAAAACTCACTTCAAGGATAAGAAACAAATACCAGTTCCAAAAGAAATCTATCCAAATTACCAGGAAGCCTGGTATCCCTTTGACCTGCCATCACACTTCTATTCTTTAGCAAATAACAAATCAAAGTTCACTATTGCCTCATCTTTATCATGGTCATAAACTCTAGTCAGATTTTTTCCATATTCTTTCATTTCCATGACCAATTTTTGAAAGCTATTTCCAGAAAGTTTCACTAATTTCCAATTACAGACTGCTGAATACTAGCCACTGAAATGTAAAGACTGTGTATATGTATATACTAGACTTGAAAGTGTTCTGTGTTTTGACACCATCTTGTCTATGACAGATCTATGGCGAATGCCTGAGTAGTAAATACCTGTAGTAAAAACATCTCTCACTTCCCTTTCTTCAGTACATATTGCTTAAATACATAGTTTCTATCATTTAGTCTTTCATTCAAGTGCCTTCGTGGTAAATATTTATAGAAACCCCCAAACCCTGTCAAAAACAGGGCCTTGAAATTGCAGCTAAAGGTTATGACAGGTGCCAGCAAATATCTTCTAAATGAAATTACGAAGATAGTATGCCCTCAGATGAAACTAATTCTAAGACCAATTCAACCAATGGATTTTTATTAGAACAACCAGGGATCTGAATTATCTGTGGGGCTTGTGAGAGTTTGATCAGCAGCTGTGCTAGGGAGCTTAGTCCCAGAACACTTCAGAATGGCCGTATATTTCATCGCTTTTTTGATCAAAGGAAAACATTCACTTATTTGACATAGCTATCCCACAATAATTGCATGCTACAGAAAAGCAAACCAAAGCATCCGATGCCTTAACTAAATAGGCATAATCAAAGGACAGAACAAACAACCCAACATGCTGTTCCACCTCAAATCCTTTTGCTTTCCTCTGCTCTTTTACTCCTCCAAAATGCCTTGGAACATAACCACCATTACATACTAAAATGATTCAAGGAAATTTTCACCAAATTAGGAATAAATTATGAAGACTCACAGTGAGAATGCCTATCTGATTTCATTCTGTGTGGTGACATGCACTAGGATCAAATATGCCAAACAGTTACCTTTCTGAATTGTAAACTCAAAAAAAATATTGACGTTGACATCTCTCTTTGACTATCTATCTCCCTTGCCTTTGACTTATCCCTCTTATCCTTGAATTTATTTGCGTTATTGCCGCTTATTCAGCCTATGGATCTCATCTGGAATTCTTGTAGAACTGCTTTACATAGGATTTACATAACCACATATATAGCATTCTAGGATTTAATGGCTGGTTGACCGTTTTCTTACATCTCCCAAGGCGTCTCTGAAGAGTTAAGAGCTCTGGCATTGTCTGTAGTGCAGAGGAAAGGCTAGCCATGGATTCCAGCATTGCTTTTTATTATGTTGCAGCTGTACTGCACTCAATTCTACTTGGACAAATTCCTGAACAAGAATCTATTTCCCTCACTTCACTTTTGGAATATGTACTGGTTTGGTTTTTGGCTCAGCTTTGAAGCAATGTTCTTTTTGTCAGTATTGAAGGAACGAAGGGTATATTTATAGAATAAACTGTTGGGATGTGTTTGGTGATTTTGATTTAGGATGTAGGAATAAGGTTCTCAAGGGATGGAAAACTTGAATTCTGAAAATAACGATCATCTAAAGTTTGGTGGAGGTAGTATTATTGCATTGACTCATATGGGCCTCTCTTGATTTACACCTCTATTTAGGAACAGGGCATTTGTTTACAATGCAACAATATTTATAGTAGTTACAAGCTATAAGTGCTTTCTTCCAGTGGTTATTTAAATAACATTAATAAAATTCAAATATAGCACTATATATTAACTCTCATACCTAGGAAACACATTAGCCAGAGTTTAGCTTACCACAGTTCTTAAGCACTGCTGAAAAGTCACTTGGCCACTTGTGTAATTTCTAGATGGGTATAAAGCCTGAAAAAAAAGTTTTGTGTAAGTCACTTCAGTCTATCCTTAAATTATTTTCAAGACAGTTTTTGACAACAATTTCCTCTTTGAGTCCTTAATAGAGCTAAGCCTCGAGATATAAAAGATATGCTGTTTCACCATAAGACATCCATAGTTTGCTTATTCCATCCAACTCCTGCAGTATACTTAGAACTGCATTAGCTCCACGGTCCTAGGAGTCACTGCAGCAGAGTCAGAATTTGGATCTAAACATTTCCTTCGTAAAAATTACAATGCAGAGAGAAATCAGCAACCCAATGCAATTATAGGCCACTGTTACCACTTTGTTCATTGCCTACAGGCATTTACATGTATGTAATGGTTTGCTTCACTGCTGTGTAAAGCTAATCCATGCAGCAGAACAAAATCTTTCAAAAAGATTGGTCAGAACCTGCTCTTTATTTGTACTGTGGCTTGCAATTACAGAGTTGGAAAGTAGACATTTTAGCAAAAGTTGCCTCTAAAAGAGAAAAAAAGTAAAGGAAACAAAGCTTGTTCTCCTGCAGGGTGATGTAGGCACCAGTGTTGCCTGTAATGGGGAAAGAGGTTATCTCAGATTTCCTTCGGAATGGTCAGCTTTCAGAATTAAATCATCTTTTGGTTGATGCCATGACTAAACAGATGAAGGCCTTAGCTGGAGTTGAGAATCTCTGTAACTGGAGAGAAGAAACCAGGCTTTTCATGTAAGGCTCTACACATGTCTGTGCATAAGAACAAGGAGACCTTGACCAGTGCCTTTCACTGGTGGGTGTTCAGAAAGAAAGCTTTGGGCAGTCACTAATAGTAGGTCAAGCAACAACTCACTTCACACAGCCTGACCCTTCGCATTGTCACACCTGTGCAAATGATGATGTACTCCTTACAGTGAGCCACTCAATGTCAATCCCTTACATTTATTTAAAAAGAAGTATTTTGGTCTGCAGGCACAGCTGCAGTTTCAGAAATCCCTTTTCTTCCCTTTCTCTTATTAAACCATTAATATGTATTCTCTTCACTTAATTATGTTGTGTTTCTGGGAAAACAGAACATTTTATCTCTTACTAAATCAGGAGAATAGGAATTTGTTACTGTATCCCTGATCTGACCAGTGCTGCTAAATTGGTCAATTTATGTACCTTTTTGCTCTCTTAAGCAGTTTCTCTCCAGAAACAAGTCTTTTTATAGAAAAAGAACATGAAGCAAATGGTTCATTCCACTTTCCCGCCTGATAAGATTTTGCATTGAGTACATTTAAAATACTCGTATATTGCCCTGTAACAGATTTTAGATAAACACACCTATTTTTGTACTGATCAAAGAGTTATGGATATGTTTATCATCTGTTACAGATCTAGAGGCAATACAAGAAAAAGGCAGCTCCCCAATGCATTTTGCCAATGCGTTTCACATGAAGGTGTTTCCACCCAGTTATGTATTCTCGGCTACTTTACAGCTAAGGGGCCCTGGTCTGGCAAAAGTAACATATTCATATACTCAACTTCATGACCACAAACAGTAAGATGAACATCACAAGGTCAGCTCTCCAGGTTCCGAGCTAAGCATACATTATAGACTTTGAAATCCTGAAAACTTCACTGAGACTTGTCTTCATCTGACTCTTGCATCCAACCTAAAGTTCAGTAAAAGTTTTGCCACCTGTGATACATCTGTGGGTGACACAGCAAATGTTGGAATATATGCACTGGGAGTATGGCGTAAGGAAGCCTGAGGGAAGCTGCATCATCTTCTGTGAAAGGGTGAAAAGGCAGTGTTTATGTAGGCTTGAAGAGCAAGTAGATTCTGGATTACCAGTGCGTAGCCAGGAGGATGAAGTGACCTACCCATTGTAGGATGGTGCTTTATGAAATTCTATTCCCTTCTTGTATGAGGACAGGAACTAAAGACTCAGTTAAGACTTCAAGTAACACCTCAATCACTTGGTCTGCTTTTGGGTAACCCTTCTGCTTGCTTGTCTTTATTCAAAGTCTCTGGTAAATCCATAGCTGTAGCGCAAACAAAGATTGATGTCAGAGAAATACATCTATTTGATTTACTGTTTATGTCGTGATGTTGGCACAAGTGCATTTTAAAAATGACAGCATACACATTGAGTCCCAGGGCTCTAGGCATGTTTTTGAATATATTTAAAGAGATGTTAATTGCACAAGATATAATATATGCCCCAAGCTGCTTAAGAGGTAGGAAAATGGAATATTTTGCATCTTGATAAGGAGCCAAATTCATAGTATGAGATAGATGTCATACATAAAATCTCAGAGAGACCAAAATATCTACCCACATACTTATTTTCAGAGCATGGTTATGAAATATAAGCTGTCTTCAATACCTTTTTTTGTGTTGTGGTGTATGCATGTCTGTTATGAATTTCTAACCTGTTTTTTTATACAGAAAAGAGGAAGTTTAGAAAAAAAAGACAGTGAAGTTTCCCTTTTGTTTATTTCATAAAATATATGTCTTTAAAAGTAGATTTTATATTGGCCCTATTATTCAAAACATCTAAAAAAATACTTAAAGGCTTTGAGAAATTCTGTTTGGAAGCTGCCAGTAAAATGAGTTTCATAACTAACAATGTATCAGTTTTGATACCAATAAAGCTGCTGAAGATACTGCCAGTCGTTCATTCTCCTCCAGTTCATATGCAGATCCTTGCAGGGATGACATGTCACTACACTGACATCTGGAACATAGCAACAAAATGCTGCTGGCTCAGAGAAACAGGAGCAACATGCAATATTCATTGCCAAATGTCACTTAGCAACGTAACGTGTAAGTGGAGGAATACTCTCAGCCATACCCTACTCCTCCAAACAAACAAAAGCTCCTTGTAAGATGTATTTTAAATTAAGGCAAATGATGGCTGCCTAGGAAATTTTTCTGTTAAAAATAGGGGGAAGGGACAGTGGACAGAAGAGAACTTCTGGTTTGTTCCACCAGAGAATGGATAGAAGGCACCATTAGCCTTTGTATTGCAATGCCAGCAGCCCTCCCTTGGGAGCAGGGTGTCCTGAATTACAGGTGCAGCTTCAAAAACTCTCCTGGCATGCAATCCAACTTTTGTTTAACTTGAATTACTTACATAATTCCAGGGTTATCCATCAGCCAAGTAAAGCTTTTTGGCTCTCTGTTTTTAACTTATGTGCCTAACTGCCACCCTTTTCTCCTGTGAAGTGCCCAGATATTTATGTGCTCTCTGCAGGTGTAAAGAGCCTTAAGTTCTGAATGGACCACTGCGCTTACATGGCAAAATACAGTACAGGACTGTTTGCTCAAAGTTCTTTAGTTTCTGAAAGTAAAATAGTTGCATCAATGCGCTGCTTCTCAGCCTGAGCAGATTCACAATTTTGATTTGGCTTTGGACCTGAAAGAGGTGGAAACAAAGAGAAAAAGGTGTAAAGCACAATTTAAGTTTACCCAAGGTTGATATGCTCAACTAGCCTAATACTTTATTGAATTGTCAACCAGATTAGTTTCATCTGTACCTCTTCTATATCTCCTTGGGGTTAAGCATTTTTGCAGGCTGTAAGGAAGGTAAGAAGTTGGCTTGCAGCGGGACAACAACGGGTACATATGAAAGGTTAACCATTAAACTGGCAAGAGTTACAAATGCAGTTCTACTGACAACAGTTTAGTGGTTTATTTTGTTTGTTTGGGTATTTATCTTGTTTGAAGGTGTCAGTTTGATTTCTTGATTTGGTTGATCCTAAAAAACAATCCCAATTATCCAAATGTGAGGCATTGCCAATACAGCATGATATCACATTAAAGAATAAGAGAACCTTGAGGACCTGCAGAGATGGGATGAAACTGAGTATCCTAAACAGTAATAATAACATCTGGCAGCAACTAGGAGCTTAGCAGTGAGAAATGTTGTTGAGAAAGACTTAGCAATATTAGTCCAATACAAGAGGACTACGTGCTGTCAATGTAAAACAGTTACTAAAAAGACAAATGTACATTGGTGCATTGGGAATTTGCAAAAAGTTAGAGAAGTATCAAAGTCATTGACAAAACATCTGTGGAAATATTAGTTTAAGTGCTGTGTTCAGTTCTGGAGAAGTTTGTTCAAGGAAGTTGAAAAGGAACAATGAAGAAAAGGATTATTAGGCATAACTGAAGGACGAGGAATCCTGTTTTATAGAAGTTGCTTTCTTGTGAATACAGTCGAGTAGGTAAACACAAGGGTGGGGAAAAAAGTTTCAAAACTATCTTGGAACAAGAAAAAAGTAAAAAAAAAATGTGCATTATAAAATTAGGTTTGAAATTACAAGAGAAGTGTCTCAGCACCAGAGGAATGAAATTCTGCATCAGCATAATTGTGACTAAAAACTTAACTGGTGGTAAGGTGGAGCTTGATCTACTGAAATGTGAGCTTTGATAAGGGCACAAGACTTTCCTAGTCATGTAGTCATGCCTGAAGCTCTTGCAGTCACCTATACCACTAAGCCTGCTGGAGAGGGAAACTTGTTTCTCCCTGATTCAATAGAGACAGGATGCCAGATACTCCCAACAGTAAATTATACAATAGCTTTCCTAATTATGAAAGTTGTTAATTTTGGCAATGACAACAGAGAAATTTATTCATTACAGTTGGGCAAGCATCCACATTTCCCATTTTCTGACAATTCTCATGTTGTTGTCAACATGAATCAGGTCAAAAAGTGGAAAGAAAAACTGGACGCTATCATGACCTTGACATTTTATTTACTGAAAACAAGGCACTCCTACTGAAGGGCTTTTCTTTGTATTAATTGGGCAGTTCCTGACCAACTGAATTTCAGCAGAAGGGCCTTGACTATATCATGCTTACATATCTAGTGCAATTTATTAAAAAATAACACTTAAATGACTCAGGAGCTTAAATATAGGGGACAGTATGGGATAATGACTCTGTCCCTAAGAAATATCTAGGCTTGGGTGAAAAAGGGACCTGGTTCCATACAAACTGGTTGTGCTCAAGGTGCATAGTTTTAAAGCCTGGAGGAAACTTCTATATAGGAAACTCACATGTGATTTCCTCAAACAAAGGAACAAATTCCAGTCTTTGTTAATTTTTTTAGGGACTTGAAACAAGATTGCCCCCAATACTTGCTCAAGTACAGTTAACGTTCTTGGCCTTTATGCTGCATTAAATAAATTTGGGGGATATTCAGATTGTCCTAGCTGAGCATCATTTAGTTCCGTGCTTCGGTAACGTCTTTTGGCATATAACAAACATTAAACTCACTATTTCTGCTCTCCCTTACTGGTCCAAAATTTCCATTATATTCCAGGGAGTAAGCAGAAAGCCAAAAAAAAAAAAAAAAAAAAAAATTGAGGGTAAAATTTTCAGGGAACCTCAAAAATGTACAAGAGCATAGGGCCTGATTCTGCACGACTAGGAAATAAATTAGCAGGGATCAAACTTTCTGGTGTGAGAAAATATCTGGTTAGAGTGAACATTTTTTAGAACACTTATAGTCTCTGTGACATCACTATAACTTTGCAACTTCACCACATAGCAACTTAAACATCACTTTCAGAAGTCTGTGACTTCCTGAGTCTCTTTCAAAATTAATTTCTGATGAGAAAGGACTTTTATAATAATAAAAGTGCCAAATCTGAGATAAAGAGTTACAGAGCTATTTAAAGGCTGATCATAATCTGAAATGTGCTTACATACAGTTACTTTTCAATTTAGCAAGTATGTGTTGAGTGTGGTGGGCACCACAAAAGACAACACAAAGCATTTTCTTCAAGTGCATGCTTCTGTGTGATACGAATCAAGAAACATTTTCACAGATATGGGAAGGTCTTCTAGATAACTATCTATTGATGTAATCTGATACTCACCTGAAAACATTTTAGGGATGACCAGATACTACACAGAAGACCCATGAATTTGAGCTTTTTGGCCATATGGGAGTCATTGTTTGTAAGGACAGTCACGGTCATAAATTGAAGAATTTATTAAGACAGAATGAATCAATACACAGCACGGAGCAATAGCACTCCTGCATGTTAGTCAGCTCCATGGAAAGACTCACCCTCCATCACAACTATGTATCAGCTATCGAAGTCTGAGGACAATCTAGCTTTGCCTTTGGAAATATTTTAGGAAGAAATATGGGCCTCCAGAAATAACTTAGGTTTAATTCTTGTTCTTCTCATTTCATATTTGTTTTGTTTTTTCATCTCTGACTTTCCCTCATCTTTTTGCTGACAAGTTGCTGATGTCCCTCCCAATGGTAAATTAATAGTTTAATTTTAAAATGTAGCATTATTCCTCCTTCCATCCACATACATTAGCAGTATATGGTAAGTTACTGAGTATACTGCTGAGCATATCAGTTTCTTCATATTTTGCCATAATGGAATATTTGTTGTGAAAGGCAAGAATTAGATATAACCTTAGTGAATGGCAGGATGTCTGATAAGTCTTTGTGATCTCCTTTAAAAAGAGGCCATAGCTTCTGTGTTGTAGCAATACAGTGTCCTTCAGATGTTGTTGCACACCCATTGTAACACTGAGTGACAATACAAAGAACAGTGGCACACCTGAAGAGTCTGGTACTGTAACAAAGGAAAAAGAAACTGGGAAAAGTAAAAGCCTGGCTCCACTGAGGGTCATGGCAAAAGCTCCTGCTGACTTCCAGGAACTAAGTTTTCTCCTAATGTTTTGGAGTTTTTTGGGGGTGTAGTTTTTTGTTTGTTTTGGGTGGGGTTTTTTTGTTGTGTTTCTTTTGGGTTTGTTTTTTTTTTGTGTGCTTTTGTGTTTGTGGTTTTTTTAATAAAGCATTGTGATTTAAGAGCTTTTACTTTGATAAATCTAGATGTTACATCAGCTTGTTTCACTGACATTGTGGTGGGTAATTGGCACAGAGCATCACAACCAGTCAGTGATATCACTGACCAACCATCTTAAACTGGAAATGAGTCAGCTCCAAAAAGCTCCCATGTTCTCTTCAGATATGCCTCTGAAAGACCAGAAAGGGACAGAGTATGACCATTGGGTATTTTTCTTTTTCCTACTCAAACCTTCTTTAATCCAAATTCCAGTTAATTTTGACTTTGAAATGGAAGGAAAAATAAAAGGGAACTTTAGAGTTTTCAGTTTCCCCTCTCCCCTTCTCTCTGCGTCAGTTTGCTTATAAAATTTTGTTCTTGCTCTCCCACTTACTTTCCTTTTCTCCTGAGTGAAGATCAGCATGTTTGACATATGCTTATAATTACTGCAATGTTTTCAGCCTATATAAATAAATCCTCGAATTTTAAGTTTATCAGTGCATCATGTTTCTCTTAGTATACTATAACCAGGAAATTCAAAACTTCTACAAAATTTCATGATTAAATGTTAAATGTGGGGTAAGACATCATAACAAGCCGTCATCATGGAGATGGTTTACTATAAATTACATGCCCATCTTGCATTTCAGAATGTCTGTGTTGCTTATGAAATTTAGTTGATTGAATGCTAATTCAAATGCTTTTGTACTTCGAATGGATCATAAACTCTTTCTTCGGCATGCGAGCAGGTCGTCTGCCAGTCAAACCAGTGGTGGAATCCACAAAATAGGGGCACTGTTATGTTTCATCCAGCTGGTTTATATTCCTGCTAAGATGTAGCTTCAGCATGACTTTGCACACAGCATCTGTGATAAAACTCCTCATTTTTCTTACGTGACCTAGTAAATAACATCTCTTAGAATTTACCTGAAAGAAGAAGGAAACATTTTGAAGTATAACATTAATGTATTTTAAGGTAGCCATTTATGAAAGGCACTGTTTTTCCTCTCATTTACATTAGTAAAAATTTAGATTAATAAGTGAAGAGAAAAGAGGTGAATTCTGTCCTGGTTTATCTGAGTGTCATCTTGCAAATAATTGTCCTGATGGGAGGTTCCTAATAGGTAACGCTTTTCTTTGTTGTAAATACTTCAAAAAAAAGCCTTAAAAATATTTTAAGCATATATAGGTAGAAACTGCATTTCTGATTCAGTGGTTTGAATCTCTCTGCCTGGCATGTTTGTTGTATCTCTGATTTTTCCCACCTTTTCAGTATTTTAAACTTCATATTGTTTTTCATGAATGATGCATGATATACAAAACCTGAAACTGTGGTATATGTAGCATTACTGTCAGTCTTGCCATTTAGTATGTATCAGAGGGTTTCCAAAGAAGACAAATGATCTGCTACCAATGGTTGAATTGACTTCTTGGCATATAGTAGGATAAATCAGGTTGGAAGAGACCTAAGGACATCTAGTCTAGCCTCTGCTTAAAGAAGTGTCAATAATTATTTCAGACCAGGCTGCTCAGGTCTTTATTCAGTCTTGGAAGTCTCCAAGAATGGATGTGTCCCTTTCGGGGACAGAACTGCCATAGCCTTTACACACACAACCTTGTGTCTTGTCTATTCCTAAAAAATGCTTAACTGCTCTATCCAAATTTTTTTTTGTCAGTTGCCAGATACATCTACCATACTTGTGTGGTGGTTTTGACTGACTTAGATTTGTGGATCCTTCTTCTGCAAGAGGTGTTCAGCACCCTATGGAAAATTCACACGGATGGGTTCCTGTACAGATGTCTCCCATGGGAATATTAGAGGTAAGCTTGTATCTCCTGGACTACATTTAAAACCACTTCTGTCTTTAACTATCAAACAAGGGTATTGGGATAGGCTGACATGTTTCAGCTGTAGAAATACCAATGTACTTTTTTATGTTCAGTTTAAAGGGAGATGCTCTGCTCACAAAATGCAACTCTTATATCATAATTTATTACTCTAGTATTTAATGCATCTGTTTCTGATACATTCTGGAGTATAGAATGTGTGATACTGTAACTGGACTATTTTAAAGTCCGAGTTTTACTTTCTTTCCCATTCCCACTCATCCCAGTGTCACCTCAGTGGCCAACATCCTTGCTCTTACTGGAGTCTGTGGCAAGTTATTCACTTAATTTTGTCTCACAACATGATAACTCTTCAACATTACTCATTCTCACCATGTATTGACACTTTTCTTTCCTTACACTCTTTATAAAGATAAGCTTTTTTATGAGAAGTTTTAGAACCCTTTGTAATCTTGACTGAGCCTGGATTTGGGTATCTCTCATTTACTGCTTTCTTTACTGATAGTTTCTGCGCTAATCTGCTATTCCTCCCTTCCCTACCCCCCTTGAATGAATTGGTATTTCTACTTCATGTTAGAATTGGTATTTCTACTTCAATAAAATGCCATTTCCACAGAGTCCTTCCTAAGGTCCTGCCACTCCGTGGTTTTGCTTAGAAACACATTTTCTACACTGTTGAGCACCAGGATGACAGTAGTGCCTTCTTCCAAAGAGAGTGGCAAATGTGGACTGCCTGAAGTTCCTAGGAGTGGCAGCCCAGAGGAGGCAGTAGAATCTTGGCCTTCTCACCCAAGCTCAGAGGCCTGTTGATTTTTTGGGGGGATGAGCATGAGGGCTCTGCCAAGCTATGTGTGTGCTGGTAGTGAGAGACCCACGTGATTACTGTGTGGCCTGGGTACAACGGGAGCTGGTGACAATACAAGAAAGGGAAGGGACTTCTGGTTCTTCACCTCAACAGCTGGCCCCACCTGGAGGCAATGACTGCTACAGTTGTTCTCAAGCAGATGATAGCACGCTATGCCATGGATTACTGGGGCTTGCTGCGTTATGATTTTAGGGTTTTTCACTTCTTCTATTTAGAAATGTCTGTTTCTTTAAATCCTTTTTTTCCCCAAAAAAAGTCAGGGCTCATGAGTGAGGAAATCTTGCTCATTCTTGAGTGCCCAAGTGGCTAATTTAGTTTCACAAATTTCTGAGTGAGCTCAGCTGGGGTCATTTAAAGCTTGGGTTGTGTTTGGTTTTGTTATATTTCTTTAGAGCCTCTTGAAATTGACTCCAGATCTCTTTACTGCACCTGGCAGAAAGTTGTACTTGCTTTCCAACCTCTATCTGGAAATTAAGGTCTTCCCAAATGAGTGTTCCCCGTCAGATTTCTGCCTTTAGTAGTGTTAATGAGAGCTCTGTCCCCCCTTTCGCCGTACTGGCCCGTGGCTGATTCCCAGGACTGCATCAGTACAATCTTGTTCACTCTCCTTCCTTGTGCAATTTAGACCCAAAAGAATTCTGTTTCACCATTTATTGTGCAGAATACCACATCATTAACTTAAAACACTAACAACTGCTTTTACCGGTTTGGTCATATGCTCACTGAACAGTGCATATTCTCCAACACCTGCATTCTAGCCATGACTGCTAGCCCACTGTTTTCTGTTATAATATCCACACCCCATGCTATTACCAAAGGTCTTCTATTTTGTTGTCCACGGTGCTTGCACTTATTATGTGAATATTTCAGTTGTTGTTGTTTTTAAAAAATTCTTATACATAGTTCCTGAGGCACACTATATACTTGCATAGAAATTCTCATCAATATGAATGGTTTCCTTCTGCTGGAAATTTTCTGTTATCTTACAGTTTCTTACCAATTGCCACAGCCGCCTTTATGTGATTTCCCTGTACATTGGCATCAAGTGAAGAAATTACACGAGCTTGTCGAACTTACCTCCACGCGTGTTTTTGTTGCAAGCTCCCCTAAGCAACCACGCTGTACCTCAGAAAACTATTTGCCTAGTTACACATGAGTTACCCTGCAAGATAAGTCTTTTCTCTGTGAATGAATCCTGAAGTTCATTACTAATGCATTTTTTTGGCCTCTTTTTGAACTCACCAAAGGTACTAAGATCTTTTCTATATTCATTTTCTCTGAAAAGAAATTAAATTCTACTGAAGGTGACCTGAGATTCATTTTTTACACTACCTCGCTTGGTTTCAGGGGATTGCCCCTTGTGCCAGTGAGCCCCATATTCACACCTCATAGCTGGGTCCTGCAGGGTTCTCCCATGTGTCCTCTGAACCTCCTCTAGCTTGTCTTCATGCAAGGCTGCCTGGGTGCCCTTCTGCCCCTCCACACCTTCATCTCTGCTCTCTCGAAACCTCTTGTAAAATTTGTTTGTGTTCCCTGTTGGCCCTGTCTCTTCCCCATTTCTTCCTTCTTCTTGTGAGGCTAGTGCTCTATTCTTCCTATTTTCTCCTGTTTCATGAAGGAGCTTTGAGCAGCCAGTGGATAACAGATGTGAAGAGCACTCACGGGTGCCACATCCTCACTGGTGGCCCTACATCCTCTGCACAAGACACCCACATTGCTAATGTCTATACTGGCCTTTACAGCATAGCCAGAGGCGCTCTCTTCTCTTCACATGCTGGACCTAGCCCAGGACATTGCAAGAGTGAGTGTGTCTCAGTTTGATATTACAGGCTGCCTCTCCCATGTCTGTCCTGACACAAAGTTGGTTTCATATTAGACAGACTTTAAATACGTTTACTTGAGAAATCAAACGTGGAATTTGCAGCAAAGTTATGAAAAAAGAGAGCAGTAAGATGCTCTTTAGCTTTTCCAATTTCTAATCTAGCTTGTGAGGTTAATTAAATAGCCTCTTCATCTTACCCTAGGCCAAGACCAAGAGAACATCTTCCTTCTGGTGCAGGTGGCTGTCAAAGCCATGCAGAATGTCTACTCTGGGTGACCTGTTCTTTTCCATCCCAGGAACACAAACTGACTTTTTTCCTCTGTTTTCTTATTTATCCAAAACACATTTCTTTTGGTAGTGCTGGGAAATTACAGGGTTTTTTCGAGTGGATTAAGCTGCTAGTTTTTAATTTCCTCATGTTCTTTTCACTAAAATTTCTGCTTATACCATAGTTAGCACGTTTTGACTTTGGGCTGCTTTTTAGTGTTATATTTTCCTGAATATACAATGTTACATACTAAAATTGAAATAGCTATAGCACAGGATTTTAACCAGCTTGCGAACAGTATTGCCTCCAAGCACTGCTTTAAAGTAAAACATACTATAACATATAATGAAACTGGGAACGGGGCACGAAGAGTAAGACACACACATGCATGCAAACTTACTTCTGAAAGAAATCTCGTTTTTCCAAGGTATTCAGATAAATATCCAGGCCAAAAAAATATGCAGTTATCAGAAATATCTTTTTCTTTTAAAAATTCACTTTGTGTTTTGTTTCCCTTTTGATTTTTAACCTCATTCTATTCATGTTTTTAAAGACATTTCTTTTCTGCAAAGGTGAGGCCTAGAGGTTTATTTTTAAATTAATTTTAAAAGATGTTAGGATCCAAGGGTTTTAAACCATCGTCTTTCAAAAGAATCCCAGGACAAGCAGATATAATAACCTCATTGAGGGACTAAAATGAAAATCCCTGTTCTTTCCACTTTATCAAAATGTGTGTTTCCACATTATAATGTGTGTTGCTCTTTAAGGCAACCACCAATATTCTATGAGATGTATAGTTTTGTTCAATGTTTTAATCTTTTATAACTATATAAAAATGCCTTATACATATGTGAATGGAGATATTTTAAAAATGTTAGTTGTGATAGATACTGGCCACAGAAGATGTGTATGTTGAATTACATTGCACATAAATTGTTGGCAACAGCCATTTTAGAATGATTTGTTGACTAACATTACCAATTTGTCTTTGAATCAGTATATAAATATTGCACTGATACTCCTTGGAATAAGAATACTGTATTCTGGACCCGCATCCCAGGCTTGTTGCTAGGATCAATATACCCTCACTGCTCAGGGTTGTACTAGGAACTAATATTGTGGGATTTGATGGCATCAGCCTTTCAAACTTCCACATTTCTTTTCATGACCTTTCTGTGATTAGTCTGGGTTTGCGTAAGGGGAGGCTTTGCAAGTACACAGCATTGTCAAGTCGCTGTCGGCTGGTGTGGAGGGAACCCTGCCTTATACAAAAGCTGCTGACATTTGTGAATGTGCAGAGACCATAGCATGCCTGTGTGAGATCTTACAGCTTTATCTTGGAAGCCAGCTGCTGCAGTGCCAAGCAGATTTGGCTTCAGAAAGAGGAGAATGAAGGAAATGACAAGGAGTAGCTACTTGTGGATTAACTTTTCCTGGAACAGCCTTATTCAGTACAGAGCCATTTCTGGTCCCAGCAAACTAGCACTGTTCAGTAGAATTGCTTTTGTAACGATTAGCACTGTAGATGCTTATGTACAATTTTTTTTGAATTAGATCTTTGGACGTAGCCAAGTTATGCAGTAATCTCTGCAGATGGATAGTTTCTTTATAAAACCCTGCAGTAAGCCATTCACAGTTTTCCCTCTCTCATACATTTCTTACATCAGTGTAAACATGGATATTTATTTAGAATGCACAAGTATGTTTTGAGGGCATTTCCTTTGCAAATATTGAAGACTGGGTCTCAGTGCTTCATTATTGTCCCAGCTGAATGAGAAATTTTACTACCATGTGGAAGCAATGACTTCTCAGCCTGCACAGTGTGAATATCACCTTGCCCCATCCTGAAGGAATACCGGTATGTCAGAGTGGGATGGGAGACTTGGGTGTGTAAGGAATAAAGGCTTGGGCTGTAATTGGCAGACCTTCTTTATTCAAGACATAAAAGGACTCTCTGATGGGGGACAGCAAACGTTAGTCATAATATGTGATTTTATTAAAACCACTCAAAGGGCATCAGGCAAATGGAATAAAGAAGCAAATACAACAATTAGCAACAGATTTACAGAAGTTATGTAAATGGACATAAATGCCACAAAACCCAAAATCTCCAATAAATGCAGGAAACTTTTAAGTGTTGGAAACATTTTCCTGGAAAGATGACAAACGGATGTCGCAGGCCTGGGTGTTGGTGGGTATAGCACACTCATGTAGATCATGCAATTCACAAATAATTTTCTCATGGCCCTGTGGTTGTGCTGCTTTCTGGCACAGTGTTAACTCTCCACTGTATTGTTAATGACACCTGTAAGGGCATCTTGGATGTTTATCTTTGGGGAATCTGAAGTATTGGTGGGAATGGTGGTTGGAGAAGGCAGATGTTTTGGGCTGGCAGCCACTCAGTGTCCCACAACATTCCTTTGACACACAGTCCATCCCTGCTGTACCTTGCTGTTTGACTTCCCCCAGGAGCAGGAAAGGAGCTTTGGCTACGTGTTCCCAATCCATTTCTGCATGCTTGCCCAAATTTCAGATGGAATCTTGCTTCCCTGAGGTTTACGTACTATCTACATTTTGTTTCATTTTTGTTTTCCTGCTGTCAGCAATCCTTCAAAAAAGAAAGTAAAATAGCGCCAGTCCATTAAAGTAGCATTAATAGTTATCATTAGGTCTTTTTTATCTTTATCTAACCTCGGTGACAACAGGGAGACAACCTTTGGGACATCAAGGGTGATTTTAGAGATCCACAAAGTTGGAAAATGAGACATAAGGAACCAGTTTTTCATCCGAGGTGGATGCACAGCTGGTTAACAGAATACCCACAGCTTATCAGTGATCCATATCAAAGCATGTAATAAAATACAGAAGCAGATTAGGGATAGCATGGAACATCCTTCCTTGCAAAGTTTTAAGAACAGGTTAGACAAATATCTCTGAGAAATCAACCAAGTATAACTCATCTTGCTCCAGTACTAGACAAATGACCTCAGTGGTCTTGGGACAGACCATCCACCTCTACATATTCATATGAATTCTCACATCTAACAGTGCAATGCTACAAGATTCAGAACATTTGTCATAATCAACTAAATCTGAAATTCTAAACTTTTGGTATTTTCCATCGCTAATTCTTGGTTTTCTTCAGTTCCAGAGCCTCCCAGTTTCTTACCATGAATCAAAAGAAATCCTCTAAGGCAAAATTGCTCAACTGTGACTCATTCTAATGAGATTGCACACTAATAAAACCTCCACACATTTTTGGTCTTTTATCCTTAACTAATATTCCCTCTTTCATGCCCTCATCTCATCTACAAATTTAATACTGTTACTTTTCACTTTTTGCCATTCTCCACTTTCTCTAACTTTCCTTATAAAAAAGTCTTTCTCTGTAACAGGTCTATACAACTTTTTAGAGCTGTTGCCTGTTTCAGTTGTGCCTACCCAAGATGAAAGAAAATTTAAAGGCTTTGACATTTCAGTTTACTCCTTTCACTAAAAAATGCTGGTATGTTTGAAAACAATGTCAAAGATGGGAAGCTGAGCAACCATTTCAAAGGATGCAGTAAGGAAAAGGATTGTTTGCCAACCCCACTTCTTTTAAGTCACTTCATGGACCTTAACAGGAGGTGGACTGTACACTGCACTATTTGAACTGAACAAAGTAAAGCTGTACATGGCTGAAGAAAACAGAAAAGGCTTCAGGAAGGACATTCAGATACCTGAAAGTGAGATGGTATTACAGTATTTTCCCTAGCAAGTCTACTCAGTATAGGAAAAGGAGGCTTTTCAACAGCTCCTTATCCTCCCAGCAGAAGCTGGTGCTTCAAAACCAGATCTACTCATGCCCTATAAAATGCATTTTCCCCTACCTCTCTGAATTCTCAGAGTCCACGTTACTGTCAGGCAGGAAGGAAACATAATTTCAATACCCAGCTTTTCCCCTTTCTCCCAGCAGTGGCAAGCAAAGAGCTCCATCCTTTTTTGGGCCACAATCTTTTACAGAAATGCATCAGCTTTGTCTGTGGTTCGGGTCACTACCAGTGCTGATCCGTATGGCCAAGCTCTGATCCAAAAGCTGTAAAATCTGAGAAGCACGGTACTGAGACAAAATTAAATTGTTCTTCTGGGATGCTGTTGCTCTGTAAAAAGTTGTGCAACTATTATCTTCCAAAGTTGTACCTAGTAATAAACCCAGTATTGACTAAGATCTTTCACAAACTCCATAGGCTGTCTGAAGACTCCTAGCATGACTCAGTTATCACTTTCTCAGTGTTTTCAATGCAATATAATAGATCAAGATGGAAATTCGTGACAGTGTTTCGTCACTACTTCCAGTAGCTATTAGCAAATAAGTCTCCAACTTGATCAACCTTAAGGTTAACTTCAGAGGAAGAACAAGGAGGAAAAATGGAAATGTTGAAAAAATGGAAATGTCTTTACAATGCTTTTAAATTTTACGTTCAGGGTCAATTTAGTTTTGCAACACAAGCATGGGTTAGAAAATTACAGAAGTTTACAAAGGGATCAAATTGCCCATTGCCTTTCATTCTGGTTTTTGGGTTTTTCATAGTGTGAAACCTAAGCATATTGTCTACAGGCATTAATGGAATTTCCCAGAATTTACAGCATGCAGCAAGGCTGTTTCTTTTATGACAGTGGGATATTTATTTTAACTTCCAGGTCACTCTTAGTTTACTGAAATTTAAGCATTTAGTATAGCATAACTTCTTAACAGACTGGAGAAGCAGTGTCCGGTTAAGGTTTCAGACTGAATGAAATGGGGGATTCTAATTTACTTCTGAATTGCCCTATTATTAGTTATTAACATTATTGGTCCTTTGCTGTACTATCTATTTATCATGTGTCAGTGATGACTGTCTGGTCCAATAGATGCCCTTTCTTGCTAATGCTTTCTGAATAGCAAAGACAAGAAGTAACTGTCAGTGGAGTTCAGATTTCTTGTGAGTGGGCCGGTGACCTGATATGTATGGACATCTACAGCTGAAACGTCTCTCTGTTCATGCCTCTGCTACCACATACATCAGCAGGTGTGGAAACAGCAAGGTAAACAGTATATAAAGCAAAACCAAAATACATGCAAGGGTGCCTTGAGCCTTAAAAGTGTTGAAGCTTTGGCCAACTGAGAGCTGAAGGCTTATAAAATGATGCCATTCTGACATGCTTTTCCCCATGTTTCAGTCATTACACAGCTTGCAAGTGCCAGTTCTTGTCTGTCAGTATTGTCTATATACTGAAGTGAGACTGGAAGGAGCATTCAGTGAGATAACCCTTGTTTACACTGGGCCTTACAGAAAAAAGTAATTTGACAAGCAGCAGGACTGAAGAAATTTGGTTTCCTATACATTTGTCTCTTGTGGGTGGAGGGGAGAGGGAAGAGAAACCCTGCAATTTTTCTGATGTCTAGTATTTGATGTGCTGCTATTACCATAGTTAATGCTTTACTTTTAACTACACCTTTTTCTTGGAGAACATACCAGACATTTGACATTTCAGAGCCCTTCGGTCTTGTGGAATGTTTGGCTGAGATTGATAAATAGGGTAAAAAATTGCTGGGAAGGCTGAGAGGCTATCAGATGCAGATACAATGGCCTTTCCCTCCACACGTACTCTTGGTCACATGGAGGACATGATCTCACAATTCTCATGTTACTAGGAAATCAGGCTAAAAATATAACACTTTTCCACATGAATGGAAAGCTTTGCCCAGGATATAGCTGTCACTGAGATGAGAAGGGAGAAGAACAAAGAGAGCATGGTGGAAACACGGCATGAAACTTCCCTCAAGGTTTGTTTACACCAGCACAATGTGCCCTCCAGTTGTACTGGCATAACAGATGTTCCCTAAAATAAATGGGCTTTAAGAAAGGGATGGATATTTTTAATGGGAGCAAAGCATTCAGAGACTAACCATGAGTGCTGTGCTGTGTCAGTCTGTGTGTCCAGCTTTGTGCCTGGGGTAGATCCAGGTACTCCTTGCTCAGCTTGCAGCTGCTGTTATCTGCTGCCCACCCACCCAGCTGGTGTGAGAGACCCTTCTGAGCATGACAGAGCAAAACGGTTGATGTGGTCATGCGTTGAACAGATGTTTTGTGGCTGGCTTGCTGGAACAGGGATGTCACACTCATGCTATACATCTTCTGTGGATGAACTAGTGCTATACTTCCGTGAGCCAGGGAAAACAAGCCACCTTCACTGCTCTGCTCAGCCTACTGAGAACCTTGGGTTGGCAGCAAAGCAAGAAGAGAGAAACTACAACCAGCAGAAGACTCTGCCTTGCCTTTCTGTGAAGGTGCCTGTGTTTGGTACAGAGCAGGTTAGAAAAGAAACCTGGAGAGCATCCTCTCTGAGTTCCAGCAGTTTGCACAGCAACTTCACGGAGTTAAATATCTCAGAGAAGCAAAATTTATTCACAAAGAGAAAATACCTGCTTTTTTCAGGGGAGTCACAGGCAACTAAACTCAGTGCGAGAGACAGGATTAATCTACTGCAAGTTAAACCAAAGCACAGAGTCCTCTGAAGTATGAAAGAGTGATTTCCTCATTAGGGTCTTAGCAAGCAATGAATAACATTGCTTAATAATGAAGGCAAGGAACAAAAGCACCAGAAAAAGCTAGCCTGGAAATTTGTCTATAAGTGTCAGCTGTGTGTCTCCCCCACCACAGGTAACAAATACATTATTTGTAAATATTTGTGTGAAGAGTGGCACCTAATTAATTTGATGAAATCCATCCCTAACGTGCATCTGAATGTAAACTCAGCCAAGATGACAGTTACAGCTCTTGGGAAAGCTGAAGAATCTGTTGTGAAGGACAGACCTTGCAATTTGGTGACACATTTCAGATTAGCTGACACAGAAACCAGCATTCAGTGTTGAAAAAATCCTGATCATAACTTCATTCAAAAATTAAGGATGAAACAGACTTTTCACTTTAAACCAAATTAAGATTCAGATGAGCTGTCTTTTTATCTGGGTCCCAAACCCCAGCAGTTTTTAACAATGAAGAAATTTTTGGCTATGTACACTTATGCATCTTAGGGGTGTAACAGGATTAGCAAGGAGTTGTTGCTCTGTTTTCCTGCACAAAGGAAGCAGCTCACAGGAAGGATCTGCCCTGTTTCCCCTGTGTACTCCAGTGATCCAGCTGTCATGACTGTCCTTCCAGCCGCAAAGGTATTGCTCTTCTGCTTGGAAGAAACTACGAGCAAAGAATGACTTCTTGCTCAGAGTACAAAGCTTTACAGGACAAAAAGACAGCCTGTGGTGATGATGAGTTAATAAAACTTGATGAAGACAGAAAGAACGCAACCAATGCGTAATAATGACACAAAGCTGCATAGCAAGCCCCACTGTGTCTGGCTTTTGTCAACTGAAGGAGAGCACATCTTTGGTCTCCTGACGTACTTTTTATGTAGTCAAATTCTTGGCTTCAGCTTCTAAGATCCTACATTAGCCAGTGTGTTCCCACATCTCTGTTTTCCTTCCCCTTTCCACTGTGTTGTATCAGCACTCACAGTCTCACATCTCTTTAATTACATTCCCTCACAATCACCTTGTTGCCGTTAGACCTTTCTGAAATTATTTTGTCCTTTCCTTCCTGCAGACATATCAACACCAAACCACATTCAAACCATGCTTAAACCACATTTAAACATTTCAACATCACAACTTGCTTCTCCATGCTGCTTTTTTTCTTCTTCTTTCCCCCCACTCCTCCCCGCTACTCCCTTGGTGTCTGAACTCTCCGCTGCTCTGCAGATGGCTGGCTGGGTTTTGGGAACTGTGAAGGGGCAGAGAGGCTGCAGCTCTTGCTGTAAAGATTGTGGTAGTGCAATGGAAAAAATGGACTGAGCCCTCAAAGGAGCAGTGGAGCCACCCTGTCCCTGTACCACTGCAGTATTCACATTGCCTAATACCTTACCACTGAGTGCCCAAGTTAGGAGGTTTCCTTGACTTTTCCTAAACTCACCAGAGAGACAAAGATGCCTTTGCAAATAGTGGTTCAGGACACATCCTGCTCTGAATTCCTCTTAAGGAAACCATTTCTTTCCATTTGTGCGATGTGTGGAGGGCAGGCTGGGGAGGTCAGCCCTCTAATGCAGGTCTGTACACTATGGGCTTTAGGTCAGCCCATGCAAATACCTTCTTGGCAGTCTAACAATTTTGAGGGCAGTTTGCTTTGAGTCCAGCAGAGCTGGCTAGTCACAGAGAAGGTGGCGTATTCATCCCACCCACAGCATGTCTGAGCTCTTAAGGGCACTATTCTGTTCTTTTGTATTGTGATTCCTCCAGGTGCAACCTGTTCCTTTAAATTATAAATACTGTGGGTACAGGAACCTGTTTATTTTAATGTTGTGTAAGCTACATGGTACATATGACATAACAAAGCTATCACTAATAGTAGCATCAGCAGCATACTGTTCACATTATATCCTATAATGCTAGACACGAGGGTTATAAAAAAAGGAAAATCTATTTGCCTCTTGATAAGAACATTTAACTGAAAATTAAGAACAGAATTGACAGGGTATGAAAAATGTAAGTGCAATAGCAATTCTTTGTGGTTTGTTGGATGTCTCTGGGGATGTAAGAAGTGTTGTGTAAACTGAGAATTTGCTGTATTGTAAGGCAATGGGTCAGAAAAAAAACCCGAAACAGTATCTCTGAAATTCAGAGAAGGGGGTAAAATTTTGAGTTCCATGATGCTTTGATCTACATTAAACCTGCTTCAGTAATTGTGTATCCATATCACCCGAGCCATATGGCAGAACCCAAGAAAGTGGAGGAAATAAAATAATAATAATGCTTGCTCAACTGAAAAGTGGAAGTAGACTGAAATCTTTTCATTTTTAATTGGCTTTTGATATTTAATTTGATTATTTGATCAAAAGATTCTGGGTTGACTCTAACAGTGCCATAACTTGACTTTACAAGTTCTTTGTAGTGTTGAAAGTACTAAAAGAAAATATCACAGATAAGAGTGCATACGGTATAAGAAGCTAGCTTTAGTACAGACGTAGGGATGATTACTACAAAACAAATTAATACATGAATTTACAGGGCTTGAACTTGATTGTTTTGTTGCCACTGTCCGCAAGAAATGTCTTCATTGCAAAAATTCAGTTGGACAAATGCTTTTGGTTGGGCTTTTTGTTTGGTGTCATCACACCTGTCCCAGGGATAGAATTATGTGTTTACTGAACTGACTGCAGTGGAACTTACTTAAATGTAAAAATTATGTGGCTGCAAAAGCAAGGTGTTTAGTATTGAGTTCAATTCACCTGCAGGAGCAATGGGATTGAAAGATCGTTGCTGTTTAAAAAAAAGAAAAGAAGAAAAACCCAGAAGTGGTATTTTGGTAAAGCACATCCACCTGGTCAGTGTTTTGTGATGGCTGCTTCCTCTTTGGAAAGCTCTGCTTTTGGTTTGGTTACCCTGGGAATGATATGTAAGAAATAGTCTCTGTTGTGCTGTCTAAAGTCTTGACTTATTCACCAAAATACCCATAATATTCCCTTGTGACACAAATATGTTCCTGTCCAGAGATGGTTGATATCCATTGGCCTAGCTCATAGAAAAGCTTAATTTAGCAAAAAAACCAGCTGATCATGTTGCCCCACCACTCAGATTGTTTTTTGTTTTCTACTTTATTTGTAACACAAAGTTACAACAGAAGGGCCCCAAAATTCTGTTTTCAAGATTAACCACTTCAGGAAGTGTTTTTTTTCCTCCCAAACCCAGAAGCCTTGTTTTAAAAAAGAACTATGTTTATTTTAGTTTTGTTTAGAAAAAATCAACAACCCCCAAAAATCATTGCCGACAGACTAAATGTTTCTGTTTTAGCTTAAGTAAATATGTTTGATGTAAAAATAAACAGAGAATTAATTGTCTGTCATTGAAAACTTGTTAGAGTACCTATGGAGAGCGTGCTTCTAAGGGGCTAGAGAAAACTGCTAGTAAAAATTACCTTAACTTCTAATGCTATTTCTCTTTCAAGCAACCATTATCTTTATAAAGCCCGACTACTGATGTTAGTCAGGTTGATGTGACACCACTAATTACCAGCCTTTATTTGCACTGGTGCACAGTATGCTCTAATCAGGCAATGCTATGAATAAAGTGAGCTCCAGTTGCGTCCCTGAACTTACTAGGGTTCAAAGTTGTCCAAGCAGAGATGCTAACAGAACCACTGACATAATGAATGATGCTCATGATCACTAAATCTGTCACCAAAATGGAAATTCGCTTGGAACAAGAGTGTTGATTTTTGTGTGAAAGGGATGTCTGAACTGAAATGGCAAAAACTTAACACTTCTAGATATGGAGCATCCTAAGGCCCACTGAAGTCCCTAGAAGTTCTGAGTGATAAATACTTCATGCAAGGCATTGAAAAAAGATTATTGCAAAACCTATTGAAGTATAAAGACTGTCACTGATTCCAGCAGGCATCAGATCAAGCCCAGTGTGAATGAGTATCAGAGTATGTCTACATAGTCTTTTGCAGGCAGAATACAAGTTTCTCTGCCCGAGACGTGAGCCAGTTGGATGTATGACAGCCCTGAACTGGAAGCCATGTTACTGCATTTACAGTGCAGAGCCCAAACTAAAGCCCCTGCTGAAAGACAGAAAATATCAATTTGTGCTCAGCAGTGTGCTCCATCCAAGGATGAGTAGAGCGAATGCACATATGCTCAGAGCTCAGACAGCATGATTTCATGCTTGCCTGCAAAAGACCACGTAGAAAAATGTCCTGAAAGGGGAAGAGCTTTTAAACTCTGACATGAACACTGAAGTAGTCACTCCCCTGGACTCAGGGAAACTGAGGAAAACAGACAGATAGGCTCTTTCCTCTTTCCTAACAGGGTTTTTCCTAGTTTGCTTCTTTTCAGATGGAGAAACAAGAGATAGCAAGAGGGGCCTACAGATGAAAAGAAAAAAATATTAATTGAACTAAATTCCAAAGCCACAACATGATCGACTTTCACTGGTATGAGCTTTGCAAACCCCAAAACAATACTTTAAACTGTTTAATTTTTTCACATCAATTTTAATTAAGCTCTCATTAGGCTCTTGTGCCCCTAGAATTTGGCAGACAAAAGAAGCTGGCTTGCCCAGCGAGTTTCCCAAGCTTGCACAGCTCTATTCCTAAGGAGATTTATCGCATTTTTTTCCTCCTCTTGAAAGAACCTTACATGAACCAATTCAAATGAAAAACACATGGACTAAAAGAGACTTCATCATGCCAGATACCTTTTTATATCCAAAGCAGTGAACTTGTAGTCAGTTTGTCCTTTCATGTGTTGTTTTTTCTGGCTTTGGGACCTAAGAATGATTTTTTACTACGTGCAGTAGTAAAACAACATATTATGCAATTCTATTTTTCAGGGAGAACACTATGTAATTCATAGGCTTTGCAATGCCACATTTTCTGTTCAGAGGATACATAAAGTGACTTCTCCTTCCCTTGTGGGCAGAGATCTAGAAATTTATGTTCAGCAAGTGGTGTTCCAACTTACCTAACTTGGGGGTTTTGGGTTTTAACTGTTTAAAAAGTGACTGCATAATGTAACAATAATCAGTTTCCAAACTGTATTTTTATCCCTGTCGTTCAAGAATTGGGCACATAAGAGGGATAATACCTTTTATCCTGAGGCTTCCAGTCAAAGCATACAGGTGAAGACACAATATGCTGTAACTAACTTGAAGCCCAGCAGATCTGGTAAAAGAGGAAGATCTTTCCATAAAATGTACATGATGAATTAGCAGCGCTGTTAAAATAACTTGTTGGAAATGTACTCACTGGCATGATTTTGAAGATTATGCCATCTTCCAGAGAAAGCTTTCATAACTCTTTCATGTTTTATAAAGCCAATCTCCAAGAGAGGAGTTAGTCCAATTATTAAGAACACTTTTAAAATTGATGCTTTATTTTTGTAGCTTCAAACAGTCATAATTCCAGAAGAGTAGCCCTCTAACCCTCCCATAGATTTATTTGGTGCCTAACATTTCTTCTGCATACAAGGGTCTTTAACTTGCTAGCTCTGTGTTCTCTTCATGGGTATTTACCTATTGATTTGCCCAAATCAAAGCTCACAGCTCAAAAATTATCTCTAATATGTATCTAGGAAAATTTCCCAAAGAATTCATTTACCTAGAACTTAGAAATGTTAGAACTTAGAAATGTGCTGACAAGAAAGATGGGATTATTCTTGAGTATGTCGTCTTCTCATGCTCAGTAGTGGTGCTAAGAACAGGCCAAGTACAGGTGAGCCTTGTCCAAATCACAGGAATGCACCTGCAAGCCTTCTAGACAAGGTCATGGGAGAATAATCCATTTATTGCTATGCAGCAATGCTACATTAGGATTAGGAAGCTCCTGGGCTGCAGCTTGCTGGAGGCTGGGAGAGTATTCTTGAAAGTATTGCTGTATACTTGTCCAGCATTTATGGTCTTCCTTACACAATTTTGGGGGTTTTTTTGTCTCTTCTGTTTAAGGTATGGGTGGACTTCAAAGGGAGGCTCAAGACCCTAGAAAGTGTTGGTGTAGCCCTAACTAGAAAAAGTCCAGAACTTGTTCAGGCTGGTCAGGATTGGGAGGTAACGAGCAGTGGGTTTTGAGGTGTTCACAAAGGTATGTCTCTGCCTTCCCCTGGAAAGATATACCCTACAGCAATCCTTCTACCCAGCTCTGCATCAGGATACCCCAGTTCATCCCAGCTAGCAGCCAGAAAGGACATCGGTGGCCGAATGATACCTATGTAGATGATATAGCAGGCTGTGTTGTAAAGTGCATGAAATAGAGGTCACCCATGATGGAATGTCGTCCTCAGCCACCAGTCCAGTGCTCCAGATGCAGCTGACCTGGGCTGCTGAGAAGGCACTGACTGTCTGAGTCAGGGTTTTGCCAGATCTCCCAGGGAGTGATCATCTATGATCTTCTTGTATGTCTCTGCTGGGACCAGAATATCCTCCTCAAATGTGATTCTGGAGATCTTGATGGTGTTAAAAACCATGAAAAGGACCAGTCAGTAACAGGTTAATGTATGAGAAAACAGAAGCATTGCAATTCCTTTAAATTGCCAGCCATCTACTGAAAGCAGGAGGGCCCGCATACATCGCTAGTGAAAACTGCTGGTACTATAGCATTGCTAAGATACAGACATGCATATATTCTAAGACTTTGCAGTCATCCTGGCAGAGCAAATAACTGAAGGGAAAATAAAGAATAGTGTGAAATGGTAGGAGCAGAGGAGCCCATTCTTGTGTTCTGTTACTACGTGCACTCTTATGCACACAGTTCATCTTACCTTACACCTGCATGCATTGAGGGCAGGTATATATTTGACTGTGTTGAATGTTAGAGGAGAAATCCTCAATGATGCAGGTTAGTAAGTTGTCCATGTTTGGAATCTTTAGGCTGTAATGCTGGAGAGGCTGTGCCTTCATTCTGTATGCTGTCATGCAAACCTAGTGTTTCTCTAGCCCCAGAAGTACTGGTGGAATAAATATGCACCAGACTGAGTCTGCTGGATCTTTTGTTTGTACCTTACAAGCAGACACATCACAGAGCTAGCAAGCAAGCTGGGGCAGGGCTGTGCTCAGGCACAAGTAGGAGGGAGTGCTAAGTGCACTTTGCCACGCGGCACAGAAGTGAATCCCCAGCCTGTCTTGTGCTTGCTTCTTTACTTTAAATAATGCTGTTATGAAAAATAAGAAGATAAAGTGTAAGAGGAGATATTGGATGAGATGGAAAAGATGCACTTCACTTTGCATTATCCTTAGTCCTTCTTGTTAGTCCTACTTGCTGAAGTGCCGGAAAGAACAAGGGATATGATGGGATGGAGTAATCTTCCTAGAGGACAAAGGAGCCTTTTGCCTCTTATACAGTCCTTCTATTCATGAAAACACGTTCTTTTAGCTCTTTTCCCTAATCCTTCCAATCCAGGTGGGATCTTTAAGTTCTCTTGCAAGAAGATCTTCCTTTCTGAGGGTTCCCTCATACCTTTACTCCTTGAGGGATATTGCTTTTTGGCTTGGAGCTTTATCATCTTCCCCATGAATATCCAGCCCCATGGACACTGGTGACACAAGTGCCAGTGGCATTTGGTAATGAGGGAAGCATTGAGTGGATGACTTAAGATAAGTCACATTACAATAGTACAGGAAAAAGCTGTTTTAATGGTATTCTGTTCCATGCATACACAAGCTAGGATGGCTCCTGGCATTATATGAGACTTCAATTAGTTGCTGCATTTTAAACCATTTGATAAATGCAAATTTTCAAGACATTAGTGCTCACCCTTTGTACCACAAACATCATCTGTTACACTTTAGATCAGAGAGGAAACTACCCGAGTTAAGTTGGCTTTCAGTGTTCAAACATGCCAGAACAAGCAGACTAGGAAACGACCATAAAGGCCCAGAGGAATTAGTACCTTTTTGCCTCCTCTCAGTGCCATTACAGTTCTTGATAGCTCCAAGAACTGAAAGTCCCACATTCTTGCTTACAATCATTATATTACAACCTCTCCACTGTGATGCATGCCTGTGACTTTGGGAGTACAGGCAAACTTGGATGATCCTTTGAAGCAAGTAATTTACTCAGTGACATTTCCAAGTTTTTGTGTTGTAAAGACCTCCGTAGTCTGTCAGATGATTTGGGAAATTAATCTGACTAACAAACCAAAATGACTTGTGCTTGACCTCTACATCTTCTATATACTATTTGTTTTGAACTCTGATAATTTCTAGCTGGTCCAATATTTTGCCTAGACACATGCTATAGTTCCTTTTCTCTGACTAGCTGAGCACAATTTTTTGGATCAGGCTGCTGCTGTAAAGCGTCTGTGTTAATTTCAAATTAACTTTCTGGAAATACTTAGCAGTATTTTATTAAAATTTACACTGAATATCCTTTTTTTGTAAGCCAGACTACAAGAATACTTTGTGGGTGAAACTGTGTGGAAGCAGACCAAATCATTTCATTTGGCCAACCAGAAAGATTTTCATGGAAAGTTTGTTGCCTACCTCTTCTTCACCATTAAATATATATATATATACACACACACACATACACTATGTTCCTGTGAGATGCTCAGTAAGACAGTTAACTATCTAAGTTTACAACTACACTGTGGGTTAAACACATTTTTTACCACTTTTTGTTGTTTTCTGGAACCTGATGAAAGGCAAAATTTCTAATTTAATCCTAAAGAAATTAAAAGGGGTAGACTGACCCTTTTTGTAACCTTTTGTTTGAGGCTCAGTGGAAAAATAATGGAGATGGGAAAAGTATAGTAGAGATATTATATGACTTGGACAGTTCAGGATTTCTCTCTCCAGAACCTATTTCACATTTGAATTCACTGCCATCTTACAATATCTCTTGCTATGAATTTGAAACCTGTTCCAAGACAGCTCCCTATATAATAATGTCTGCCATGTATACCTAGGCAGAGAATGGCAGTGATACTCTGCTCACTGGCAGCGTTAGGAAACATTAATGCTTCTCAGCAGACATATCATCTCCCTGTGGGCTGGGATAGGCGTGATGCCAGAGTTTCCCACCATCTGGGAAAGCCTGTTACCCTGCCCTTTTTGGTACAGCTTAAAGACTTTGTTTTAAGCTGGTCCCTACATCTTTAGGAAGCTGGAAGAAACAGACAAGGGCAAGAAAAGTAAACGCCTAGACTGCCAGCTTCACTGAAGGGCAGGCTCCTGCTGCATCTCTTAGGGTGACTGGGCTCAGCAGCTCGCCTCACCAGTGCTCTCAGCCTAAAATGTGCAGACAGTTTTAATAGCTGTTATCCAGTGGCCTCACCAAGGCAGTGGCTGGAGTAATTCCAGTCTGGGCAATTTCAGGGGCTGCCATGTAAAGGAGATGGTGAACTTTTTCCACCAACAGATATAGAAGAACTTGCAGATAAAATAGATGGTGTTCATTTGCCTGATACACCTTGCACAAGCTGAGTTCATTCTGAACCAGCTGACCACTTCAGGTGGCTACAGGGAATCGTTTCATTGTGCAAATTCCTTGTTAAAGCTTTGCAGTTAAATTTTGTGTGTGAAATAAAAGTACATCTGTGTTTAATTTTACAAGTTTGCCATACATCATAACCTCAGAAGAACCCCTCAACGTCATGCAAATTAAAAGCAAGTATTCAGATGATTTGCATACATGTTTTTCTGGGTTAGACATTACATTGGAATGCATTGGCAGTGAGTGGCTGTGACTAATGTAACAGAGCCTTACATTTAACATACTGCATTATACAGTTTTATGCACAGTAATGTAATAATTAGTTTGTCAAGATATCACGCTCAGCTCAAATTTAAATAGTGTTGCTCTCTGCTGGTTAGTCTTGTGAACTACACATCTGTTTAGCAAGAAAACTGCCCATTAAATTGATCTTGGAGATAAAACTTCAGGTCCCATTTCACCAGCTGCTATCCAAGGGGAGTGAATTTGTGAGAAACAAGGAAGTAAAAGCAGCAACTAATCACTTTGGTTATATTCACTCTTTTCTTTGCCAGATGTTACCCAAAAACACCCTTAGCTCTTATTCTACAGAATTGCTACCTGGCTTCTTATTAACCCACCCTGTATTTGCACATTTGATTATTCTTCATAGTCTTTCCTATTCCCTCTTCTTCCTAATCTCCCCACCTCCTCAATAAATGTCCTGAAGAGTAATATTGAAGGGCACTTGTGTCAATCTTACAGGAAGGTAGCAGCCAGAACTGCTTTTTCTGAAGAAATGGAGCTAGTTAGCACATTAGACATGTGCTGATTAGACCATTTGGACTGAACATTTGCTCTGGTTTCTCCACCAAAGCCTGACAGAGACCTAGAAAGCCCAGATATAGTGCCAAGGTATTCAGCACGCTCACAGGTACAATCATATAAGCATATGTGCACTCTTGCAGTGTCTCTAGTAACAAAGACTGAAATATGTCAAGAATTGTCCATATTATTCACACTGATTGTAACGTTTAATTTGGTAATCTTTTAAGTTTTGCTGACTCTGCTTCTTACTTAAATGTACAAGTTCTGAGAGATATAATTTTTAAGCCTTTTACATCCTGCTTATCTAGGGCTCATATCATAATTGACTTTATTATATGTAGCATTCTTTTGTTCACTGTATGAAATGAATACCTGACAGTTGGAAGTTGTTAACTAATCAGAGATAAAGCAAAATTTTTAGTGTAATTTTTGCATAATGTGTATAAGTGTGATTTTTTTTAAAAAAAATCTTTAATTTCTATTTCATTTACTTCAATTCTATATTTTAAATAGCATCCAAATTGTATGAACTATAGACTGTCTTTCCCTTGCTTAAGTTTCCAAGTACCAAGAACATAAAGATCCAGATCCTTCATGTCTGATCCTATTTAGGTCACTAGCAAAAGCTCCTTGCTGTGTTTACTTCATCACAGATGTGCATTGTATGGATTTGCAGAGATCTTCAAATACCTCTTGGTCTATTTTTCCTTCCAAACAGACAGTCCCTGCTAGCCTTCTGATTTTAATTTTAATTATATGCTTCAGTTGCTGCCATAAAACAAGTTAGTCTTGGCCCTGATGTCATAGATTGTCAGGAAACATTTTATATGAAGAAACAATGTACAATGAGTGTATGATATAACTTGTGAAAAAGTGCTCCTGCAGTTTTCACTCAGGCATTATTTCCACTTATTATGGCCATCATTGCCAATGTTTTCCAATATGGCAAAATCAGGACTCAAGAAGGAAATTACGAGTGATGGACAATATGTACTCATAGCAGACTGAGGGTTTATTTGGGGTTGTAAAATAGGGACATCTTGGCAAAAAAATCAGTGCATAATGTTATGTGACAAATCTCAAATCAGAGCAGGGAGTATGCCACATAATATTACTTTAGTACCACTGAACTGCAAATTAAGGGGAATGTTGGAAGAGAAAGAATTGTCTAGACAAGATTGCACAAGGGATGTGAGATACATAGTTATGTCTTTTACAGCAATCAAATAGTAAGTACAAATGGTTTGGTTTAGGTAAACATAGCTAACTCCAAGACAAAAGAATTACATTTAGCTATTTTGATAATTTTGATGGAGATAACTTACATGGGTCATTTCACCTGGGTTCCTGACTAACTTATGTCAGAGCCACTGGTGCACCACGGCTATTCCTGCTCACTGGCAGCAGTTCTCTGCAGTCATCTGCCTTTCAATCTTTTATGCATCTTTATACTTTTGTAAGGCAGGCGGAACCAGTTTTTTTAAGATCAACCCAATGTAAAAGAATGAGAGCACAGAGCAGTAACTCTATCTTCATGTCCCATACTGGAAAACCTACCTCCTTATCATAAAAAGGTAGGCTTTGCCTTTATTCAGATAGGAGTTTGCTTCTGAAAAAGGACCTCTTGAAGTCCTTCTTTTCATGACTGATCAGTTTTTATCTGCATTTTAAAAAAAATACCTGTGGAAGGCACACTGCAAAATGACTGTGAGATGATCTCATACAAATATGTTGAACTGGATTATAGGAAAGGAAAATGCAGCACAATAGCATTTTCTTTTTTAAAATGTAACTACGTTACCATGAGAAAACTAGTTAAAAGGAAGACAAAAAAGAACAGCAAGAAGGACAGATTTTTTTATAGCTTGCACGGACAATGCTTAAAACCACCACATCAGAGGGCTGCGGCTAATGAACAGTGCTAATTAAACAGAACCATTCAATGAAAACCCAACTACAGAAAGAAAAGGATCCAACTTCGCGAAACAACCAAATGAAAGAGTAAAGTAGCTCTAAAAAAAACCCTTCCTGCCAGAAAGGTGGAAGTCATACCCAGCTGGGGGAAATAGAAAAGGGCATAAACTCTATCAAAGAAAGAGAAAAGAATAATAAAGGTGGTAAAAAAGCAAACAAACAAACAGAGGAGCAACTTGGTAAGAATTGCAGAATTTTGGGAAGTTGTGAAGAGGGAATCTGCTAGAGAAATTCCCTGATTTACAAATGATCAAGATGCAACAGGAACTCTTAAGCAGGTTGAAGGCATAGGAGAAAAGTAATCTGAAATCTTGTCGATGGCTTCCATAATAGAGGTACTGCTTTGGAGAATCGCTGAGAGCAGACAAGATATCAGTATACTGCTTTGAATGCTGCGTATCTTGAATACAGTGTGGAGATCTGTTCATTCCATATGGTAGAACTAGAACTAATGTAGATAAAGTAGACCTAGAAAAGGTATAAAGAAGAACAAGAATAACCAGATGTTTGGAACAACTTTCACACAAAGAAAGAACAAGGAAAAGGACTTACCAGCTTGGAAAGATCTATAAAACCATGAACACTGAAATAATAAGTAGGAAAACTGCTGAGCCTTTCCCTCTATATAGGTGCATGGAGACACAGAACTTTCAAAGCAATGAAAATAACTAATTTTTAGAAGTACCTTCCACAAACTTAAATATTTACATTATACAACTCATTGGCAGATAATGGTATAGAGGTAAAAAGTCCATATAAGTTCAACGACAAACAAACAAAAAAGCAAAGAAATAAACAGATTCACGGGGCATACACTAATTAAACATGTCAGTCTGGATCAAAACATCAGTTCAGGAACTTCATGAACTTGAAGAAGTGGGGTAGTATAACAGGGGAAATATAGTATCTAAAGTATGATAACAATTGAAACAGTCTAGAAGAACTCTTTTTATGTTTCTGTATCAGATTATCCATTTCTGTATCGTTAACGGCAGCAGGACTCTCAGTGATCAACATGGCTGTTCGCCTGTACATTTGTTGTTCAATGTACACACCAGTTAAAATTTTGATGGCTATATAGAATTTTTGGTGTTCTGGAGGTTGCCGAGTTTGGAATGTTTTGATAGGGGGTTCAGTGTTGATGGTGTTCCTGTGCTCATCCCCTTCTTTCTCCTTGTCTTCATGTTTTGCCATAAAGACAAATATTTTATTCAGTAAATGGCAACGATGCTTCATGTAACTTCCAGGATTTGTTCTTTGCTTTCTTCTGTACCCCTGGATTTAAATAGGTGTTTTGCCTTAAATTTCCATTTCTCACCTGAGTCTATTTGTTTCTCTGTCTAGAAAGCTTCCTCTGGTATCTAGATGAGGCAGCTTATAACAGCCTCTTCCAGCAGGCACAAGGAGCCATCACCTATATATTACGGTCAATATTAATAGATCTAGTACCACCTAAGCTCAGGCCTTGCGCACTGTCCCATTTCCCAGTGTTAATCCACAAGAAGCTGGAGCACTTTTGCATCTGAAGAAGGTGCCCTTGTGCTCATAAAATAATAAATGCTAATTTTTAGTTCTTTGGGGTGCTCACTGCCTAACAGACTTTGCCTTGGACTTCAGGCCTCCGAGACTTACGTATTTACAGGGGAAGCAGAGAGCCCCTGGTAGGGCATTTGCTAACCACTGGCTTTGATCATTTTTTATGTATTAGAACGTATACCTTCCCCTCAGGATGAAACCTTTTCCCCCTGCTCCGCTTGCCTCCTTGTTCTCTGCTTTGATGGGCTTTGTAGCCTGAGTTTGTTGTGTCGCTTGACAGTCACCATCGCATTTTCTGGCCTAGCCTTGTATCTTCAGGCGCTTATGACATTGGGCCATTTTATGCTGACAACCTGATGTAAAATGAGCTCCTCCACATGGAAACAACCCTCAGGAGAGCAAGTTCCTTCCAACTGGCTTCATATTTTGTTTACTGAAGCAGTTTGATTGTCTCTGTGTTATACTCACATATCTTGTAATTTTTCAGTACTGCTTCTATTACTTTTGGTAATTTCAAACTTTTGGGCCAGGTTAAGTTCTCCTCTGCCAGCAATCATCTTTTGAATTCTCTCCTTATTAATACCATAAACCAATTTATATTATAGCATGCCCTCTAGGACATTTCCAAATGAACAACATTCAGTTAGCCTTCGTTCTACCACACAGAGTTGCAGTTGCTTCTTGCCTCTCCTCTTATTACGAAATTTAACACATTCTACAGAAACACTTAGCTTTCCTGAGTGAACTTTGAGGATCTTTTGCAAGTCCTCTAAATTATTACTGCAGAAGATGGGGCTATAATAAAGCTTGTCCTGGGGCATCCTTCTGCCCCAAGACAAGAGGAGTCTACCTGATTAAACTGTTGTTTTTCCAAGACTGTAACAATCTGAGTAGGAGGAAGTTTTACGCTGCCATTGATTAAAAGCTTTTCTTTATCTGCAAATCTGGTCTGTAAGAATAGGAAGATCACAGCTTGCGTAAATTGCTGCCAGCCCTTATTTGCTTCATGGCCTGTGTTCAGTCTTCCTAAAAAAAAAAAAAAAAAATATCTGTTCTTGCCATTATTACTTCCCCCACCCACACCAGTTTTGACATGGGATCAACTGGCTATAGTCCAGAACCTTGTTCCTCCTGCAACTGAGCTGGTGTGCCAGAGCTGGCTGCTCCTTTTGCTCTACCTGTAGAGACAAGCTTGCCGCTCTGAACCCTGATCAGTTAATGGTGTTTACTGCAGGATCCCAATTCCGGTGCTTTTCAGACACAGCTCTGGGCCTGGTACTTCGGAGTTACTGTCTCTTGGCAACTTCCCTCTCCCTTTTTGGGAAGGCAGAGTTCCCTTAAGTCGGAAAGGAGGCAGATACAGCTGGGGCAGAAGCTCTGACTCCCCGATGGGCCAAGCACCCAACTTTTTCAAGTCACTGCCCAGGTTGGGCGTCTGTAACAGTTGCAAAAAACAGCCCTAAGGCTTTCAGTACTTCCAGTCTCTGTGCTGTTGCAAGCAGATTATATATTTGGCTGGATAGTTTTTGTATCTTCTTTGGCCTTACTTTTTCAGCTTGCCTCTCAGTTACTCAGAGAGGCTTTACCAAGGTTTTTGTCTCTGGTATCACAGATGTAACTCAGAGCTCAAGGGAGATGACATATTTTGGATCCGGTTTAGACTTGGCTTCCCAGGGAAACGTTTACTGTTATGATTTTACTTTGTAACTTAATACCATTTTTATATTCAGCTCTGAACTCTGCAAGTTACGGAGCAAAGCTTTTCAACTTGCCCAAGAGGTGCAGCATTAGCAACGTTTTACGTATGGTAGAGTTAAAGGATAAAGTAGAGAAAAGAATTTGGTGACAGAGTCCATCCTAACCTGGACTTTCTCTGCTGATTTAATCACTACACAAAGTCCATCTTCTGCACTCTGTAAGTACCTTCCAATCACCTGAAAAAACTTTAGGTACTGGAAGTGGTAATGCTAACAAGTTATGCAGACTGCATGAAGGAGGAAGGCAGATGGTCTGCAAAAATTGCTGTGGTCTGGACAGATAAGCCTTTGCCTTCTTAACAGTGCTGACAAAGATCTTGTTCTGTACTGTACTACGTCTCACTGCTACACATGGATTATGCATGCTGGATTCAATAAGAATTAAATATGTCCAGATTCTCATCTAGTGGCATTAGAATTGCCCAGCTTACATGCCACTTCATAGGTCTCATTTTTAATGTTTATCATTACTGAAAAAACAAAGTCCCTAAAGAAGTGGTACTTGTTCTCTACAACGTCTGCATCAATGACATGGGGAAATAAATGCCCACAAAAACTGACAAGTTTGCAGTTGATATTAAGATTTTTTTGAGATCATCAGATGCCCCATTGGTAGTGAAGAACCCCAGAAAGACCTCACCAAACTGAATGAGTGAGCAGGCAGGAGGTGGCAGTTTTTAACTCAGCAGTGTTGAAAACATCAGGTTAGACATCAAAGGAACAGGAGTCTAAACCTTGTGTATGTGATGCTGAGCTCTAAATAGGCAGCTACAACTCTAGAGGGAATTCTTGGAGTTATTACTGAAAATCCTCTGTGGTCAGTGTGTAGCAGAGCTCTGAAAAAACCCACAAAATGTTAGGCATCACCAGAAAGGAGAGCTGAGAATAAGGCAGAGCATAATTTTGCATCACTTGTTCAATATTGTCTACAGTTGTGGATTCTGCATCTCATGAAGGACATAGTGGAGTTAGAGAAGGTACAGAGATCAAATAAAATTACTAAGAGGATGGAGAAATTGTCATGTGGAGAGGAGAAGGCTGAGGAGGGAAATAAAATGTAGACAAAACTCTGAAAGTGTCTCTGTCCAGGGATCACGTGAGCTTGCCTGTGGCTGCTGCTTCATGCAGGATTTTCAAACTTGCATTCAGTTTTTCCTGAAGCTGATTCCTTCCTTCATGGGTTTTTCTTGCTCCCTCCTTGTGCTACGTCAGCCCTGCTGATCTGGGTGATGGAAGGACAAATTATCCTGCCCCTGCCTCTATATCAGTTCCTGGCCCTGGCCCTATATCTGTTCCTGGGCCGCTCTGAGGGCTACAGTTGGTCTAGCGTGACCCTGTCTAGGCTTTCTTTTTAGGGTGCTGCAGCACAAGAGATCAAAGTCCAGTCCATGCAAAGACTTGATGTATCCTCTCTTTATATATCCTGCCATCTCCACACTGTGCAATTTTACCATTGCAGTTCATTGCTGTAGGAGGATGGACAGATGTTGCATATACTGAGTTGATTCATCTTCCCTTACAAATATTGTAGAACTCCAGACAAGTGTCTATGCAGTATACAACATAGCATAAAAATACACCAAAAAATACTAAATTTCAGAATACTTAAAGTTACAAACTGCATGGACAATGCCAGACAAAAATGAGAGGTGCTGCATGACTAGAAAGAGATAGACTCAAAATACATCTTTATCTTTTTTGACAGACACGCAGCAGTATCATCATCAGACAGAGGCTGTCAGAAGTTCCTGTTGTTCATAATAATGACAGTGATCTTATTTTCTGCTGTTGCCTTGGCCCTCAGGTTCTAATACATTTTTCCTTGAGTATAAATTCAAATGAGCTGCCAGATGATGTCAATGGATTGTTTGATGTCTCTAGCATGTTATTTTTTTTTCCTTATAAATAATGTGCTTTCTTTTTCCATGACCCCTGTATGAGATCAACTAAGTGCAATTTGCTTAGCTTTTTCCTTGGATAGCTGATAGCAATCAGGCACTTTGAAGAATCTATGTAGGTCATTGCAAAGCTAATTAATCCTGCTTTTCAGGCTGAAAATTATTTTCAAGGAAATATGTTCTAAAACAGCTGTCCCAAGGACTTTAAATAGGTTCTAATAATATGCACATTTAGTACGTTACCAGTATTTCTAGAAAATAAAATTGATTGAGATTCATTGATAAGACTGAAACAGCAAAGCTGAGGATGACAATTCCAGACATTTATTTCCTAAACAAGAGAAGGGAAATTGTGAAGCTAATCGGTTTCTGAATGTGTAGTGTAGAAGGAAAATGTAATCCAAGAGAGCCATGGAAGATAACTGAGTTGCTATTTTCTTTCAAGAGAGTAGAATCTGAACCTTAGAACCTTAAAGAGGAGTTATTATGTCAGTGTAATAGCTTTTCCAGGCTCAACATAGGAGTTTCTTCCTCTGTCAAATGCTTTTCTTGATATATTGTACTCCGACTAAAAATTAAAGGTCTGTGCATTCAGAAAGGCATAGAGTTTGTTGCGTTCTTAGTTTTACACTGGTATTGTAGTAATTCTTAATTTCATTTTCAATGAAGAACCTTTTTTTCTGCAGAGCATTGGGCAGGGTGGCAAGAGAGAAATAAATCTATGCACTCCCTCACATGGTTCCTATAAAACTCTCTCCCTCTGTCCTCCAAGCTGGCAATGGCAGCCTTGCCAAACTTCAGAGTTTACTCAGCGTTGACTGCAGTTGTCTGTTGAGCTTCAAGTCAGCTAATAACCAAATTTCATGCATGCAACAGCAACAAGCTTCTCATCTGGTACAATCAGCTCTGGTCTCTTTCTAGCAGATGCATCAGGGAAAGCAGTCAAATGATCAAGCACAGACATTTCCAACATAATACATTAGACAGACATCTTAGGAACAAAGCTATCATGCAATCTGCATCCAGTACAGACATTTCCAATAGTTCTTTTGGGTTGTGCTTCTCAAATTGTGCTTCATGCATCACTTGTGGAGTTTAATACATTGGTCTGTGGAATTAAAAAGAAACCATGTATGCTCTCCATACTTCCAAGCAAACAGACTTCCTTTCATTTTGTAATAAATGAACATTCAAACTTTAGCCTACTTTTCAGTTTCTTGTAAATGAAGACAATTATGGGAGCACTGTAGAGATGGTCTTTGGGGGTTTTTTCCTAAAAACATCCTTATGGTCATTCAATTAAATGAAGTTAAGAGGCACTGGCATACAGAATACATCTTTAGAATCAGGCTGTCAACAAGAATTACAACACCTGGAACCAAAAGATGTATGTTTTTAGGTCAGACTGTCTAAGGTGTTAGGTTTATGGAAGAAAAACGAGTCTAAAGAGATTTTTATATAGAAATTGAACTAGATCATTCCCATTGTCTCACAGTAACTACATTGGCTCCCAAAAACCCAATTCTGAATGCAGTCTTCTTATTTTGCCTGTACCACCTTTCCTACAGCATTATTTTGAACCTATCCATTCCTTGATCCCATTTTCCTTGAAATTTAATTTTCACAATCTGAAGTATCAAAAGTTAGATTTGACTAGATAGTTTTAGAAAGTAAGTGAATCTTCTGCTCAAAGCATATCATGTCTGAACAGATGTCCCAGCCTTGAATGAAGAAACCACATTGTGGGCTGTTCTCGAAGCGGGTACTGGACCTTGGCCCTTGTTCCTCAATCTCCAGTTCCAAGCCCCCAGTCTTCCTTTTTCAGAACATGTCTGTGATGGACATGTCCATGTTTTAGCTCCTTCCCAGGAGCTGAGGGTGTTGGTCCACCTCCGCACTCAGCTCTGATGACAGTGGTCCCAATGAAGGTGGAACCACACATAAGGCTGTTCCTTTATGTTCACAGCTCTCCTCAGTCTAAATCTCTGCATGCTTGCCTACATTCCTAAAAATCTGAGATTTTATCATCCAACCTATGCTTACAGGTAGAAGTCTAAACCCGTGAGACTGATAGGGTTTGAGAAGTGGCAGCAGAATGCTTTACTTTTCCAGACAGGCTGTTTTATGCAGCCTGCCTGGCATTGTACCTCTCCCATTCATTCACTGGTTTGGGTGCTTTGGAGCCCCAGATCTGATCAGCATCATCATGTCCAAGTTTCTTTTTAGACCTGGGTCCAAGCGATGTAGGTGGTCTGAACATTTGATCCACAATTTATAAGAGACTTCACCAAATGTTAATCAAGGAGGGGGGGGGGGGGGGGGGAAAGCTCTAGTAAACATTTCAGCATTGCTAATTTGCACAGATGGTTGAACTGGTGGGAATATACAGAAAGAAAAGATAGATCCTGAATATGCTTTGGAAATAATTTTTCACTCAAATAGAAATAGATTTGTGAAGTAGCCAAATACAAAAGATTGCTGAGGCAGCGGTGTAGATGCCAGGTTCAGGCAGTAAACAATTGGGTGCCATCGTGATGAAAACACACTATTAAGAAAGACAATGAAAGAGTTTTAAAGAAGCAACAAAAACCCACATTTTTTAACTCCCATCTCTACCTTCTAATGTGCTCCTCACTCAGCATGACCTTGGACCCAGTTTCTAATGCACTACTTTTCAAACAGATGCTAGTGGTGAGCACACCATACTCTCATAAACAGGACACAGAGAACATAAATCACATATCAACATAAAATATGTATGGTCCCTGAAAAAATACAGGTTGTTTGAAGGGTTACAAATCTGCCTATCAAAATAAGTGACATCCAGGCATGGCAAGGGTCCTGACTCTTTGAATTATATTATAAATAGAATAATCTTGGGGTTTTTTCCACTCCCATGAGATTGCGGTAAGGAATTTGATAAGGCACACATCTGTAAAACCATTTTTTGTCAACTCTAAATGTATATTCACTAATAGCAATTAGAAATGTAAGGCTGAAAAGGACTTCCTAGTCTCAGATGCCATTCCTGTGCTAGCACAGACAGCCATGTCTTAAGTTCTGCCCAAAACTCGTCTATCTACGTCTAGGAACTAGTTTGGGACTTTTTTCTCCTTTGTGTCTCCCTGAAAGCAGTAGAACATATGTATCAGTAATACAAAACCATTTTCCCTTCTAATTAAAAGCCACTTTAGGCTGTCTTAGGTGCTTATTGATCACAAAGTTTATCAGCCTGTTGAGGAAGACATAGACTGATTTCTGTAAAGGCCTTACAAACAGGGTAAGTGGACTTTGCAATAAGGATACAAGTAATGCAGTTTCTGTTTGCTGTATTAGTAAGAGATTACTATTGATTCGTATAGCTTTAAGATTAATATATGACTCAATATTCCAACATCAGTACGTTTGGTTATACATGGGCATATGTGCAAACACATGAACTCTTCTAACTGCACTGTAAATAATCTGATTCATGCATTGAGCTTTTTAATCATATGAACTGGTGATAATCACAAGCATTCTAAAGAGTATACCAGCATAGTTCCACTGTAACTGTAGTGAGGAATGTCCTGGCTTTTGCCAAGGCAGTAGCAAAACTCCCCTTGCCCTGTCTAAGTCAGGGTTTGCGTTACTATAAAACATTAATAGCCACAGCCTGTAAATTGTATAGTATCTATTGAGTGGCACTGTTTTGTTTAGTAGGACACACAATGAAGGGCTTAGGTCTGACTCCTTCAGTGCTTTTGGTGTGTTCCTGGAGGTCAGATACCACACTGTGTGCCTGAGCTCGTAGTCAGGAATGGCACAGACATTTTGTGCTTCTTTACCGTGACACTTGGAACATGCTTTAAAGGGGTACTGAAACAGAAAATGGGAGTTTATTGAGTAGGTGAGAAAGAGAATTACAAATGTGCTGAATGAAGAAGGAGATTGTGATGGAGGTAGAAGCCAGGCAGTTTCTGTGACTGGCTACATCTATTTTTCCCTGCCTTCCCTACCTACTGAGAAGCTGGACACAACTCAGTATAGACCATCTCTTCTTTCCTTTGAAGTGATGTAAAGTGTTTGTAGGTCATAGAAATGGTTGTAGTTACACATTTAATATCCTTTTAACTTCAGGTGATACTATTAGCAGGTAGAAGAAGGAATGAAAAGCTACAAATCATAACCAGGCATCCCATGAGCAATTCTGGTACCCCTATTGCAATGAATAATTTCAGCAACTAAGCTGTTTGCATTACTTTTTAATTAGATATTAGAGAATGTCCATGGAAAGTGAGTCAGAAGAGTCATTATCTTGACCGCAGAATCCCCTTACAGAACTAGTTACAGCTTTCTGAGACTAGAAAAAGGCCACGTGACTTAGTCATCCTACAAAAATTACTGGACAAACTGGATTTTAAATACTGGTATCACACACTGAACTGCTAGTGAGCAATCTGTAAAACAAAATAGGTCTGGGAATGCTTGCAGGCACTGTAATTCAACCCACAGTCTTCATTCTCTCCATTTCTTTTATTCCTTAATTGCATTATATAAAACTTAATGGATAGTTTAAACAATTAAAAAGCAAAATAATTTTCCTGGCCTAAGAAATTACATTGGTTTCATTAGACTTTTTAAGGTTTATATCAAAATTCATAATTTTAATATTGGTGTAATATAGAAAGGGTTACATGGATTAGAAAGGCTAACATAAAATCCCCAGAAGATTAAAATATTTACTACTTGACAAAGGTATACACAATTAAGCTGGCACCTCCTTACTACAAATGCATGTTTGAAAGTTTAGATTTGGAAAGGTTTTAAAGGATTACTTTTATTCAAATTACTTGGGTTGCTAGAAATAGACCTAATGGTAGACAAACTGTAAACAAGGTCACATACTTCCTACCTGTTGAATAAAGAAAAGCATGCCAAAAAAATCTGCCAAAAAATCCCCTTTTGTGCCTTTGTTCTAAATAAACCCAAGGCAGCTCATTTCCAGGGCCTCTCTGCTTCCTGCACCCTCCCCCGGCTTAAGATTCCATTTCTAGAAGCAACAGATAATTGGGGATCTTTTGAAATCAAGTACTTGAGTTTTCTATTTTTAGCCACATTAATAATGATGAACTGAAATTCTTTCCAGAATTTCACCTCTTCAGCTTAGGAACGGGTAGTCAAAATTTCTAATAACTCCTTGGTTTGTGTTTTATGTTAATGGCTGAAGTGCCTAAATAGCCTTGGGAAAAGAACAGCTTGCTAGTCTAATTGAAGCTGGCAATATTTCTACTTCTTATTTCAGCTGGTAGGTACTGTAGCAACCAAGGTCATGTAAGAAAATTTCAGCATATGGTAACAGCTGTGTCTGTGATTGCAATATTTTCTGCAGATGGTTTATTCATCATTAGATAACAGTCATGATTATTAAGGGACTAATTGGACTTTCAAACAGTTCATCTTAGAGGGTGGAGGAATTACAAGAGAAAAGTTTAATGTAGCTTAGGGGGTCTCTATATTCAGCTCCTTGCCAGCTCTCAAGTTTTTTTTTTTTTTAATGTAAGAAAAGATTTCCTTTCTTTATTTGCCTTCTGCCAAACCATTTGATTTCCTACTAGAGATACAGTCTCCATCTTTCAGATCTTCTAAATACTAATGTCATCTTTCTGCCATGTTTAGTGCTACCAACAAAAATCTGTGTTTTGATTGTACCATTTAAATGTCTGGTATGCTGTACAGTTCAGCACATCAGAGTGAGCTTATCATTACTCAGGACAGCCTTGCACATGTTTATACAAAGCCAAGGAGACCAGATACAGCAAGTTATTGAGTCAGGGTACACAGAGAACCCAGCATTGTTTTTTACTTTTAATCATCAACAGGACACTTTCTACTGCTCCAAATCACAGTGCAAAACATGTTCCTGTCCCAAGAAACTAGAAAAAACTTGAAAAAGTTATAAGACCGCTGCAGATTGTGAGGATCCCAGAGTTATTATTTTTTTATTCCAGTACTGTAATATACCTTACTCTGGTGGGGGTGTTATGATGGTATGAGTGGTCAGGCACAGAGGTAACACAGAATTGTCTTCTGATCATGTAACCAGAAGTCCTTGCTGGAAGATGGCAAACCAAACTAGCTACTTTACACTGCTTTTCAGTTTTGTCAAGTCAGGCCCATATTACTCTTCCATTGATTTTAGAAGGAATATTTGGAGACAGGAGTGTAGGTGACAGAATCCGTCTCTTAGACGATATGACTTGGATGGGAAGATAATGCTATTTTTATTTCTATGTTCCCTTAGAAATGTGGAGCATTTTGTGTAATAACAGCAACAACAATAGTAGGATCAGGCTATTAGGGGTTTCAAGAAAGATTATAGTACTCTGTAAACCTTATGTTTAGCAATCCATCTTAAACATAAAATCTTGAAGTCTTTCAGCAAGTGATAGTTCCTGAACGTGGGATATTATCTATGAAAAATCATGTACAACTCTTCAGCAATAAAAATAAAAAAAAATAAAAAAAAGCACCATTTAGTCTTGCTGGATTTCTACATTACAATCTGCTCTTTTACTTCCTTTCTCTGGAAATATGTATTCTTTTGTTTCAGCTCAGCCACAAAAAAGACTAGACTAAAAGAATACTGATGTCTTACATAATAGAAATTTTTTCACTATCTGATCTGTATTCTTTCTAGGCTTGTTTTGCAAGTTATTCAAGGACACCTTAAAGTTACAGTACTTTAGGGCGTTAATGCAATATCTACAGCTCCAATGTTATGCTTAGGATATCTGTGCAATCTTAACAAATAATACAGGGCATGGCTGCTGCACCACTGTTGAATATGTTATGATCAGCATATTGTACCTTGTCCAATCATATACATAAGGTTTTGTTCTGGTTATATTACTGAATGGTGATTATGCTATGGTGAGTTTAAAGAAATGGTGGGCTGAGATCCACTGTGAGAAGACAGGGTGATATTATATACTCCAATCCCCTTTTTATGACAGTAACCACTGCCAGACTTTAATCTTCTTGAGTGTCTCTCCTCAAATATAGAAAAGAGTTGAAGGCATGCTAGTGAATGCAAGTAAATTGTATTAACTGTCTGACAGGAGAGACAGGAGAAGAAGAAATTAATAGTAGCTGGCAGGGGAAAAATGTGAGATGCGTACCTGGAGAGCAAGTAAATGACAAAAGGGACAGGGACTTACAGATAACCAAACAATATGTTTAGGCTGGAATGTAACCCTTATTCACTGGTTGGAGTCCATCAGCACAGCCTGACTAATGTGGGTTCCCATCATAGACAGGGAGAACAACGACCCTCGGAAGCTGCATTGGTGAAGGCACGGTGGTTCCTAGCCGAAACTACAGTTGCAAGAAGTCAGGTCTACAGCAAACCAGGTCTGAACACAAAGACATCACTACACAAGGGCGCATCTGACAGGCTGTATTTCCTCTATTAAACCAGTGGAGAAAAGTGGACTAAAATGAATTGAAATTGACAGGTAATGTCATCAATAATGAAATTGAAATGACAGGTAAGGGTCTACAAGTGAGCCTCAAACAGTTGTGACCACTACCTGGAGGATCACCCTGCCGCAGGCTGGGGAAGAGGTAGCACCTCTCAGTATTGCACCGTTCAGATGTGGCACTGTTGAACTCAGTGTCTAAGACAAATCCAATTGGTTATTCATAAAAGAGCTATGAAAGAAAAGGGGATTGGAGCAGTTTGCTTAGGAGATGCCCATGCATGTCAGAAAAAGTTTCTGGAAACTTCATCTTTTTACACTAAAAAGCATATGCCGCCTTGCCAAGTGTTCTTTCAAACCTACCTCTGTAGATTTTATGATTTAAAATCACTTGCCATTTGAGTAATTTTTTTAAAGAAAAATAAATTAGGATATGGAAGGAAATTATCAGAACAAGGACTAAAATTAAGAACTGAGGTTTGTACTTCACAGTTACCTTAAGCAGATTATTGAAACCCTGTTTCTTAATTTACTGATCATCTACAATAAGGATAATCTTTATCCACAGGGTTTTGTGAATGGAATTTGTGAAGTTCTTTGAGGGCTTCTCCATGAAAATCCTATAATCTTGAACTGCAAAGCTTTATTAAAAGGTATTAGTGTGTCTAAGAAGCAGGTAAAGCAAACATAAAAGCTGCTAAGTTATGATTTTAAATGTTTATGCTTGCTCATTAATATGCTGAAGCAGAAATTATAATGAGCTATAGTACATGGATGGCTATAAGATATTCAGAAAGTCATAATCACCACTAGCACTCGAGCATAGAACTTTCTGGGTTTTTAATAGGTACATTGGAAAATATACTAAAATACAGTGCACTCTACAGTGTACACTGACTATCTTTCTGATGTTTGCTATCTCATTACCATTATTCTTCTAGTACAGTATTATCATACTTAGCACTGTCAAACTTTAAATCACCTCGAAAGAAAGAAAAACCTAAATGTCTTAAAGGAAACTCATTTAAAGAGTCCACATTATTTACTTTATAACATTTTAAACTTACAGAATAAGGTACTACCAATGTAACAGCTTATTATTTCATGTTCCTATTTTACAATATAAATCATTATTACTGAGGATTCTTTGTATAATATGCATATCAGTTTTCTTAGCTAGGTTGTTGAAAAGCCAGACTGATCTGTGCTTTGCACAGCTCCCATCTTTGAATCAACATAAAAGAATATTTTGACAAGTAAACAAGTCACAGTATCCCTTTAACTGGATAGCTAACCTTTGCGTGAAGAATTAAAGGGATATGAAATACATTGCAACACTAGGAACATTGTTTCAGAGATTATTTGCTTCATTTAGAAAAAAGAAAATAGATTCCTGTGTGTTCAGCTGCCTTCATCTTCCAACTTCTGAATACTTATGACCTTTTCTGTCAGCTTAAAGCTTTGTCTACTGCCAACTACCTCGTGAAAGTACTTGTCCCGAGCATGACTGTGCCACTAAATCTTCTGAGATACCCCTGTCTTCCCAGAAGTTCAAGTCACCATGTGCCTACCCTGCCATATGCATGTAAGCCAGTTTCTGAAGCCTTGTAACCATGGCAGTTGCTGGTAAGCCTGAGAAAATAAGCTCTTCTGGAGGGCAGAATATATTCACATGGATCCAGCATCTCAGTTACCCAGCAGCAAGTGTGAATCAGCTTCTACCTCTCTAGTTGTGATAAAGGATGAAAGGCTTCGCTATTATGGGTATACATTCTCTACTTCTACAGGTCTCATCTCTGGATAAGGCCAGGGACTTTTTGTGAATTTTAGGGGAGAACAGCAATGATGCAGAAAAATGTTTGATCCTATCTTCAAGAAAGAGCACAAAGGAGGTCCCAGGAAACTACAGGCTGGTCAGTCTCACCTCAATCCCTGGGAAGGGGATAGAACAGTTAATTCTGGAAATCATTTCCAGGCACACGAACAACAAGGAAATAATCAGGAGTAGTCAGCATGAATTCACCAAGAAAAAGTCTTGCTTGACCAACTTGATAAACTTCTAGGATGAAATGACTGGCCTGCTAGACAAGGGGAGAGCAGCAGATATTGTCTGTGTGGACTTTAGTAAGACCTTTGACTCTGCCTTCTAGAAGATCCTCATAGACGAGCAGCTGATATATGGGCTGAATGAGCAGATGATGATGAGGATTGAAAACTGGCTGAACAGCTGAGCCTGGAGAGTGGTGATCAATGGCACAAAGTCTAGTTGGAGGCCAATAACCAGTGGCATACCCCAGTGGTCAGTCTAGGTCTGATCCTACTTTACATCTTTGTTAATGATGTGGATAGTGGGGCAGGGTGTACCTTCAGCAAATTTGCGGATGACACAAAACTGGGAGGAGTGTCTGGTATACCAGAGGGTTGCGCTGCAATCCAGAGGGACCTCGACAGGCTGGAGAAATGGGTTGGCAGAACCTTCATGAAGTTCAACACGGGGAAGTACAAAGTCTTGCACCTGGGAAGAACAACCCCATGCACCAATATACGTTGAGGGCCACTCAGCTGGAAAGCAGCTTTGCAGTAAAGGACCTGGGAATGCCAGTGGGCACCAAGTTGAATGTAAGCGAGCAATGTGCCCTTGCTGCAAAGGTGGCTAACGATATCCTGAGCTGCACTAGGTGAAGCATTGCCAGCAGGTTGAGAAAGGTGATCCTTCCTTCCCCTCAGCACTGGTGTGGCCACACCTGGAGTACTGTGTCCAGTTCCGGGCTTCTTGGTACAACAGAGACATGGATATACTGGAGGGAGTCCATCAAAGGCCCACAAAGATGGTTAAAGGTTTAGAGCATCTCTGTTATAAGGGAAGGCTGAGAGGGATGGGACCATTTAGCCTAGAGAAGAGAAGGCTTGAGGGGGATCTTATCATATATCATAACACATATCATATATATCTTATTCAGGTATATAAATACCTGAAAGGAGGGTGCAAAGAAGACAGAGCCAGGCTTTCTTCAGTGATGCCCAGTGACAGGATAAAAAGCAATGGGAACAAGCTGAAGCACAGGATGTTCCTCCTGAATATCAGGAACATTTTTTTACTGTGAGGATGACTGAGCACTGGTACAGGTTTCCAGGGATGTTATGGATTCTCCCACCTTGGAGGCATTAAAAATCTGCCTGGACATGGTCCTGAGCAACTGGCTTTAGGTGGCCCTTCTTTAGTAGGGAGTTTGCACCAGATGACCTCCAGAAGTTTCTTCCAACTTCAGCCATTCTATGACCTGTGATTTTAACACAGATTTTCTGTCATGTACAAGAATTTGGCTACAATTTTTTGAAGGGCTCCAGAGATGGTGTGTGAGATGTCTGTTGTTGGATATGATCAATAGTGTAGCCAAGAACTCTTTCAAATCAGTACACACTCAAGCTGAGAACTGGCCTAAACTGCAGCTGGGAGAAGGGAAGAAACTTCACAGACAATGAATTCACCTCATGTTAATGAGGGAAGCACAGGTTCATCAATCCTCAGCTGAGTATTTTTGTGACCTCTTTCAATAGCCTCTTCTACTGCTATCAAATCAGTTTTTAAACTGAACAAGGAATAGAAATCCCTCATAATATTAATTCTAAAATTAGAAACAAGGTTTAGGAACATGTTTCCACATCTAGTATACAGCCAGATTTCATTATAGCAATCACAAAGCATTTAAAGAGTTTCATTTAGGCCAGTGTTGAGCTGGTGGAGGGGGAGTGCAGAACTTAGGAAATGTTTGCTATTCCTGCTTTTAAAATTAGAAGAGATTGGCATATTTTCAGGCCATAGACCAATTTGTGTCTTTGTTCAGTGTCCAAGTTGTACTGATATAAAAGCAGTAAGAGAGAGGGAAGAATCCAACCTTAAAAGGAGAGCTGGACCAAAGACACAGTACTGAAATCATTATCAAAACTTCTCAGAGCAAGCCTCTTGAGCTCAGTTTTGCAAAAGAGGCAGGTAGAATAATTTTCTGTAAAAGTGATCTGAAATTTCAGTAAGGCAGATGATTCTGATGTTGCCTCAAAATGTTGATGATTAAATATTTCATTTACCCAAACCAGTCTATTTTTCACTCCTCCCCTGGCCCCCTTCAATCTGGTCTACAATATTTAATTCCAAGAAAGTGCTATTATATCATTTCCCTCTTGGCCAATGCCCCTGTAAGGCTTCAGCCCTGTCTCCCTTTCTGCCATATTAATCAAGTACTTTGCTACAACAAGATTATCCCTGCTGAAGTGCAGCTGAGACCTACCGTCCAGGCTTCTCCTTGTCTATGATGTTCTTCATTTCAAGTTAGAGGACTTTTTCCATATCCTGATTTACTTCTGAACCATGCGGCACAACATGGGAGTCACGTGGCTGGTGCGTGGCTGGAGATCCATCCTGGGGAATCTGGGCACTGGGTCCCAAACCTTTGAGCCAATAGTCACTTTAAATGAATCTAAATGAGCAAGAGCCTAAAGAAAATAAAAATGAACATTTCCAAATTAAGTATTTTTCTCATCTCAGCTTTTCCAATGAAGTCTGAAACAATTTCCCATGAAGCAGTACTTCCTACTCCTGCTCAGTTCCAATTTGGATATATGTATCCCTGGAAAAACAAATGAAAATAATATTGGGTTTGGGGTGTTTTTTCCCTGCTTCGGTTCTAGAGCATGCACACATAGCACAGGAGCGTGTCAGTAGATGGGAACATGATGAAACAGCCTCTTGGTCAGCTAACGCTGACATAGAAGATGGTCTGTTTTCACTGAGCCACAGGACATCTTAGGTCTATAGCAATGCTCACCTTTCTTTGCATTTCTGGGGCTATGTGTGGCTCAGTCTGCAGCTCCAAATGGGTCCATGGCATAGAAAGTCTCTGTTGTACGTAAAGCAGGAACTCTGAGCCCATCCACCTAGCATTGCTGAAGCTATTCCTTTTGAATGAAAAATTTGTTGAGGTAACAAGTAGCAGCACAAAGGAAAGTAGCAGCAAGCTATACCCCAAGTCAAAAGGAAAAGTCTGTGCACCAGACCTCTGTTTCCTGTGGTTTCTCAACAGGAGGGAAAAATAATCTCCCACAGACCACCCCAAATCATCAAACCAGTATGAACTGTACTCGCTATGCCAAGAACCAGGCATCAAAGCTCAAGTGCTTACATATTCTATTAAGTGGTTTAATATTAGAGCAGGGAGACCAGGGAAACTGCAACCTTTTGGTTCCCTGAGGTCTCCTAAAGAAGGCCATGAGGGACGAAACACTGTATTTTTTCTGTTCTTCTCTACAATATTAAACCACTTAATAGAATATGTAAGCTCTTGAGCTTTGATGCTTGGTTCTTGGCATGCCAGAGGATTTGTTACATGTTTTCACAGTAATTGAAAGAAATATCCATCTGTAGCAATTTCATTTTTTAACAAGCTGAACAGATTCTTGGGAGGTAGGAGCAGCAAACATATGAAACGGAATAAAATAGTTTCTATCAAACTGAATTCTTTTAATTCTGCTTTTGAGGAAACAAACACAGAGAAGTATTGTAGAGGAGTCCTGGAATCAGTGCTGGCATATTCACAGCCTTGGTTCAAACAATGCTGCGTGCAGCCAGCCCTGGGGATGCTTACAAACCTACCACACCATGTTAGCAGATAAGGCTGGGGTTATGCCACCAGACTCCGGGTGTAAGACAGCAGCTCTAATAATCCAGCTCAGGATTGTTTCCCGAGTCACAATTGTCTGTTAACCAAATCTCACCCACCTTACAGAGATCTTCCCACTTTCTTACCCTTCATTCTGGTATGGTTTGTTTATGTGTTTTGGGAACAGCAATTTGTCTCCTGCTCTGTTCCCATACAGCGTGTTGCAATGGGACCCTGATCTCGGTTAAGTAGTACAGATAATGCTATGTTTCAATTGGCCAGCAATATTCAGAGAACCGCTATTCAGAAATCAGTTAAAAACGGTAAAATGGGAAATGCTACAAGCAGAGGTGACCTGGTGTTTTGGAGGAGTAGGATAAAAGTAAAATGGAACCAAGAAAGAACCTACAGAAATTTGTAAAGCCAGAACCTTGTAGACATTTGGCAAGGTCCTGAACAGGGAAAATTTCTTTGAATAGTGGAGAATCAAGTTTCCACAGTGAGGTTTGTTATGGCCTTTGAGAGCTCAGAATTTTTACAGCTTCAGCAGATGGACTTCACCCAGGTAATATGTTATTTTTTTGGAATGTAAGAAGTGTGGTTAGCAGCACCCCCACCAACATCTTTCATTTCTGAAACTGGCACTGTTGTGGGGATTGGCAACCAATTGCCTATAATGCGTGCTCACAGCACTGTGACATCCTGATGCAGAAAATCTCACCAGTCTGGAGTACTCCATGAACACTAGATCCAATCTGAAGGCACAAATCTCCAGAAAAGTACGGTTCATGCACCAAACTCACCTTTCTTCTGAAAAGCAGCAGGGATTTATTTATTACTCTTTGCCCTACAGTGTTCTCATCTGAAGTGTGTAGCTGCAGAGAAGAGTTACAGTGAGATTTCTCTTTTTCTGCCAGATATTAGAGCGAGCTCAGTTGTGCATTGATCTGGGCCCTCCAGGTAGCTGAGCACCTCAGGGCAGAGAGGGGCTGTAAGGCTACTCTGTGAAATACGTGACAGTTTAATTTACATTAAATTAATGTACTTTGACTTTACAGCTGCCTTCAGAGAGCAGAACCAGAGCATATTTGATAGACAGGGATGGTCCCAGCAATGAAATGTAAATTCAAGGCATGTTGTTCTCCACAGCTCCTCATGTTTTATTTTTTATTGCTGTATTGAAATCATAGCATCACAGAATGGTTTGAGCTGGAAGGGACCTTAAAGATCACCTACTTTCTACCCCCCTGCTGTGGGCAGGGACACCTTCTGCTAGACCTGGAAGTATTCAAAGCCCCATCCAACCTGGCCTTGAACACTTCCAGGGATGGGGCATCCACAGCTTCTCTGGGCAAGCTGTTCCAGCGCCTCGCCACCCTCACAGTGAAGAAAATACTGGCGCATTCCAAAGAGCTCACATTCAGCCTGCAGTAGTCAGTGCCACCAGAGAAATTGTACCTTTGCTTATTCTTGCACTGCAAAGCACGTGCCCACAACAACCAGAAATTTAAGGCAGGTTTATCTAGATTTTTCCCTATAGTCTGCACCCCCACAATGATAAAACAAACAGACAACACAGAAAAAAAAAGCTAGGTTTTTAACATCCCACTTTTAGATATGCAGAAATCTAGTTACTCTGCAACAGAATAAAGGCATTTGTAAACCAAGCTGCCTTTGCTTACTGTCTCTTTTTATGAACTCTTTTTCCAGGCTTAGTTTCCATCAGTTCAAAATCTGCACAGCCCATTCAGCTCTCCCATGAGCGTGTCTTTCGCTCACCATGAAGGTCTGGCTGCTGGCTGCTCACTGCCTTCTCGGCAGTGTTTGCAATGCAAGTTCCTGGCTGCTTGCTGCAGCTATCTCTGCCTGCTGCTTTGCCTTGCCCTCTTGTCCCCAAACCTCTGCCCCTGCTTTGCCCTTCAGAAATAGGCACAACTTCTCCACAACCACCTGAAGGTCCTGCCTGACCCAGTGCCTCCACTCATAGGACACAACACAAATGGAAAAATAAGCAATTTAATCACTTGATGTCACAGGTGGCTTATATCAAAGTGTCAGCACTGACTAAAAAAGATTTGAGAATAGCTGTAAGTGTTTTGGCAAAAAGAAAAAAAAAAGAATGTAATCTTTGATAAAAATGATGGAGGTCAGTAAACTGCAGCTAAAAATGGAGATAGCTATGAGATAAACACCAGCTGTTTTAAAAATCTGTCTGAAGCAGTGTACGAGGTGAATTTCAGGTATTTAAGAGGACATGTGCAATGTTCTTAGAAGACATACTGCCATAAAGGAATATTAGAGGAAGAGGAATATATGGTTATTGCTGACCAGGGTAAGTCATTATTAATGTTTGCAGTGGATGCCCAGAGAGCAGGCACCAGAACAGTGCAATGATTTGGCCTTAAAAAGCCTCTAGACACCAACCTTTTTCACGTAGCAAGATGTAAAAGGTCCAGTTTCTGTGTTTTGCATTAGTAGGGGGGAAGTGAATAGAGAAAGCTGACAGCTGCCAGATGGCACAGATAGCTCCACATTACCAGTACATTTCTAGCCTAAGACAGAAGATTTGCAGTTTTGCAAGAGCTCAGCCTTCAGAACTTACAGCTAGAATTTCTTATTGTACAAATTGAGGTGACTGAACAAGGTTCCCTGGCTTCCTCTGGAATATTTCTTATCTTTGGGGTTTCTGGCCATTGGCTTCAGTCCCTTCCTTCAGTAAATTCTGAATGCCACATTATTACTCTTCAGTCCCTTTTCGCAGCTCCCACATTCCATAGAGGTGCCATGTTTCTGCACCTCTGCAGAAAGTGTTGGTGTTGCTTAGGATTTAACTTGCCTGCTGTTTCTCCTCCTATCCTTTAGAGTGGCATGGATTCCTGAAATCACCTAGGGCAGCCCTGGCAAGAGGAACGCTGGTCTGCAGATGCTGTGGAAGAGAGTTGGGTAGGGTCACATGAAAGGACACAGGTTGTTTGTTTTTTGTTTTCTTTAAATGTTGCTATTAGTTTAGTGGCTTTCCACCCTAAGACAGATTCAAGAGACAAATGGGAATATTTAAATTCAGACCTTGACAAACTTACATTGATCTAGTCTTAAATAAAGAATGAGAGCACCAAGGCTGAAGACTTCAGTGACCAGCTATGAGTGAAGATCCAGCAGCGTAAAAGGGGAAGGTATCTGTGTGCATCTTCCTTTCTGGGGGGTTCTGCCTATTTCTACTCACCTGGCCAGCTACAGGACAACATTGTACTGCTGTAAGCCAGACTTTTTCCTGTGGAACAGGACAGAAGTAAATAGACCCTATATACTGGTTAGTAATAAGATGGAACCAGGAAACTTTTCTTCAACACAAAATTTCTATGTGTAATCTCTTGAAATAAAGTCTGTAGTCTGGAGACTTTTACAAGACCGCCTTTTTGCTCTGGCTAAGTTTGTCCTGCTTGTTCACAAAGTATGTACTAATGGGAAAAGGGGCTCAGCTCTGAGTTGCTTTTGAGGTTTCAACAACACAAACGGGAAAATGTGTTTTGTGTCATCAGTATTAGGCATTGAATTCATATGTCTGTACTAACTGCTGAAAGAGTTCTCACCTGAGCTTTGTTGCGATTCTGATATTTGATAAATGTCAGCGAAATCAGATAACTGCCCCTTCCCTAAATAATATTTGTCCTCTCCCTCTGTCTAGGGGACAAACATATTGCCAGAAAGTCTTAAACAGAATGAGAGATAGGGAGTGCTGAAACATCCACGTGTGCTTCGAATTCTTCTTACAAGAGCAGTTGTCATTATCATAATTATTTTTCCTCATTGCATACGAACACTTTCTAAATACAATTCTCAGTATGCTATTGCCCCTTTCTCAAAAAACACCAAGCAATGAAGCCCCAAGTTATAGCAAAAGAAAATTTTCAGCTCTTTCGAAGGCAAAATAAATCATTCTGTCGGAACCCAACCAATCTGAGTCTCATTGCAAATGGAAAAAAAAGACACAACAAATCACTTTCTTTGGCTGAGTGACACCTGTGTGCAGGTAGACTCACTGTAACTGGTATGTGTGCAGATACACACACAGATGAAACTATTATTTATAGAAGGGCACACAAGCCATTAGAAACCATCTTGTAAAAAAGCAGTCTTTAAAACCTCTGAAGATGCTTTTAGGAAGCTTCCAGATGCTTGGATAGTCAGCCAAATCTCTGGTCCACAAGAGCAGGATGGAGATCTAAAAAAAAAAAAAAAACAGGTTGTGTTTTTAATTTTCTTCTGCAATATATCTTGCACTTGGCACCAGAAGAAAACATAACAACTGAAGAAAACTTAAATCAGTCTGAGTTCAAAGGAAAGGTTCAGTTCAGTTTGTGGATGTCCAAACTGGCATCGTCTCCCTACAGGTAGTGAACGCAACTGGTGTCTCTCATGACCTTTTCTATGATGCCAGCACAACGTTTTGCAATACCAGGTCCAGAAAGAAAGAAGGTAGTTGATACTCCACTCTCATCTGAATGAACAGGGTATCATTACTGACGTTTCTTTCTTTTTAACATTGTTAACAACTTCACCTGTTAGTAAAATAGATGTATTTTTGTGTGTAGTTTTAAGGATTGATTCTAGAAGAAAGCAAACACTACCATAGGGCTTGATCTTATGTAAGAAACAGAAATTAGTGGACTAAAGAAGGGTGCAGAACTGAGTTCTAACTGAGCAGTGTTCATGTGAACATTCAGACATGCAGTAGTATTTCTACCGTACTTGCATCCATTTACTATTCAGTACCATTACGTGTTTTCATATAGATGCTATATCTGAGTTCACATCCCCTTTTCTTCCCCCAAAAACCTTTTGCAAAGCTGTTAAGCAATGGAGAGTCCTTTTCTTCAGGAGTGCTGTGTTCCACCAACATTTGCTGCTTCCACACAGTGAGAACTACACTTTCCTCCCAGCTTGCAGAATTTAAGTCTTATCACGTAGATAAAGGCAGTCTACTGGTAGTCAAAACAGAGATGTCTTACTTTGCATTTTTCATGATACCAGTACCTGTGAACAGATTTCTTCACAGATTTTCAGATCTAATTACTACTGGCTTAGTTTACTTTATCACTTGAAGTTGTGGAAAAAGAAAAGAGGGCAACTGAATGTGAACATGAGAAAGAACTGAGGGTTTTTGCCAGCACTTCTCCCTTAGATTCAGGTAGGGCAGTTTTTAGAATGGGATTTTCAAAGGAGCCAAATGGCTCTGGTGCCCTAGGTCAGCTGGTCTGGGTAAACCTGCAGTAGCTGGTGGAGCGGAGGAATGCTGGTGCTGACTGCAGGGCTCTGGAAACAGAATTATTGCAGCTCCATCAATGCATCGCTGCCCTGACCTAAAAACCCATTAGGGAATGAGTTCATAGCCTCAGGGGCAGCACTGGGTTGACACATCTACCCTGCTCTCCCAATCCAGCTGAATGCCCACTCCAGTCTCTCCTGAGCATGCAGGGTAACACTCAGCCTAGCACTACATGGTAGATTTTATTTTATTTTTTTGCTCTACTCCAAGTCTATGGAGCTTCAGCGCTACGTAGGATTTAACACATACAGCAAGGCACTAGAACAAAGGGCCATGCCCAGAAAAGTAATGAACACACGCTGTCATAACATGACAGTTAAAGTAACCTCCCTGCCCCTGTGAAACCTTCTGTTTCTTCCTCCCTCAGCACATATGCTTTACCAGCTCAAACTCACTCCTGCACTGGTAAATATGTATCATCAACTACCCTTTGGCTATTTTATGCTAACGGAGTCTATATCCCTGCTGGAAAACATAACGCCATTTCGTTTGGTTTAGTGAGTTTAAAGAGGGTTTACTCAGCTGCAAGCAATACCACTGATTGTTGCGCAGTGTATTTTACCATCTGACCACAGACACAAAACTAGTACACAAAGGGGGAAAACAGGAATTATACTTCTGAAATTTCTTGTAAAATCTTTGTTCTAGGACAAAGGTCTTTCAACCGTTCTGGAAGCACTGAGTAAAGAAGCAGCTTTCAGGTAGCAGAGTGATCAAGATTCATTTTTTTCCACAGATGACAGTTAGTAGTTCACTTACAACTGCCATATCGCTCATGGAGCAAACCAAACCTGTGAAAAAGATGTGTCCCAAGGCTGAGGACCTAGAAGTCTAGGGGCCTGATGGCAGAAATCAGAGCCAGAACTCAGGACCTTGGCAAGGCCATCAGTTCTTTAATTCCGAGGCAAATAAAAATACATGTGTCACAAGAGTGCCAAAAGAATGAGGTGACATTTGTTAATTGAAGTATATATTCTAAAAGTATTACAGTGTTACTCATTAAAAGAGGAACTCAGACCAGAATTCAGAGTCAAAACCCATGCACACTACTGTGTGGTTCATATAAGCCAATCTCATGCTTAGACTGGTACAAATTAAAGCAACATTTACATCTGTGTTTTCATAAGATTAAAACAACAACAAAAAAAGTTCAAAACCTACACCCACCCTACCATCCAGCCTTTGCAGTGACTTCAGTGATAAATCCTTCTAAAATACTTTCACCCAAGGAAAACCTTCAGCCCTCCTCTACCTCTGTCAAGTCTGAATGACTTCACTGTCCTGGAGCATCTGAAATGATAAAATACTGCCAGAGTAACCTTTCAGTAACACTGTTTCAAAGAAAAATTTGTACTTTACTTTTTTTTCTAAATCAGTTCAGTTACACTTTTCAGCATGAACAAAGGAGTGTAACTCACAGCTCCTTTTTATTTCCCTCATGTCAAAATGTTATCTTACAAGTAGAAATTGATTCTGCAGAGCGCACTTGAAAAAAAATGACCATTTGGATAGAATGAAAGAATTGTTGGAGCCTTGCTCCAGCTGGACCTTTCGAGCCGCATGGCAGTTTTGTGCCAAGGCAAAACAAGTTTGCCATATGCGTGATGCATGCTGCTTTGTTCAAGTACTAAACTTAAATATCCCAGGAATCACACAATATTCTCACGGAACTTTGAGAAGAATGCAGTCATGTCAAATGAGAATGCAACCCTAAGGCCCTCAGTTCCAGTTTCAGTTCTAATTTCAGAATAGGAGCTTTATCCTGAAGTCTTTATGCATACACACACACAGAATGAATCAAACTGCAAGTCTATTTTCTTCCCACTTGCCCTTTTTGTGAACAAGGGTCTCAGGCTTTGAATAAATATTATGAAGCTTTTCAGTCTAACAGTCTTAAAATGCCCATCTCTGTCACTGGAAGGAATTCAGAGTGAGGATCTCAGGTCCATCACACTCCAGGCACAGAGACCTACATATTCCTGCAGAATAACAGATCACCATGGCCAGCTGCATCCTGTAATCATCTGCAACTATCAGATCACAGCAAATACAAGGCACCGTGAGTTCACTGAAACTGAAAGACAAAACAACTCAAATTACTTTTTTATTTGCTCCAGGATGGGAAGTTTTACACAACCTTAACCAGGGCCAGTTAAGGCACAGTAACTTGTTATCTGTGAGAGAATATATTTCAGCCAGAAGCTCTAAGACTTTGGGAGGGTTGATCTCTGACCTGCAGGAGGTGTACTGCTGCTTTTAAAAGGCTTGACATTTATCTGGATTGGTTGTTTCCAATAAACCTGGCATATGCTCCCCTCATGCTTGTTGTTCTAGCCATCGCACTAACAACTAGAAATTCATGTCAACCCAATAAAACTCATGTTAAAAGGACATGAAGTTTGTATGAGCAGCCCTCAGAAGAGTACTGTTATGCTTCAACACGACTGTCAGATTATTATTTTTAAATAACAAGTAGAAGAGACAATCTCTTCTCATCCTTGGAAACCAAACTAGTTTTTTTGCTGAGACTTAAAACAACATTAGCCTGAGCCAGATACTGAGCATGGAAAACTTAATGCGGCTGATTTGCATCAAGCGCTGCTATCACAGCCCCAGCACATGCTCACAGAAAGAGGATCGTCAGACAAGTTGCAGTACAAGCAGGCTCACTTGCGGTATAATTGCAACCCAGGTAATAGAAATAATAGTGAATAAACCTTGCTGGGTGATTGGACAGAAGTACTGTGGTGTGTTGTTAGTGGGTTTTTCTTTGTTTGTTTGTTTTTTGGGTGGTGGTGGTGGCGGTATGTGCACTTATACCGAGTATACGTCCTTTATGGCTTCAGAGCTCGAAATCCAGAGTTTCCACTTATCCAATGGCTGAAATTATCCTTCCCCAAAGATGAAGACAGATATGCACACAGGAATCACTACCAAAGCTTTCAGAAATACCTGTGCAAGGAGCAGCTATCACCACTCTTATTTGCAGTTTCTATATACCATATGGCAAGTGCACCATCTAGTCACAGCATTGCTCACTGCCACAGCCATGGCCTGCTAAAACACCTTGCAAACATGCAAGCACACACTGTCCATGTTCAAACTACTCCCTCTTTTCTTTCTTTCTTTTTTTTTTTTTTTTTTTCCGACAAAATTTGGAGATTTGGAGGCAGCAGGAGACACATACTATACACAATCAGTTGGGTTCACTGGAGCTTTATGGCAAGTGTGGTTCTTCAGGAGAAACATGAATATTGGTTGGGCAGAGCTTTGTGGGCAGCCTTAGCTGGAACTTTTTCAATGGCAACTCACTTGTTTGCAAACTCAGCACTGACCACAAGAGTGTTTATTACATGAATACATCTGAAGAGCATATGTGTTTATTACATGAATACATCTGAAGACCTATTTAGGCTGATAGTTTAAAGCTCCAGCATTTGTACCACAGGCTTTAATAACATTTTGTCTCCTCTATATCAAGTTCTTCCAAAGACTGGAGGGGAAAATGAACTGCAAGGAATCCTTTTAAGCTATAATTGTTTTCTTGACAGAATTCCATCATGGTCCTAGCCAATGGAAGAAAACTATTTTTGCCTAGCTATAGGCATCAACAGGCTACAGACAGCCCACCAACAAACACCTCAAGCATTTAGGTTAGTCTTTGCTGAACAAATACAAGCGACCATCAATCCCATTTCAGCCCACACTTCCTACCTCTCTTTAAACTGTGAGATGAACAGTAGACATTCGTCCATACAGGATGGCCAATTCTCCGTTACCCTGTAGTGGTCACACATACTCTGCTGCCAGTAAGCAGTTGGGTAGAGTATCACAATTCTAAACAGCACATCTCAGGGAAGACAGAAGGGGAAAAAAAAAAAAAAAAAACCAAAGAAGAAAAAAAGCGCCTAAATTCCCTGCTTCTTCATCCAGCTATGCCACCTACTTAGATTTCCTCCTCTGCCTCAAGCTAGTTGTGCCTACTAGACTGACAAGGACTTTGAGGTTCATTGTTTCCAGGTTAACTGGGTGGCCTTCATTCCTCTTCTGTCTTGGGGGTCTGTGGAGACCTTCCCACCACACTGTTTTACTTCACATCCTCAAAGAAAATGCTTGGACTCACCATTCCATTGTCTCTTCAAACTAGGCTATTTCTCCTTTTTCTTCTCCTTTTTTGTGTGCCTCTGCAAAGTAGGACACACGAAGCCCCTTGCTAACATTGTTACTGGTTATGGCTGCGTTGATATGGGCCTGATCTTCCATTCCAAAGTGCTCCACCACCATTCTTTTTGCTTTTATTCATGTTTAATATGCATTGGCATGTAGTTAGTTTCAAACATAGATGGATTTGAGACACTAATATGTATAGCATAAAACAAGCCCCTTTGTCCCTCGTGTCATATTTCTGCAAATGGTGTCAGTGGACATGATGACCCTGCATCTACCTACTTAGGAACTGGAGGTAGCTACTGGAAAGCCATTTGCATGTCACACATGTTATTTTGTAATGTGACAACAGACCTAACCATCTCTAACCTTTCTTATTGGCTTCTCTGGAAAAGAAAGGCTTGAGGCTGGGGGACAGCCTGAATTTTTCACACCCTTTTTCACTGATCAGCACTTTTTTGGGGGTGAAGATCATGACTTGTAGGATAGAAAAATGAAAATCTCCAGCCAAGATCAATGCAGAATCTGGGTAGTAATGAGCGAAATATCAGAAGGACTGATATTCAAAAGAAAGACAACAACCCTAGGTAACAGCAGAAGTCTCACTGACAGTACCAGACAATTCCAGCTTTCTGGAGGGGAGAGCAGGATTGGGCCCGCACGCAGCTGTGGAGGACAAACCTGGTAAAGCTGCAGCCTTCTTCCCCTTAGCTTCCTCAGCCTCACACGTGCTCTGTGAAGCACAAAGATCTCCCCTAATGAGCTCATTTGTTAAGCAGTATAACAGCCCTGCAGTTGTCTACAGAAAAACTCCCTGACAGGGCTTCACATCAAACTTGGTCCCTTTTTGGTGCTCTCCCACCACTAAGCCCCCATGCAATTTCTTACGCTTTCATCTCTGGCTTCCAGGCAATCTTTGTTCTCCCTCAGTAAGGAGGCATCACAACTCTTTCTCGGGCTCAAAACTAAAGGGACTGCTCCAACACTCCCAGAAAACAGGCTGCCTCTCGTATCTCTCAGTAATCCAGGCTCTCAGCCATCAGATCAGTCTGATCTCAGTCCTCCAAGTCCCATTATTTAGGAAGAAAACCAGGCCCAGGTGAGAATTAAGGCTTGAACCCCTTAAGAGCTTACACTTGCCCCATGATAAGATGCAGGACTCGAAATACTTCCAGAAATTTAAACACTGGAAGGTAGAATGGAATCACTCCTATGAACTCTACACTTATTTAGCCTGTCAAAATATTAAATACCCCTTGCTGGAAATGTTGTAGATGCACAACTCCCACCAAGATGTAAGATGCTTGCCACTGCTATAGAAAACTGAGTGAGGTTTTGGCCTTGAATTTGGTACAAAAAAGATTTTTTTAAAATAAAACGTATATTTTCCCCCTTGCAATTTGAACAGGTTTGAAAGTCAGTAAGACAGAGGCAGGCAAAAAAAAATTTCACCACGTGAGAATGAATTTGAGATTACTGACAAAGTTGCTGTGCACGCCCTTTTGAGTTGAAAAAAATACACAAGCAAAATGGGAGAGACTGGAGTATACTAGTGTACCAAAACCTTTTCATTTACCTAAATCTGTATAAAGTATTTTCTTAATTTTCCTTTCATTGTTTGGCATTTCCTCTCCCTGACTGTTCATTTAAGCTATCTTCATTCCTATAGTTTTGTTTATAAAGTGCATACTGTCTGTGTTTGGTCTGTCAAAAACTATGTACAAGATAGAAGAATGGATAAATTTTGCATGCCACAGGTAGCACACTAAAATCCAACAGTACTTATGAATATGTAGATGTGCATATGTTTGTGTATGATGGCAGAAGATCCAAACCAGGTATTCTTATTGCAGCAAACTTTCCAGAAGTATCGTTAACACCATGAGTCTGTAGATAAGAGCTTTCTACTCTCCAGTTTAATTCCAAAGGAGACCAGTAATTCTGTTGGGGAAACACTACTAACTTTCTCTACCAATGCAGATGTGGTTTTGGTTTTGCTGCACTTCACCAGGTCATGAGCAGTAGTTACCTACAGGTGAAGAGCCACGGGCACCTTCTCATTCTCCCTTTTTGCCCAGTCACTGGGGATGGTTTACAAATTTCCTGATGCAAAATGCAAAGGAAACTAGAGTTTCAAGAGATTCAAACGGTTGTGTGTTCAAATGCTGCCATCAAGTGGATATACATAGTAGAAGGCTGCAATTAATAGCAAGGATATAATTTCGAAAGAGGAAAGTGGTTATATAGAGAAAAAATAAAACAGTATTTTGTTCCAAATATTACGAAAACATTTTTGGTCCTACAAAACTTATAGTTAAGCCTGGCTTAGTCCCTCTTCTTTGCATTACACCAACTTCATATTTTAGCATCTTTAAAGTTGCTCAGAGTTGCCTTTGAGAGACCATGAACACAAGAACATTTTGCTCTGTGCTGCAAAATTTGTCTGGATTGCTAAAGATAAGGACTAGACTCTGCATTGTGTTCCCATGAACTTGTCCGAGACCCTGATTTAGATATGAGCTTCAGCAAAGGTCCTCCATCTCAAGGACCTATAGGAGAGTGAGACAGAAGAAAAACTTTCTCTTTGAGCTTTAGAGCTAATGACCAAAATTGATTAATTCAATGGTTTTCTTCAAATCCAAGAACAACAGTTCAGTTTATATTCGAGACTGAAATACTCTCCTTTATATAAAAGTCTTGTACCCCCTTCTTGCAAAGTTTTAGGAGAACCATATCCTCATTTCCTTCAAGAAATTCAGGAAGAAAATTCAAAATATTACTTGATGTTATAAGAGAAAATTCTAATATACAGTACATTTTCTGGGTTGATCTCATTTAATGGCCACAGAGGTGTAGCAAAGCTGGCCCGTCTTTGTGGGCCTCAAACGCTGGCTCCAACATTGTTTGAGCAGCCACAAGTCTTCTCTCAAGACTCTCCTTTCACCTAAGCCAGGCGGAACTGGGTATTTTCCTAGGCTGCGTGACACCCAGGAATGTAAAATTTGTCCATGGCTCATTCACAAGAAACACATGGTAAATGAAACGTGTTTTGGAAAATAACAGTGCATGCATAGAATGTGTGCAATAGTTTAGTTTGCTCTGAATGCATATGCACATAGTTCTGCCAGGAAAGTCCTGGAGTAAATAAAAGAGAAAAAAAAAAACCACAAGTGTGTCCTATGTCTGTATACAGCAAATTGTTTTGCCCTGAAGGCTGTAATGGTAAATAAATTTTGCCAAGGCACAGGCGAATTTGAGAACTTGAAGAGGGAAAGACATCGTTATGAAAAGTATTGTACTCAGGCAGTGCAATGTGGACCACTGTCCTCAGTGGTGATTTGTATGTATTCCTGCAGCCAGGTTCTTGACACTGCTTCACCCTCAAAAGCTGAAGGTCTGTTTTAAGTAGGAATATCATGGTTCATCTGCACCGAAATATTTCTTTGAAAACAGAATTCAGGTTTTCAACCCAGAAGAGCAGATTAACTGGGCTGTTGTGGAAATGTCATCAGCAGATGGCTTAGCACTTACAAATAGAATGCTTATTAATCAAAAGCAATACATGCATTATTGGTTTATGGATAAGTATCAAGAATGGCAGTAAAAAGAAAAGCCATGCACATATTCTCTATTCAGTCACCCTTGTCCAGAATTTGGTGATTACTACTTTATATGTTCTACTTTTACAGCAGCCAGACCTCTCCTCCACTACAGCCATTAAAAAAAAAAACAAAAAAAAAAAACAACCAAACCAAAAAAACAACAACAAATGAAGAAAAAAAATAATCTAGAAAAACATCCACACCCCGTCTCTATAAACTTGATCTTTGTGAAACATCTATGGATCTTTATTTGTTAACATAGCAGGAACAGATGCTAATATGGCTGAAAGAGATACGGTTAAAATAAAAATACCTTTTAATATATTCTCCTATGGCTTGGGGACAAGAGGGAGGTATTGTCCTTAACAAACTGTCCCACTGTCCCAACCCATCCCTCAACCTAGTTGTCCTTATTTATTTACCAGGCAGTACGGCAGAGGTGGGGTTTGAGGCTCAGAGACATCATTGCTTGACTAAGGGAGATCATTCAGAAATCAAAAAGGTGAGAAATGGCAACAGAGGTTGGTACCTCTGACAACGGGTTATCATAAACACGTTCCCTGTCCATTAATAAAAAATATGTAGAATAAACATAAAATGTAAGTGGTATCAATGCTCTTTGTCTCCTCTTTGCCTTTATGTCAGTGTTTCTACACAATGTTTGTTTAAAACTTCTTGCTTTGGAGACCTGTTACAGGATATTGATTCAAATATTGTAGTTTTCTTAAACTTAAATCTTTCTTATCATCCCAATTTTCTGTCACTTATGTGGTGATGAGGCTTTGGAGCTATTCACTAACAGCACAGGTATGAGAAACTCCCATATGTATGTTTAATTTTTTCTGGAACAGAGAAGCTAAAGACAGCTATTATTTTTTTCCAGCCTTTCATGTTTAAGAAAACACTTTTTCCCTTTGGAGAGTATAACAGGACAACAGCAGCCTTCAATACTGTTCACTGACACCACCAATGACAGGAAGAATACTGGGAACTGAAATCTGTGGTTTTTAACATGCTGAGCTAATGATCTTCTCTTCAAAGAGGCTCTCCTGTCTACATATAAAGAAATATACTATGATGGAGAAGATGCCAACCAGGTCACCACAGCAAAAAAATCATGCAACAGTTTATAGAATTGAATTATAATTACCTGGATTTTGTAATTTATAATTTATACACAAGCTTTCTTACTCAAAGCCTTGCTCTGGCTCTGAGGGACCCTCTGCCCAAAGAGAGAGGGAAGGTACACAGCTGAGTCTGGAATTTAACCACCAATTCCTAGTGGGTACCTGCTGTTGCCACTGGGTTTGAATCAAAGCTACAAGCTATTCAGTGGTTCTGATTATTTCCAATTTGAGCCTAACATACTTCGAATCACAGACTAGATCACATTAAAACGTAAAATACTGGATTACTTATTTTAAATCTGTTGTTTTAAAAGAAATGTGTAAACTCCTGTGGCTCATATTTCATGGCTTCAAATTTATCACTGCTTACCTTCATCTGGATTTCGAAGTTAGTCTTCTTCACTAAGACTGGTTGAAAAGTTGCTGGGTTAGATGAATATTTGTCTTCTCAACAAGAGCTTTGAGAGGGAGCATCTGCTTCCTTTAAAATTTTCATCCCATCATCTGGAAGTCAACACTTTCCACAGTAGTATCTCCACACCATTTTTTCTATTAGCTCTAACCATTGCACTACATTGTAGTGCTATGATATGTGCAAATATTATCAGCAATACAGCAAACTTGCTATTATACTTATAACAACTGAGACATCAACAGAGATACCCTAGGGTGATGACCCATATATGCTTTAAGGCTTTTTTTTCTCCTCCTCTTAAATTTAAGCAGCTGTTAATGGATTTGGGGATAGCACAGTTACCAGAGAGCTTAGAAGGAGCTGCTAAATGTTCCCATCTGGGGTGGCTGAGGAAGTAAATTGTTACTTAAGGGCAGCTGAGGACATCTTTAGGCACTGTGGTTGAAAGTGATTTGGGTTTGTTGTTTGTTTTTTTTGTTTGTTTGTTTTTTAAAGGAGTAGCCATGGGCAGGCTGCCCAGTAAGGAAACGATGCTGAGGGACCCAAGAGGGTCGTGCCCCAGGGTGGGACATACCCTCCCCAGCAGCACAGTCACACAGGAGCTAACACATTGCCAGGGCTGGTGCTGGTAACGGGGCCCATCGACAGTCCCAGGCACAGCAAGTGATGAACCAGGTCCAGAGTCCATCTATGGGCTCCAGTCAGGAGCAAAAGGAGAAAGGGCTGGAGTACAGGTCCAGAGGGTCCATCACCCAACAGACAGGCTACCTGCAGGACAGGGCTGAGCTCCATCCAGCAGGCAGCAGTGAAGACCAGTGCACCTACAGCATAGCTCCTAGCAGGACCAGTAGCCCTGGGCTGCCCTTGAAATGGGCCTGTGGGCAGGGCATGGGTGATGGTCCCAGGTGAGGCTCCTCAGGGATGTTAACACCTATAATTGCCTTCAGGCTCCTAACATTTTGTGGCTTTCCTGAGCCTTTGCCTGTCTGCCAGTGCTGCTTTTGATTCCTGAAGATCTTGCCCTCTCCTTGAAATATGACAGGAAAAAAGCAGAAATGAAGAATTAAAAGCAGCTGTCCTCTTTCAGGTGACATGTTGTCTTTTCATTTCTCCCTATGACACAGGAGTGAAGGCTACTTCTCTCAGCAGAGTCCTTTGAGGAACAGTTATAGAAAAGTCAGAATTGGATCCTTTACATCTCTATTAGGTCTCTAAGCAGAAAGTATGTCTGAAGACATTGAACACCTTTTTAACATTTTAAAATAGATAAATGACATGATTTATGGAGACAGTATTGCAAGCAAGAGACCTTTAACCTGAAATTAATATAACAAAGACCTATAAGTTTCTATAGAAGGAGTAATCTCTTTTATAAGCATGTAAAAATAGCAAAACTGACTGTATAGGTGAGCCATTTGTGTGAATTTGCTCCTGTTGATAACAATATCTGAAGCCTTTATCACACACAGCAGAAGAATTAAGGGACACTTGTGGACTTTGCTGTAGCACAACATGTACAAATGAATAAATAAACCAGTATAGCCCTTAACTGCTGTTTATTTTAAAAAAGCGTTACTGAGTAATTTACAGGTACCGTATTTGCCAAATAAACCGTGCACAAGACAAGAAAGCTGCAATACAGTTCCAGTAGTAAATTACTTTTTATTTTACAAAAAATAGCTGCCTTGAAAAGAAATAGTTAACATTCCCTGCTCTTTAATCTTTTTTTTTTTTTTTTTTCCTTTTGTTTTGGGAAATGAAAAAATCCTTAGCAATATAGATACCTTATATGTCTTCATTATCACTCAGCACAAGCTACTGGAAATGTGCCCACAAATATTGACGCTAATCACAGGCAATAAATTCAATCTATTTTACATATTGCTATGAAAAGTTGCAAGTTGCTGCTCGGCTTTCAAGGGCCTAGATGGCAGTGTAGTTCTTAGTGTAATTAGTCAATTTGATCTTCTCTGGGAAGATAATATTAACTGAGAGATTTTCCCCATTGTTAGATTTCAGAAAAAAGTTCTTTTTCTTGCGTAGGAGATGACTGTATTTGGCATTAGCAAGCCACATCTCACATTTTGAAAAAAACACAATCCCGGTTGTACCCAAGACAACACAACACGTAAGCAAGCCCAGTATAACAAAACATATCACCTGACTTCTGCTCAGCAAGGGATCTGCATTTTGGATTGTTTCTTTCACTGTTATTTTCAGGATTTCTTGTTGATGTACTGATCTGTGCTGAGCTTTTGAGGGTGGGTTGTAATTCTGCCTGTGCTTTGCCTCCATACTCACTCCAGAAAGACTTGTGTTTTTGCTGGGATGTTCACAGGTCATACCAACGAATTCTGGTTTACAGGTGCATTTGAATCCTTCCTGGGGATGTTCACTGCATGTCCCTCCATTCTCACATGGGCCGCTTGCACAGAATATGACACGGCTGCTGCAGAGCTTTCCTGTATAGCCATGGGGACAAAAACAGCTGAAACCCACACCAGTATCTGTACATGTTCCTCCATTTTCACACGGGTTGGATTCACAGTCATCTCTATCTAATTCGCAGAAGTTGCCGGCAAAACCAGAAGGGCACAGACAGGAAGCATGGGGTGCAAAACCATTGTCATCAATGCACGTTCCTCCATTCTGGCAGGGAGAGCTAGAATAGAAATAGACACATAGACAGAAATGAATTAAGTCCAATGAAAGAAGCTATTAGGAAACACTTTATATAATAAAAGAAGCTGGTTTTCTTTAGAACAGCCAATTCCAAATGCAAATCCACTGAAGTCAATGAAGTTGAATCAAGAATGAGTTTGTTCAACAGCTTCGCAATACAGATTGTATCTTCTGCTGACCCTTCGGGCAGGATTAGTACACCAGTATTTAAATTCAATGTGAAGAGCTGTGAAGGGATTTTAAATTATTTCAAATATTTATTAAAATTAAGCTGTGCAGTGTTTTCATATGCTTAGAGCTATTTAGCTGAGCAACCGTTCAGACAAGACTGAACAAAGACACTAGCGGTATTGCTTCCTTTTCCACCTGATTACTCACAAGATAATTTATGTGTTGTATTGGCAAAGCAAAACACTGCCATAGCAGCTAGATATAAAGCTGATTGTTTTTATTCTACCTCTTCAGTGCTCCACAACACAAAAAATTTAGAAGCAAACAGATACTTTCCTGCAAGTTTCTGTTCAGCCAAAATTTTTGATGAATATAATAAAAAATATAAACGGGATAATTTCAGCCTTGGCAAAGACAGCTGCAATGTGAGTATGGCACCATACGAAACCAAGCACTTCTGCAGACCCTTTAAGAAATTAGTAATTAATAGCCTGGTGCTATGTTTTAAGTGATGTAAATTCACTGGGACACCTCTTTTTACCTTTCTAATGTAACTGTGCCTTATGGAGTGTAAGGTCAAAAGATCGGGCCACCCACTGACAGAAGGGCATTAACCTGCACATTCATGGGAACTGTGCAATGTAGACTTGGCCCTTTAGCTGGCCCTGTTGGCAGAAAAGGGACCCTAGGTCACAGGGTCACAGATAAAATCCACTTTCATGGCAGTTCTTCATATTTGAACAAAGCTTTTAAAACTTACTTTCTAAAAATCAGTGACACTTGGCAAAGCTTCCAACAAGCCTCTCTGACAACAACACTTTTCCTAATGCTTATAAATCTCTGAAGACATACCACATAGTCCCAGTGCATAGTTGAAAAGGCCAAGTAAGTGTTACATCTCCAGGGGAAAGTTCCAGGGGTAACGGACATCAGAGTTTCATGAATGCTGACGTTTCACGTATGCAGTGGTCAGTAGCATTTGGCCATTTCCGTGGTGGGACACAGAGATTTAAAAGATCTGAGTGAGATGACTGTGAAAGAGTTATAAGCTTCTGACTACAAATGGTCCCTGACCACCGGTTAGGATAAGGCTGAGTTTCTCAAATGCCAAGCCATTGTTCTGGGAGTAGTTATGGTAGACACTGCTGCACATCTGGCTTTACTGGGGACTGAAACACTTGGTGGCCACTCTCACTCACGAGAGCCTGAATATCATGGTAGAGGAATCATCTGCCTATTTTTTGCTGCTTTCACATAAATTGCTCTGTTTTCCTATATTGCCCTTCACTATAGATGCTGGCTGGGAAAAAAACAAAAAACCAAAAAACAAACTAGTGAAAGAACAAATTGGAAGTCTGGAAGCAGTATCAGGAAAGCTAAAGGTGTGGTTGTCCCTGGACTTCAACATAGCAGTTTTTGGTGACAACTTGAAGTGATCATGCCAACAAGGAATTTTATCACAATCACTAGCCACCGTGTCAGCTTTAAGCAAAATATGGAGGTTGTTGTTCTACAGTCCTCGAGTAAATGAGTGGTTATGGCATTCTTGGAGAGTCTAGTACCCTCTATTAGCCTTATAGGTCCCATGGAAAATCTGACAAGCCGTTTCAGATATGGCAATGCATAGAAGTTTGAACCCTCATGGCTGGGTTGAATTACAGTTCTTTCCAGGAAAATAGGAAGAAATTGCTGGAGACTTAAAGTGTAAAGATTTTTCTGAACCTTCCAGAAATGTAAATAATTTCAATAAAAAATAAGGAGAAATATGCAGAATTTTGAAAATTTCATTTCTAACACTGAGTTGCATTTTCCTCATTATAATATGTTTAAATAAATTATGCATATCAATCTCCTTGAATAGATTCTTTTTTAGTTACTTTGCATTTTTGGCATTCATCATATGTTCAGCAAGGTATGGTACACGAAGGGCTGGTTGTGGAAACATGGCTGTACCACTTTGCTTTCCAAACACTCTGCTTTCATTTTAGAAAGTACCACTCGCTGCTCTGCTTCAGAGCAGAACTTCAAAACATCACACAGATATCACTAACGTAGATACAACTGCCTGATTTTGTAAACAGGCTAGAACAAACACTTTGTGAGTTGTCTTGGTTCTGTAAATATTAAACTAAGGAGCCAGTGGCAATGCTTAGTGGTATCAACATTGTTAACATCACCGCTGAGGTGAACTGAGAGGAGGTGAGATGTGAGTGAGATGACATCATACAATGAAGTCTTTTTCCAGGATGTGAGGTGCACTCTCTGGTAGACTGTGAAGTATTAGCAGACATGGAGTGCTTATGCTGAGAAAAGTTGTTATTTTGAACTAAAAGCACGAGCCTACTGCTTATTTTTCTGAAAAAGACACAGCTTCCTAGAGGAAAAGAGTTGCTGTTCTAAGTATGTTGCTTCATTAAGAAAAATTGTTCATGCTTTCCAGGCTAGCTCATAAGCATTTGGTTCAAACACAGAGTACCATCACAAAAATGTAGTTCCAGCAATTTAAAACCATGAAGTTTTAATGAAGTTCATGGAACTAATCTGTTATTTCACTGATGCTGTACCTCACCTGTTCTTTGGGTTAGTTAATATATGTCTGCATTAAATTACTGAAATATTTGCTCTACAGATGAAAGTACAGAAAGCAAGCTATTCATGCTCCCCATGTTAGGCAAGTAGTTTGGATGTGATTCAAGGGACTTGCAGGGAACTTAAACTCCTTCATTTTCAGTGAAGAGGAATAGACAAATCAGAGCAGTTATCTTAGAGGCTGAAAGCAAACCCAGACAGGACTGTGTGACTATCCCCCAGTTAAAAGCAATGGCAAAAAAAATCCACTAACGTGAAATTGTAAGAATGGCAATTCTTGCCAGAGACAGTGAGAGTTGTTAATGCTCCTTAAACAAGAGCGTACAAGTCTTCAGGAAGATTTAGGCATAAGGTAGATCTGAATAGTCATAATTATCTATCGCCAAGCAAAAAGAGAACCAGAGGGTACCGGTATGGAGGTAGAGAGAGAGAAGACAACCTCCAAAAAGAAAAATGTGATTTTAAGGTGATAAGTTCTACCAAGCTTGTATCCACCAGAAAGGTGTTCTGTATGCTTATGGGATCAGATCCTTGATGAGCTAGAAGGCAGCAGATGCTTCTAGATTTCACAAAAACACCAGTGCACATTTTCTTTAACTGTGAAAAACCATCCTTTTTTCATGGAGATCTACCAGTGAAAATTTTTCTGTCTGGGGCCACTGCCTCTTGCACTTTCACTGGGCACCTCTAAGAAAAGTCTGGCTCTGCCTTTTTCACTTCTTTCTGTCAGGTATTTATACATACGGATAAGTTCCCCCAGAGCTTGCACTTCTCCAGGCTAAACAACCCAGCTCTCAGCCTCTCCTTATAGGAGAGATGTTCCCATCCCTTAATCATCATCACGACTCTTTGCTGGACTCACTCCAGCACTGGGGAGCCCAAAACTGGACCCAGCACTCCAGATGTGTCTCACCAGGGCTGAGCAGAGGGGGAGGATTGCATCCTTCAACCTACTGGCAACGCTGTTCCTGATGTCCCACATAGAGAATGGAGAACAATGGCCTCCCACACACTGTTCTGGTAGAAGGGAGATTATCTCCTTCAGTAGACTCCGGACATACCATTATATGTCAGTTAAGAAAAATGACAAGCTGGTGGACTAGATGTTTTTGTGCAGACAGCTTGTGCGTTGGCTACTGTTCTTATTCCTGTATATGGTTTGTATATGCAGTTATCTCTCACTAGAGAACACAGGACGGGAGGTTACTTTAAGTTTGTTTACAAAAATCATGGGAAGGCATAAATGTATCACAACAAAATGTGCAAATTAGCACTTTTAATATCAAATTTTGCACACAAACTCAAGCTGATAATCTGTAAAGCTCTACAATACAAGCAGATCAGATTTGTAAAGTCTGATAAAAATACCAACAACTAGGAGAAGCTTTATATATTTTAGCACAGAGATACTTTAGCTTAGCAAACAATTCTGTATAATAGTCAGTAGGAACGTGGACTTAAAACTCATGCCAGAAATCAATATTTACCCATTAATAATGCAGGGTCCTTTTTTGAGATGGCAGTTTTTTCCTGTAAATCCCTGGGCACACAGACAAATATATCCTCCATCGCCAGTCTCTATGCACGTTGAGTTATTGGTGCAGGGCTTTGCAGAACATGGGTGAATATCTGTTTTAAAAATATATATAAAAATCAATGCTTAATTAATCTAATGAGAGTCAACAAGCAGTATATAATACTTCAAATAAAAAAATACAGCTTTAATGGTCCTTCATCCTGCATTTTAGAAATTGTTATTTAGTCTTCCCTCTGTTAAAATGGAGTTTTAATGGACTGTTCAGCTATTGCAAGCACTTTCAGCTTGTTTTTCTCTTCTTAGCTCTCACTTGTAAAATATGTTTGAATTGTTCCAGTCTGTAAATAAGTAATATTATCAATAAAATATGAGTATGGGACAAAGAACTCCTACATAGTCTAGTCGTCCTTTTACAACCTTGACTTCTCCGTGAGCAGAATTCTGATAAAGCAATCAGGAACTGGGAATTCTCCCCGCTCCCTGCCCAGGGCCTATCATTATGTGCTATGAACAAACACTTCATAATAACAGAAATCAGCAAGTTACAAAAAAATCTCTTAAAATTTCATCTTTTGGCTGGGCTGCCTCCAACCCTTACAGAACTGTACCAGAAGAGAGAGCTGTATGATGTCTGGACCCAAAGTCACACATCTCATTTTCTTTACAATTTCCTGGCTGAGCCACTTCCCACTCAAATGATTATTTAATTTTTTAAATAATTAAAAATGAATAAACAAACAAGTGCACATTTTAGCCAGCTAATGGAGCAGCTGCAGAGAAGTGCTGACTGGAGGTTATCTGATGCCTCGCACACACATGTGCCCACGTACACTTTCTAAGAAGATGAAAAGGGATTTAAGGGCATTTATGTTTTACTTCCCACAACATAACATGAAATTTAGATGATATCATTAGGTACTGCAAAATTTTAACCACAGCAAAACATTTCAACAGCCTTAGCTTTCAAATATGATCTTCCCTGGATAAGAAGCTCTGTCTTTTTATGCATTAGCCTGTTTACATCGCAAAACAACCTCTTTGCATGCACTTTGAGTGTAAGCTCCAATTTGCACAGGGACCAAAATAACCTTGAATGGTTTTTGGAACAGTGTTGTTTGCCACCTATTTTCACAGGCTTTGAAGGCAACTAATAAAGCACAAATTCTGATGCAGGAACAAGGAAACTCTGAAATATATATATGTATATATATATATATATGGAGATATATATATGGATATATGCACACATACATTACTGTCAGTAATTTATGTCAGGGATATAATTTTAAAACACAACTTAAAAGCTTGCTGGAACATGTCCTTTTAGAACATAATACATAAATAGCCTCAAATATCTATTTTCTCTAGTTTTCTCTAGTTTACCACTCAAAAGGCCAACAACCAAGTGATTTACCCACTTCAAGTGATAAATGATTTTGAGAATTAAAAAAAAATATATAGAACATTTACACAAGTATTATGAATGGCTGCAATCACACTACCAATAAATTCATTAATATTTGCATAAAACTACCTTGCCATGTTGCAGTAGATGAAGCAATCACTGAGTGTTTTTACAAGGCAGGAACAGCCAGTAGTTTATGTCACAGCAGAATTTCTAAACCCTGCCTCATGCATGCCTGGCATGGGCATTTTGAGGCTCCACCTATACTCTGATGACAACTTACCAACATGTCCTTGACAAAGGAGTCAAGTGGCATGTAGCACAGCATATTCTGAGCTCACGCTACTTGTTGGCTTTTTAGCCAAACTGGGGCTATGATTCATGTGGGAGATCAGGGGCCCATTAACACAACTGTGCAGGCACAGCCAGAGATGACACGATGGCAGAGATGACTGATCTCAAATTTAGCAACATTGATCATATACTCTGACTGGGTTGTCATTTTTTTCCTGGAAATAAATTGACTGAGTTGGTTTTCCTTTGTTATGTTCAGTGTTTGATGTGATTCCTGTACTGTGAAGTGTATGTTGGCTGCAGAGGGAGACTGTGCTGTGCAGCCGGGTTCCAGGTGTCCATACACCAAATCTCAAGGCTGAGTTTCTACAGGCTTGTAGAATGTAGAGAAGATGCCACGGTATTCAGTTAGGCAGGTTGGTGCACTCCATTGCAAAGAGGTTAACCAGCAGCATTAACACTAACATCAATTCAGAGATATCTTTCTTTTAAGTCTGTCCATGTGGCTGCAATAATAGTCGTAAATGATACCACTGATCCTGCCCTATGTGTTACAGTGGATCAAGCCCAACCTATAATCTGCATGCTTCTAAATTACTGGGAATGTCATTTTTGACCTGAACTGAGAACCAGGCTGCCCACAGTAAAAGCAACAGCTATGCAGAGGCATTAGCAAACCACTTGATGATCTAAAACTACTCCAGAAAGGAACTTCCATGATCCCAGCCAAGGAGACCGTACACTAACTTTTCTAGAAAACAGAAAGAGATACACCACCAGCCCAAATCATCGTGTTTTCCTCCCATGCTTAGCAAGCAGATAAGCTGCTGAGACTTTGTCTGTATTTTACAAATATTTCAGCTGTTTGCAGAACTTCAGACATTCCCACAGTTTTTCATTCCAGGTTTTGTCATTCTTATGAGTTGTGTAGCTGGCAACATTAAAACAGTGTCTATGCCAGAAATTACCTGGCAAACATTAAACTTTCTATAGCAGCAAAAAGGAAGAATTTCAAGAGAATACCAAAACTGCATTACTCCTGATCCTTTGTCAACTTCTGCAGTAACAATGCACATGTAGCTTTCTAACATGCCTTATTTCATTACACACCTGAAGCTAAAAATTGTCTCCAGTAGCTAAACAAATAGCACTTAATATCATATGCATGTGGAAAATATAACAATGGTGGCCTGCTCTCATCGTACACAAAAGTTCAGTATTAGAAGAGAGAGGCAAGGAGTCTGGTACTTCATAGTAAGAAACTGATGCATCTATATTTCAATATTTTTAAAAGTTATGTGTATATGCCAGTGATCCCCCAAAGGGTAGGAAGCTTCAAAAGCCTTCTTTTTTTGAAATTTGATCAAGTTTCATTTAGGGTACCTGTTAATGAGTTATAGCAGCCTATAATGACTTTATACAGCCAGGAAACTGACACCAATTTTTTGGCACAGGATGCTGAGATCAATGGCTGACCTATTAACCCATTTGTGGTTTCACTGCTTTATTGGGTCAGGATAACAATTTGTAGCAACAAAGGATACCTTTTTTGTATTATAGAACTTTCTTAACGAGTATATATTAAAATAAATACTTTTCTGTAAAGATATGGGTACCATTTCCAAAGCATTGTTTTGCATCCTGGGAGCCAGTTGCAAGAGGGAAACATTGCAAGGCTCAGAACTGCAAAGATATATTAGTAATCAGAAATTCAGCTAGGCGCTTACAGCTTTTATAAGTATGCCCAGCTTGAAAACCTTAATATTAATTTACAGGAATCTTTAGATATGAAGATGGTACCATTAAAAATTTGGTTCTTTGGAGTCATCAACAAGCAATAGAACTGAGCCTCCTCAGGTGGCCGTGGGGGGTTGTTCTGTCTAGTTTTAGAAACCTACGATTGTAGATCACAGACAGAGGGACCCGTTCCTCCTCACCAATTGTAATGAGAATCTAGGTGTCTGTCTCAGGTACAAACACATTTGTGAAAGGTGCCCAGAACACCACCTCTAAGAGCTTAGTCACAACTGCACCATTGCTACCGCAGCTCCTGCAAACATACCAGGACCAGCTTTAAACTAAGAAGCCGGTCTATGCTTATGTGTTCAGTTCATGGGTATGGGCTGCAAAACCTGATGAGAAGCTATATGAGTACCTGAGTACCTTGCACCAAGGACCATGTCACTGCAAGGATGTGACCTACCTGAAATCTTCTGAGTCTTTTAGTCATCTTGAAAATTTTATCTGGCTCAAACTGTGTCATCATTAATTACAGCTCTTAGGTATGCACTGGCAGAACACAGGCATGCTCTATAAATTATAAGCTGTATAACAACAAAAGCCTGAAAGACATGCAAAGAGCATGAGGCCCTGCACACCTGTCCTCTTCCAGATGCAGCTACATGAGCTGAACAGGTGCATGCCCCTGGATGCTGGTGTGGTTTCAGCCCCCTCAGATCTCTGGCTGAACATTTGCCTGTGTCAGCCAAAATAAACCAGCTCAGCAAAGGCCAGTTCTTCAGCTTGCTTACGCTAGGCTGGCTCATTCTGACTGGCAAAGGGTGACTGAGTGCACGCAAGAGCTGTGCTTACCCCCCAGAGCCCAGCGGGAAGCGGCAGCCTGTCCAGGCAGACCTTCTCAGTCATACTAATGCTACTCCACTGAATCATCACCGGGTTAAGCAAAGGAAGACAAAAGCACAATGTTTTCCTTTCAAGAAGTATTAGGAAAGTAGTGTGTGTGTATATATATATATATATATATATATATAAAATGTGCTAGATAAATATTTCAATTTTTTATATATATATTAGACAACTTGTATTTTTATAGAAAGGGCTTATATGACGAGGGAGCAGTTACTTGTTGGCCTTGTCCACCATAATCAATGTTTAAAATAGAATGATGAGCTTACGCTTTGCTCAAACATATGCCCACTTACAAAAGACACTGAGCGCTTCTGTCTAAATCATTATAAAAGTTCCGGGTTTATGTGCTGCTGCCCAGAATCCCCTTATTACCTGGCACTAACATTCAATCTTTTAAAATGAGTTTCCCAGAAGGCCTTTTGCATGTTTCCAGCACCAGATGGGGCTGTTTCACCTCACTTGCTCAAGGACAGGGAAGGATGTGCAAACCTGTGTCACAGAGGCTGCCAACCCAGCCCTCCTCACAGATGCACTGCCAGGGCTTGGCACAGCTGCCGTGCAGACACCCCGGGAAAGGAACACACTGGTTACAAAGAGCACCCTGCCAACCGGGTTGACACCTGAAAGAGATAAAAGACAAGATAGTGGCATAGTTTATTTTTAATAAACATAAGTACAAGGATGTTCCCCTTTTTGAGGTGCAATAAAGAAAGTTTCGGAATATAAAATTGGATTGTGCAGCACATTTAAACAAAAAGATACCATTGCTGCTTCTGGGATACCAGCAGCGGTTTATGTGAAGAAAACTTTCATTCAGTGGGAAAAAAAAAAAATCCTAATCAATGTAAAGACTTTTCTTATTGGAAGAAGTAGACTAAAAAGGCACCTAGATGTCTATATTCTATGATTCCAGCTTCTGCATCCTAATAGAGTGCTGTTTCATTACAGTTCCATTTTTTCAGAGGGCAAATCATTTCAGCGTCTGTCTGTTTTACCAGGACTATGAATTATTAAAGCCACCTATTCCTGTGCTAATAGCCCTGTCTGACATCTTCTTACCTGCATTCACTGGGAAATTCACAAAATCCGTTCTCTGGGTGGCAGCCAGTTTTACAGTTCACGCCTGGAAGAAGAGATTTATAATATCAAACCAGAAAAATCAGACTCGGGAAAAAAAAAATAAATCACAACACGTCCAATACACATTACTGATGTTTTAAAAGAACCCACGCTGCATAATGCTCTGATCTTTTTTTCTTCAAACACGTGTTTTTGCAGCATAAAATTTTAACTAGAACTTAATCAGGAGCATGTTACAGAGCATTGCTATAGGATAAGTAAAATGGCATAAAGACTTAATTGCAAATGAATCCAAAGTCACTTCAGCATACTCAAAGTGCGTGTAATATCCCTATACACTACTTTAAAAGGGACATTTCAGAACAGATGCCTGTATGTCATTTCACAACGTGCCACTCCAAATGCACCTTTTCAGAACGACTTGAAACACAAAGGTACCTTGAGTGTTTAGTTACCTTTAGAAAATCCATTTAAAACAACTTACAGTAAAAGCGTTGAATTCATTTCGACCCTATGTCGGATAAAAAAAAACCCAAAATACCGCGATTATAGTTAAACCATGCACGAATAACGTAAGTCAAAGAGGTCTCGGTCGCATTTTTTGTTTGTTTCAAGTATCTGCATCAAGCAGCGCTCCCCTGCAGCGTCACCACCAGCCACCAGCATCCCGCGCACGGGCTCGGGTGCCCAGGGGGAGCCCCCCCAGCCCCCCGGCACCCCCGGCCGGGCAGGCTGCTGCCCCGGGTCCCCGCCGCCGCTTCCCGGCAAACTCCGAAAACTTTCCCAACTCGCCTCCCCTCGCCGCTCCGCTGCCCGACGCCGGGGTGCCCGGCCCCCCGCCGCCCCCCCGGCCGGCGTTACCTGGGGCTGCGGGCAGCACGAGGGGCAGCAGGCAGCAGCAGCCGACGAGCCCGGCGGCGCGCAGCCCCATGGCCGGGGCGACCCCGCGGGGAGGCGGGCGGAGAGCGAGCGGCTTCCGAGCCGGGTGGCGGCGGCCGGGAAGGCGGCACCCCTCGCCCGCAGCGCCGCCGAGGCTCCGGCGCGACGGGGCGGGCGGGAGGAGGGACGGGCGGAGGGGAGGGCCGCCCGCCTCCGCCTGCGGGCGAGGGGACCTGCCCACGGGGCCACCGCGCCGCTGCCGGCGGCCGAGCGCAGCCGCGCACCCTGCGCGCCCCGGCCCCGAGCAGCCGCGCACCCTGCGCGCCCCGGCCCGCACCGTCAGGCAGGCTGGGAGGGCGCGGGCAAAGGGGGCCCGGCGGTGGTGTGCCTGTGGGTTAAGCGCGCCTCTGATCTTAAAACTTACTCCGGCTGCCCAAGAAGAGCTTATCTGGGGCTTGTCTCCAGCAATCGAAAGACCCCTCTCCGTACTCGTTCACATCAGAGCTCCAGCTTCTTCAGGAAAGACCCCAGCAAAAGCAAGGAAAGTAAAACATTTTATGTTTCCGAGGCTAAGGAGCTGAAAAAACCCTAACCAACACAACACTAAGACACCTCACACACCACCTTTAACAGTCTGTCATACACCGAAGAGATCAAGAAAAACGTTACTTCCACCACAAAGCAATTTAAATCCTGCATTTTATTGTCTGACTTTTCCTTCGAGCTGCCCTTTGTGGAAATAGATTGGCTACTTCTTACTCTTTGTATTCTTTCTTGCTCCTTGTTTCCTTCTTTTAAAAAAGTTATGCCTGGTTTTTAGGGTTCTTGAGGGACCTGTTTTCTGCTTGCTGATGTAGTGCTTTCTTCCGCCAGACCTCATTTACCAATTTATCTGCATTTATGTGATGTGACTAGAAATCTCTATAAACTGGTAAGAAAACTCTACAGCCATCTGCTTTTCCTCTAGAATGACAATGGGCTAATTCAAGATTACCTGCCTGAAAATACCCGCACTGGGAAGCACACATTAGCTTCAGATAGCCCATTTACTGGTATTTGAAGACAATGATAACACTTAGGTTGAAAAAGTTTGCTTCTACTAATGCTGACTTCGTTTTAAGCGAGAATGGGGGAAGTGAAGGATAGAAAAGGGAAGAGCAGAGAAGGAGGGGTGGATATATCAAGCTGTAGCCCTATATATAGTACCAAAAGGCAACACTTAGGAGTAAGGTGTGACAGGCAGACACTGCTTCTGGAAAGCTCTCCAAAAGTTTTGGTACTTGAGGTAAGCTGTGCTTACTTGACTCTATAGGCACAGGCTGCCTCTGCACCTTTTCCGCTCGCCTTGCTTTCCTTTTACTACTGAAACATTACTTAGTGTTTTGCAAAGGTAGCAACCATTCGCTGTAGCTCCCCAGATCAAGGCTTGCTGAGGTATTGTGAATTAGACTCCAAAGAAGTGAAAATGTGGAGTGGGAATGATGACTGCTTCATCCTTCACTCTGCCTTGCTGTAAAGCTGTGCTTTTCCTAGGGTAAATACCAGCAGCTCTTTGTTAGTCTGTTCCCTTTGCTTTTATACTTAGTTATTTGTTTACACTCAGATTGTCATAGGTCCAAGGTTACTTAATTCCTCCCTTAGGTCTTAAATTCTCTGCTTGCTGATGTAAAAGCCTTGTTATGTCAGACCCTTGTTTGCATTTTTTGACCAAAAGATAACCTGGGTAGTTAAAAAGCTTACAAATGTGCTATGATTTCAGTGATATTCCTACAATAGCTTGATCAACTCGTCAAAGAAAGGCTTTAATCTTTTTGACTTCTACCCTCAAAATTTCTCCTTTTATTCTTTTTTCTTTAGACCTTAAAAGCAGAGAGTTTGTAGAATACGTAGGTTTTATCTGTACACTCATCACTGTCAAATTATCTGCTCTAATTTGCATCATAAATATATGGTCTGACATATGATGACACGTTTCTTCTATTTTCTGAGTTAACTACTGAATATCAGCTGCATTGTCCAAACCTGACATTTTATGAAAAAATCCTTAGGAAAATCTTGTTCTCAGAATCCTACACATGATATGTTATAATCACCATTGTAAACTTCAGGTTTTGTCCTCTCTTTTTTCTTGCATGTTTTTCAGACCTTACATTTTTTGCACAGACACCCTGTTAGGCAAAAATAATCTCTTTTTTTGGAATAACTCTATTTTTTTACCCTTCTGTGTCTCAGAGGTGCCTCTTGGATTGCTGAAATTAGGACAAATCTCCATTTTCCCATTTCTTCCACTTACTTCAAGAGTCATCTAAACAAAACCTACTAATTTTATTTCCAAGAGATCAGTATCCTTTTTGTTATAGAGTGGAGTCTATCCAACATAACCAGAATCTGTTGGAACAGAATCTGCCCGGATACTAATCCAAAAATAATTTCAAAACAGAAGCCCCAGCGTTCTGTAAATCCAGACTAATTCTCTTCTCTCCCGTCCTTCCACCTGAGCAAACCAAACTGTGAATCATTTTTCCTTAGCTTGTTTGCTGCCAAAACCTCTCTGATCCAAATATCCATAGTCTTCACAATAGTTCTTGAAAATTACAGTAACTGTGTCCTGGCAGATCTTAGTGATTTCTACTGAGGATAACCCTAATTTTTTTATTGCTTTTTTGTTGTTGTTGTTGTTGTTGTTTTTTGAGGTCTTTGCATTAGAAATTGGAAAGTATAGCACCTTGTGTAATCATTGTCTGTGTGTGAAGATCATCCAAGATATTAATGACTATACTGATTTCTTCACCTAAAAGTACTTGAGCGGTGAGTACAGACTGAGGAGTGCTGGTCTAATGAGCTCCCAACAACTTATCATTCTTGGGAAACAGTTTCATGGAAACCTTGGGAGATTTACTTTGGAACTTGTTACAGGAATCAGGGGCATTGGGTCATCAAAGGCACTGACTGAAACAACTGAGTCCAGAGAAAAGTTTTCATGGATCCAGAAACTGAGATACTGTTGTTGTTGGCTGGTTTTTTTTTTTTTTTTTTGTTTTGTTTTGTTCCAAGAAAATGGCACATAACAAACCCGCATTCTTAGACAGGAATAATGAATGTGTTCATGGACTGAGCTACTGGGGAAAGCAGACTTAGATGGAGAATTTCAGCTTGGTAAGAACTTCCTTTTGTACACTGAACACAGAAACATTGGTTCAACCTTCTGGTCAGCAACATGCAAGCAACTTTGCAGTCTGAGAATCCAGAAGCAGCAAGGAATCCTTGAACTTCTGTCCTGGCTAGGTGTACTCATACTCCCAAGTGCCTGTTTGCCTACTAGTATAACCTTTTGGTTATATATACTAGTATGCCTTTTGGCTGGAGAGAAGTTCAATCAATTTTTTATTTCATTATTGCAAGAAATTGGGAGATGCAGAATCTGCAGCAGTGACAAGAAACGCAAAGCATCAATGTAACAGCTCCTAAAGGTCTCTGCAAACTCCTGGTAGCTAAAATCTGAGGCTAACAGAAGAATTGCATACAAACTATATGTAAGACCCCACATGAGAGGGAGAAATAGCTGTGATTAATTTGGGCTATCCTTATACATATTGCAAAGAGAAAGAAAAAAATAACAATTCCAGGGCAGCTCCATCTCCCTGGTAAAGCAACAATGCTTTGTGAGTATAAGAAACCATCATTATCAGTGAAGAGGTTTATCCTTTATCCTTTGAAGGGATCTCATCAGCCATGGATATACGCAGACACAAAGTATTAGGACCTGTTAGATGGGTTTACAAGTTTGTACCCCATACCATACTCTGAGTAGCATTGTCCATTAGAAAAAAGCTTATCAGATGCAGCTGGAGCCTTAAGGAGCTGTGTTACACTCTCTCTGTTAGGCTGTTCCGTCCTTGTGTGTGACTGGACAAGATGGGCTGAGCCAGCCTAGAAGCTTGTTGGGGTTGAGCAGAGCATCCTCTCCCCTTTTCTGCTAACCTCCTTGCTGTGTTCCAGTTGCATAGTTGTGTTTCTTCCCCTGTGCCAGCTTTACTTCTGCCACCTCTTGCTCATCAGTGAGCTGATTCAGTGCACTGTGCTGGCAGATGACTGACAAGAAAAACATCAAATTATTTCTAGTGTCATCATACTCACTTCAAGAATATGTTTCTGCCCTCACAAAAGGCAACAGGTGAATGTCTGTAGACTTCACTGGGGAGACAGGCATCTTGGCCAGCACCTTCTGTACCGGGGCACATAAAACAGAAAGTTTTTCTGCACAGTACATATTTCACTACAGACAGAAATAGCAGCTACCAACAGTTAGCTGGAGATTGCCAACATATATTTTTTTTTGTCACAGTAATTTTTTTCCTGTTGGAACAGTAGCCAGAGTGTGTAGAGCTAAAATATACTGCAATAATTTACAGGACTTAAAGCCAAAGCCATTCCCTTGCCTAGCACTGAAAACCCTCATAACCTCCCTCTCTACTGACAAAGCACTATCTCAGTGCTATCCGTCAACAAATTACTATGGCACAGAGAATTCTGCCAGCTGTTTCAGGAAATATATTACATGAAATCCTGGCTGCTCTGAAGACTGTGGCAAAATTTTCATCACTAGGGCAGCTTTCCACTGACCATAGCAGCCTTGAACAAAATATTAATGAAATTTCCCCCTTTCTCAATATTAGGAAAGTCAGAGATTTTGCCATCCCTGAGATCATAGTCTAGCCCTTCTTTGATACTGTAAAGAAAAAGCCCTAAATGTAGAAATTTGAAACACTCAGTAAGATTCTACATTTGAAGTTATTCCACTCATAGATGCATGCTCATGGCAATTTAATACAGGATCAAGAAACTACTCCATAAAAAGCAAATCAAAACAACAACAAAAAACCTTGTTCTTCTAGTAACTTACTTTCCATCCTGCTATTCACAGCACAAAAGATGAGAAACTGGAGAGAAAATATATGTACCACAGGCATAAAGTACAATAAAATATATTCAGGAAATATGATTCTGTTACTAATGCAAACAAAAATGAGATCTTATCTGAAGATGTTACAAAAAGTATACATATGTATTTAAAGAAATCTAAGCAAATACGTTTTTCAAAGAGCTGGAAGGTTATTGCTATCATTTTATATAGAACTGGGCTGTCTGTACTTGAAATATAGAATAATGTAGACAGATTCATTGAAAGAGAGTATGAGAATCGTAGAGGGACTTTTTTAGTCTGAAGAGAGAGAAATGCTAAAAGACATACTGTGTGAAAACAGGAAAGACAGAAGTGCAAAAATTTATAGTGGGCAGAAGTAATGGCCAGAACTTCAGTTGGAAGAAAGATTAATTTAGCCTGGATGGATAAGCATTTTCTTTAGCACTGAGGTTGATCAGACAGTATGACAGGTTGCCACCAGAGTAGAGGCAAAATAATTAGATGTCTTTAAGAAAAGGTTAAGTACACTTACAGGGAGACTAATATAAAACCGTTGTTGCTTGAAGCAGGTGTTTGGATTAGATTATCCAAGATGTCCCTTTCAAATTCATCATTTATGGTCCTGCAATATCTTTCGGTCACAAAAATGTTCCATTGCAAACTGATGTTAAAAAAGTCTGAGTCCTAGGAATTTTTAAAAGGTGCTTGACAGTCTGATAGATGTTAATAGTTATTGCTTAATAACTATTTTATTATATATATATCTTATATAGTTAATAGTAGCTAGGAAGTTTGTATTATGATATGTAACATAACCAACATACTTTACTCACTTGAGGGTGAAGATAATGTTCAGTTTGTAATTCACACCACTTTCTTATGTTTTATTTTCCTGCAGTGTCAAAGATTTGGTGCAGTGAATATGCACCTAGATTCTTAATAGACAGTAAACAGAACATTTTTTGTTACCAGGTTAGTGATACAAAAAAGAACATCTTAAAAGATATTTTTAAGTACTTTCCTGAGGCTAGTAAAGTAATTTTACTTCCTGTATAAAACTGAACTAGATCTGAGACTTCATTTCAGGGCAGGGGCTGCCTGTGTGTACACAGGAGAGAAAGCAAGAGAGCGAGAAACAGTATCTCTATTAAGGCACTATATTCTTATGGTTTTCTGAATTGACAGAATAAATTATTCTGTCTTCTGGCTGAAAGGGATATTTATAAAGAAAAATGGACAGTTTGCTGTGAGACAGACATATATCAAAATGAATGGCTTAGTTTTAATCGCATGGCGTTTGAAATGATGGTGAGCCATGTCTGAGAGAAGGGAAATTGAACCACTGTTCAAATTTTTATGAAAACTGTCCTCATATGGATAATCCAGAAAGAGGAAGCATTGCCATGTATTTCTGAGTGTGTGTAGAATCTAATTATATATGATCTTAATAATATATCTCTATATATGATATCTATATACAGATAGTGAACAGGAAAACAAACATACAGAGGAAGTATATTACAGAAAAAATAAATGAATGAGGATTTTTTTTTTTTAAATCATTTATCTGTACAAAATCAGATACTCTGGCAACTTAAAAAACTTCATTCTCTGAAACGTCTAGCATCTTCTGATACCAACAGTTTCAACCCAAACTTTGATAATTAGGGGCACCTGCTGTTTTCCAAGCTTTGAACTGGCCATGATGGAGGCTTTAGGTGCTTGCAATAGCCCAGGGAGGAGTTGGTATTTGGCAAAAAATAAAGGAAAACCAATTCACATGCCTTTCTAGACTCATTACTGCTGTCAGAACTCTAGTTGTTAGTCAGCCTTTGATTATGTCTTAATCTCAGCTGTACTTTTTTGCTAACCACAGAAGCAAGCTGTCATTTTCACTCAGTGCCTTCTCTGGTTTCCTGCCATTTTAAAGGAAAGATGCTGCATTTACTTCCCTTGTATACAACTTCTAACAGTTCCATTGTTGTTATTTATACACATCAATATGTGGGTATTTATTGCCTGCTGTTTCCCATCACATGCAAAGTTTCCCGTATTTTTACTTTGTTTGTCTACTGACAAAGAAACCTAAACTTACCCCTACTCACTTTGTGCTGTTTATTTGGTTTTGGTTTTGTTTATGTTTTTCCAAGATACATATTTATTTGTTCAACTCCCTGTGCTTTTTATTTACCTCTACTAATATCAGAAATCAGGTTAACTTAACTCTGTCACAGTCCCAGTTCAGAGGGTTTTTTGGTGTTTGCTGTGCTGTTCTTTCCTTTTCTCTACCTTCTCTAATTAGTTTCTGTGCTGCTATTTTTTTAATGTGGCATCTTATCATTATGGTTTTCATTGCTCTTTTTAATGATAATGTTAAACTGCAAAATGGAACCTAAACTAAGTTCTATTTGCATTATTATGTTTGCCTTGCATTTTGTCTAGGTCTATTTAATTTTTATTTTGTTACAGGTTATTGTATAATCATCAGTTGAAAATTATCAGTTTTGATGAAATTTTTACTGTTCCCTATCAATGCATTTTTACCTCCTCAGTAATGGACACATGAAGAAACTTCCTCAAGAGTATTGTTCCAGTTGTAAATGTGAGGATAATATTTTGTAACAATTGGTGGCATAAAAATAATTATTTGAGAAATAAAAAGAACCCAAACCAGAAGGAGCATCTGATGGGAATAATAAAGCAGAGCATGCCAGTAGCAGTCCTGTTTGCTGTAGCCAGAAGCTCTTTTCCTCAGTCTAGCACCAAGGACAAGAAAAATAGAGATTGGCAAAATATCAATCCTTTATACATGACTAATATCGAGAAAGTAACTTTCACAAAGATATACAACCTTTTTCACTTGGTTTGGTTTATGTCTCAGCTCAGCATTTCCTAGGAAATCTTTCTTCTTTCTAGCCTTATCTTGAAATGAAAGAATTTACAAGTGGAGGACAAATGTTCAATAATGCTAGTACAACAATATATTTAAAATTGTTAATGCTGGATAATACTCGCAGTCAGGATGCCTGAATTCTCACATATTAAAGGCACAACTTTTTGCCCTATAATTCCTGTATAAATCCTAAAATATTCTATAACTTTGGAAAGACAATTTCATTGAAAGATTTCCAATGAAACAAATTAACTACTTCAGTAAGCCGATCCAGTACTTAATACATATTAATGTAGAACGCTCAGTGATAGGAATGATTTTATAAAGTGTGGATCGAGATTAAAATTAGAGATTAATTAAGCAGGAATGCCATTGTTGTTGTTGTGCCTAAAATACCTCCATTCCTTAGCAGTGGAGTTTAAGTAGGTGGCTGAGGCAAGACTGAACTAGCTGTGATTTGTTTTTCCCTGAATCAAGACTAACTAATAAGATTTTTGCAAATCAAATAAAGACAAATAACTGGACATGCAAGAATGAGTTTTTTTACTCACTGCAGAGTTTGCTGACATCCTGCTTTTGCACTAGTTTGTTGTGGGCTCCGTTTCACAGGGAGAAAAGCTGAGGCATGAAGGAAGGTAACTAGTTCAAACTCACACAAGTGGCAAAGTCAGGTACGCATGGTCTGGTCTCCTGCATCTCTGTTTCTTCTTCTTACTCTATCGCCACCTTTGGATTGAACCACAGGCTTGGAAAAAGGAAGAAGGAAATTAGAGAGAAAAAAAAAAAAAGAAAAGGAGCTATTCACTACAGGGCATGTTAAAAATTGGAACTGAATACAGAGTTCCCTTGCATTCTGAATTTCCAATCCTGATGGCTATCAGCATGGGAAATACTGGTTCTTTGTGTCAGAAGCGGGCACATTTTCGGTTTCCCAAACTAGTATGAACTATGGATCTTCTGCTGGAGGGTCTATGTGCATACATTCTTGAAATAGTCATGTTTTTGCCTGTCTTTTATGGTCTTTTTCACTGCTACCACAGATTAGGCTAGCTATAAATTGTGCACATTTGCAGGTCTTCTATAAACTAATTGTTTCATCTACATATTGTTTGTGAATGTTCAACACATGCACCAATATGACATTTCTCTTCAAAGTGCAATAATCCTTAGGCATTTTGTTCAAAAGTGTGATTTTCCCACTATTCCCTTCCCATCTTCAAACAGAAATATGCTATAAATCTTTTGATTCCTACTGTCTTGCATAATGCAGTAACATCGAATAACTCACTTCTCTGATTTAGTAATGTTCACAAATACTATCATATAGACCTAGATCTATTCACCTTTTTTGTTATACCTTATGAAATTAATTTTTTAGATGTTGATACACAGTGGGCACAACAGGGCTTGGGAACTAGAAACGGAACAAAGAATCTATCACATATTACACAATCACTGGCTTGCATTTTGCTTACTATAGGTGAAAGCCTCTAGTGACAAGGAGGAGAATAAACAGCTGTCCCTATAACTGCAGCTCAGAAAAGCAATGGCAAGCAGGTCTGATATGAAAGATACAGTGCTCTCACTTATGTTTGCATAAATGCAGAAAACTAGTGATTTTTGGATTATATGACCACAGCATTTTGTTAGTATTTCAGCTGCTATGTGCCTTTTTTATGTGTCTTATTTTAAATTTGTAAATTCCTTGGGTCAAGGACCGCCTTTTTATATTGCATTTCTAAAACACCAGTCTGCATGATGGGCTCCTAGTCATTTTGATAATGACAAGATGATTGAATACTTTTGTTGCATTAAACATCTCACAACTGCAATCAAGACTTTAATCTGACTTTGCAGGGCACTGCACAAATAGATAGAAAGGTAAACCCAGAAAGAATGTGAAAGAACACAAAAATGAAAGCAGAACAACAGGCTAGGATACAACCACAGCCAAATAACATGACCACAGTGATCAAAAAGGACTACACTATCCCCATGGCTTTGAAGGATGGATTTTTCTTATTGTTGCAACATTTGCTTGTGTCTCTTGTGGAAAGTATGAGTATGTACATAAACTGTGCAATGCTATACTATTATATTATTTTTGAGGCTGAAAAGACAAGCCCTCAACAGGTAGGAAATGCAAGAATTAAGATCTGTATGCAAACTTCATTTGGGTCTTTGTGATTATGCTTTCTAATTCATCAGCAATCTCATCAGGTACACAGTGTGTTTGTTCACAGCACATCTGCCTGATTGAGTACTCACCTTTTAAACAGCTTTTCAGTATTTTGTTTACTCATGTGGCTTTTGTGCCTTATCTCCTGCATTTTTCAAAACCTGTTCTAAAGACTGAGTTTTTGAGCTTTCTCTGAGACTTTTCGAGCCATTTGTATTAACATCCAGCAGCTACAGAAATAGAAATGAACATATTTTCAGAACACCTCTGTAACATACGGCAGTACTTGGACATTCATTTTATATCTAGAGGACTGAGGAACAAAAGAAATTACAAGAAACAGTTCCTGCTTGTTCTGGGTTGCCAGTGGAAGACATTTTTTTCAGTACATTTGACACATTAGACATTCAAAGCACAGCTCTCAGACATGAAAGGCAATGGTGAAAGCACACCTTATGAATTCAGGCTCAAGTGAGAGACTCAGATAATGAGTAAAATGCAAGTGCCAATGAATAGTTTGGCTCTAGTAGACAACATAATAGAGAGCAGCAGGGTAGATAATTCTGCAGAAGCTTTAAGGCTTCAGACTTTCTCCTCCTGTTTCCCTCTGTACACACCTTCTGACCTGTGGGCCTGCAGATGTACAACCTTTCACAGCACAGCCATAGCTCATTTTTACAATCGGTTGTTCCATGAAACTGAGCCCCAATTCCTGTCACAATAAAAGCGTGTGACCTTTAAGTAAACCTTCCACCATAATAGAGTCATACAAGTGAGCTGAGGAAAGGTTGCACAAAGAAGTGCATTTCTGATGCTCTGCATGCTTCATGTTTTAAAAGCAGTGTGCAGGTAATATTCTACTATTTTTGATGGTTTGTTTTTAAATCGGAAACAGGAAAAGAGTATCCCATAATGTGGCATCATTCTGGTGTCTTCAAGGTTCACCTGTGTGTTGGCAACATCTAGAGCTACCTCACAGAACTCTGCAGCTTGAGCTAGTGAAGTAACTGCTGGCCATGGCAAGTTGTCTTTCCTGGTGGTGGAATAAGACCCTTTGCTGAAGAGTTTTACACGTATCTGCTGACAGCAGATGAATAGTGAGGTTTATGCATTTTTAATTCCATTCCAGGCACAGCCCCTGCTGTTTCTCCCTTAGATCAATCCCTTCTGCCCCATGTTTCCTCACTACAGTATTTTATAGCTCTTGGTCCTGTCTCAGTCTCTGTTATAATTTTTGGATTTCTCACACTAGTCTTCCTTTGCAATCAGTGCCACTTTCTCCTTTCCTAGTCTTCATGCAATCCGTCCCGCTCCTTCTTTTCCCCCAGCTGCACCAGCACTCTCTGGGGAGCTAAGCCTCTCCATTTACTGCACCTCCTCCCACTCCCCACGCCTGCCTGCTGTGCCTCTCTCTTCTCACCTAAGTTGTTCACCTGCAAAGCTGCACCCAGTACATTTTCATTACAGGATCCCTCTCCACAATCTGTTTACCTGTCCAGTCCCAGGTTTTCCCACTATCTGGGACTGTCATAAAATCCAGAACACTTCTTGTCTCTTCTTATTTGCTCGCACATTAGATCTGGCCTCTGAAAACAGCTAATCACTGGCTTTGTCTTCTTCCTACAGGG